>NC_091863.1:57490773-58115773 GCF_037783145.1 Equus przewalskii
GGTTTTCTAAGAGTATGTTCTATGGAATGCTGGTCTTTGAGGCCAAATGATTTTATTTAGGAAATAACATGTACTAGATCTCTCTAGCTTCATAATATGTAGCAATATTTTAAAGTTACCAAAAGATCCTGTAGTAAAGAAACCCATTTATCTTTGTTGAACCAGCATCCACCTAATTTACATGGTCATAGAACCGTCAGGTGTAGCCTAGCTGTTATCTTCCACAGACCTTGTGGTTCTTAAAAAACGCTTTTGGAAGTGTTAGCTGGACGTTGGTGGATCCTTCTCCCCTGGTGACCTGCCGTTGCCCCAGGCTGTCAGTTCTGGATCAGGGAATGGGGAGATTATAGGGTAACCCTTGGATTTTCTCAGTTGTTAAGGCTGTATTCTGTCCTGCCAGAGCTTAGAAGGGGCTTGGAGATACCCATTCCCCTCAGCTGTTGCTCAGAAGCCCAGAATCCGGAGAGCCATGGGACATGCAGCCTTTTAAGCTGTTAGAAGCAGTCAGGGAGCTTGTCCTGGAGCTAGGGCTACAGGGGAGAGGGCTGCAGGGGAGGGAGCTCTTGCTGTGGTCCAGGGAAGTAAGCAGCAGAGGGTTCTGGGTATGCCAACAACTAACCAGTCAGCTCCTCTTCTTCCTCTTGTCCTGGGGGCCTGGTGCTATGCTTTTCAGATGAAGTATGTGGAAGAAGAGTTCTTGGAAATCAAGCAGACCTGGGTGCTCTTGGTGTGTATTGGGGCTACCTCAGGCCTCGGGCGCCTCGTATCGGGCCGTATCAGTGACTCCATTCCTGGACTTAAGAAGATCTACTTGCAGGTGAGTTTGATCATTCTGTCCACTATGGGGAGGAACAGCCTTCCACAGATGCTAGGTTATCCCCAGCCTTTGGACTAGAACGGTAGGGTGTGTCACTGATATGCCCTGAGCCCCAGCTCTGACACAAGCAACATGGGAAAGCCAATCAAATTCTCTGAGCCTCAGTTTCCCTTGCTTTGAAATGAAGACAATCATCCTGTTCTGCCTTCTTCATCAAGGTGGAGGGAGGATCCAGTGAGAGTAGTGTAAATGGAACCTCTAACAACACTTTCAAAGAAAGTGTTTATTAATAATGGCTCTCCCATCTGAAAGAGGGAAACTGAGGCCAGGAGTTAGATGCTGCTCCCATTGAGGACTGATCTCACTGCTACCCTGTAATCTCTCGGAGGGTGTTGGGCATCTATAGTATTTTGTGGCCCAATGTGTCTCTCCTCCAGGTCCATCAGCTCTTATACTTCAAGAGCTACTTGGTATCAAGCACTGGCTCTCAAATGCCATCCTCTTGATGGACACCAAAAAAAGTGCCAGAAAGGGCCAGGCTTCACTTCCCCTCTTTAGGCCTCACTTTTCTCCTTTGTGCAATGAGAATAATTCTTGCCCTTCCTATCTTACTTCACAGATGAGGATCAAAAGAAATATAGGTGTGACTAGGCTTTGGGAAGTAGAAGATGTTATAGCCATCAAAGGTTTTTATCCTTCTGACAGTGACAATGGTAGCCTCATATTGTGGGCAGAAGCCATATGGATGCTCAAGAGGCCATTGTCTGTGTGAACTGGGCTCAGGTCTGGTTTGAATACGTACTACTGCTCAAGCTGTCTGTCTTTGTCTACCTGGCAGCAATATTGCCTTTCTTACCTGGCTCATGCTTTTTGCTCCTGCATCTGGGTTTACCAGAAGGTGAAGGTGCCCAAGTGTGAAACCCTGTGGAGAAGCGACAGCAGCCCCAGAAAATATGTGGTCACAAATAATCCATCAGGAAGGTGGTTGAGTTCTGACTTTCCTAGGGAAGCCCTAAAACCAATGTGCCCTGACTACAGTCATAGCAGGAATTTCTGTCTTCTGACAGCACCAAATGTTTTCCTAAATACCATCACATGTCTTGGACAAAGATATGATTAAGATTTCCTGTTGTGTTTAACTCTGTGTTAGATTTGCAAGAGCTGGTGGATCTTCTTTGTCAGAGCTAGGGGTGACCTTATGGTCTATCCAGTCCAAGTTCTCATTACACTGATGGAAAAACTGAGAGAAAGACTCACACAGACAGTAGTGGCACAGCTGAACTGCTATGTAGCACTCTTCTCATATTCCACTTTACCCTAAGTGATGGATGGCAGAGCCACATCCCAGAGATGATGAGTGACTTGATCAAGGTCAAACCAAAGGCCTATGACTGAGACAAACCAATTACAAAATTTTGAATTCCTGTGCAAATATTGGCAAGTGCCTTATTCGGGTGGCTTTTTGCATAGGCGTATGTGTGGCTTCCCCAGCCTCTTCCACATGCCACCCCTGTGGGTCTTCCCTGTCAGTGTCGGTAGCTCCAAGATGCCAAAGGATGCTGGAAATCTGGGTAAGCTAGCATTGGGCCAAGGCGTTATCTTGAGGAGAGGCAGCATCCCCTGCCTAGCTATATAGCTCATTTCTCACCACAGTCCCTAGGAGGGAGGTAGGGCCCAAACAGCTCTTGCTTTCTATTGTGCACAGGGAGTTCCCAGGGAGGTGAAGGCATTAGCTAGTTAGAAGTAGAACTAGGCTTAGGGCCTGGTGCTTTGGCTGGCCACTTCCCCTACCCACCCACCACTCTCTCCCCTTTTCCACTCTTACTTGCCACTTAGAATAATATAAAACAACCTTAGAATGTTATAGCTGAAACATATCTTCATCAACTTGTCATCCAACTCCCTCATTTTACAAATTGAGGAACCGAGGCCCAGAGAGGGAAAGTAACTTGTCCAAACTCATTCTTCAGGTAAGTGTCTCAGGCCAAGAGCACAAGACAATGGATGAACTCCTTTCTCTTAAGCTACTCAAGATACTCCATCACAGGAATTTGCCTTCCTTTCTCCGTGGGTCAGATGTAGGAGTACAGGCCTGGGAGAGGAAAGGAGTGTACACAGCTATAGGTTCTGAAGAGACATCCACTAGATGCTGTGCTACTTACTATTGCTGAAAAGAGGAACATGTGTCTAGTGTTAAGCCCCTGGACAGTCTCCTGAAAAGAAAATGGTGACAACCTGAAGAATAGCCTCACTTTGGGCCAGTTCTTGAGACCTGATTCTCAGTTCCAAGAGGGATTTTTAATTTCTTAACCTTAGCAAGGCCTCATGGAGGATATTAAGAGGCAACTAGATACAATATGTAGTAATTAGAGCCAATTGAAATTAGTTAATGGGGTCCTTTGCATCATATATGTATAATGGTATTAACTCTTAATTGCCATACCATTATGGCTTGGTTGATAGGTGGGTCTAGTTTTATTTTATAGGTGTGCATGAATCTCCTAGAGGAGAAGCTGGGATATCTGGGTTCTTATTCCTAAATTCTGCCTAGCTACCCCAAAACAGCCTGGGCAAAGTTCAAAAGTCCCCCAACAAAGAGATTTCCTCAGGCATAGCCAGGACATTTCTTATCCTCTGCAAAAACCAACCAATTAACCTAACAAGCCCACTGACAGCAACAACGCAGAAAATCTTTAGGGCTTGAAACAGCCTTGTCCCTCCTACCCCTTCTATGTGGCGATGTGGTGACTTATCCTCACCATGTGGTGACTTACCCTCCCTGGGTAAGTCAGTCTGCCTGTGTAAATTATGGAAAATCTTGGGTCCTCTCAAGGCCTTGGTAAACAGATTGGATCTTATCCATGACCCCGGGATGACCTGGCTCTGGTGGCTCCATTGGGTGGGGGGAGGGAGTTCGTTTCTCTGCCTACAGCCCAGGGCTTCAGTCTGGGTCACTGACATAGGTTGCAAATGACCTTAATCAAAAGACCAGCTATGTTTCCAGTGGTCCTTCTCTCTTTTGAGATGGAAAAAGCAGCCTCTGGAAAGGCAGTTTCTTTGTTTTGGAGTCATTTTGCTCAGCCCAAAGAAAGCCCAGCGGCTAGTCAGTGCCCCTGGGCTGGCTTCATGCTCCCTAGACACCCTCCTAGTGTCTTGGTTCTACTTAAAGGCCCCTTTGTTGCTTTCTCAGGGTTCCCAGGCATGCCTAAAGGCTCCCCAGAGCCTGAGATATCTGAGATGGGTAGTGTCCCATGTCCTAAAGCATAAGGAACCTGGGTGAACCTCCCAATGGTCTCCTTCATGCCAAGGTGTTTTCTAAAAGTGGTCACTGGCATCTCCTCACAAAAATGGTCACTGGCATCTCCATTGCAGGAAGCTGTGCCTTCCGTTCATGCCCCCATCTAATCATCATTCAAGTCATCCTCACTTCCTCCCCTCCCTCTTCCCATGCCTTTCTTGGATCTGGGAATAACAGCATAGTCTGATCCCAGACCCTGATGCCTGGGGCAGCCAAACACAGGATCAGAAAGCAGAAACAGCAATTCCCTTTATCTCAGAGTCTACTGAAAAGACATCTTGAGGACAGGGGCCATGTTCCCTCCTTGTTTTTAAATCTTGACAGAATCAGTTAAATAGGGGCTCTCTTAAAAACTTTGAATCCTTCAGAGAAGGACTTAGAAGGGGCCTAAGTAACTATTTAGTCCAACCGCTCTCTCTGTTGACACCCCTCTGCCCCATTTTATAGATGGTAGAAATGAAGCCCTGAGAAAGGAGATGTGATTTGTTATGTGGTCCTGGCTGGCAAGCACAACATGACCTTAGGCCCTTGCTCCTCTAGGTCATCTCGTTCCTGCTCCTGGGCCTGATGTCCATGATGATTCCCCTGTGCCGGGGCTTTGGGGGCCTCATCGTTGTCTGCCTCTTCCTGGGCCTGTGTGATGGCTTCTTCATCACCATCATGGCTCCCATCGCATTTGAGCTGGTGGGCCCAATGCAGGCCTCGCAGGCCATTGGCTACCTCCTGGGCATGATGGCCCTGCCGATGATTGCCGGGCCTCCCATTGCAGGTGAGGATAATGTTACAGGGAGGGCATGAGTGGGGAGGTCCTGTCTTCCCTGGGCCCTAGCTCTTCTGAGCACCTCTGCTTGAAGTCCCTTTTCCTCTTATTCTCTATTTAAGCAGCTTTGTCAGAGTGCATGAAACCCCCCACCACTATTGGTAGAAGAGACTAAGCACAATATACATGCATGGATTCATTTTGAGGAATGGGCTTTCCATGGCTGTATATCTGTTTCAGTGAGGTTTTATTGTAAACAAGATGGCTGATTCTAGGAGGGTAGAGAGAGAAATGGGTTTGGATTTCTGGAGCATTCTGTTGATCCAGTATTCTCTCTCTTTCTTCACAGGCAAGTAATTATTTGCAAGGTAGTTGGCAGGAAGAGAAGAGAAAGTGGGCCCCCGTTTTATTAAGACTTAGAGACACCCCTCTCCTCCTCTACTGACTTCCGAACTGAACCTGCAGAAGAGATTGATTAAGGTCACATCCTAGGACTGGGCCAGTGAGGCTCACTTCCAGCAGGGAGCAAATTGTTGGCTTGCCATCTTTTAGCACTCCTGGTTTCTCTCTCCACTCTTCAAGAAGGGCATTGATGGTACCCCAGGGAACACAGGAAACAAGGAAAACCAATGAAAAGAGAACTTCATTTCCTTTAGGTTGTATTGCAAATATTGATTCATGGGCTAGCCTTTCCTAGGCTGGCCAAGTAGGCTAACAACAAATGTTCCTTGAACACCAATTCTGTGCAAGGTGTTGTGAGGACACTGGTCATGCTGTGTGACAGTGGCGAAAGCTTCCACTCAGGCCCTTGTGCAACAGCCACACTGCCCACTGGGGGAGGGGAACCTCTACCCAGCCCCTTATCCCAAAGGTGGATCCCGGAATCCACATCTCTTTCCAATTTGCTTACCTCCTAAGCAGCCTGAGGACCTACTTGCCTTTCCTCAGTAATGTTTCTGGGCTCATCCTCCCTATAAGGTGCCCCACATTAGCTTCTGGAGGTGAGCAGAGGAAGCCTTGAGTCCCAGGCCAAATACATCCATGGTATTGGCAACTTAGAGGAACCCAGAGGGGCCAACCATATCTGTAACTGGAAGGAAGGATACACATACAGCCCCCTTTAGGACAAGCAGGAATTTCAGAGAAAGTACTTCAGAGAAAGGGAAAATAGGAGCTAGGCTAAATTGTTCCACAAGAACACTCTATCCCAAGTTGGGGGTGGGAGGATAGACTGCTGTGAACCAAGACAAGGCTTGGCCATCTTCTGTGGAATTCTTTTAAACTAGCTTCCCTCCTAACTCCATAACTAGAAGAGACTGAAAGTTAGCTGAAGCTTCATGAAAGTAAAAAATGGAGAACTTTAAAAGATTCACTAGCTTCTTTCATAAAGAACATTAGCTTCAAAGGCCTGCAGCCCCAGTATCTCAGAGAGGAGCTGTCTGCCTTTGTAATAGATGTTTTATTTCTTCCATCTGGGAGTGTTTAAATTGAGCGTGCTCCTGGATCAAGGCAGTGCAGGCCAAGATTCTCTGGATAGGCATTGTGGATAGACAGCCCCTAGAAGGGGCTGAGAGTACCTTTGGGCAGTAGGGCAAAGCTGAGCTTGACTTGTCTCTCTTAACTGTTTCAGGCCTTCTCCGCAACTGTTTTGGGGACTACCATGTGGCCTTCTACTTTGCTGGTGTGCCCCCCATCATTGGAGCTGTAATCCTCTTCTTCGTCCCTCTGATGCATCAAAGGATGTTCAAGAAAGAGCAGAGGGATTCCAGCAAGGATAAGATGTTGGCCCCTGACCCAGACCCCAATGGGGAGCTCCTGCCAGGCTCCCCCACCCCTGAGGAACCAATCTAATGCCTCTTCCTTGCTATTGTGTGCTCCTCCTCCTCAACCCTTTCCCTTCACCCTGCCCTGCTCAGCATTTATATTTTTGCCACCAGCACACTTGTTCCCAAACCTGCACACACAGCATTTCAGCCACTTGACCATCTCCCCTGGAGCCAAAGCTCCAGGTGTTCCAAACTCATTAACCAAATTCTCCCTATGAATGCCTTTAAACTTGCCAGGGTCCTTCTCCTCCCAGGACTTAGAAGAGCTTTGGAATCACTCACTGGCCTTTGGAACCTCTCCATATACTTTCTGACCCCTGGGGGAGATGGGGGATGGGACCTCCTGGCCCCAGCTTGTTAGTGCCCCACTAAAAGCAACTGCCAAAGGTGCTACTGTATCCCCAGGAGCCTGGTAGGAAGACCCAAGCCTCTGTGTGCTGAGGAGTTCCTTGCCGTCTGTCCTTGGGAGCCCTTGAAGGGGAGGCAGGGGTGGAAGGGCAGAGAGGTAAAATGAGACAAGGAGCTTTGTTTAGCCTCAGAGTCTCTGAGGGCTGTGACTTCCCAAAAGCTGTGGGTGCCATCATTTTACAAGTATACAGAGAGTCTCCCCATCACACTGTTGGTTAACAGTCTGCTTCCTTCTTTCCTTGCCCCCTTTTTTTCCTCTACTGCCTCCTCTCCCTTCTCTGTCCCCTCTATTTCTTTTTATGACTGTCATAGACACATGGGTGCTTGAAGAAAGGAGGGACCCAGAACTTGGGCCAATCAGCCTCACCTTTGCCCAGCCCACCCATAACACTAGCACTCATCTCATTCATCTCAGGTTGAGCCACACTCACATCTCACTTTTTGGCTCAAGCTGCTATAATCATAGACTGGAAGAAAATACCACATAGGGATCACGGGGCCTTAAACACCATAAAGCTCCACTCACTGATTTTTACAGATTTCCCAGCCTAATACATTAACCTGAAGGCCCTCCCAGCTCCCCATCCTTGTATCTACCTGTCAAAATGTGAAGAAATTTCCTTCATCTCAGCAGGCAGAGGAGGACTGATGACATGGGGATGGCATGGTGGAGGGAGAAGCAATAGTTATTGACCTGGCAAAGGACCAACTCCTCCATCTCTCATGAGTCATGGCAGGTCAATATTTCCACCTGGGCCAGGCCAGGAAAGGGACAGTTTTAGAAAAAATCCCATTCCCAACCTGGATCCCAAAAAAGGTAGAGGCAGCAGCTGCCCATAGGATTGGACAATTTCTTTTAGGAAGAAGCCATCCTAGCCTTTACCACCCAATGTGCCCCCCATGCTGGGCATCCTGGGCCACTCTGCTTAGCGGGCATTAAAGGTGCCAGGAAAACTAAACTCTGGACCATCTTCATCCCTCAGAAATAGGTGCCAGATGCTTCCCTATGCCAAGGCTCTGGGCAACACTCTTACTGAAGAGCATTCCCAGCCAGGCTGTATCCAGCTAGCACAACTCACCTCATTAGGAGCTCAGCCTCTCTCCTCACTTTTCCTCTTTGTGTCTCTTTCTCCATATTCTGGGCCTTTGTCTGCTCTGTTCCTGTTACCCTAACCTTTCATCATCTTCTTGCCAGGCATCCTTGGCTGTCACTTGGAGCTAACAGTGCCACCCCAAGCCAGGACCATCCCGGGACCAGGAGGATGAGGTTGCCCCTGAGGGGCTCCAAAGAAGACAGTGGTCGCTACACATGAGTTTTTCCATTACAAATAGGCAGCTGGGGCATGGTTGGCCTCTGATGGCCTCACTCAAGGCTAATGTCCTGAGCCCCCTCCATTGGTCCCAGTCTAGCTCTTATCAATTCCCCAAAGGAAAACCCACTGGTTCTTGGCTCTGTGGGTAGGAAGGGGCCTAATTACTATCCTGTCAGCTCAAAGAGCAATGGAACAGGAGAAGCTGGGCCCCAGGAGCCTTGTAACTTTGAGGAAAGACCATTGAAAATGTTAGAGTAACAAAGCTCCTGCTTCCATTTTCCCCTGCCTCACCCCCACCAAGTCATCGGAGGGCAGTTCTGCAGGGCCTCCTTTGTTGCTCACCATGTGGATAGCTCTTAAGAATCAGGCTGCCACCCACTTCTCTCCAGATGAAGGAAAGACATTCACAAGTCCCAAATCTGCCCTATCAGGTGTCACATAACATGGTGGAATGTCAGTTTATTTCTTCCACACATGTGCACGTGCATGTGCGGGCTTGTGTGCTTTTGGAGAGAAGATTGGTTGGCGAAAGCAGCACAGTATTAATATTTAGGGTAGGATGCAGGTTCTTATCACCACAGTTAAATCTAGGAGAATGAACAAAATTTGGGAGCTTGAGATCTGGGACATTTGAATCCTCAAAAGGTTTGGAACAAAATAAATAGATCTAAAAAATCTAGCTTTGGTATGTATGTTCCCCACAAGTGTGAAATAGTCTTAACCTGGTTAACAGCAGGAAGTTTGGCCTCAGAACTGAAATCTCATTTTAAATCAAATCTCTGCCAGGGTCTATACTCTCTGTGAGAGCAGAAATTGGAAAAGGAGCCATATAGGGGTTTGGAGTTGGGTCACTATTCAGGATTGGATTTATTAGAGAGCTCTGAAGTGGAAAAGTGGTTCCTTCACAAAATGAGAACATGGTTAGTGGCTGAGTCAGAGTGGAGGACCCAGCAAAGCCACTACCTTGCTACAAACATGCCATGTTGAAAATTGGCACAAAGACCTTAGCAATAATACAATTCAAACACCTTTTCCTCTCCCTTGTTATTGATGGGGGACCCTGAAGGGACTGGTATAGCTGAGTTACACAGCCAGGCAGTGACAGAGCTTGGAATTGAGGGTGATGAGAAGAGAGACCTCCAACAATGACAAAGCTGGGAGTAACTTTAGAGTTTGCCTTGTCCATGCTCTGCATTGAATTTAAGTGGGGAAACTGAGGCCTAGAGATTGTAAGGGACTGCAGCAGTTTCACACAGTTCATGTGACAGAGCAGGCTGAGACTTGAACTCAGGTAATTGACTTCCAGTCCAGTCCATCATTTTACAGATGAGGAAACCAACGCAAGGAGGGGAAAATGACTTGCCCGCTTCATTCAACAACTATATGGTGAACCTATTTCCAAAAGGGTGTCAGCAGGATCAGCTCCAAGCAAAAATGAAATCTGAGCAAAGTCTGACTTTTAGCATATCCCATCTTTTCACAATTACCTTACTCCCAACCAACACATACTTTTGGTATTCTCTCTTCCTAAGCATTCCAGACCTTCATGCAGCTTTGGCCTTGGAAAGCTGGTCCCCGCTACTGCCCTTCCACCCTCAGCAACCGAAGAGATACAAATAAAGTCCATCTCCCTATGGCCATATACTGGGCAGGCGAGGGGCAAAGAGAGGCGATGGGTTTTCTTTGAGAGAGGATGGTTTACCACCCAGCTCCTGGCTATTGTCGTTTCTTCCCTGACTCAGTGCAGACATCCTCAGGCTGCTAGTCTCCTCATCTCCTCCCACTGAGACTAATTACTCTATCTTGCTGCGTGGCCCCAGGCTCTCCCACCCAGGGTCTGCTGCTCCCTCAGTACCTCCCCCAGTAGCCCCAAGGCCCCAGTCTTGTTTGATCACTCAGGATCATTAGATTTCAAAGCTGTGGAAACCCGCAATTTTTATGAGCATATGCTCTCCTCCAGGGCCTTTTGATGTCTGAAGAGGGAGCCAGCAGCTCCCTGCCACTTCTCCAGGGCAGCAGAGCAGGCCAGCTGACAGGGATTACAGGTGCCCCCAGCAGATCCCTGGTGTCTGACAGCTGGTGCCTAGATAGGGTGGGTGCTGGTTTGAACCAGAGCCCTTGAAGCAAGTTCTGAAATTCTAATAAGCTGAAACGTAGAGGAAACTCCAGAGGCACAAGGAAAGGGCTTAGATACCCAACTCCAGCAGAGGTTGAGGAGGCTAATTCTTGCCTTTCAGCTCTCTCTAGTGGTCACCAGAAGCAGAGTTCCATGCCTGGTTTTCAAGTCGTTTCAGCAATATTTTCTAGGGACCCACTCTGTGTCAGGCACTCTGCTAGAACCCGAGGATTTCAGGAATGAAAGGAACAGAGTTGAGAAAACACAAGAAGGAATTTGTACTATCTTCTTTCCAAGAACCCTTTTCCTCTTCTGGACACCAGCGGCCCAGAGTTTACCGACCTCAGAGCCCTTGGGGCAAGATAAGGGCCACCGAGCCCCCTCTGGGACGGAGGCCGCAGCATTTCCCCCTCCCCACCGCCCGGCGCCTGGCCTCCCCCGGGCCAGAGCCGCCCGGAAGAACTACGCGCTCCTCAGCGTCAATTTCCTGCTGATCCCGAGCCGGATAAAATTAGCCCATTGCTCACAGCTAACAAGTGTCAGAACCCCCGTCCAGCTGGGGGGAGGGCAGAGCTGAGCCTGGCGACGCTCCCGCCCGGGCCAGCCTGACTCGTGGATTGACAGCACCTGTCCGGTGGCCCCCACCCAGCGCCTCCTCGCTCCCCCGCTCCTGCCATAGACTGTGGCCCCGCCGCGGGGATGGGGGCCTAGGGACTGGCGGGGCGACCGCTACCCTCCTTTCCCACCGCACACACACCCTACACTGCCCTCGCAAAACTGGGCCCTGGGATCCGGAGATGGGGTGCTAACCGGTACCATTTTCCACCAGGTCCCCACGCCCACCCCACACTCGGGGGATGTCTGAGGATGCAGACGGGGCTAGGGGCCCCGGGGCCCTGGCTGCTGCTCCTGGTCCTGCCGCTGGCCTCTGGTCACCTTGGGCGAGGAGGGGACGGTTCCTGCCCCTCCATGGCCCTCTATCCATTTCCCGGCCTGGGAGGGGTGAGAACCCGGGAGACGCGCCACGGAGAGCCATCTGCCCCTGCTACTCAGACAGAAGTCAGGCCCGCCCAGGACAACCACCCTTCCCGCCCAGGGGAAGCGGGCGGGAAGGAAGGCGGGAGGACCCAGCCCAGGGCCCTGCCAACTATCCTGGGAGCCAGGCGGATAGACAGCAGCTGCCAGTGAGTCCCGGGCTCGGCTCCTCCTCAATGCCCCGCCCCCACTGCCCTGCCTGCGCCACCGCCACCAGGGACTGCAGCGTCGCCGCCCCCACCGAGCGCTGGGTCCAGAGCCCTGGAGGTGATGAGGGATGCGCCGGCCGACAACCCCTTCCCACCGGCGGCCCCCTCCTTTCTTCTCCCTACCAGACCTGGCCCCAAGGCCCCAAGGGCGGGCTCGGGCCGCAGTTAGCGAAGGACCTAAGTGATTCCAGGCACGAGGCCCGCCAGGATGAGAGGGCTGGGGGCGGGATCAGCCTCCAGGAAACGCTCCGGTCTAGAGCAGCCATCCTCCTCTGCCCGCCTCTCCAACCTCCAACCCTGGGCTGGGCTTGTGGGGCCGCCTCCTCCACGCAGGCCAGCACAATGAGGCTGCTTCTGCCAAAGAACTGACCCATCCCTCAACCGCGCGCTGCCCCAGTCCCCATAAAAGCTGTCCCAGAACTCCGCCGAGGCAACTGCCCTGGTGGAAGCTCTCCACTCAGACCTGCTCCCCGGCCACACAGGGTGAAGGGCAGCCCCCACCAGCTGCCCTAGTTCACACAGGTAAACTAGCGGATTTCCTAAGCTTGAGAATCCTCCTCCAAACCTAGACGGAGCCTCAGGAATGGACCAGACTGACTCTAAGACCTGCCCTCCTCAACTTGCTCCCGGCCCAACATTCCTCCACCCTACTCTCCACCAATCCCCTTCTTTCAGCCACTTGCCTAAGTGGAGGTGAAGGAGGGGCCAGGGTAACCACCTCCACTCCTCTCCCACACACACCCACATACACTCTTCCTCCCCCACAGGCGGAGTCTTCTGGGTGGGGGCCAGTCTTGCAGATCCTTCTGCCTTACAGCCTTGCAAGGGCCAGAGTTTCCTCCTGTCAGTCCGAGATCTTCCGGCTACCAGCCTCCTCATGAGCGTCCTCCCACCCATCCCTCCCCCGCCCCACCCCGCCATCCACGTGCACAGACACACTCCATCCTTCAGCTCCATGAACACGAGAGCATTCCCTCCAGCATATCTGGACACAGAGGCCCCATTCAATGATAACAGGGCACCCTCACCTGCAGGTGGGCAACTCACGGCTCACAGATGTTCCCACAGCCCTCATCGTGCTCGACTCTTCCCCCACCCCTGGAAGGCAGCTGCTCTTATACCTGTTTTACAGATGGGGAAAGTGAGGCCCAGAGGGAAGCTGAATGCCAGCTTTCAAACCTTATCTCCAAAGCTCTTTCCACTCACTTCACAGAAAATAGGGAAGTAAGCAAACCTCTCTTTTCCCTTGACTTCTCAGAAAGCCTGCTTGCTGCTCCTGGAGTTGGCACCTGCTGCCCCCAGGCCCACTCTGCCCCCCAACGAAGGCTCTGGGCAGTGAGTGGCACCACAGCCACAGGACGGAGGCATGGAAGGCAGCAGAAGCTGAGCCAGAGTCCTTGTGCACTGCGCACCCACCCACCCCAGCCTCTCCTATGGAGGGAGAGGGCCGGGGAGGGGGATGTGGAAGAGGAATTAGGAGTGTCTGAAATGCCTTTCCCTGGGAGTACACAGCATTGTCTTCTGGGTTTCTCTCTCATCAAAATGGAGGTAAAACTCCAAAATGAGCTCTCCTGTGCCTTACTCCCTCAGTCCTACTCTTATTATTCAATAAAATTACCATCACCAAAGGCTAATTTCCAGAGCCTTGATTAAATGTCCATAGACACCCAAAGGACCCTTTGTGTAGTCTGGTCATTGGAGGGGAGCGAGAGGGTAGGGAACAGTTCCTGGGACACCCCGATTTCATGGGAAATGATTCATGTGTCTAAGTAGTCAACACGGCTAGCTCAGGGGCTCCCTCTCTCCTTACTTCCAGCGCTTTGCCAAGCTACAGAGGGGGGGAAAGTAGCAAATATCATGCAATTAAGGTTAAAGAGCTCCCCAGGCAGCACCTGCGGAAAGGAAAAGTCGAAAACATGACTAAACTCCTGCCCATACACCTCAGTGAGGTGATCTTGTCCTATATATGCCGCTCAGCAACTGTGGCCATTACTCTTCTCCTTATCTCCCCTGCTCCTAGTTGAGAGATTCCCTATATCTGCAGGGGAGTTTGGTGTTATCTAGCAGCCCCCACCCCTCAGTACCACATTGTTTGGTGGGCTTTAAATTCTCAGATCCCAATAAGTCCTAGCCTAAGGCTTTCCTTAAGGGTGAATAGCTTCAAGCATCCAAGCCAGGTCCCTCCAAGATTAGGACTCACCTGTCAAGCACAATGGCTGGGCCTGGCAAACAGGGAGAGCCAAGTTTCAGGGAAAGTCAAGTTCTAGGCAAAGTTAGCTCCAGTTCAGTAGCTCTGTAACTAGTTATAACTAGTGAACTCCAGGGGCACTTTAAACATTATATTGACAGGGCACAGGGGCTATCAACAAACTTGCCTTAATTCCCTTTCTCTAGCCAAGTGAATTCTTTCTTCACAATCGTTAGTCAACACAGTTAAGGGCTGTCCTACTAGGAGGAAATCAAAGACCCAAAGAAGGTCAGAGTTGAAATTGAGAGCCTCCAATCAAGTAATTTTCATACTGCACTCTGTGACTCTCTGAGGGATTCACAGAGATGCCTCAAAGTCCCCTAAAATTTCTGGGAGTGATTTTTTCTAATTCTCTCATGAAAAATGGCTAAAAAATGCTGGATATTATATGTAAAACAAACCTAAGAAGACTCTGAAAGGTAGAGAGAAGAAGGCAGACCAGCTAGGGACTTCAGAATCTGAGGAGTGGGTCACCTGAGGTGAGTGCACTAGGTTTCCTTTTTGCCTTATAGATCTCAGACTTGGTGCTAGGGAAGCCAGAAACCCAGCCATGCCAGTGGGCACTGACATAAAGAAAAGCCCAAGAAAATCTTTTTCTCTCTAGCCAAAGAATCAGGAAAGGAACATCCTAGAAAGACAGAAAACTTTTACATAATGACCCTCTTAACTCTAATCAAACACCATGGAAAAAACTGTGGCCCCACCCCAACCCCAGCCAGCAAAGGCAAAGTGGAGAGCCTAGATTTTCACCTTCATCATGCTGTAACAAAGTGCCTCCTCTCCCCTGTCACTATGGTGGTGTCACAGAAAGTCAAGTATGGAGCCCAGAATTTCATCCCAGCCAGGCAGAAATACATGGGGAACAGTGATGAGACATCCCTGTCCCTTGCAGCCGTGGTGGTATCAGAGGAAGCCTAGTGGAGTACCTGAACTCCTACCCTCACAAAGCAGTAATGAGGAGCCCCTCACCAGCTAGGTGTCAACAGAGGTCCAGTGGGGGACCTGGACGTCTACCTTGACTTGACAGTAATGAGACAGTGCATCCTTTCTCTCACTGGCATGCTGTCAGAGGAGGCCTGCTAAAACAGAAGATTTCAAAAAGACCCACAGTTCCATTACATAATACTAAAAATGTCCAGGTTTAAATCAAAAATCATTTTTCACACCAGCATGTCATACCAGAACCAAGAAAATATCAACGTGAATTTAAAAAAAAATGATGTCAATAATGAGATGGCACAGATGTTAGCATTATTGGACAAAGAACTTAAAGAGGTCATCATAAAAATGCTTCAATGAGGGGGGCTTGCCCCATGGCTGAGTGGTTAAGTTCCCACACTCCGCTTCGGTGGCCCAGAGTTTTGCCAGTTCAGATCTTGGGCACGGACATGGCACCACTCATCAAGCCATGCTGAGGCAGTGTCCCACATGCCACAACTAGAAGAACCCACAACTAAAAATACACAACTATGTACCGAGGGGCTTTGGAGGCAAAAAGGAAAAATAAAATCTTTTTTAAAAAAAAGCTTCAATGAGTATTTATGAACATACTTGAAATAATTCAAAAATTGGAAAATCTCAGCAAATGAATAGAAGATATAAAGAGAAACCAAATGGAAGTTTTAGAACTGAAAAATACAATAACTGAAATAAAAAAACTCAGTGGATAGGCTCCACAGCAGAATGAAGAAGACAGAGGAAAGAAACAGTGAACTTGAAGAAAGACCAATATAAATTATCTAGTCTGAACAAAAGAAAGAAAACAGAATGGAAAGACATGAACAGAGCCTCAGGGAACTGTGGGACTACAACAAAAGATTTAATATTCATGTCATCAGAGTCCAGAAGGAGAGGAGAAATAAGGTGGGGCTGAAAAAGTATTCAAAGAAATAATGGCTAACTCCCCAAATTTGGCAAAAGACATATTCCTACAGGTTCAGGAAACTGAGCAAACCCCAAACAGGATGAACTCAAAGAAATCTATGCTAAGACACATCAAATTTGAAAACTAAACACTAACAAAAAAAGATCTTGAAAGCAGTGAGAGAGAAATGATACCTTAATTATAGGGAAAAAACAATTAGAATGGCAGTGGATTCCTCATCAGAAACCATGAAGGAGAGAAGGAAGAAGGCATAAATTTTGCAAATACTGAATGAAAGAAAAGAACTGTCAACCCAGAATTATATATCCAGTGAAAATATCCTTGAGGAATAAAGAGGAAATCAAGATGTTCTCAGATGATGGAAAACTAAGAGAATTTGTTGCCAGAAGACCTACTCTAAAATAATGGCTAAAGGAAGTTCTCCCAACGGAAAAGATGTAACAAAAGAAATCCTGGAACATCAGGAAGGAAGAAAGTACAATGAAAAGAGTAAAAATATGAGTAATTACGACAGGTTTTCCTTAACTCTTGAGTGTTCTAATTTATGTTCAACAGTTGAAGCAAAAATTATAGCAATGTTTGATGTGGCTCTCAATGTACAGGGAAGAATTATTTAAGACAATGTTATAAATGGAGGAGAGTGAAGAGACAAAAAAGGAGGTAAGGTTTCTATACTTCACTGAAACTGGTAAAATAGTAACACCAATAGACTGTGATAAGTTATGTACATATAATATAATACTTAGATAAACCACTAAAGAAGCTATGCAAAGAGATACTCTCAAAAACATTATAGATAAATCAAATAGAATTCTAAAAAAGTTAAAAATAACCCACAGGAAGGCAGGAATAAAAGCCAGAAATGAAGAGAAGGGAACAAACAGAAAACAAACAATAAAATGTCAGACTTGAGTCCTAACATATCAATAATTACTTTAAATGTAAATGATGTAAATACATCAATTACAGAGAGTAGCAGAGTGGATTAAAAAAATGACACAACTATATGTTGTTTATAAGAAATTCACCTCAAATATATAATGATAGGTAGGTTGAAAGTAAAAGGATGAGAAAAGATATGCCATATATATATTAATAAAAAGAAAGTGAGAGTGGCTGTATTAATTTTTGATATAGTAGACTTCAGAGTAAAGAAAATTACCAGAAAGAAAAAAGGACAAAACACGATGATAAAAGGGTTAGCCTACCAGCAATCCTAAACGATGCTGTAAAACAGTTGAAGCAAAAACTGAGAAAACAAAGGAGAAATAGACAATTTTACAATATAGTTGGAGACTTCAAAACTATATCTCAAAACCCGGTAGAAAAACTAGACAGAAAAATGAGTAAGGACACAGAAGAACTAAAAACACCATCAACCAGGAAGATCTCACCAACATTTAAAGAACACTCTACCTAATGACAGCAGAATACATATTCTTTTCAAGCAGCCATGGAACATATACCAAGATAGAACATATCCTGAGCCATAAAACCAACTTCAACAAATTGAAAATAATTGAAATCATACATAATGCGTTTTCTCAGGATAATGGAATCAAATTAGAAATCGAAATCAGAAAGACAACAGAAAAATCTCTAAACAAGTTGAAATTTAACAACACATCTCTTAACAATGCATAGATCAAAGAGGAAGTCTCAAAGGAAATTTTAAAAACATGGGGGCCAGCCCAGTGGTGTAGTGGTTAAGTTCACACGCTCCACTTCAGCGGCCTGGGGTTCACAGCTTCCGATCCTGGGTGTGGATGTGGCACCGCTCATCAAGCCATGCTGTGGCAGCATCCCACATAAAATAGAGGAAGATTGGCACAGGTGTTAGCTCAGCAACAATCTTCCTCAAACAAAAAGAGGAAGATTGGCAACAGATGTTAGCTCAGGGCCAATCTTCCTCACACAAAAAAAATAGGTAAATAAATAAATAAAAATAAAAAACATAGACAACTGAATGAAAATTAAAATATATCCAAATATGTAAGACAGAGCTAAAGGAGTACTGAGAGGGAAGTTTATAACACTAAATGCTTATATTATAAATTAGGAATGGTCTTAAATCAATAATCTAAGTTCCTACCTTAAGGAACTAGAAAAAGAAGAGCAAAATAAACTCAAAGCAAGCAGAAAGAAACAATAAAAGGCAGAAATCAATGAAGTTGAAAATAGGAAAACAATAAAGAAAATCAATGAAACAAAAAGTGAGTTCTTTGGGGCCGGCCCTGTGGTGGAGTGGTTAAATTTGTCATGCTCTGCTTCAGCGGCCCAGGTTTGCAGGTTTGGATCCCAGGTGCAGACCTACACCATTCATCAGCCATGCTATGGCTGTAACCCACATGTAAACTGGGGGAACATTGGCATAGATGTTAGCTCAGGGCTAATCCTCCTCAGCAAAAGAAAAAAATAAGTTAGCTCTTTGAAAAAAATTAATAATATTTATAAACCTCCAGAAAGACTGAATAAAAAGAGAAAAGATCCAAATCACCAATATCTGGAATGAAACAAGGGATATTATTACAGATTCTGCAGCCATTAAAAAGATAAAGAACACTATGAACAAGTTTACACTCATAAGTTAAATATCTAAAAGAGTTGGACAAATTCCTCAAAACACACAAACTACAAGAACTCAATCAAGAAGCAATTGATTACCTGAATAGTTCTATAGCCACTAAAGAAATTGAATTTGCAATTTAAACCCCCCACCCCCCCAAAGAAAGGCCTATACAGATTCTTTGGAAAATTTTACCAAACATCCAAAGAGTTAACAGCAATCTTACACAATCTCTTCCAGAAAACTTAAGATGAAAAAACACTTCCTAACTGACTTTCTGAGGCCAGCATTACTCTGATATTACAACGAAAGACAATACAAAAAAAGAAAACTATTGACCAATATTCCTTATAAATATAGATGTAAAATTCCTCAACAAAATATCAGCAAACCAAATCCAATAATGTATAAAAAGAATTATGCCACATGCCCAAATGGGATTTACTCCAGATATGTAAGGCTGTTTCAATATTTGAAAATCAATCAATGTAATGTACCATATCAACAAGTTAAAGATGAAAAATCATATGATACTATCTATTGGTGCAGAAAAAGCATTTGACAAAATTCAACACTCATTTAAGATTACAAACTCTCAGCCAGTTAGGAATGGAGAACTACTTTAATTTGATAACGAGCATCTACAGCAACTACAGCTAATGTCATGCTTTACGGGGAAATACTCTTTGTTTTCCTGCTAAGATCAGGAAGATGGTAAGGATGCCCAGTCTTGCCACTCTTATGTAACATAGCACTAGAAATTCTAGCCAGTGCAATAAGGCAAGGACAAGAAATAAAATGTATACAAATTGGAAAGGAAGAAATAAAACTCTCTCTACTTATAGATGACAGAATTGTCTACATAGAAAATCCCAAGGAATCTACAAAAACCTTACAGTACTAATAAGTGAGTTCAGCAACATTGCAGTGTACAAGATCAACACACAGAAATCAATCACATTTCTATAAATTATCAATGAACATGCAGAAACTGAAGTTGAAAACACAGTAACATTTACAATCATTACACAGAAAATGAAATACTTAGGTATACACTTAACAAAACATGTACTGGATCAGTATGCTGAAAATTTCAAAATGCTGATAAAAGAAATCAAGGAAGATCTAAATAAATGGAAAGACATACCGTGCTCATGGATTGGAAGACTCAACATAGTAAAGCTGTCTATTTTCCCCAAAGTAGTATAGAGTTTTAACTCAATTTCTATCAAAAAAAAGATTCTCTCTGTAAATATGCACAAGATTATTCTAAAATTTATATGGAAAGGTAAAGAAATTAGAATAGCTTAAACAATTTTGAAAAAGAAGAAGAAACTGAGAGGAAATACTCCATCTGATTTTAAGACTTATATAGCTATAGTAATCAAGACTGTGGTATTGGTAGAAGGATAGATATATAGAACAATGGAACACAACAGAGAACCTTGACATAGTCCCATGCAAATTAGATCAACTGACTTTTGACAAAGGTGTAAAAACAGTTTAACGGAGAAATCATAATCTTTTTAACAAATGGTACTGGAGCAATTGGATATCCAGAGGCAAAAAACAAAACAAAATGAAACAACACTCCAACCTAAATCTCATGACTTATACAAACATAAACTCAAATGGATCATACATGTAAATGTAAAACTATAACACTTTTTAGAAGAAAACCTAGGAGAAAATCTTCAGGACCTAGGGCTTGGAGAAGAGTTTCTTAGACATGACACCAAAAGCATAATTCATAGGAAAAAAACAGATAAACTGGACTTCAACTAAAGTAAAAACTTTTGCTCTGCAAAAGACTCTGTCAAGAGGATGAAAAGACAAGCTACACACTGGGAGAAAACATTTACAAACTACATCTCTAACAAAGGACTCATATCTAGAATATACTAATAAAACTCAACAGAAACAAACAAACAATCCAATTTGAAAATAGGCAAAAGTTATGAAGAGACGTTTCACCAAAGAGGTCACATGTATGGCAGATAATCACATGAGAAGACGTTCAACATTATTTGTATTAGGGAAGTGCAAACTAAGATCACAATGAGATATCGTTATATATTTACTAGAATAGTTAAAATAATAAATGACGACAATACCAAATACCGGCAAGGATGTGAAGAAACTGGATCTCTCATACATTGCTGTAGGAACGTAAACATTACAGCCACTCTAGAAAATAAGTTGGCAATTTCTTACAAAGCTAATCATACATTTACCGTGAGACCCAGCAATTGCACTTCTGGGCATTTATCCCTGGGAAGTGAAAAGTTACATCCACATAAAGCCTCTACATGCTTGTTCATAGCATTATTTGTAATAGCCAAAATCTGGAAGCAACTAAAATGTCCTACGATAGATGAGTAAACAAACTGCAGTACATCCATACAACGAAATACGACCCAGCAATAAAAAGGAACAAACCACTGATAGATGAAACAACTTTGATGGATCTCAAGGGTATTATGTTGAATGACCAAAAATCAATCTTAAAAGGTCACATACTGTATGATTCCACTTATATAACATTCTCAGAATGACAAAATTGTGGAGTTGGAGAAGAGACTAGTGATTGCCAAGGGTTAGAGGTAGAAGCAGGTGTGAGTGTGAATATAAATTCATGAGGAGAGATCTTTGAGGTGATGGAATAGTTCTATCTTGATAGTTGTGGTGACTCTATGAATCTACATATATGATAAAGTGGCATAGAACTACATACACACTGTAGCAATATTAATTTCCTGGTTTTGATATTGTACTATAGTAACCTAAGGTGTGAACAATGGGGGAAACTGGATGAGGGGTATATAGTATCTCTCTCTACTAGTTTTCCATTTTCCTGTGAATTTATAATTATTTCAAAATAAAAAGTTAAAAAATTGAATTAGCTGGAAAAAAAATAGTCCAAATCCCTCATTTTACAGATAGGGAAACTGAGATGCCAGAAGGGCAGGTGACTGGCCCAATGTTTCACAACTGTTAGTGCAGCACTGAGACCTTGCAACTTTTATTACTGTCCTGAGATCTAACCTTCTTTGGGGCTCTCAAAACTCATTAACTTTCACCACTGTACTTTCTGGCGTCAACTTGTCCACACTTCCATCATATTCTCTTATACCAAAGTTCTTGTAGTTCTTGCTGGTCAGATTTCCCTTAAGAGTCTTCCCCCGCTACTGGCTTTTCCCCCTATAGATGGCTTAACATTTTTTAGCAGCCATACACTTAAATATATATTGCTAAGGTGGATTTTCTAACCTTCACTCCTAACTCTTTACACTAAACCTTAAGAACTGGCTGAGACACGTTCAAGATTTCTAAGAATCTTCTTGCCTATTTCATGATCTCCTCTGTTGAGAAATGGTCCACTCATTAGCTAGGCCTCGCAGTTCACGTCTACTACCAAACGCTATGTGGTGCCACCTACTGAAACAGGTGGATATTCCATGAATCTAAAGTGCCTGTAAAATATCCAAGTTGAGATGTCCAGCAAACAACTGGGGGAAAGAAAGTGTCTAAAGCTCCAGGGAGAGGTCAGGCCTAGAGACAGATTTATGAGTCATCGGTGTATGGAGAATAGTTAAAACCATGGGAAAATTTCTTTTGTAATAAGAAGATAAACAATTCTTACATAAAGGAACAATACCACAGGGGTGAGTAAAGTCAAACAGTGTTAACTAGAGAAGAAAGAAGGGTCTAATAGTGCTTTTTTCTCTGAGCTGTGATCTCTGATGGTTGAAGCCTTCAACTGTCCAAAGCATGTTGAGGAAAGCAGCAGGACTTCGTGTGGTGGATGGGGTATGCAAGGAGGGGTTCCTTCTGGATCAATTGTCTCAGTGGTTTTTCTGCAGGCTATCTCTGACCTAGGAGCAGCTTCACTCCTTTTAGAACAAAGGAAAATCTCAGTTCCACTCAGACCTGGAGATGCTGATCACAAACAGAAGGTTGCTAGATATAGTGTCTAAGGAGTGGCTAAAGGATACATGAGGGCTGCTATTCCTGGTGAAGAGAATCCTCAAATTATAGGAGGGGAAACAGGAGAAATTCTAGGTAAGATTCTGGGAGTAGCTGGTTTCTGAAAAAAGCTTTCCCTGGACCTAAGATCCACACTTTTCACATTCCTTTTCCTTCTCAATCTTTTCCAACTGCATCAAAGATTTCTTTTTTTTTAGCACCACTCAGCATGTGTGGAAGTTTTTAAAGAACCATCGTAAGATGCTTCTTTTGTCACTTATCCTATTTTACCAACAGATTTTTTTTTAATTTTGTGTGTGTGTGTGCGCGCACCTGGTATATCTAATTATTTGCCTATCTGGCTCCTATTGTAGCCTCTAGTGCCTAGATGCTGAGTAAAAAAAAAAAAAGTTGCCATCACAACAAATCTTCAGCCATTGATTTGTTACTTCACAGACAATTAGGTATAACCCTAATTTACCTGGTAAAGCAGGGACCTGCTGCATGGGCTGTTCGGTTTTTTTCTACTGTCTCAAAGGTCCCATCTTATTCTAGAACAACTGTTTCTGTCTCCTTGCCTGTCTCCTTCACACACACCTAGTAGGCTTCCTTGGGCATCCAAAGAACATTGGGCAGATGCATTCATCTTTCTAGAAACTGGTTTCCCAGACCACATGCTCAGTGTTTTTTAAATGTCTCAAAATCAGATGTACAAACTTCACAGCCATTGGAGGTTGGCTCAGCCTCCTCTCCCACACTGGGCAATGCTACTTTCCTATCTTATTAATATCTCAATAGAATGTCTCTGCCATTAAAGTGCTAGGAATTTACCTATGTAATCTCTAAGCTTCTCAAGAAAGTAGGCATCATTATCCCCACTTTGCAGAAAGGAAAATTGAGACTCAGAGAAGATAAGCGTGATCCAAAACCACACAGCTACTAAGAGGCATATGAATCTACATCTGACTGGCTCTTAAACATATGCTCTCCTCACTGCACTTTTAGGTCCCTCTCCCATGGGCCAAATCACCTCTCCCATGAGCCATTTGCTCAATAGGCTCATTGTTGTTCATCACTGTTAAGGCCTTGGACCCTTATATTGCCTCAGAAAAAATTCTAATAATTCACTTGGATCTCCAGGTGAATAGATTCTTTTGAAGGAGCAAATATAGAGGGAAGTTCAGAGGGAAAAAGCCACCAGGAGTTAACTTTCCTAGGCAAGTGTCTTACACAGGACTAGAGCCATATCAAACGTGCTGTTTGCAGAGCCCTTTGTAATAGCATCTTAGGCAAGGTTAGAATCAGTAGTTCTTTCCACACCCATTGAAGTAGGACCTCTTCCCAAAACTTGTTGCTTAGCCTAAGACACCTCTGCAAATGAGTCAGGCTCCAGGTGCAGCCCAGAAAAATCCCTGGACTTTGCTGGGGTGCAGAGGGAATGTGACTATGAAGTCACCATCAGACCCATTCCAACAGTTAGTGGTGGCATGGCAGAGAGATGAAGTAGGACTGCAACATGGACCTACCTGCTCGACTTGGGGAGCAATGTATGCCACCATAACAAGCAGAAAAGGAACCAATTTCCATGCAGCTCGGCCCGATTCTTATGCTGTAGCCTGGAACTGCCTTTCTTTTAACACCATTTCCTTTGGCCCTTTGCTCCTATATCTGAAACCCAGAAGATGAACTAGGAACTTGAACATGGAGGTTGGGCCCCTATCCGCATGGTTAGGTTAGGGTCCCCTATCCCGTCAATAACCGGAAGCACTTACTCTGGAACCTCCAATCTTTCAGCTACCAATTCTCTCTCAGGATGGTTTGAATGTAGACGTGCCTAGATGCAGGCAGCTGAACTAGGTGACTGTCAATCATAAAATGCCAGGGCATTTAGCTAATCCATAAATGTATGTTAAATTACTAGATTCATCTGAGTTTGTTGAATTTAGTCTACCCATCAGTAAAATCACTGATAAGTAGTCACCAAGAGTCATCCAATGAAGAGGATTTGAGTAATCAGCTCTTTAAAAAATTAAAAACTCAGCTGTCCCTTTGGTTTATTGTATGGGTAACGCTGCCCCCTATGGGTATTAGCAAAGAAAAACAGAGCAATCCTGGCCCAGTTATCAGTGAGAAGCTTGTTCCATTTTATTTGTGGCAGTGGGTCCCATTACCTGAGGATTTCTCTGTGATGGCAGAAAAGGATCATTCAAATAAGATTAGAGTAAAATAACATAAAAACCGCATTGCTGTTTACATGAATCCCACAAACCGATTTTCTTAGGAAAACAAGGAAACCTAGAAAGAGAAGTCAAAAGCTTAGAGCACTGCAGAGCCATTCCAGGGTGCTGTGGATCCAGCTGCCCTGAACTTCCACTTGGGGAAGGAAAGGTGCAAGGAATGGAAAGTCTCATGTGATGTCACGGAACATGCAGCGGCCCTAGAGTCACATCTGTCTTCTAGCCTTGTTATGCCACTTAGTAGTTATTAAGTCAGAACGACTCACTCTCATAATCAAGACTCCAACAGCTTCTCCTATCAGAATAACATCCTGTCTATCTCCTTTCCCTGGGCGATAAAACCTTCATGAACTGGCCCCTGACTCATCTCTTACTGCTTCCTCCTTCCAAATAATGAGCCAAGCTCATTTCCTGGGGCTGGAATGTTCTGCTTCCTATTCATTCAGATCTCAGCTTGTGTCACCTCCTCAGAAAGGTCTTCTCCAACCACCCTACTCTATCTCAGTCACAATCACATCACACCATTTTATTTTCTCCCCACCATTTTAGTACTGTTTTAATTTGTATTTACAAATGTATTATCTGCCTCTCCCCACTAGAATGCAAACTCCATGAAGGCAAGGCCTTTGTCTTATTCACCACAGTATTCCCTACACCTGGAATGGTGCTTGGGATGTAGATTCCAATAAAAAGGTGTTTTGTTTTTTTTTAAGAAGACTGGCCCTGAGCTAACATCTGTGCCCAACTTCCTCTACTTTATATGTGGGCCGCCTGCCACAGCATGGCTTGAGAAACGGTGCGTAGGTCCACACCCGGGATCCGAACCAGCAAACTCCGGGCCGCCGAAGTAGAATGTGCGAACTTAACCACTGCATCACCGGGCCGGCCCCAGTAAAAAGTTTTTGGATGATCAATACTAGGAATGGGACCTGGAGCATGTCACTTAACTTCTGATTCTATTTCAGTTATAAAATGCGAATATCCAATTGCCCCCTCCCCCCCATTGTTATGAGTATCAAATAATAGGACAAATGTGAAAAAGCCTAGCCCAGTGGCCAATCAACAAGTTGGTATTCAGTACATCTACTGGTCTATTCATCAATCCGTAACCATCTCTCCTCCTCCCCTTCCCTTTCAGGGCCACGCTGGCGGTTCTTATTAACCTTTCAGTGAAATCAAAGCGTGTATACAGTGCTGGTGACTGGAGGGTGGGTGCTGTAAATCGTAGCATGCTTACTAGTAGGTCCCACAGTACCTCTTTCGAACAGTTGTGGGTAGATATTTCAGTCATCGACAAGATGTCAGTCAGGAATCTAGCCTACTCAAGTTTCTAGGCTCAGATTTATAAACCAACATTTTAAACAGGAAATAAGGCCTAGGCCAGACCTAGTTAATATATGCTGGACAGTTAACCTATAAAGTATTCAAAATCAAATGTACCTGTAGTGTGAACTGAAGAGAACACCTTGGAGTAGGATGGAGAGAAAGAACAAGAAGGGTTTCTCCAGCTTTTTTTTCCCCAGGTGATTTTGACCTCAGACTTAAAAAAAAAAAAATAACAGAAAGGGCCTAGTCAGTGCCCATGTCTGTACAAGGGCTGTTAGATAATACGTACAGTAAAATGAAACTTGGAATGTATTTCTGTTTAGCAGATCAGGCTGGATGATTTTTCAGTTCAAAAATGTACATCATACTGGTCTCCAAATGTGGAGACGAGGGATTAAGTCAGATGCTGGAGAAGACAGCATTCACTATCAGGGGAAAATTTCCTTTTCCTTAGAGCAACAGGGCAGAATTTGGGCTTAGTTGCCGAGTTAGTCTATCCTTTTTAGGAACAATCTTGTACTTTCATGCTAACGGAGCCTCAGACACTGTTCCATTCTTTTCCTCCTCCAGGAAAGGGCAGGGCCAAGACAAAACAGAATGATTCTTCCTGAGTTTTCCCCTTTAATCTAGAGGTGCCATACCCAAGATTCTGCAAAAAGCAGGGTGATGTGCTCCTCTGGCCACTTCCAAATAAGTAGTCAGATTCTCGTGCTGGAGATAGGTTTGAGTCACTCATGCTAGAAACCAGCATCCACCCTCTACTACTAAATAGGTTTTCAGATTCTTAAATAAGAAGGCCACAGAAAATGTTAACGTTACATTCACACAGAAAAGACAAGTAAAGCCAAGCCAAATGAATCAGCTTTTTCCAAAACGTCAGCTCCAAAGGCTCTTTCTTCATAGGAGTTAATATTTCACTCTGTGCTGCCAAACAAAATAAAAAAACTTTCAACAGTGGCATCAGAGACTTGGCGTTGGGAAACACTTGCATTCACTGGGGCTGAAGTCTGATCCGGTAGCCTCTATTCTCATGTTGTCAACTTCCCTCCTTCCACCCCAAGAAATTCATTTAAACATATATATTACCACTTACTACAAAGTACAAACAAACTGTAAATCCAGGTTAGCTGTTTCTAATAAATGCCAGGAATATTCAAATACGGTGACTTCAGATGACAGAGCAACTGCTTGGAAATTATTTATTTGTGTTATTGTAACATAACTGAATTAAGGGAATCCATATAAAATTTTGGGCGCTTGCTGCAATAAATAAATGTAACCATCACTCTTGACTGGCTGCCGCATAGTGCAGCGGTTGTGATGGGCTTCCCTAACTTGTAACCACGGGCCCTCAATCAACTAAGGTCTTTTGCTAATTCTTCACGGTTAGATTTCAAGCTTTGGTAGGGAGTGTATTCTTTTAACCTCAAAAGGAGATGAGAAAGATGGTATTTTTGTAAGCTTGGATAGACACTCTAGGCCACAGCTTTGACGCACAATTAAACGAATGATGCCTATTTAGTTCTAGGGTACTAGGTGTACAGATAAGGTGTGCAGATCTATGGGTGAACTTTTAAAGCACATCGCCATTTGCATCCTGCCCACTTTAATCACTCTCACCCATATTGTTCTAGAACTGCACTGTGCAATATGGTAGCCACTAGCCACTTGCTGCTATTGAGCATTTGGAATGCGCCTTGTCCAAAATGAGACACACTCTAAGTGTGAAATATCGGATTTTGAAGACTCAATATGAAAAAAAAGATGAAAATATTTAATAATTTTTATATTGATTACATGTTAAAATCACATTATTAACATTAATTTCACCTGTATCTTTCTACCTTTTGTAATGTGGCTGCCAGAAAATTTTTAATTACATATGTGACTTGCATTATTTTTCTACTGGACAGTGCTAATCTAGAACATTTGGTACAGACAGGGGACCAAGTGTGAATTTTTTTTAAAGTAGGTACATCACCAACACTGCCCATTGAGAAACTCAGCAACATTTCAGAGGCTTCAGGTCCCCATCTTGCCAAAAACAAGGGGAAGACAAACCTCAGGCCAGCATAATGCCTCGAACTAGTGGGAGAACAGTACACATTTATCCATTAGCTAAGGAAACAAACTCTAAATTCAAATGAACACTCGTTCACCCAATTACTCCTCACTGCCTCCTTCAAACATCATTTGAATGGGAATGAATAATTCTAAATATGTGCATCTTTTAGGGTTTTTGTGAGACTTTGCATCTCCCCACCGTAATGCTGTTCCCTGTGAGTAGGGATTCTCTTTCTCTCTGGGCTTCAAACGTTAAATGAGGCATGATTATCTTTTCCAAGTACTCACCTCAGCAGCCATTCACTTATTCTAAATACTACTGCACCTAGTATTTGAAATGCCTTGTTTGTGATTGCCTTTAAAGTGCATAGTCCATTCTTCTGAATATGATTAAGGGTGGCAAATCTCCATCCACTGAGAAAAAGATTTCTTGGAAACAGCCAAGATTCATCAAGAGTGGCAAATAATGGTAAACAAACTGAATAGGGCTGCTTCTGTCAGTTCCTCACAAAATTCTTTCTGAAAGCAATTTTAAACAAGTTCCAAGTATCTTCGAAGCAATGACATTCTTGGAATGCCTATGGCTGCCCAAGGCAACTTTAAAGGGCATTTACTTGGGATGTCAATAAGCTGGCTGGCATACTAAAAAAATAAGCCGCATTTTTTTCTAGTCATTTCATATTTCAAATCAAGTCACACTTGGGCCAAAAAGCACATGTAATAACAGGTCAAGGTGACCATTAACATTAAAGTTTCCCAAAACTTATGCCAGCCTCCTTCCAAACTTTTGGAAATGAAACACCTTGATATGCATAGTGTTAAAGTGTATTACTTGGTAATGCCCAAAGGGATTTACTGAATTTATTAAATATGACCTTTAATCCTCCTCAGATTTGCCCTTTAAATTTTCCTTGGCAAACTAGCCAAAACTGTTGTTTATTCTAAGAAATCATGCCTCATAAGTAATCTAGTCTAGGGGCTGGGGTAAATACTTAAAAAACAAATTAGTGGCCATTTAGCAGGATTAAGAGCACAATGAAAACAAGCCCTGGAATCAGCAATCTGGCTTTCCCACTTAACCATGTGACCTTCAGCAAATCGCCAAATGCTTGTATCTCAGCTGCATCACCTGTAAAACAGGGTGCTAACAATACACCTCAGTCACTGTGAGGATTAAATAATTTATAGAATGCTTAATATAACCCCTGACAGCAATCAGAAAGTTAGTTATTTTTAATATAGTTACTAGTAATCCATTTGCAAGGTCTTAGATTTAAATATTACCTGAACCCAAAGACTTCAAAGAAACTGAACACTAGCTTTTATTTCCTGTTTTTTAAAATGACCATTAAGACTATAGTTTATAATCCGCCCTGATTTACCAGATCCTCTGTTCTAGGTAATGGGCCTTTTCACTGAATTTCCCTCAACATGCCTGTGCATTGGCTTACTTTTTTGTCTAGAATGCAAACTTTTCAGGGGTGTTCTTGAGTTTCAAAGAATAGAATCATGAATGACACTAAGTAAAACTCTGGGAAGGTCATGAGGCAAAGAGTCGACCACACCAAAATTATCCCGAGGAACTGAGCTCCTATGCCAGTGATAGGGCTCTCCAGGCACCAGAGGAAATTAAACCGCAATAAAATTCACCACTGGCTAAACGAATAACAATACCAATGGGAAGTCTCATCCAGGTAACAGAATGTGATGACCTACTGAGAAACAAGGACATCTTAGTGGCTTAGGCAACATGGGTAAGAGGTTGGAGGTAGGGATGGAAGACGAATGCTGCATAAGCACACATGCACACCTAGACAAGCTTTTGTATTTATAGAGGTCAAGCAAGGGGAGTGGTCAAGGCAATGGCGAACATACAAGAAATAGCAAAGATGCAGCTACTCAAAATGTCATTTACATAAATCTTTCTAGGATTCTTGTATCAGAATATACTTTATAATCTTTTACCATTTGAAGATTGAGTCATTCAACTACGCAACACAGAACAAAAGTTATATCTCATAAACCAGTACCTGCCCACACTCACAGCAGTGAGGGGAATCAGAATCAAGGTGGCACTGTAATTCCACTTGATTCTAAAAATCAAGTCTATTTGACATCGGTTTGAAGCAACAGAACCTTTATCAGATTTCCCCTATTAAAGAAAAACCCAAGGAGAGATGATCAAGCACAAATGATCACTTCATGCATTTTATTGATAGTCTATATTTTAAATCTGCAGTATGACATCTTACATAGGGAAAAAGCTTCTTCCTAAAAGATAACTATTAATAATCAAACCAGCTTTAATATGACTGACCTTTCAAGGTCTTGTTTTGCATTAAACAAGTTAATTTTTAGCAGGTGTAAAGCACTGTACAAAAAAAAGGAAACTGGGTACATTCTCAAAATTTAATACAGGGCTTCCCAACCAGGAGTCTGCCAGACAGATATTGGAGATGGGTGTTATGTTCAGGTTTAAATAGAAAGAAAATGAGAAACCAGATAAAGCAAGCCAACCAAATTCACTTCACTTTGTGCTCCTTTCCGCTTTTTTGAAAGTCTCTCCCAGAGGTCAGGAAGCCCTGGTATAACAATCACGGTAGCCTTTACAGAACATACATTTCTGTGCTTCATGTTCAAAGACATCAAGGCAGCCTTTGTTACCGTTCCCCCTCCAAATCCCTTCAGGTTCTCATAGGCTTCAGAAGGCTTTCCAAGATCGCTGCCCAGTTCTTTATATGAATCCAAGTAAACACCTAGACCAAAGTAGCTCTCTTCCTTGGAGAAGATAAAACAGGCACAGATACATAACCAGGCCAACTGCGTACCTACTCAACTTGATACCTAATCACATGGCCCTACATCTTTCAAAGCAGCACCAGGGACAAATGGAGCTATCAAGAAGTAAAACCCAAAGACCAGACAGTTAAAACACATACAAATCAATCAGTTAAAAGAATGTTAGCAGAGGGGCACTAAACAGAGTTAAGGCTGGACAGCTGGTTCAACCATACCTTGGTATTGGAATAAATCTGCAAGATGACGAACTGATAAGAGGAACCCTGAAATAACTAGGCACAGTGGTATGATGGGGTTCACTTTCACTGAATGTCTTCAAGATATCTAAAACTCAATCCAAGTGACCATAAAGCAGCTTGTGAGTCTTTAGTGAACAAATCCTAATCAACAGATATTTAACTGTAATTTTATTTGAGTGTTGGAGGGTGTGCCTATTTCCTTCCAATTTGAATTAAAATACCCATATAGACATGAAAATAATCATAAAACTGATACAAACTGTTGTTATCCCTTGGGAGTTCCAATACCTCTATTCCACGCTGTATTTTAGATACAAAATGGAGTTACTTAAATCAAGTGAGATTACTCACTTGTTGGGAATATTACATAACATTTTAGAAACGTTCCAGTTATGAACTCAATTTCAGAATGCAAAAATTTTTAAAAGGCAGGTACTGAACCCATAGCTGTTTCTTAGTTGCTTATTAAAAATCTGATTTAAAAATAAGTGAAGTACTAGTTCCCCAGACCTTGCACTTTAACTTCCCAAATGAAGCATGTTATATTGACTTACAGTTTCAAATTGTTTTTTAGAAGCACACAATTTACTAGCTAATGAATTACAACACTGTTACTGAATTATTAGACATACTGAATAATTATACTATGCTTGGGGGAAAAAATGCCTGACACTTTAACATGTGCCTTATCAATCTCTTGTATTACTAAGGTACAGAATACTTTAAAAAGTAGCAATCAGCATAGTCTTATAAGACAAGAAAAGAATAAAAGTGCCCTGCAAATGTGGCTTCTATGTACTTAATATTGGTAATACATTTAACAGGGAAACCAGTAAGATAAAACTTAAAAATTCAAATAAGGCAGATTACAAATATTTTTTGTTCACAAAAGAACAGAAAAAAGGGGCGAGGGGGATAAAAATATCCTCCATGTTTAAAAGTATCAACAACCACCACAAGGTGCCACTGTATTCTACCAAGCTGTAGAAATGGCCTTTTAAGAGGCATTTTGCAACATTCACCTCCCTATCACATGGGTATTTTGGGAACTGAGTGAAAGTCATGGCTGATGCTTGACCCATTTCATGTTGTGGACATCTAGAGGGCAGGTGGTTAAATACAAAGCACATTAAGTGATAACCCTTCATAGATATAATTTGTGACACTAACACTAAGAGCGAATACTTGGCATGGAAAGGACATGTTTTCCCAGGGAAAAAAAAAATTACTTGAGGTAACTATTATAGCCAACCAGTTTCCTAATCTTAAAGTTTGGATGAACTCCAATGACCATGTTTTTAAGAGATTATATATATAATCCTGGTGCTAAATGTTTGTTGTTGTTACTGTTAACTGTACAATTGATCATTACCTACACTCCAACACTAATGTGAACACTTTTCTCAATTCCCACCTCCATTAACCATTACCACCACTGAGGTATAACTAATGTGTTGTTTTTAGAGCAAATATTCCAAATTAACAACATGGCTCATCTTCTAGTGTTGCTACAGATAAAGTCTGCAAACTTTAAATCTAACTTCTTCAATTTTGTTTTTAGTACTAATAAATCTCAATCTAGTCAGCTGCTTGGAGTTAAACAACATACCGCCTCAAACGTTTCAGACTAGTAAGTAAGTTTTTTTAAATATCTGAAATATTCAAGGAAATTCCGTTTTAGTACTTTCCCCTATGCTTTGAACAATGTAATCTCCCAACATTGTTTTTTATTGTTCCTATTACTGCATGAAGTTCAAACTAGGTCTTCAAGACAGAACCTTTCTGTAATAAGAAAAAAAAGTGCAAAGATACAAAATGAAATGTAAAGTCTTTTGCAAGAAAATGCTCCCTCAAGGGAACAAGTGTTTGGATGCTGGTGGGAAAAATGGTTTTTGTTCTCCATCGTACATCTGACACCTAGAAATGACCTTGTCTTCAATGTCCACAACACTAGTAAGTATATATCAGTCATGGACCTTGCAAAATACAAAAAAATTAAGTAGCAAATTCCACGAAAATATGTGAACCCATTCTACATAATCCAATGGTAATTAATGAGTGCAATTGAAAAAGGTGTCCACATGCACATGTCCAATATGTGCATTCTACTAAAGGCTAAAAACTTAAAATTCTATTTCCAGTGTTTATGAATAGCTTCAATATCTACATTCATAATCAGCATTCTGCATGAGTTACCTCTTTAATACTTCACAAATGAGTAATACATCTTGGGAGGTTAGGAAGGTATTCGTTGTCAATAACTTTCTTTTATGCTTAGAACGTGCTGCAGTTGTTTTTAAACTATTTAAAATGAACACCCCTATAATAGGGACATTTTATACCAAGAGGAAAATGGGTTTGTTTTTAGCCAATCAGGACTACCCTGCAGATCTGAAAACTGTAGATTATACCCTTAGTAAAGGAGACAAGGAGGCTCACAAATATAAAGGGAATTCTGACTTTTACATGGACAATTTTTTAAAAAGATAAAATGTATTACATAAGCGCCATAAACAGTAAAATTTGCTTATATTAAAAAAAAAATAAGTGAAGCTTTGTTTGGACATTATTTCCTTGCAAGAGCAGTACATATCCTTAGTAAACAACTACCATATTTACAAGTTAATTTCCTTGATACTTAGGTAGGATTGAAAGCCAGAGGAAAACATGAAAGAATGAGCTTTGAAATAATCTTTACAGCTAAGTTGATAACAGTTAAGGTAGCCAGATAATTCCTAAAGCAGACTTGTTCATTTTGTAGAGGATCTGACTATGCCTGGGTAGTTAGCTCACTTCGTTAAAGGCCAAAGATGTGTTCAATTCCTCTTTGGGCCCATTAGCTTTTCCCAGGAAAATAAACAGTCCCCCACAGTCAGACTAATCCTAACCCCAACCGGCCTCAAAAGACAAACTGGGCGAGGGTACTGGGGTTCTTCACAAACCTATTCTTACTACTAAGGAAACAACATAAAGTGCATGTCCCATAGATCGTGAGCCAGCAGTCTCATCTTCAAATATGGGCAACACACTTACAATTTGAATCTCAAATAACCCAACACAACTCACGTTCAACAAAGGACAAAAAACCCTTAATTTTTCAACTGATCTTTAAATGTGAGATGTTAGGTTTGTGTTAGAGAGATAGTAATGAAATATTAACAAGTGTGCACTGGTACCTTAAATGACTAATCTCGAAAACAATGCAAATTCGAGACTTTCCTATTAGTACACACATCTGTACCAACCTCAATTCTTATGCTAGAAGTGGTTTATAGTCTCTTTCCTCTGCCTTTTTTTTTGAGGAGCAGACTTGTAAAAACATCACTTGATGTAACTTGTGCTAGGTAGTAGTGGTTTGTTTTTCTTAAACCAAAGCTCTGCCAGATTTGCCGATCTACCTCATCTGCTCAAGTAGAACACCGTGTCAAGGATCTCATCGTACGAAACCAGTTCATGTCTGGATGATCACTGTCTTCGCGGAAAGTTTAAATTCTTCAGAGCAGTTTTCTTTACTCCTCCATCTTTCATTTCCTGCCTAAATCCAAGTTAAAATACACAATTCCCGTTGGTCTTCACTGCAGTTCAGTTCTGCACTCTGTCCTTTCTTTTGCACGTCACAGTAGCTGTTCACATACATTAAATATTATAGATATGTTCTGCTCTTGACACCTACACACTTACAAAAGCAGCTTTGTACTTTGTTTGGTGTGTTTTTTACTATGTTGGCTCACAAAAAGCAGTTTTTCATTTCTAAGCATGGTACTTTACAATTTTTAATGCATTAATACAACAGTGCATTGGAAAAGTACTGAGCCTCTACAAAATAGCTTTACATTTTTAAACAAATGAATGTGATTTTTTCACTTACACAAGCATAGGCTTTTTTTTTTTTAATATTTCCACAAGATAAATATCTCAATTAAACTATAAGCTCACTCTACAGTGTGCCACAGTGATGGGCTTAGGAGACAGTTATACACTTAGAAGATCCTAACCTTAGTGTTATTTACACTGACATGTCCAATATCACCTCGTCTGAAAGGTGAACGAATGATATTCAGCATGAAGCTGAATTTGTGCCAACTAATAACTGGGAATGGTAGAGCTTTAAGCAATCACTTCAGAAATATGTACTGTAACTTAGTCTAAACTGGGAATTTCCTTCGCCCGTCTCTCCTACAGCGTGGGAAACTTTAAAGATCAACATGAAACAGATAAGAGCCATCGCTAAGGCAGATCTTTTAAGATAACAAAGGAGAAACTGACAAGTGTATATGATAACTTATCAGTAATATCAATTACTGGTACTAAAATCAGATTTTTATGTCCTAAAACATTGCTTTTGAAATATTTCCTTTTATTCTGGAACAGAAATTGGAGAAAGGACAGTGATTCATTCAGAAAGCAATGACTCAACTCAGGTTGCTACTTTACATTTAAGCACCACTCAAAAAGTGGACATAAAGCAAGTGATTCCTGTTTGCCCATCACTATATCAGCTACATAGCTGAGAGTTCAGACCTTAATTACACAACGCTTTCTCTGTTACCAGAAGCTAAGACTGCTCTGCGACAAATAGGACAAGTAGAATTCTCGGATAGCCACCGATCGATGCAGTGGACATGGTACTCATGGGAGCAAGGGAGCTTACGAAGTTTGTTTCCTTCCGTATATTCTGTAATGCAAACACTACAGGTTTTTAATGCATCGTTTTCACCAAAACTTCTCATTGCCAAGTTGTCAATCTGTTCTTTGGTGAGTCCTCTAGGTTGGTCATCATCATCCTCATTTAAGAGGAAAAACTGAGCCAGACTAAGGAAGGGCAAAGAGCCACTTTCATCAAATGTTACTGGGGCCCTGTGTCGACCCTCTCGCCTGGCACCTGCTGAGCCTGATGATGAGCTTCCTTCATTACTGCCTTCAAACACCTCTGAGCTAGTCTCTGAACTTTCACCACTGGAACTGGAACTAGGACTGGAACTGGAACTAGAATTGGAACTGGAACTGGAACCAGAACTGCTACCACCACCAGAACCCCCTCTTCCGTTCCGTGACTCTGCCCTTTCCATATTTCGACTTGAGACTGAGCCACCAGGCTCTGAATCACTATCACTGTACATAAAGTAGCTTAACTCACCAAAACCCGTCATTATCTGCCTTAACATGGTCTGAATTGCAACAGATGTAGTCTCACTTAAACCAGTATTTAAGATTCTACGAATCGGAATTCTGATGGTACTGACATAGGTTCTCACGCCTGCCCGCTCAGAGCGTGAAAACGTACGCCTAAAACCTCCTCGTTCACTTTCATAAGTGACGGTGTTGTTCGGCGTCTGAGATCTTGACCGAGTTCTGCTAGCTATGCTATCTCTCTGCCGATATTCTCCAGGACGAACTCTTCTTACTTGAAGATCAAGGACTATGGTTGGAGGTCTCTGTCCTGATCCTGTAGATTCACCACTGCCAGCTGTGTCTGAGGAACCCGTTCCTTGTGAGGCATTTCTTGTTCCAGAAGCTGCAAAAAGACCTCTACTTAGCAAGTCAGGTCCACTTATTTGCTGTCTCAATGTCACATGGTGCCGGGTTCTAGAACTTCCCTCAGTCTCATTTACCAAAGGATGCTCAAAAGTCTGAGATGAGATACTATGATGAGATCTTCGTGGAATTTCACTCATTGGATGGAGAGGTGACCTACTTCTTTCAGCTCTCGCTCGGGTTCTCCGATGGTCTGGGCTCCTGCTTCTCGCCCTTCTCTGACCTCTGGTAGGTGCTACTTCTGTTAATGCTTCAGTTGAATTTCGTTCTGATCTAGATGGCCTTGCAGGTGCTGATTCAGATTGTGCATTTTCTACTTGCCTTTGGCTGTTGTTGTCCATATTTTCTCCACTAGAACGCCTTGCAGATGGCTCATTTTCGTTCTCTGGATTTTGGCTCCCATTATTACGGTTAACATTGATCTCTAAACTGAATCTGAAATCACCACTGTTTGGATTAGTCCGGCTCACTGCCCTCCAAGATTGGTTTCCTCTTTGCCCACTTCTTGTTGTATTTCCAGTTTGTCTGACAGAGTTAAGCCAGTCTATTATAGAGTCACCATTAGACACATCATCTGAAGAGTCTCCACCTGTTTTAAAAAAAAAAGGGAGGGGAGAGGAAGAAAAAGGAACTACTAAAATTAGGACAATCACATAGTAGTGCTCTGAAACTTTGTACTAGAAAAAATTAACAAGGACTCAATAGATTTCACATTTATGGATTTTTTTAACTATACTGCATAAATTTGCAAGTGAAGGCAGGAAAGTTTCAACTTCACTGTGAAAGAGCAAGCTCATCTTAGAGAAATTTAGAGAATTTTTTTAAAGGGAATCTGGAGGAAGTCTATTTCCAGTACTTTATCATATACAGAAGACTAGCGTACGACTGTGGACTGTCACAAGACGACATTTTCTCAGCCCACTGTCAAAACACTAATGTAAGCAAACAAGGTAAACACCAATTAAGGTACAAGGCTAGTATTTTAGTTCAAATTACATTTCTGTCAAATTTTCATTAGTCTACAACATTTCTTCTAGTCTCTTGACTTAAATGCCTTTGATTATACACGATGTTTTAAAATATAAGACTGCTAAAGCCAACTGCAAAAATGTAAACAAAGTTTACAGGTTTAAAAGTATTTGAATACTTCTTCATGTTACCAAGATTTTAAATTAACAAGAAACTGGAGATCAAACCAAATGAATAGTCTGAATCTAGCATAGTACATATAATGACTCGTTCAAGAACCAAACTGTTGTCACAGCCTCTTAGATTAGAGCGTCAGATTCCCCACTCCACATTGGGAGAGAAACACCAGACGTGAGGTAAGAGCAGGATTTCTCAACAGTGGCACTATTAACATTTTGAGCCAGGTAATTCTTTGCTGTGGGGGCTGCACATTTTAGGATGTTAGGATGTTTACCAGCATCCCTGATCTCCACTCACTAGATGCCAGTGGCAAACCCCCAGTTGTGACAGCCAAAAATGTCTCCAGACATTGCCAATGTGACCTAGGGGGCAAAATTATACCCCGTTGAGAACCACCAGGTTAAAGAATACAGCATTTCTTTCTGCTGGTGAGGAACTCACATGTTTATAAAGAAGGAATAATTCATTAAGTAGGAGGAAATTTCAATGGAGATGGAAAATCAAGAAAAAAAAATCACATTTAAATAGGCCATTTCTCACTATGTCCTAATTAACACAAACAAACCAAAGGTGAAACAGGAAAAGACCATGTTGACATTCTCATCAAATATCAAGAAAATGCCAGTTCTCTTTTTATGAGCAGTTACTTAGCACTAAATTAATTTGTGCCATTTCTGGTAATCTTTGGCTGACATTTACTGTTATGAAGTTCCTTATCCATTCCATCCTCTACCCACTCCCCAAAGCAAAATATACCTCTATTTTCATCTGAATTTTGTGGTGGAGGGCCCTCTTTAATTTGTTGTAGTCTTCTCAGCAACTCTTCCTCAGTACTTTCACCTGAAAATAGTTTAAAAATGTTTGCCAAATCACAAATAAAAACCAATGACTCTTACCCATCCGAGAGGAAAACCAAGGAGTGAGTAGAAACCTAGGTAAAATTCACTTCTTCAGGAGCATGACATTACAGCTTACATTTATACAAGTTTCTTTCCACTTTACTAAATGCTTTTTCATACGATATCTCATTCTTTAAAACCGCAACTCTGAGAGGTAGATATTATTAGCTGCATTTTAAAAAAAGGAAACTGAAACTAAATGAGAGACTTACGTGCTAATAAGTGGCAGGACCAGAATGCCAACTTAGGCATTCTGATTCAAGTCTGGTACTGTTGGCTCAAAATGCGCTCCCTCTCATTAGAGTCATGCCAACTGACACCTTACCTTTTAAAATTTAAGCAATCGCTCAAAGCTTAGTAGAATTAAACAGAAATATGGAAGAAAGGGGAATAACGATTTTTAACTAGGATCAAATGGACCTAATCAGGCAAAAGAGAATAACCTAGAACAAAGTTCTAAATAACTGACAATTTTACCCAAGGCTAGCTCTGGAGGACTATGATTGGGACATATTCAGGGAATCAGGTGACAAAACAGAATAAGTCTATCCTAGATACTAAAGTTCCCAATAGCTCTTCCACACGCAGACTCATGTCTAGTAAGTTAAATAAAGCTAACAACAAAAAGATCACTTAGTTCCACTCTTTTCGATTCAGCTCACTATAAATTCACAAAATAATTCATAACTAAAAAAACCTGATATAGGATAATTCCAAATATGAGTGAACAGAATCAGGTAACAAGCACAGCAGTAAATGTCATTCTATACCCCTTGTAGTAAAATCATACTTCATAATGGCTAAAGAAACATTTTTAAAACAGGTTAATTTTTAGAAGACCAGCAATTTACATATATAAAGCCTTAAACTACACAACGCATACCTGGGGTGCCTAGCAAATTGTTATCCCTCATAAGCCTATAATCTTCTTCACTCAGGTTATTTACAAATTGATAGAAAGCTTCTTCCCGATCCAATCGGTCCATCTGACTTCTGCGCTGTGCTGCAGACTGATCACCACTTCCTTTATCGTTAGAATCTGAGCTTTCCATCTTGATGAACAAGTGGAAAATTATCTAAAAGGAGAAAGGAGATCAACTTTGAAAACAGAAATCAGTATGTATGCTACAGAACAGTTTTAATTATGTGAAAATCCAGAATGCAGGTTGAGACATGGATTTTAAGACCTCAAACGAATAAAATTTCATAACAGAAAAACTCCTGAAAAGCACTGTTATACAGGAAAAGACTAGGTCAGGGGTTGGCAAACTATGGCCCACGGGCCAAATTTAGCCCTGGTGCCTAGTTTTTTTCTCCTTGAGATCTAAGATTGGTTTTCCACTTTTAAAGGGTTTTAAAAAAAAGAGAGACTATTTTGTGATGTGTGAAAATTACATGAAATTCCAATTTCAGTGTTCATCAAGTTTTATTGGAATACAGTCATATACACTCAGTTACACATTATCTATGGCTACTTTTGTGCTTTAGTGGCAGAGCTGAGTAGTTGTGACAGAGATCAGATGTGGCACTCTCACTGCTTTGCACCGGTGATCTGTGCACTATAAGTTGCAGTGATGCAATTATAACTTGACAGCATTTCAAGTGCCAAGCATACTGTGACATTTTTTCAAATTACCAGTGCACTCATCATGTCAAATGAAGAGAAAGTGGACTTCAAATGTCACCCTTAAAGGCACAGTCGAGTATGGATTGTTATCAGACTAGACGGCAAAGACTGTGTTTATTATGCAATGACACTACAACTGTGCTAAAGTAATAAAATATACATCGATATTATCAGACTAAGCACTCACAAAATATTCCCAATTCACAGGAAAGCTACAGTCCAAAGAATTAGAAAGTTCACAACAAAATATCTCATCACAAGATATTTTTTTCACAAAAATAAAAAACGCTTCAATCAAAGTTAAGTTTCCAAACAGCTCATTTGTCAGCTAAGCAAGGAAAGCTGTTTATGAATGGTGAGTTAGTTAAACTGTTTGATTGCAGACGCAAAAGAAACGTGTCCAGAGAAAATAAACTTAAGATTATTAGCCTTTATTGCTCAAAAAGTTGAGGATACCGGGACATGTCAATAATCAATTGAAAAGCAAGGCAGCAAATGATTTTGATGGTTTTCCTTGGCTCTTGATGAGTTGACAAATGCAACTGAGACTATTCAGTTGTTGTTTATTCAAGGAGTCATATGTTGATTATTCAAGTTTGAACTAACTACAGAAGTAGCCTCTAGGAATAGTCTGCATGGAACAACTATAGGTGATAAGAGTTTCAAAGAAGTTGAGAAAACTCTAATTCAGCACAACCTGAAGTGGAATCTGCTAAGATGTGTTACAACTGAAATGCTGGTAAAAATGTGTGTTGAGTAGAAAAAGACCTAGTCGGGAACATTTACAAAGCTTGTGAAAACGTACAGTGTTTAAAATCTATGGTTACTCATTGTATTATTCATCCGCAAGCAGTATGCAGAAAATATCTGATCTATCATATTACTGAACCAGCAGTATCAATGGTGACCTTCACTACTGTGGACTTAACTATCATCAGTTCTGTGAATTTTTGTCAGAAGCAGAAGCTAAATATCCTGATTTGCTCTACCACTTGCTCATTTTGATGGCTTAGCATTGGTAAAGTTTTATTGTGATTGTTGTACCCAGGTGCAAAACTGAAATTTCTTCTGAATGAGAGCCACCCTCAATTACTATTACCAAACAATGAATGGATCAGGAAATTAGCTTTTGCTGCACACTTCATATCTCTTAAAGAATTCAACCTAAAATTACAAGGCAAAACACTGCTTATATGCAAAACTTACACTGCAGCAGTCATTTCAACAACAACTAACATGAGAATCACAATGCCAAGTTGCTTTATACACTTCTTGTGCTATCAAAGAAATGAGAGCTCCATTCCCATAGAAATTTGTAGGAGATATATTTTCTGAGCATAAATTACAGTTCCAGAAGTATTTTTTAGAACTCAACGTAAGTACAAAGGAAATTCCCTTATTTCAAAATCCATTTAGCTGTTCAACTGAGGAGCTTCCACCTAACCTTCAACTGGAAGCGATAACTCTGCAGTGTAATGGTACGCTAACAAGTAAATATCAAGAGAAGAATCTAACAGAATCCCTTATTATATGTCTTCTAAGGTATGAATATGCTTCATTAAAATTATATGCTTGTGGACTGATTAGACAGCAATACGCGTATGTGTGAAAAGACATTTTCAAAGGTGAAATATGGAAAATCTCATTTCAAGTCAGTAACACTAGATGAACATCTGCAAATCGTTTTGATAAGAAATACGCTTAGCCTCAATTAAGCAAAATGTTATCCCCCCCAAAAGAATGCCATTCTTCTCATTAGCATACTTACATTATCAAACATTGTACTCAATTATTATTACTACATTTTGAGTTTTATCAACAAAAACTTCGTGGAAATTTGGCTTCTCTCTTTTTATATAAATAAGTATATAATATCCCCAATTTTGCTTTTTGATCAGCAAAGCAAAAATAATATTTACTATTTGGCCTTTACATAAAAGGTTTGCCAACCCCTGCTCTAGATAGCACATAAAACTAGCCAAAAATTCTTACTTATTATTCATTACTTGTACAGACATAGGAAATTACTATATTGGCAGATTTCCTAATACTCTCAAATTAACCATTCTAACGAAAAACAATAGTAGTAAATAAGAGAAGACTCCAAACAAAAAATTTCATTCTCTAATTCTTTTCCTTCCAACCCCAGATGGACCCTATTTAAGTTCGCATTGACAAAATAAAAGTTAATTCCATGAACACATGAAAATCTGATTTGTGGAAGAGGTATAAACTATATTGGTATTAAGATTTAATCCCACACACAACATGTGAAGTTATTTGGATGTTCACAAGTCAAAACTAAAGAGAAAAACAAAAACATACCCTCTTTCGGACATAAAAAAGAAAGAAGCCTCTCTACCTGTCTGCTGAACCTAAACAAATGTTAGTTTAGACATGGGCACATCTGGATCTCCTTTCTTTTATTTACATCATTATTTAAACAAATAAGAGGAGCACATCAAGGAAGGGGAAGGAGACCTCGATAGTTCTGGAAAGAGTTTCCTAATCTCATAACCAAGATTCCTTAACTTTGGTAAAACCAAACTAGAGAAATTTCTGAAAGATGGTGTTTTTATAATAACTTGAAACTTTAAGACTAGAAATCGACAGCTTAAATAAAATACTCATAAAAGTTACACGGGCCAAGTAATGAAAAAAACAAACAAAAGGAAGCCAAATTTTTCCAAATGTAGCCAAGTAATACAATTTGGTATTAGTAATAGCAAGCAGCTAATTTTAAAAAAATACAGAAAAGCACACAGGAAAAAGAAACTTTGGCCACAATTCCTCAAACCAAAGACAACCACTAGTAACATTTGACTAATATTTTAAACGATAATAACAGTTAAGCTAATAAAGCTAACATTATGAACATTAATAAAGTTAAGACAAAGTCTACTTGTGAAGGATCAGTAAATATTTCTGAAAATAATTTGGGGGCCGGCCCGGTGGCCCAGTGGTTAAGGTCACACATTCCGCTTCTCGGCGGCCCGGGGTTCGCCGGTTCGGATCCCGGGTGTGGACATGGCACTGCTTGGCAAGCCATGCTGTGGTAGGCATTCCATATATAAAGCAGAGGAAGAAGGGTACAGATGTTAGCTCAGGGCCAGGCTTCCTCAGCAAAAAGAAGAGGACTGGCAGTAGTTAGCTCAGGGCTAATCTTCCTCAAAAAACAAAAAATACAACTTTGTAGGCTTGACAGCCTTTAAAAATATAAATCTTTCAAGGAAGGCAAAAACGTCTGATAAGCTCTGACGTTTAAGGACATGAACCAAAGATAACAGAAAACTCACATACCAAGGACTGTTACAAGAATGGCACAAAGTCTTAAGAATAGCACCAGGGAGGTTAAAGCTCATAAGGAATAGAAATTCGCAAAAATACGGGGAAGATTATTTTTTTAAGTCTTTGAAAAACAGAATCTGAAACAAGAAAGGGGTCTTGTACTGAATGTGTGGGGTTGGCATATTAACAGAAAATGGAAGGTAGAGGCACTCAACTTCTATTTTGTTTCTATTTTATTCAACAAGGAGGATAATCACCTTCCAACTGCAAATAGTGGAAAAAACAAACTTCTCAAAGAGAGAATCAAGAGCCAAAACTGCAAAACTTCTAATAATAATCTTTGAGAAATCTAGACAACAGGAGATATGCAAGAATACTAGACTCAAAAATGATCTAACCTTCAGGGCCGGCCCCATGACCGAGTGGTTAAGATCATGCGCTCTGCTTTGGTGGCCCAGGGTTTTGCCAGTTCAGATCCTGGGCACGGATATAGCACTGCTCACCAAGCCATGCTGAGGGAGTGTCTCACAACCAGAAGGACCTACAACTAGAATATACAACTGTGTACTGGGGGGCTTTGGGGGGAAGATAGAAGAAGAAGAAGAAAAAAAGAAGACTGGCAAGAGCTCAGGTGCCAATCTTAAAAAAAAAATCTTCAAAAAAAGTGAAGTCTATAAACTATATAGCACAGAAAAATCTGACAATAAACCTAGGGGAAAATATCAGATATATTGCATACATGTAGAAGAAAATATGTTCACCAGAAGTGGGGTTCCCTGCCAAATCAGCCTCATTTGCTTTATATAGGTATGGTTGTCAGCCCTGGTTTGCTCATTACAATCACCTGGGGGAGCTTTCCCTGGGATTGGCCAGACAGTGATAGTTTAAAAATTCCACGGGTAATTCTGTAGTGTAGTCAGGGTTAAGAACCTCTTTGATAGGGACATCAGGATAATACTGCTTGTATGTTCATCTTAGTTTCTGTACAGAACCTGAGAAGGTTTCTCATCCTATCGTTATGAAGAAATGTGGCCTAGAGCAGTGCTTCTCAAACTTCAGTGTACAAATGAATCACCTGGAAATCTTGCTAAAATACAGATCCAGATTCAGCAGGTTGGGGGTGAGGCCTAAGAGCCTACATTTTGAATAAGCCTCCAAGTGATGCTGATGCCGCTGATCTTAGAATCACAGCTTGAGTAGCAAGGAGCTTGATGACAATACAGTTGAATAGATTTACCGTTGTCAAACACCACCCTCAAAGGTTACGGAGCAATGTTAACTTGCAAACAGCCCTGTCTTTAGAATTTTAAAAAGGACCATGTCAAAGACACGCTAAGCAAATCTATAGACAACTCAAAGCTGGGAGTTAGTAATGAAGATGTATATGATAAATAATACTCTGAATTCTCAGTGGACTGTGAGGATGAGCTGAAATCAACAAAAATGATGGTAAATTTGCTACCTTGAACACCTTATTAAGGGTTATCAAACTAAAATAACCCAAAGTAGGAGTACAGAGTAGGGGAAAAACCTGTCTTGAAAGTTCACATGAAGAAGACCTCAAGTTTTTAGCAAACAAAAGCTCAATGAAAAGCCTGTTTGGGGGGCCAGCCCCGTGGCCGAGTGGTTAAGTTCACGTGCTTCCCTTCGGCGGCCCAGGGTTTCACCGGGTCAGATCCTGGGAGCAAACATGGCACCGCTTGTCAGGTCATGCTGAGGCGGGGTCCCACATAGCACAACCAGAGGCACTCACGACTAGAATATCCAGCTATATACTGGGGGGCTTTGGGGAGAAGAATAAAAAAAGGAGATTGGCAACAGTTGTTAGCTCAGGTGCCAATCTTTAAAAAAAAAAAAAAAAAAGGCCTGTTCGACCCACCTACTAAGGAACCTATCAGAATCACACGTTGCTTTCATAGACCAGTGTTCAAATTAACAGTCCCACTGCAACCTGCTGTTCAGACTGTATGTGGAGTTTTTTAAACATTTTAAATACCACCAAATGGACACTGTTGTGTTTCAAACACAACAAAGTATCTAGAGTGAACAAGATGGTGAGAAGCCAGGGAACATCACAAAAGAAATAACTGAATCACCTGGAGCTGTCCAGCCTGAAGACAAGACTAAATATGGGCTACAGGGTCAAACCAGGGCCAAAAGTGAAGAAGGCCAAGTGAAAGGGCCAAAATGTGAAGAAACATGTGAAGCAGACAATTCTTCCTTTTAATGCAACAGTTTAACGAGTAAAATTGTCCAAAAGTGGAGATGTAGCCAGCCTCTTGAAGCAAGCAAACTACCCATCTTGAGAAATATTCAAGCAGAGGCTGGATATTAAAAAGGGGATTCCTTATTACGTGGGAGTTTGAACAGACTGATTTCAAAGGACCTTTTGGACCAACATGTCAGGAAGGATGGATAAGTCTCTTGGTTTTCTATTCCGGGCGTAGGGTCATATTAAGCTACATATTTCAGTGACACAATTTTGTTGTAACATTTTCAAGACCAATCCACTTATGTTGCCTCATCCTCGCCCTCCAACACACCTTGTGCTTTTACTACCTTCACAATTCTACTAATGCTGTTCCCTCCTCAGGCCCTTCTCAGTCTCTCCCCATTTCACTCACTCTTCAAGGTTCAATGAAATCTTACTTCCTAAGTTTTTACTGACTATCTCAGCTAGCAATTTTTTCATCCACCTCTGCTCACAGCATTTGTCTGTGCCACTAGAGTGGCACTTCCTGCCTTACATGGTCTTATATTTTTGAAATATTAATTTTATTAATCTATCTTATTTACCCAAGATAACCAAAATATTTCAACATGTTAACAACATAAAAAAATCAGTGAGATGTTTTACACTTTTTTAAATAGTAAGTCACCAAAATTTAGTGTGTATTTCACCCTTATAGCACATCTCAAGTTGGATGCTTTCAATGGTTAAGAGTGAAATGTAGTCCTACCAGAACAACAAAGTTGTGTTTAATGGAAAAATATTTTACACTGCTTCAGTTTTAAAATTAAAGAAAATTAAAAGTTCAATTCCACAGCTACACTAGCAACATACCAAGTGTCCAGAAGCCACGTGGGCTTAGCGGCCACCATATCAGCAGCTTTAAAGAATTTCTAAGGTAGAGAAATTCCACATATGGAAAGAGCTTCAAAGTGTTCCCAATACATTGTCCATGCTCTATAAACCCACTATTTATCCATTCCCCTTTATGTTTTTCAAAAGTAAAATAAAATAAGGTTGAATACTCTACCAATACACATGGGATAGATGATTCTTTCCTATGTTCACCAATCTTCAAGATTCACTCTTGCCCTTTTATAATTTTTATCATTTCCTAGATGGGGACTAGAGACAAAACGTTATACATCTATTCAAAACCCTCCCAACACTGTGATTTTAGAGATTATTGAATGCTAAACAGCACATGCCTTATGAGCTTATAGTTTATTCCATGCAAGAGGGATTTTCATTTTGGTTTTATTTTTCAATTCAAAATTTTAACGAGACACACTCACAAAGCAACATGTAAACAAATCCAAATCACTATTACTTCCATGATACCAGGCTGTTCTCCTTTCCCCCTACCCTCGCATACACACGCCAGAGAAAATCAAGGAAAATATTTTCCCCACATGACATCCCTGCAACACACTTATTTTTTATTTCAAAATTGCAACCAAACTGGCAAGGCTTCATTAAACAGAATACACGATACTGTTGCTAAGGGATAGGTGTCCATTAAAGAAGCAGTTTGTTTCTTGTAGTTGATAGGGGACACAGAGAGAAAAATCTGATTTGCTTCCCTACTTTTGCCCAAAGCCTCCATTCTTTCTGCCTTATTCTGCATTTCCCCTGGGCTGGGAGTGGGGTCAAGAGATTTCGGCACTGGCAAGACACCTCTATCCTCCAGAGACATTAAGGGGTGAGCTGTGGCTGTGACACCTGCAGAGGTCCCCTGGACTAGAAGTAATTACATTTTGAAAGAAAAGGAAATTCTGAATGTAAGCAATGCCCTCAAATGCTTTGCAAAATAATCTTACTCACACATACCCAATGAGCTTGGTCTCATTTTAAGCAGTCCCTTCTCTACCTAAGTGGCATAAAATGAAAAAATATAATAAATCTAAACTAAAGTTCAGCCCCTGGTAGATGTAACGTCACTACTGTTTGGTAAGTGAAAATGAACCTTTTAAAGGTAAAGCATGCCAAAAAGCTCAGGAGTCCACATGATCAAATATAGATCTCGCTCCATTTTGGTATGAAAATATTAGTGAAGAATTATGTTAGCAAAATGGCTCTCTAGATTCTACTCTACGGTGAACAACGTTGTGGTACACTTCCAGTTTAACCAGTAAGAGGAAAAGAGAACCTCCATACAGCCCTGGACTCCTATCATCATAGAAGAGAGGCTCTGAAATTTATTTATTTAGTTATGTTACTCTCAGTTATAATATTCATGGGCATAAATCAGAAATTTTGCATTGAGCACACGATTAGCACTAGCCACTTTTAAATTGAAATATTCCTATGAAATGCTTACCACTCAAACAACTTAAGAGACCACGACTGTTCCTAAACCACTTGAATCTCTCTCTTCCCAGTTATAAGCAATGCCCACTACCCCGTATTTATGCAGCCCTTTACCTATATTTCATTTAATCCTCGCAACAATCCTATGAAGTAGGAATCACCACCTCTATTTTACAGATAAGAAACAGAAGCACAGAGAAAGGAAGTGATTTCCCAAAGGCCATGTGGCTAGTAAGTGAGAAAAGCCAGTAATTAAACCCAGGTCCCTTGATTCCAAATCCAGTCAACTTTTCACTAAATAGACAACTGCCTCCAAATATATACCAAGACTACAGACTTTAAAATACAGTCCTTCAATTTCAATAGGCACGCCTGAAGTATTTAATCTCACTACGAGCTCTTTCATACCATGTTCTCTCCTGGTATGAAAACTTCCAAAATGACAAAACACCTTTTGTAAGCAGTACGAACCCAGCAGGACTTATTTTTAAATAAGTCAACTTTTAGTATTTTTGTTTTAAATACAGTTGTCCCTTGGATAAGCAGATATTTTATTAACCTTATTTCTTTCAGAGTACTGTGTGCCAATATATCCAAATCCATTTCTGGAAACAAGCAGCCAAATTAGAAATTTTGCCCAGTCGTTTCAAAAACTACTGGTTTGGTCAATGAATGTGTGACTGTGTCAGGAAAATTTAATTCTGGGGAGGAAAAGCCAGCAAGAAAACCAAACCTGAGATTTCTGTAATTAAGAAATTTAAAACAGATTCTTACTCGCCTTGAGAATTTTAAAGCATTGTTAGTGATCTCCTTTTCTCCTATAGTCATTATCATATATTAATATAAATTATGCAGATTACTATGGTTCTGACCACTGCTAAAAGTATTTAATTCTAATACATGTACACTAATCTTTAAAAAGTGTAATCTTGTTATGATATTAGGGCAAAAAGTCACTTAAAACATATTGTTTGGTACTAATGGGTCAGGAGACCTGGTGCTAAGTATAAGCACACATGTAATATATTCAGTGGACACACTGCATCATACATAGTACCCAATTAAGGAGACTTAAGGCACCAAAATATATTGTTAACAAAACAACACTTTACAAAAAAATTCTGAAATTCAAATGTTTGCATGAGTATCAATTTAAAAATAAGCCACGTCTACTAAGTTTGGAAGAAATAAACTTTTTAAAAACAAAAAGGTATGGTGGGAGTGAGGAATCAAGGTAACCTAATAACCAACAACTAAAGACTCTTGAGCATTTTCACCTTTCACGTGTGCTCATACAAGCTCCAAACTTAACAGTGCTCTGAAGCAGAAAATGCCAATTAAAAAACAATCATAGGTATCAACATAAAAATGTGTCATACTGAAAAACGAAGAGCAAGCATCACTGTTTGCAACAGAGCATCATTAAGAACCTCATAGACGGCCGGCCCCGTGGCCGAATGGTTAAGTTCTCACGCTCCGCTGTGGCGGCCCAGGGTTTCGCCAGTTCAGATCCTGGGTGCAGACATGGCACCGCTCATCAGGCCATGCTGACGCAGAGTCCCACATGCCACAACTAGAAGGACCCACAACTAAAAATACACAGCTATGTACCAGTGGGCTTTGGGGAGAAAAATGAAAAATGAAATCTTAAAAAAAAAGAACCTTATAGAGTAGATGAGAATTAATAACATGCAATTCTTGTCAATAAAGAAAATGTTAGCTCAGTAATATCACCAAAATGAAAAATATTTAATGCTGTTAAAAAAAGTCAAATCGCAAAGAACTGCTGAATTTGAGGTCAGGAGGTAAAGTACCATTGTATATGCAGTTATCAAGTGTTGAGAATTCTTCATATATTAAATGTTTAATTAAAGTTGTATGACATTTGTAACAGATAACTAAAAGGTTGATAACTACCAGATAGTTTTTATTCTATGAGCAGCAGGGTGGAATTCAGCTCTGTGAAAAGGAAAAAATAGGAGATAGTGGGGGTTCTAGTGTTGGCTGTAACATTATCTAGCTATGTAAATTTGGCCAATTCATCCAAGCTCTTATGCCTCAGGATCTCCATCAATAGTAGAGTATCGGATCAAACTATCTACAAGGTACCTTCCAGTTCTATAAATCTGTGACTATGAATAACATATAACCCAGGTCACATTACAGTACTAAGTCAGAAAAATAAAACTTATGAAACAACAGGAATAACTAGGATATAAATTTAGAAGCTGTGCTTTTCCCACTGCCATTTCACCCATGCACCTGTCTCCCCCATTTTGTGCCCATCTTTCTTTTTGCAAAGAAATGTAAAGTATTCCTCTTTAAAAAAACAGGGCAAGGCTGATGTTCCACTACCTTTATTTACTGCATGATACCTCTCATCACGCAAATTGTTGATTATTTCCAATACTGGGCTGTCAGAGCATGCTACCAAGGCCTCCACCGCTGCTGATACCACTATAAGCAGTACAAGGTTATCGAATATTATCTGCATCGCAATGGTAGCGCAGCCTTGCTTATATTCTTCTATCTTTACCACTTGAAAAAGATAGCAGAAAAAAAACCAAAAGGATTCAGAAAGGTCCCTCATGTGTCTTATCTCTTGGCAGGAAGTCTACTGACTTGCAGCTCACAAACAATTCTGACGACTACACCCTCTGAAACAGTTAAATTGAAAGAGTAATAAGAACGTCAACAATCAAAGGACAGAGACCAAGACAAATGCTGCCAATTCACAGGATCAAGTTAATGAAAAAAGGAAACCACTGTCGATGGGGCTCACTCAAGTACTTCAGACAGTGAATTTAATCTTCGATTACCCATTTCATGTTCTTTTATTATCAGGCCACGCCACTAAATTAGAATTTGGTCTTATCCACACGAACTCAATTCTAACTTGCTTCTCATTATTCCCAAGTAGTCAAAAAACGACTCAGAAACCCAAAAGGTTCATATGTCTATTTAAAAAAAAAGTTATTAATGTAAAATCACTGATTACTGGCAATTCTGGTGTTAATCAGTAAATAAAGCACTATTTTTAAGGACATAAGTTTTCCATCAAAAATTAACTTTTTATAAAAGAGTGAAGCCAATTTCTAAAATTAAAATCACTTGACCAAAAAAGAAAATATTATCTATACTAATGACTGTTCTATTATTTGAGGAAAACAATTTTGTGTTACAGAATCAAACATGCTGACAACGGTGCTTTCTGAACGAGTGTTCCTACATAGAAATGATGACAGAAGTGACCATATATCCCCACTTTGCCCAGAAGAGTAGTAGTCTACACCTGTTGTCCTGTAGTAATTACTAATATGGCCCTTTTTAACTCTCAAAAGTGTCCAAGTTTGGATAAATTATATGGTTACCTTAGATGTAAGTGACACTAATGGGAACTTTGGTCAACAAAAAAATGAACATTGTCAATAAGAGTTAACTCGTTTCTTCCTACAGTCAAGTGGAAAGCAAGAGGAAAGAGCTGTTTTCCATTCCAGAAAAAATTAAAAACATTAAACACAAATATCATTAAACACAGGTTAAAAAATTAAACAGAACCTATACTTGTGAAATTATTTCAAGAGGTCCATGAATCTACATAATTACCATGCACTGTCTACAGATATCTGTCTCACACATATGTAGATGCTGTTATGACTAACGAAATTAAAAATCGCGGATTGGAGCACTAAAATATGAGAAAATCTACAACGAAAAATATAAACTAAGTATTTCAGGAGCAAAATCACAAGTTCATAAATACATTCTCAAATTCTTCAAAATTGCCAAGACTTCTATGTCTAAAAAATACCTCAATTGACGAAAGAAAAACTGAACTGCTTGATTATCTGGGAAACTTCCATGTTCAAGGTTGAGAAAAAAACGATGGAAAAAACCAGACACAGAAGTATTACTGCTTTCTTAAACTGGTTATCAAAATGTCAAGGGATTATATAAACTGGATATTTTTTTAAATCAATGGGCCATAAGGTTTTGGAAAGCTTCGTGTTACAAAGAAATGTTAAGGAACCGGACTTACAAAAGAAAAACCTGTCCCAGCCCTAGGCAGTGGCCCCAAATTCTAGCACCTCATTGGTCTGCGTTTGACAGAGGACTTTTCACTTTCTAATTCGTTATCCACTCTATGGTACATCAAGGGAAGAGGATGCTGGTGAGTGATTTGCTCTATCACAATCCACTAGGGCTGTGGAAAAAGTAGTAGACATATTATAATTCCATAAATGCAGACGCTCCAATTGACTTGGATTATTTAAGGCCTCACTACATGGTCACTGACCTCAAAGAATATATCCCACCAGCCTAACATTTCTAGATATCATTTCATTATTAAGCTATTTCTCAAAAGCATTTCTGATTTTAAATTAAGTTTATCAAATTATATCACAACCAGTAACAGCTGAAGAAGGAACCATGACAGACAAAAAAAGGGGAGGGGGGTAATTGCTAAAGAAGTCTCACCTGCTTCATAAAGCAGCTTTCCTTTAAGTTAACAAAAGTTTCTGATGCAACAAAACCTATAGATTTTTTAACTCCATCTTTCATTTTCTTTGCATTTCCGATCTAACAGGAGAGCAATTAAGTCTAGAGGCATAAAAGTGTAGTGACTTCAGCATCAGACAGACCTGGGTTAAAATGGGGGCTCTACCACTTATTAGCTATTTAATTGAGGACAAACTACTCAACCCTTTCTCTGTAAGAGAGTTAACATCTTCATGAAGCTTTGCTGTGAGGATTACAAGAGCAGGCATGTGAAGCACAGGATCCAGCACATAAGCATTCAATACAAGTTAGTTACCAATTTAGGCTAACTACCCATCCCACTTTGCCTGGGACAATCCAGGTGTGTACCTATTCTCCACGCATAATTATTAATACGGTCCCTTTTGCTCTTAAAAGCATCCCGGCTAGGGCAGTGAATTATGTGGTTACCTTAACAATGATGATGATGAGGAAAGGAGTGAATATCAATTAGAGTTATATATCAATTATGATTGATTGGATCTTGAAGGAAAAAAATCAAACACCACACAAAAAAATCTAAGACTATATTCCTGTAAGATATTCTACTGATATTTCACTCAGTTATTCAATGAACATTTAACAGCTGTTTATTTATACCCATCCCATTCCAAAATGATTTAAGGCAGCAAATTTCTATCTTGTTCTGTTTTATACAGGTACTGGTAAACTTCAGACATTATTTTAAAAGAGGAAAATTCACAGATAAAGAACTAGTGAGTTCCAGCTGTTCAGAAACACTACTGTTTAAACTGCCAGTGAAAAATACCCATTCTCATCAGGAAGATTGCCCAATACCAACTAACATATATCAAATAAGCCCATCCAATTATAGGGCCTGCAAAACGAATAAATATTTTTAAACATGCATTCTACACATAAATCATCAGGAGACGCAACAAAAAATAAATTACCTGACTGTTATGACATAGTATTGTAATACAATAAACTGGATTTTAGTTTTCTTCACTCTCTGCTCTAGAAAAAAAAAGAATCCATTATTCTTTCTCTTTTATAAGATAGACATTTTCTTTGAAACAAACACATCCTACAAAAATACACATCCTATATATTTTAGTTACACACACACACACACACACACCCCATAACCCAACCTAATTCAATATTGTATCAGGATGTTCGGGGAGATTGAGAAGGTCAAAGGGAACCAGGAATCTTAGATGTTAGATGTAAGATTTCCTTTAAAGGCTGAGAGCCAATCTACTTTTTAACATAAGCCTGCTTAAAATAGGCTTTTCTTTATCCAACCAGTAATTATTTTCAGATTCTGATAGTTTCTTTTAAGGACTTATTTGGCACATTACATTGGCCTAAGGCAGGAGCTTAATTTATGAAAGATCATCAGGACATCTTAGGCTAAAGAATGAAACATTTTTCAGTGAGAGAAGTGTCCTAAAATCGTATTTTAAGAAGTGTTTAGATTGGTCTTCCTGGGTACTTTATTTTTACAATTCAGAAAACTGATGTTGGGGGGGCTATAACTGAGCCCGCCTGCTCTCAAGTCACCCAGGACGGACAGAATATATCTGATGAGGTGATGAGTAGTTATTTTGTCTTTAGTTACAAAGAGTCAAAGAAATGATTAGTAGTAGTACGTTTATTTCTTCCTCCCTTCAATCATCCAAAGCCACCGCAGTTAATTCTGATTCAGGAAATGCGGGCTCCTTATTTCCAGAAAAAAATTATTGTGGGGCTTTGCAAATGGTAGATGACAACCTGATATAAACGCTTCCTCTTGCCCCAAAACTAAAGAATGACCTAAATAACAAGCCTGCTAGGCCTCAGATTCCCGGACTAACCTGTGGAATAAGTATGGTGAAACTGTCTAGGGAAGGAACGTGGCTGTCTCCTCCATCTTGAAATTAATCAGCATAAGGGAAAAAGGGACTGAGTATTCAGGAAGCAGAAGCCCAACCGGTTAATACTAGTTACTAAAGCTACGGCGTACGTGGCAGGTACCGCCCGCAGAAGCGGAGACCCTTAGGCTTTTTTTCTGAGGGGGGAAGGGTTGGGTCGTTGGCCGATTGAACGGAAATTAACTTGAAAATCATTTGGCCCAATTCCCATCCTTACCCAAGAAAAACAACAAACATGCAACGGCTTTTCCCTCCCTTTTGCTGGGGGAGGGGGGGGGGTCCTTGCAGTGATATCTGGCAAAGGATACGCCAGGGTTATTCAAGCAAGGGAGTAAACCACATTTGCCTCAGATCCTCAGGGAAGATGTCATCGTGGCCCCAGGGGGCGCCTAATTGATAGTGCCCTGCAGAAGGGCTGAAAATGGGGTTTTGCAAATCCTGGGAAATCTAAAGGCCCAAGAGTTCCTAGCATCTAACTTAGAGCAGCCTGATTTTCTTCCCTCTTTTCCCAAACCCAAGCCCGCCATGTAAAAGCAGGGGAACGAGGGAAGCCTCCAGAGAACGGGGAGAAAAACCTGAGACGATCAAAGATTCTCACGCCTGAGGCCAAGACTCGAAAATCGCCTCCCCCAAATTCTTAAGGCTCTGGAGGGCCCCAGCTGCGGCTCGCGCGGCCACGGAAAGGAAGTACTACCCACCTCCTTCCCCTTCTTCAAAGAGCCTGTCGACTATACACCCAACTAAAATGGCAGCGGCGACTACGCCACGGAGTCCCCCGCAGCAACCGGCGCCTCGGGTCCGGAGGCGGCGCTGAGCCTCCGCCACGACGCGCCACTCGGGCCATTTTGAGAGAACGCGGCAGCCGTGGCTCCGCTGTCTTCCTCTCGCTCTCCATCCATTTCTCAGAGGATTCCCAAGGCTTCACTTACTCGGTTTTAGTGTCGGGATCCGACTCGGTCGGTTCGGCCGCCGCCGCCTGGGCTCCTGCACGCCTCCCCTGCTGCCACTTTCAAGCCCGCCTCCGATGAGTCGCTGGTTGAGACCCGCCTCTAGCCCAGCGCCTGCTCGGAGACGTTGCTCAGGCAGCCATTATCTTCCCCATTGTTACCAAGCAGCGACAGGAAACGACTGCCCACAACAGGAAGTGATGATGCCGCGTCCCGGCCCCGCAGCCCCACTCCCAGCCTATTAGCCAATCCCAGGCGATTCCTCGAAAAGGCTCGGCGGGAGGAGGAGGGGGACAGCCGACGACGCGTCAGGCGGGCGGCGGTCTGGAAAAGGAAAGCTGCTGGGACGCCCACCATGTGACAGGCCCCACCCTCCTTCGCCATTTTGAATTGTGGCGAGAAATTCGCGTTCTGAGAATTGTGGGAACCTTAGCTTTCCCATTTTGAAAGTGAAGGACGTCACTGTCTGCCTGCTTGAAGCCTCTTTTAGAGAGTGAGAAATGCGATATTGCTCTAACCTGACATCCAGTCACACAAGTAATCCAGACCAATTCATACAGCATCCTACCTTTTATTCAACCTATATTTATTAAGCGCCAACTGTATGTCAAGCGCTCTTGTAGATGTTAGGGGTACAGCGGAAATTAAAACAGACCAAAATCCCAGTTCTCGTGGATCTTTACATTCTACTTGGGGGAGAAACTATTTACTATATATATACAATATTACTATATATAGAGAGATACATATATATTACATATTTTATGTATATATATAATTTGCAATTATATGTATATAATTTGCGGTAAATGGGAGACAAAGCGGGGGTAAGGGGCGGTGGGAGACTGCCCAGTGAGGGCAAACGGGAATTGCAATTTTAAAGCGGTCAGAGATGGGCTAAGACGGTAACTCTGAAATACTTGGAAAGCGGCAGTGATTGTGGGAAAATCTGATAACGCTGGAATTTGTGAAAGGGCGGTTAAGGAAGGGCTTTCTTAGATGGTAAGGCCTGAAGGAAGCTAGGGAAGGAGCCACACACCATCCAACTCCCGTGTTCACAGTTAAAGAAAAACAGCCTGACCCAAGTTTTTAGGGTGTTTCTGTGTTTCTTTTTCCGGTTTTCTGTGTTTTCAGGTAACACTCCACCTACACTGGCTTTCTTACTGTTCTTCCAACAAACCAAACTTGTTCCCACCTCTACAGCTTTACATAGACTGGAATACTTTACTTCCATATTTTTGCTCTCATCATCCAAGCCGCTTCTCAATTACCATCTCCCCACAGAGGACTTACCTAACCACCCTGTCTAAAATAACGTCTTCCTCATCCCCTTACCTGCTTAATTTTCTTTAAAGCACTTAATCTGAAAGTATATTTGTTTACCCTACTCCTTAAGAGCAGTAAACCTCTTTGCTTTGTTCACTGTTATATCCCCAGCAAGCTCACAATAGGCCGTCAAATATTTTTTGAGAGAACCTCCCCTCGGCATCATGGCTGTTTCATCAGCCTGGATACAAGCAATTTCTCTCCAGGCAGTTCTAACAGTATCCTTCATACTTCTCTGCTCAGCTTCCAAGCAGGCTTGATGGTATCATTTTGGACAGCGTGTGTATATGGTTAGGTGCTGTGTCTCTACGTAGTTTTTCTTATGTGTACTAATCATGCACTAGAACTTTTACTTAGAAAGTGTAAAATGAATTCTTCAGTGGCCTGCAACTGCTATGAAGCCTAATATTGAGCTTATGGCAATGTTCGCCGCTCATTGACATATTCTTGAGGCAAACATGGCTTAATGTAAAATGTAAAATGGGTAAAAGAAGTTAGAAGAAAATGTAAGTGAATATGTCTATAGCTTTAGGAATATGGAAGGACTTTCTAAACATGACACAAAATCCATAAAAGGAAGTACTGTTAAATACGACTTCATAAATAAAAGTAAAGCTTCTGAATGTCAAAACACAAGGTTAGCAAAATTAAAAGACAAATGACAAACTGAAAAAAATTTCAACATGACATACGACAGCTAAGGGGTAATAGTAGTTTATAATAAAATTAAAAGACAAATGACAAATTGGCAAAAATGCTACATATATGGTAAACATATAAGGCTAATATCACTAGTGTATAATGAACTATTATAAATTGATCTTTAAAAAGATAAATACCCCAATTTAAAAATGTGCAAAGGACATGAGTAGGCAATTAAAAAAAACATTTGGCTGATAAGCATATGATAATATATTCAACCTCATTAATAATCAGAAATGAAAATAAAAAGTGATTTCTCTTTTTTGCCTCTCAGAGTGTCAAAGACTAAAAATTTGATAATATTAAGTGTCGGTGAAGATGGTATGAACTGGGCTCGCTTGTATTCTACTGATACAAATTCATATAACATTTTTTAGGCACTTTAGCAATGCATGTCAAAAGCCTCAATATATCCATACTGTTTGACCAAGAAGTCTACATACAGAAATTTATTTTAAGGAGAAGTGGACACATTCGTAAAGATGTATGTAATGAATGTGCAACGATGTTAGTTATAGTGAGGTTTATAATATTGAAATACTGAAAAATCAGAAAATATGACTATTCAATAATAATTGGTTAAATACAGTACATCTACATAGTGGACTCCTAGATAGCCACTAAAAATGAGTTGCTAGATCTGGAAATACGTTCAGGTTACATTTTTAATTAAAAAAAAGCAATTTACAAAGTAGCATATGTGATTCTATTTTTATATTAAAAAGATATATGTTGGAGGCCAGCCCCATGCCCAAGTGGTTAAGTTCGCATGCCCACTTTGGCAGCCCAGGGTTTCACTGGTTTGGATCCTGGGCGCAGACATGGCACCACTCATCAGGCCATGCTGAGGCAGTGTCCCACATGCCGCAACTGGAAGGACCCACAACTAAAATATACAGCTGTGTACTGGGGGGATTTTGGGAGAAAAAGCAAAAAAAAAAAATTGGCAGCAGCTGTTAACTCAGGTGCCAATCTTTAAAAAAAAGAAAAGAAAATAAAAAAATAAAAAGATATTTGTAAATAATGCATGAAAAAAGTTTAGATGAGTATACATGCAAATAAAATATGAATGAATTATTGATAATTTTAACTTTCTTTTTTACCTCTTTCTGTATTGTCTGGAATATTTTACAACGTGCATGTAAAGAAAGAGTATCTCCCCATTCACTTATTCCTTCCACGCTTCATTCAAGTATACCCTTTCTTTCTCCCCCCCCCCTTCCTTTACTTCTTTCTTTCTCTCTTCTATGTATTCTACTTTTATAAGCAAGGAGCTGCTTACTTCCGATATCTAGGAAGTGAATTCTTCTCAAAACAATTTGTTCCATGATGGCATTCAATGCCACCGTAGAAGCCAAGGAAACAACCACTGAATAGTTCTCATTCAGTTTCCATTCAGCCTAATTGAACTTCCTTCCCACGCACTTTTTACATATGTGTGACATTCAAATGATTTTTACCACTTCCTGGTGAAATGTCCCTTAACAGGAAAAAAATCAAGGAATTTCCTTCTGTTCATTTATTCGACAAAATGTATTGATCATCTACTATATGCTGGTCTCTGGGAATATATCAGTAGACCACAGACAAGAAGACTCTGCCCTTGTAGCAAGACAGACATCGAACAAATACTTATAAATGTAATGAACATTACAAAGGAGACGTGGGTACAATGGGAGAGGTATATAACAGGAACATTTAACCTAGAGAAGTTGATGTTTTTAACTGAGACCTGAGTTGAAAGAAGAATAATGGTTAAATAGGGAAGGAAGATGAGGGAAGAGCTGTAGGAGAGGGAATAACCTGTACAAATTCCCTCGGGAGAGAAAATGAAGCCTGGGAAGCTGAAAGAATAGCTCATTTTCTCTATAAAATCATTCTATTTTATTTTCTTCATAGAATTCATCACATTGGAATTTATCTTGCCTAATGTTTTATGTTGTTTGTTGATTGAATTTCTATGTTTATAGTTTGTCAGTCTTCCCATTGGCCCGGCCCCCCCATGTTAAGGTCCATAGGAACCGAGGCTTTGCCCCTGTATGTTCCACTGTATTTTCCAAGCCTAAAATACCTAATAGACACTCAATCGATATTTCTTGAGTGAATCAATGAATTAGCCTGTAGTTCGTAGAGATTTTGGATCTTATCCTAAGAGCAATGGGAAGTTGTTGAAGAGTTTTTAAAAGAGATCATTTAAAAATGATCTGATAAAGGTTTTTTTTCTTTTAGGATGTTTATGGCTGCTATGTGCTCAAGACTGCGTTTTCTTTATAGTAGATATACTTACTGTTTTAAGATTCCAAACTTCTTTAAGAAACTCAACTGGTTTTGTTTCAAAAAAAGACACCCACAAAATTTCTATTTATTTAGTTTAGATACTGCCTCTAATGTCTAAGGAGCTCTTTTGATCTTTTGAATAAGAATCACTGGCCAAAATCAATTTAACCAGAAAACCAGTCTGCCTCTTAGTGCTTCCATTTTGCCTCAGTTCAATCCTTTCGGAATTCACAATAATATTCAAGGTATGAATGAATTCTAAATGTTTTCTCCAGTTTGCCCTGAGGAAGGTGATAGCAGGATGGGAAGAGACAAGTGAGAGGTACTCAGTAATTCATTCATTTATTCATTCAATTAAGTCATTCATTCAACAATATTTATTGTGTGCCATGGCACTGTGCTAGGTCTGGGGGCTACAGATATAAAAGATATGGTCGCTGTCCTGAGGAAGTTCACAATCCAGAATAGAGGCATCCTGGGAGGATGTAGTTTCATCTACAGTCATTTGGTAAAGATTTGTGGAAGCTAAAACTGATGCGTTTGTTCCATTGTAGGGGATCAGGCAACATTTTTCAGGAAGTTACCCACATGTCTATTTATAGAATTTTAGAGATCTTAAAAATAAATGAAAGATTAAGGGATGAAGTACACAAAGAGCCAAGCTTTTTTATTCTTTACCATCTGTGGAAGGTATTTTTAACCTAAAAGCCTTAAGAATGGCGTCCCATTTGCCTTAGGGTAGTAGAAAAGATTACAATTGCTTTCATTCTGAGCAGCACAATGCCATGTTTGTAGTAGCATTGTTATTGAAACCTAGTCGCTCTAGAACTCAGTTTATCTCTTTGGAAAAGGTACATAGTGATGCAATTGTTCCTCCCACAAATGCCCAGTAAGTTAATTAACTGGGGTTCTTCTCTAGTAAAATATACTCTAGAAATAGGAAGCATTGTTGCAAATATTCAAACATGGTAGAAATAAAATATATATGGATGCCTGGTTAATTACATTAGTAGTAGAGAAACTCAGTAGATTTACTGTCATGCCTTTCTTCCAGCTGTTACAGCAGCAGTGAAATGCATCTCTTTACATTCTACCCTTACTGGGAATATAAAAATAACCTGCCTGGTGGAGCAACATCAAGCACCTTATGTATCCAAACATGAAGGCTTCTGATGCTCTGGTTTAGAAAGCACAGGGCAGTTTTCCAACTCATGCCAAAACAACCGGAAAGTAATCTTCCTGTAACAAATTAAGTGCAGTATAGCAGGGAGAAGATAGAAGCCTTGGATTTAGAGAAGAAATACCCATCTTATCTCTAATTACTATCTATTTTAATAAATAGCTTCTTTGTCATTTAGTTGTTTAAACCGTAAGGAATAAAATGTTTAAAGTATACTGGGTTGACTACGCACTGTCTCTGGCATCAAACAACTTTATATCAAGATTCTCTTTGGAGACAGGATGACTCTGTCCCTGCTTCTTATCTCCGTTCTCTCAGTCACCATAAAAGCCTCAAGCCCATCTGGTCCCCTCACCCACCTAAACTCTCATCTCCATAGAGGTCAGCTATAAATCCACTTCGATCTCCACCAGCACTGTTTCCCACCCTCTCAACACTTTGCATTGAACCCTCTGGGACCCTGCATTCAATACTAACATACTCCCCTGCTTTCTTAGTCTGTTTGTAGAAAGGTCTCTCCTTAGCACTTTGACTGAAAAGTGCCAGCTTCCAAAAGACCTTCCTTCCCCTAAGATGCCCAGAGAAAAAAAAAGTGCAGACTTTATTTCCCTGCAAAGCCTTTATGTCTCAAACCCAGAAGGAGAGATTTCGGGAAGGGCACTTAATTAAAATACAGATTCCTAGGCTTCACCCTAGGATTCCGATTCAGACGTTTTAGAGTAGAACTCAGGAATCTTCATTTTATTTTATTATTATTATTATTATTATTATTATTATTATTATTTTGGTGAGGAAGATTGGCCCTGAGCTAACATCTGTTGCCAATCTCCCTCTTTTTGCTTAAGGAAGATTGTTGCTGAGCTAACATCTGTGCCAATCTTCCTCTATTTTGTATGTGGGATGCCACCTCAGCGTGGTTTGATGAGCAGTGTGTAGATTCATGCCCGGGATCCGAACCCGTGAGCCCAGGCCTCCAAATTGGAATGTGCGAACTTAACCACTACACCACTGGGATGGCCCCCCAGGAATCTTCATTTTAAATAAACTCTTCAGAAGATTCAGATGCAGATTATTTGTAGAGAAGTGTTTGGAAGATTGACTTTAGTTAAAGCAATAACAGTTACCCTCCATTGTGTCCCTACTATGTGCCAAGAACATTATGCATGTTAACTCATTTAACACTCACCAAAAGAAACCTTGAAAGATGTTGAGCATTTTAAAGTTAAGGAAAATGAAACTCAAAGCAGCAAAACCAAATTTGAAGGAGATCACACAACTAGTAAATAGTGGAGATCCGTTTGCACTCTAAGTGCGTGCTGCTTTTAACAACCTAGATCTCCTAGCTCCTAAACCAGGGCTCAAGTGAATAATACATTTAAAAAATATTATCTTAAAGATGATTGAAAAGGTAGAAAACGTGGCTGTGCTGGGAATTTTATTCCTCAGAAGTTTTATATATTTTACAAACTAAAGATCTTGAATGGGCATGGTCTTTTCAAATATAAGTTCTGTCTCCCGCTTCCTTTCTACCCCTCCTTCCTCTCTCTTTATCGCAGAAATCAGCTAAAGTCACATTTCTTTGGCTAGGTTAATTTCTTTTTTTTCTTTTCGGCAGGACAAAAGCACTTAGAAATACATAGAAAAAGGATGAAGTCTCTGACTTCAGGAAAGCTTGGGCAGTGCTCACCTGTTTTAAGCACTCAAGATAATCCTGTTGTGAGAAAATGGCTATCAATCTTCCATAGCTCTGTATTTCAAGGAGAAGTAGAATGCTGTTTAAAAATATGCCATACTACCTACGTATATAAGTAGATAATAAAAGTAATATATATTGTGTACTTAAAATGTGCCAGGCTCTGTGCTCACACTAAGCAGCCCTCTTATTTAAGGCTCACGATCAACCTGTGATGTAGGTATTATTATACCTTATTAAAGCCGGGAAAATTAAAGTTTAAAGTAATTCTATCAAGCAATAGAGCTAGTAAGTGGAGGAACCAGGGATACAAACCAAGTCTGTATGACTTTAGAATTCAGGTCAGATGCTTAATCCCTCTATCAAACCTCCACAAACCAACCCTTCAGAAAAACAGCACCCTTTAGACAGAAGAACGGCAAGTGGTTTATTAAAGAGACACACTCATACGATTCAGAATAGGGAGTGGAAGAGAGTAATTTTGTTTTGGATGCTTTTGTTTTCTCCATGGAACTCTGGGCCAGCAGACGCATCCATTTCTCAAATGTGGAGTGCCCACCCCCCTTATAGCCGTTTCATGCTGAGTGGTAGCTGACCTGCACTAGTTTGAGCACTGAGTAGAGAAGAGGAAATACCTTGAGCTCCTTTTCACTCAGTGCACTATATTCTCTATCATGATCTCTCCGTTACTCCCATACTGGAAGGCACACTTACACTTTCAAAGGAAGGATTATTGCTTGAATATGCATGATTATGAATGCCTACAAACCCTTCTTCTTGACAGAGGTGAGCCTATTTCTTGAACAGCAAAGAGTAAGGAAGCTTCATTTCTCTGATTCTGGATGCTGGAATCTTGGGTTACTGTTTCATTTTTTACGAAAATCTCTTACAAAAAGATACACAGTAACACAAATATCATCATATTAAGTCACATAACTTGATTTCCCACCCTTTTCTTTGGGCCAGAACTTGATTCAACAAGAAGCCTAAAGTGATAAATAGAACATTAGACTTAGGCAGCAGTGTAGCTGGACTGGTCACTTTCCATTATTGCAAAGTTGAAATTGTATAGTTTGACTGACTCATGCTGCCAGTTGAGTAAATGCTGTGAAAGCCAACACAAGATGAAGGGAAGAACCTGAGACACCAAAGTAGTAGTTGAAATTAGCTCTGACTCTGAGCATAGCTGCCAGATAGACAAAGCTTATTTTGGTTGTCTCTTCCACATTCCTCTCCCAGCTAGACTTCCAAGCATCTACCGAGGAATCTCATTGTCAGTGTTTACCCAACTTTAGTTATTCCTAACCATATTCAAAAGTTTTGTTATATCCCCTTGCTGTCAGTAATTTTTTCCTTTAAATTGATTCACCTTTTAAAATGTAAATCTATTTATTTAAAAGGATATTTTGCGTCACCATTATAAACTTAAAACCAGTATCACTTGCCATAAATGGAGGATAATAAGAAAAATCACTACACGATTAGTAAAATACAGAATGTTCATCTGAATGTCACCTAAGATCATGCTGTCTAAGATAAGCAAGGGAAACCTTTATGAATTGGTCTTTCTGGCCTGGAAACCAGTGCTATTCCGAGATTACTGCTTTATGTTTCTTCATTCCCTTCCAGATTAAGCCAGTTCTATAGTTTTTCCTCTTAGGGCTCAAGCCTCCTTGGTGGTCTATACCAAAGTGATAATTAGCTCAAATTGAATAAACCAATTTCCAGATTTGGAGAAAGGATTGCAAGAGAGTCTCTCCAGATAATACATTAGTATTTATATATGTATGTATAAATAAGGGTTTATATATACAAATAATATGTATATATATGTACATATATATGTATTATATACATATAAGGGTTTTAACTCTTGCCTTCTTGAGGTAATTGTTGCCTCTTTTCCTGAAACCAATGATCTCCAAACCTCCAAATTACTGGTGCAAGAGCCTACCCTGGCAGTCTGATTCAGTAGGACTGAGGTGGGGGTCCAGATATCTGTACTTAAAAACAAACAAACAAACTTCCCCAAGTAATTTGAATGTGAAACCTGTGTGGGAATTTTGGTACAACCAAAAGAGAGGTCTTTTGGGGGAGCCATAGTAGATTGGTGGGAAAGATGTTTTTAGGTGGGAGTGTTTGATGGCATTTGTCAAATCACACTGTAGGCAGTTACTACAGGCAAGGTTAATTCTGTAGACTTGAGTACCTAAAGAAGAATTTAATTGGGAGCAAATGAGGTACACTATTATTATTTTGAGAGACTTTCAAAGAAGTAGTGCCAGATACAAGAATGCATAGATTATGTGGGGGGGAGGGGATAGAAAGCCCAAATCATATGCAAATATTCCAAGTAAATATCTGATAAATGTGGTATTTCAAATCAACTAAATGATAGATTACTTTTTAATCAGTGATGTTGAGACAATTAATTAACTTTGAACAAAAAAGTACAAAAATAACACCCATATGCATAAAACCATTTCATATATGTTAAAAAAGAAACTGCTGCAAATGGTGAAAGTGTACATTGGTCCACCCTTTTGGAGGAAAATTTGGCATTATATCTCAAAAGGTTTAAAAATGTGCATGCCCTTTTACTTGGCAATTCTGCATTTAGGAATTTTTCTTTCTTCTTCTTCTTCTTTTTTTTTTGTTGAAGAAGATTCACCCTGAGCTAACATCTGTTGCCAATCTTCCTCTTTAATGTGAGCCACCACCACAGCATGGCTGCTAACAGACAAGTGGTATGGTTCTGCACCCGGGAAACGAACCCAGGCTGCCGAAGCACAGCACACTGAATTTTAACCACTAAGCTACCAGGGCTGGCCCTAGGAATTTATCTTGAGGAAATAATCACATAAGTGCACAAAGCTGTATATATAAAACTGCTCATTAAAACATTGTTACTAATAATAATGCAAAACTAGAAACAATAAAAATATTCAGAAATACAGTGTTGGTTACATAACTTATGGTACACTTGTATAGTGAAATGTATTTCAGAAATGAAATATGACTATGTCTGCCTATATTTATTGGTATGAAAAGATATTTATGATATAATATGAAAATGCAGGTTACCAAATATAGTATGCTTCTTTTTAATATATATAAAGAAAAAAAGTCTGGATAGATAGTCACCAAAATATTAATAGTGTTTGTCTCTGGATGGTGGGGTTAAAGGTGACTTTTATTTTCTTTTTTATATTTTCTGACATTTTCTGACAAAATTCACAGGCATGAATTATTTTTAAAATAAGGAGAAGTAATAAAGATAATTCTATTTTTGGTCACACCCTTTAACTTAGCAGTTCCAATTCTAGGAATTTTTCCTAAAGAAAGAATCAGAGATGCGCACATGTACAAAAATAACGCTCAAAGATTGTTCATTATGGAATTACTTATAATAGCAAAAAATTAAAACACCCTCTCTTCAATAAGTAGTTATCTTTTAGTTTGCTTTTTAAAGTTTTTTTTAACCATCGTAACCATTTGTGAGTGTACAATTCAGTAGTGTTAAGTATATTCACATTGTTGTAAGTTAGGGTATTTATTAATAAATTATGGCACACTTTAGGAAGGAATATTATAGCACCATTCAATGATTTATTTTAGTTTAATGACATGGAAAATTTTTGTGACATATCGTCAAATGAGAAAAATCAGTTTATAATATGATATGCATAGTATGACTCTAATTTTGTTTTAAAGACATTTTATAAGCATAGGAAAAGCAAGTCTGGAAGGATGTATATTTAAATATTAATATATATAGTTCTGGGTACTGGCATTGTAGGTGATTAATTCCCAAAGTTTTTGCAAGAAACATGCATTACTTTTGTACTCAGAAGAAAACAGAAGTAAACGTTACAGAAGAGAAAGAGGTTATTATCTCTAGAGTAATCAATGTTTGCTCGTCTTCCTGTGCATTGCAAATTGTCCATTAGACTGTAACTATCATGTGGGTAGAGATTAGGTGTTTTTTTTCTTTAATTTCCCCTGGTACTTCCTGCCACATAGTGTTCTGCATTCAATAAATGTTGACTAACTACATTCGTGCATGTGCATGCATATAAGCCTATGTATCTATGTGGGCATACATATTTAAATGTGCCAACCTCTTTCTCATCAGTCATGAGAAAAAAAGTGAAAGGGAGGTTTTTGAAAAGTGCTGTAGGTCTACAGGCCTTTTGCCATATGTTGGGAAAGGAAAGTACTCGCCAAGGCTAAGAGTACAAAGTGACCATTGAAGACTTGAGGGTCATAACAGTCAAGTTTGTCAATTTTAGCCCAAGCAATTATTTTCTTATACAATCTCTGTTTGGGTAGTTTTGGGTCTAGTCCAAATCTTCTGTTTCTACAAATTAGTTTGTCTGGGCACTTTACCGGAAATATTTAAATAAAAAGCCACATACCACCGCAACTGGTAATAGGCTGTCTGTACTCTCTCTGGACTCCTAGTTACAAGCCAGTGTTAAAATCAGCTGAAGCGACAAGGGCCTTGTCCTGCTGGGAGGCTGGTAAGCAAGACAGGTTTGCAATTCTTTAGTCTTTAGTCACATTTCACTCCTGTCTCCAGAACTTCAAACTCCACATCAAAACTGAGATAAGAGTACAAAGTTTATACTTCAGGACATCAACAGGTGCCCAAGAGGGGATGGGGGTTAAAATCCCTCAAACCACGAAATTATTAAAAAGGCTTCTAACAAGCTCCTCAGAATCAGACAGCAGAGCTCGAGGATTTATACATTTGACATCAGAAATAGGACAGGATAAAGACCCAATTTGTGCCCTTGATGATTGGATTTTTTTAAAATAGTTATCGCTGTGCAAGGAAGGCATGGAAAGTGGAGGACATTTTCAAGGCAGATCGTGGTTTATCCTTAATTATAGCTGCAGTTGAGCTGAGGACATGAGATGGGGCCTAATCAGGACTCGGGCCTTCCCTCAGAGACACAGCAGGTAACTGGGTAGGGCTTCGGCTTCCTCAAAGCCTCTGATAGAGAATTATCGATTCTGAAATCTCCTCTAGGATATTTTTACACAGTGAAGTGGGAACTGAAGAGGTGGGAGTTTAGAAATCTGGGCAGACTGACCAACTGTGAATTTATACTGCCTAATTATGTTAACCCATTAGAGGCTGTATCTGGGGGACACACTAATGCCACTGTCTTATTACATATTTATTGGGTTGTCAGGGTATAAAATGTCACTGTTAAAATCCAAAGTGCCATGTAGCAGACCTTGGCTTAATATTCCCTCTGCTCATCGGCAAGCCCTGTAAGTCTCCCGCACCAAAATCCTGGCAGCAGGATTCCTACTCTTAGCAAAGATTTAATAGCAGAGAGCACTGGTGAGGTCTCCTGTGACCCAGCTTTACTCCTTCAAATTAACCAGAAAGTGTTATTTATAAATGATTAAAACCCTAATCCATTTTGAGGCCTCTCAACCATGTTAGATCTTACCTTGAGAGTGATATCTACTAAAAAATCCTATACTTGGCGTTTTGTGGGGAGGTGCAGAGGGTAACCTGTGATGAAGAAAACATGGGAACTGACACAGGCGTCAGTGAGAATTATAGGGTTTCTAAGCAACACGTTTACTGAAAAATAACTTTCCTAGTCCAAAAGGCTTTGCCCCCACTCACACGCTTGTCCTGTGAACTTTCTATACCACTGGCAAAGTCTGTACCCTTCTAGGATATGCTCACAGCCTCTAATCTAGTGACTATCCCTTCAGTCTCACCCTTGCATACCAGGCACTAAATAAATACTTGTTAGATGAATGAATAAATGAATCTAGAGGGATGGCATTTTTCAGTGCCTGCTAGTGTTAAATTGAGTATAAGTGAGCTTTCAAAATACAGTCCATCTTAAAATGTGTGGCCAACTATAGCAAGTGGACACTTGAAAAAAATAGCTCGTCTAAAAGTGATCACTGAGCGTCTGAGCATCAGTTCTAGATATTTTTCTTTAGCGGCTCAGCTTCTAGGCTGAGCCACTCACTTCACCCCTTTTTGTTTCTTATCCTACAGATTTTTGAAGAGTCAGAAATCTGGCTTTTGTAGTTCTTGAAATCTGCACACTGGCTACTTTTATTGCCTCCTGGCTGAATGATTTTATATTCTGGTATTTTATTTTCATATTATCATTGGTCTAGGCAATGCTTGTTCCTTCTTTATTTATCCTTTTCATCCCCATATAGGACTGCCGTTTTGCTTCCCCACTTTCCATATGCAACTATTCTAACGTGTTTTGTGTGTATCTTTTAATTTATAGGTATTCTTGCAAAATGTGTATTATCTTATGTGCATATTTTTTCAATTGTATGTAAATGGTATTATGCTATATATCTCACTTTCCCCTCAGCACTGTATTTAAAAGCTCTGTGCATGTGCACATCTAGCCCACTGCTTTTTTCTGCTGCATCCACTCTCCCAGCATCTCCAACTCCCCACCACCACAGACCATGCTGCGATGAACATAGCCCTGCCTGAAGCCATGTAAGAATTTCCTTGGGATACCGACTCAGGAACAACATAGCTGGGGCATGTGCATTAAATTTAACTGCTTCCAGCTAGTTCTTCAGAATGATGGTACAAATCTGTACTCCTACCTGCGTGAGAGTTCCTACAGCCCCAGTCTCTTCCAGCACTTGGCATGACCCTGCTTTCTAATTTTTATCAGTTTAATAGGTACAAGGTGATATTTCATTTTTTTAAAAAAAATTACGTTTCTCTGATTATGAATGAGTTTGAACATCTCTGTGTATACTTGTTAGTCTTTTGGGTTTGCTCTTATGTAAATTGCCTGTAAATATCATTTGCCTATTTTTCTACTGAAGTTGCTGATTTTTTCTTGTTGACTTGCCAGAGTTCTTATATACTTTAGGTATTCTTTGCTGGTTTCAGACACTGAAAATATTTTCTCTAATTGTATCATCTTTTTATTAGTTTTATCCATGGTGTATAAAAATCCTTAATCTTAACATACTTGAATTTATCAAAGGTTTGCCTTACGATTTGACTTTTAGGATCTTGTTTAGAAGTTCTTCCCCTAATCTATCCTCTACCTCCAGGTCACAAATGTATTTTTTTTACATTTTCTTTTATTATAGTGTTACCTTTCACTTTGAGTTCCCTAATCCATCTGTTGTCCACCTTTTTATATAACATTATTTAGGGAGTAGGTTTTCTTCATATGGTACAAAACTATTTTGTAAGCATTCATTAGGCTGCTGTATATCCATGAAAGGCAGGTCCTGGGGACCAGGGCAACCATGAGGAAATGAAAAAGAAAAAGTATTTGTTCAGTGAATCCTAAGTCATGACAGGACTAGGCCTTTAACCCAGGTACTAATGGCATTCAGAATTTTAAGCTTCTCCTAAAATTGCAATTTTTCCAAGCAGAAGTAGAAGAGGTGGGACTCTGCATGAACTGAAGAGACCTCAGCTTCTCTTGCATTCAACTCTAGCACCCGTGTCTTCTATATCCTCTAATCTCTGCCGTTGTGGCTCCTACCACTCCTGCCTTGGTTTCCTGGCTGCAGCAGCCAAGTTAAAGATGCCAGCGGCAATGAGCATGAGCTTTGGGATGGCATGATCCATGCTACAGGTGCAACTAGGACTGGAACCCAAAAGACTGTGAGGATGACCTTGCCGTATGGTCAGTCACTCCATTCATCACCAGGATTGAGTTGGCTGATCTAGCTGACATAGCAGGTATTTCATCCTTGGGCATCTCTTCCCGAGCTGTGTGCACTGTCAAGGAGGACACACTTCCCAGTCAGCTATGGGTATCATTTTTAACCAAGAAGAAGCCTGATTAACTATATACTTTCTGTTCAAGTAACAAATTAGTCTCATCAAATAGTATTCTTCCTCATTTTTTTTTAGGAAAAATGGAAGATTTCTAGATCAATTTGGAAAGCCCATCTACTCCTTCTCTAATCTGAAGTATAGGACAATATTTTGGTCATCTTTCCTAACCTGGGGTTCAATTTAAACCAAAGTGAGATAGAACTACTTTATTTATTTATTTTTTTGACATTGTGTTGGCCTCCAGGGTCAAAAGATCTGAAGATTCCCAGCTCCATTATTTTCAATGATTGGAATTTTAAAAGTTCCGTTACAAAATGTGGTATATACATACAATGGAATGTTATTCAGCCTTAAAAAAGAAGGAAATCCTGACACGCTACAACATGGAGATATTATGCTAAGTGAAATAAGCCAGTCACAAAAGGACAAATGCTGGATGATTCCACTTATGTGAGATATCTAGAGTAGTCAAACTCACAGAAGCAAAATAGAATGGTGGTTTGCAGGAGCCGGGGGGGGGGGGGGTGGCGAATGAGGAGTTGCTGTTCAATGTGTATAGAGTTTCAGTTTTGCAAGATGAAAAAGCTCTGGAGATGGTGGTGATGGTTGAACAACATTGTAAATGTACTTAATGTCACTGAACTGTACACTTAAAAATGATTAAAACGGTAAATTTTATGTTATGTGTATTTTACCACAATTTAATATTTAAAACAGAGAAGTAGAAAAAGGCCATTAAAAGAACGACTTGTGGGGTGGCCCAGTGGCACAGCAGTTAAGTTCGCACGTTCCACTTCGGCAGCCTGGGGTTCGCCGGTTTGGATCCCGGATCTGGACATGGCACCGTTTGGCAAGCCATGCTGTGGTAGGCGTCCCACGTATAAAGTAGAGGAAGACGGGCATGATGTTAGCTCAGGGCCAGTCTTCCTCAGCGAAAAGAGGAGGATTGGCAGCAGTTAGCTCAGGGCTAGTCTTCCTCAAAAAAAAAAAAAGAATGACTTGTAGGTCAACAGAGTGTTACTGAGTAGCTTTTCACAAGACTTATTTCCATTCTAAATTCAGAGAAACAAATAATTCTTCTCAGAGAACCCAGAGTCCATCATGAGAAACATAAAGCTAAAGTTAAAAGAGAACTAGGGGCGGGCCCATGGCCAAGTGGTGAAGTTCACATGCTCTACTTCAATGGCCCAGGGTTCACAGGTTCAGATCCTGGGCTCGGACCTATACACCACTCGTCAAGCCATGCTGTGGTGGCATCCCACATAGAAGAACTAGAATGATATACAACTACATGCTGGAGCTTTGGGGAGGAAAAAAAAAGATAAAAATTGGCAACAGATGTTAACTCATGGCCAATCTTCCTCACCAAAAAGCATACTTTAAAAAAAAAGGGAACAAGACATTAAGAGTAGGAGGAAGAGGTAATGCACACAGAGGCAGTTACCCTGATATGTCTACTGTTCATTGGGTGCAAGATAAAAAGCAATCAGGTCATTCTCACAATCCTGGGAATGGTCCAGAGGCAGAGCTATGTTATATTTGTCATTTTAATTCATTTTATTTTATGTTTTCAAATGTTTTTGGAAACAGTGGGTTTTTTTTTCATGGGAAAGATTGGCCCTGAGCTAACATCTCTGCCAATCTCCCTCTGTTTTGTATGTGGGATGCCTTCACAGCATGGCTTGATGAGCGGTGTGTAGGTCTGCACCTGGGATCCGAACCAGTGAACCCTGGGCCGCCAAAGTGGAGCAGACAAACTTAACTACTATGCTACTGGGCTGGCCTCCATTTTATTTTTTAAAAAAATATTTTGTTGAGAAACGACTGACACAATGATTAGTACATATATATAAATTTTGATAAGTTTTGACATATGTATATCACCATGAAGCCCCAAAATCAAGATAATGAATATATCCATCCCCCCAAATTTTCTCCTTCCACATTTTAATCCCTTCTTACCAACCCTCATCACCTCCCAATGCCCACCCGGTCCTCTGTCTGTAGGCAATCATGATCACAATTTTATATTATTTTACATTTTGAGAGTTTTATATAAATGGAATCAAACAGTAAGTACTTTTTTTCTGGCTTGTTTCACTCAGCAGAATTATTTTGAGATTCATCCTTGTCGTAGTGCATATAAATAGTTTCTTCATTTTTATTCTATTGTTTAGATAGCACATTTTGTTTATCCAAGCATCTGTTAATGGACATTTGGGTTGCCCTTACTTTTTGGCTGTTATTAATAATGCTCCCATGAACATTCATGTATATGTCTGTGTGTGGTCTTATGCTTTCAGTTCTCTTAGATAAATATCTAGGAGTGAAATGGCTGTATACATGGTGGATATGTTTTACCTTTATAAGAAGTTACTAAAGTATTTTCCAAGGTGATTATACCCATTTACATTTCCATCAACAGCATATGAGAGTTCTAATTGTTCACATCCTCACCAAAATTTAGCATGGTTAACATTTTTTTAGTCATTTATTTATCTATCGGATGTAAAACGTTGATTAGTTTCCTACTGCTGCTGTATAAATTACTGTGAATTTAATGGCTTAAAACAATACAAATTTATTATCTTAAAGTTCTGGAAGTCAGAAGTTTGAAATAAGTCTTATGGGACTAAAATCAAGGTGTCAGCAGGACTGTATTCCTTCTGGAGGCTGCAAGGGAAACTCCTTTCCCTTGCCTCATCCATCTTCTAGAGGTCACCTACATTCATTGGGTCATGTGGGGCCTCTTCCTCTATCTTCAAAGCGCATCACCCCAACCTTTGCTTCTGGTGTCATCTCTCTTTCTTTCAACTCTCATACTCCAGCCTCTCTCTTAGAAGGACTCTAGTGATTATATTGGGCCCATACAGATAATTCAAGTTAGTCTCCCCAGCTCAAGATCCTTCACTTGATCACTTCTGGAAAGCTCTTTTTACAAGGTAAGATAACATAGTCACAGGCTTCAGGGATTCGGCTGTGGGCATCTTGGCGGAGGGGGAGCATTATTTAGCTACCACAATTGATAATTTATTGCGTGCCTGTGTTTTTCACAGCTTGAGATATAATTCATGTACTGTGAAATTCACCCTTTTAAAATATTTGGTAGTTTTTAGTATATTCACAAAGTTGTGCAACCATCCCCGCTAATTCCAGAACATTTTCATCACCCCAATAAGAAACCTCATACTAAGTAGCATGTTCCCTCCTATTTGTTCCCCACTTCCTTTCTCCAACCCTAGGCAACTATTAATCTGCTTTCTGTCTTCATGGATTTGCTTACTCGTTTAACACAAATGGAATTATGCAATATGTGGTCTTTTGTGACTAGATTCTTTCACTTAGCATAATGTTTTCAAGGTCCATCCATTTTGTAGCATGTATCAGCACTTCATTCATTTTTACGGCTGAACAATACTCTATTGTATAGATATACTGCATATTGTGTATCCATTTGTCAGTCGATGGACAATTTAGTCATTTTCACTTTTTTCGCTAACATGAGTAATGCTGCTATGAACGTTGTGTACAAATTTTTGTGTGGACATATTTTTAATTTCTCTTGGAATTTCATTTTTCTTGGAATTGCTGGGTCATACAGTAGTTCTATGTTTTACTTTTTGAGGAACTACCAAATTGTTTTCCCAAATGGCCATATCATTTTACGTTCCCAATAGCAATATACGAAGGTTCGGATTTCTACACATCCTCACCAACTTTTGTAATTGTCCATGTTTTTTATTATAGCCATCCTAGTGGGTGGAAAGTGATATCTTGTGGTTTTGATTAGCATTTCCCTGAAAACTAAAAATGTTGAGAATCTTTTCATGTGATTATAGTCCATTTGTATATCTTCTTTGGACAAATATCTATTCAGATTATTTGCCTGTTTTTTAATTGGGTTATTTGTCTTTTTATTGTTGAGTTATAAGAGATCTTTAAGATGTTCTGGATACCATTCCTTATCAGATATATGATTTGCAAATATTTTATCCCATTATCTGGTTTTTTTTTTCATATTCTAAATGGTGTCCTTTGAAGCACAAAAGTTTTTAATTTTGATGAAGTCCAAGTTATCTATTTGTCTTTTGTTGTTTGTGATTTTGGTGTCATGTGTAAGAAAGCATTGTCGAACTCAAGGTCACAAAGATTTACTCCCATATTTTCTTCTAAGGGCTTTATAGTTTCAGCTCTTACATCTAGGTCTTTCATCCATTTTGAGTTAATTTTTGTGTATGATGTGAGGATGGGATCCAACTTCATTCTTTTGCATGTGGTTATCTAATGGTCTCAGTTTTGTTGAAAATACATGTTTTCCCCCAATGAATTGCCTTGGCCTTCTTGTCAAAAGCAACTGACTTTTTGAGAGTTTGAGAGTTTGAGACAGTTTGAGAGTTTATTTCTGAACATTCAATTTTATTCCATTGATCTGTATCTTTACCCTTATGCTGGTACCACACTGTCTTGGTTACTCTACTGTAGCTTTATAGTAAGTTTTGAAATTAGGGATTATGAGTCTTTCAACTTTGGTCTTTATTTTCAAGATTACTTAGACTATTCTGAATCATTTGAATAGCCATATGCATTTTAGGATCAACTTGTCAATTTCTACAAGGAAGCAAGTTGGGATTTTGATGGGGATTGTGTTGAATATGTAGTTCAATTTAGGGGGACTTGCCATCTTAATATTTAGGTCTTTTGATCCAGGAACATTGAATATCTTTCTATATTTAGGTCTTTAATTTCTTTCAAAAACATTTTATAGTTTTCATTGTACAGATCTTGCACTTTTTTCTTTGAATTTATTCCTAAGTATTTTATTCACTTTGATGCTATTGTAACAGGAATTTTCTCTTAATTTCGTTTTCATTGCTACTGTAGAGAAATACAATGGTCTTTGCATATTGCTCTGGTCTCCTGCAACATTGCTAAACTCACTTATCAGCTCTAGGTTTTATTTTTTGGAGAGTCTTTAGTATTTTCTATATACAAGATTGTGTCATCTGCAATGGAGTTAGTTTTACTTCTTCCTTTTCAATTTGTATGTCTTTTATTTCATTTTCTTGCCTAATTGCCCTGGCTAGAACTTCCAATACAATGTTGCAAAGAGGTGATGAGAGGGACATCTTTATCTTGTTCCTGACCTTAGGGGAATATCTTTCAGACTTTCATTACTACAGATGATGGTACATATGGGCTTTTTTGTAAATATTCTCTGTCATATTGAGGAATTCATCTTCCATTTCTTATTAGTTGAATGTTTTTATCATGAAAGGGTATTGGATTTTGTCGAAAGATTTTCTACATCTCTTGAAAGGATCATGTAGTTTTTGTCTTTTATTCTGTTAATATAATGTGTTACGTTGATTGATTTTTGTATTTAAAACAAGCTTGCATTCTTGGGCTAAGTCCCACTTGGTTGTGGTATATATTCTTTCTATATATTGCTGGATTCAGGTTGCTAGTTTTTTGCTGAGAATATTTTTATCTATATTCACAAGAGATATTCAGACCATTTAACTTTGTCTGGGGTCACTTACATCCAGCCTGAAGAACTTCCTTTAATGTTTCTTGTAAAGCAACAAATTCTCTCAGTTTTTGCTTATTTGGGAATGTCTTTATTTTGCCTTCATTCTTATAAGATAGCTTTGTTGGATATATGATTATTGATTGACAGGGTTTTTTCTTTCAGCACTTTGAATATATCATCTTTCTGCTCTCCATGATTTCTGATTAGAAATCAGCTGCTAATCTTACTGGAGTTCTCTGCATGTGATGAGCCATTTTTTTTCTTGCTGCCTTCAAGATTTTCTCTTTGTCTTTTAATATTTCTACTGCGGTAGGTCTTGATGTGGATCTTTGCATTTATCCTACTTAGAGATCTTTGAGCTTCTTGGATGTGTAGATTAATGTTTTTCATCAAATCTTAGAAATTTTCAGCCATTGTTTGCTTGAATATTTCTTCTGCTCTTTTTCTCTCTCATCTCCTTCTGGTACTCCCTTTATGCATATGTTGGTGCACTTAATGTTGTCGTACACATCACTGAGGCTCTGTTTACATTTCTTCATTATTTTTTCTCTTTATTCTTAAGATTTCATAATCTTTATTGATCTATCTTTAAGTTCATTAATTCTTCTGCCAGTTCAAATCTACTCTTTCTAATCTACTAAAGCCCCTCTAGTGAAGTTTTCATTTATGTTATTATACTTTTAAACTCCAGAATTTGATTTTTAAAAATAATTTATAAACTTTTATTGATATTTTCTTTTTATTGGGATGTCCTCATACATTCCTTTAATTCATTAAGCAAGGTTTGCTCTAGTTTTTGAGCATATTTATTATAATAGCACCTCTGAAATCTTTCTTTCCTAAATCTGACATCTAGGCCCTTTCACTGGCGGTTTCAGTTTCTGCTTTTTTTTCCTGTGTATGGGTCACATTTTCTTGTGTTTTGCATGTACTATATATATATATATATATATATATATATATATACATATATATATATGTATGCATATAAGCTAGACATTTTAGATAATATATTGCAGCAACTCTAGATAGTGACCCTCCCTCACTCATAGTTTCTTTTTGTTGTTTGCTTTTTTATTTTTTTAGTGATATGAGTGGACTACTTTAGTGACGTCTGTTTCCCCTGCAATGAGTAGACCCTAATGTCATTCCTCAGAATGTTTTGGGATGCATGCAGTTACCCTGAGACAACAGTGGTTTTACCAGAGTTCTTTTTGTCTCTTCCCCTGATCTTTCTGTTAAGCTGTCTGCCTCTGTTGGTAACACACAGAGCTGTTAGGTATCACTAATTGCCCACTAACTGTTCTACTGTTTTCAACAATGCCCTGTGGCATAAATTGCTCCTCAGTCTGATCCAATTAAACTTGGGTCCCTTTAGAGAGATGGTCTTTGAGGTTAGCCTTTGAATTTTGTTCTGACTCCAGGAGACCTTTCTTAGCTGTCTCTTTTCCTCATTATCTCCAGTAAATTGGTCTATAGTTAGTTTAGCTTATTCTCATGAAGCTACTAGCCTCTTCTTAATTGCTAACCACCAAAATCTCCAGTGTTTGAAGAGCACCCTTTGGCTTGAACTTCCCTACACTATGTTCCAAATAAAGTCAGTTCCTTTGGGGAGAGCTTCAGAGTTTTCTGTTCTTATAGCTTACCTCTCTCCCTGGGCAAAACCTCTGTGTTACTGCTCCAGACCTGGGGTTTGGATCAGTGGCCTGTATCAGAGTGACACACCTGCTTTACAAGCAGTATGTCTTGCCTCTCTTGATGTGAAAACTATCCTATAAGTCAGCTAGGGTGAGGGTGATTTGGGAAGGTGTTTTTGGCCTGCCACACCTAGGTTAGAGCTTCTATACTATGAGTTAAGGCTGGCTGGTGGAAGGGAGCCCCAGTCCTCTCAACCATTCTTGCTTGGAATAGAGCTGCAACACGGCTCTGGGGACAATGAGAAATGCTGATTACCTGCCCCTTCTAGGGAGAAACCCCTGCTTCTTGGATGTACCTGCCTGGGGTGGAGCTTCTGTCACTGAGCTTGAGATTCTCACTGTTTGTTAGATTTAGTAGGTTTTCTTGAATAAATAGCTCTTCCTTTGTTCTACACCCTTGGGACAATTTCCAGAGGCTTTAAATGGTTGTTTTCTAAAAATAATTTTCACCAGTTATGGTTGTTTTGCTGAGGAGAGGGTTCACGGAGGATCTCATGGAAGTAATCTCTCTGTTTAACATTTTACAAAACTCTCAGTCTATTTTCCAGAGTGGTTTTACCATTTTACATTCCCATCATCAATATGGGAGAGATCCTAAGCTGATGCATCCTCACCAGCATTTAAGATGATCAATATTCTCTACTCCCTCAGCATTTGACATTATCAACATTTTTTATCTTAGCCATTCTAATAGGTGTATAGTGGTCTTTATTTGCATTTCTCTGATGACTAATGATATTGAGAATCTTTGCATATGCTTTTCAGTCATTTGTACTTATTTTGCATTTTACTAACGGCTCGTGATGTTTAACATATTTTTACGTGTTTGACTGTATATCTTCTTTAGTGAAGCATCTGTTCAAGTCTGTTGCCCACTTAAAAAAATTGGGTTCTTTGTTTTCTTAGTATTGATTTTAGAAAGGTCTTTATATATTCTTTGTTGGATATGTGATTTGCAAATATTTGTTTTCAAATGATTTTTGACGAAAGTACAAATGCAATTCAATGGATAACTGAGAGCATTTTTAATAAATACTGCCAGACATTATTCACGATAGCCAAGACATGGAAGTAACCCAAGTGCCCATCAACAGATGAGAGGATAAAGAAGATGTGGAATATACATACAATAGAATGCTACTCAACCGTAAAAAAGACAAAATTGTGCCATTTGCAACAACATGGACTTTGTGTGGGTAATTGACTATTATGGGCAGACGACCAGTATAGACTTCGAGGGTATTATGCTAAGCAAAATACGTCAGACAGAGAAAGACAGATACCATGTGATTTCACTCATGTGGAAGATAAACAAACAAACATATATATAAGGAGAACAGATTAGTGGTTACCAGAGGAGGAGTGGAGGCAGTGAGGGCCACCTGATTCAATCCCTTAAATTTATAGAATTTTTTTCCTTTTGTTTACTTTCCCCTGATTATCAAAGTGGTAAATACACATTATGGAAAATCTGTGACTAAATACAGAAAAGTATATATAAAGAAACAAATCACCCACCGTCTTTCTAGCAAGAGGCCACAAGAAACAGTAGACATGGCAAAGAAAGGCAACACTATTTCCAGTTACTGAGAAATCAACTCTTTTTTCCTCCATCCCCCATTGATTGATCAGCTTAGTAATAAGAAGCTAACTTCATTTCCACCAGGATTTCATTGATATGGGGGCTTTTAGAGGGAGATACTAAATGGTCATAAAAGAAACGAACTAGGGATGAAAAGGGTTTTATGGAAAGTTTTAACTGGAGGTCAGAAAATAATTTATTAGTGACGCTGGTTCCAGGCACAATCCCATTTCATCTCATTTCTAGTCTGTTGCATGCTCATATCCTAATGTACGCGGCCAGCTCTGTAAGCCCTGATTCCACAAGTCGTGCCTGTTAGGAGCTAGTGTAAGATTTTTGATGTTAGCAATATGGTGTTATGGGCAGGGAGTCAGGAATAGTCATGTTTTGACTTAACCTCATTACTTCTCCCATGTAAAAGTCATAAAGGAGCCATACACACAAAGGAGAAGAACAGGTAGAAATTAAAATACTACTTTGTGATTAATGCCCAGTACTCTGGTAAAGCTAGGTTTCAGTACATAACTTAGGCTCAAGGTCCAAAAAATGCTTCGCCTTTTCCTGTCAAGTCCCAGTCTTGTTAGTAGTTGACCAGTGAATTGATAAGAACTATTAAGTACCTGAAATATCAAGTGAAGGAGGCAAGAAAGCAAGATGGCTGGGTACCCAGGAGACTCTGGCTTAGTGTTTTAATCTCTCTGAATGGCAGAAAAGCACTAAAGAGAAACCCATCTAGAGTATACAACATTTTAACCCATAGTGACCAGCCCAAACACACTAGTAACCATGGCTCAAGGGATCTGAGCCAATCAGATTACTAGGTCCTCCTAGTAATTACTAGGGAGACAGTGGAGGTGAGGAAGCTATGATCCTTCTTTTCATTCTCACTTTGTGCTTAACAACCGCTCTGAGAGAGGAAACTGTGCATATAGGCGGATATCCCAATCAGGGCATAGGAATGGCCCTAACTCTCTTATAGATGAGAAATTTCTCCAAACAGATTTTAAGGATACGAATTTTAGACTCAGATAGCTGGGATGGACAGACTCACGTTCTGTCTTTTTGCAGTATTTAGACATTTGTTGTAGTGGTGCCTCCAGTTCATTAGTCCTTCCTAAGGCCCTCTCTTTCCCTTCATTAACCACCCCATATATTTAAAATATTTTCATTTTCATTTCCCTTTGACTCTTGTGTTCCTAACAATCTAATCTACTCTCTCTTATGAGAAGGCATCCCACACTAATAACAGGTAGTTCTCCAAGTGAAACTCACGGCCTAGCAGCCCTCACGGTCTCAATCTCCTTTTCATCTATGTATATCTATGTCCCCAGCAAGATCCCAAGTGTTTTGTTCTATGCCACAGTGGCTCCTGTTGTTACTGTCTGCTCTAGGTTCCTTAGGACTACAAAACCTGCCTTGTAGGAGAGGTTCACCCCTCTCCTACAAATGACCCAACGAATAAAGCAACCTCGACAAATCCCTGAATTGAAACTGCTGTTGTTGATGCTTACACAGGTGGTGCCACTCAGTGAGCACCAATATATCCTCAGCCATGTCTTCCTTTCTGAAACTTTGCCTTCCCTTGGGTTTTTAATTCTCTAGGTCTTGTCTAATTTGTAGTACAACATTCTTTCAGCTGTCTTTTTTTCCCCAGAAGCGGTGGCATATGCCTCTACTTGTTCCATTTCCTTCTATTTTGCCCCTTATTTATTTCTTCAGGTCTTGTGTCTTCTCTACCATGTGTAAGGCTAATGTTATTTTCTAGATCAAAGTGTCTTTTGTCCTTCCTTTTCTTTCTCTTTGTTTTGTGGTCTTGACGTTTGTTTTTCTAACATACCCTTTCAGGTTTTGCCCTATGGGATCCCTCCCATAGTGAAAGCTGTAAAGAAAAGAAATTCTTTTCTTTTCCAGGCCTGCAGAAAGCATGCACTGTTTAAGCAAAACCTCCTAATTTATTCCAGGAGGTATCTTTGCATCCTTCTATTATCTAACCCAGACCAGACCTATATACATTGAAATCCTTCTTTAGTGACTTCATCTTTTCTCCCCTTCTCCTAAAGCCCTAACTTCCTAAGTGCCATGAGCATCTTCCTTCCTGGCCCAGGCTATACCTGCTTTCCCAACTACAAGCACAGTGTCATCTGAAATTCACTAAATAATGCCTGAAGTATCCTACACTGCTCATTGTGGTCTTTCTCTCTTTTGATTTTTTCTGAATATTTTGTAATCAGTCATCAAGAGAAGGATTATAATCTGCTCTTATTAATGACACTTTGTGTACAGTTTTCAGAGGGCACCTCAATAGTTTTCTGGTTCTGGGCTCCCTTGTGGGAAGGAGTGAGATAATGGGAAGTCATTCCAGTTTACTCTCGTATTTTTTTTTCTGTTAAATCCTTTTGATCTGAGTTATCTTCCTTGACCTAATAACAGAAAGTGTACCCTCCTTTTTCCTAGTTTCATATCAAAAGCTTTTAGGCCTGGGGACATCTTTAGGGGTACATCCTTCTTTTCCTTTTTATGTAGGCCAAATTCGACCTCTAAGATCTTAAACCTTCTCTACCTTCATTTCTGATAATCCTCTGGTTTGCCTTCTGACATTTCTAAAGCTGAAACGGTCTCCTGGGTTGTGGTTCTCTGTTCATTTAAAACACGCTGTAGTTGCTCTGCCTGCTGCCAAGGTCTTTAAGCTGTTGCTGTGCCAACCAGATTTTCAAGGCCAAGGCATTACCGCCACAGTCTGTTTTTAGTGCATTGTTTTTTTGTTCTGATTTTTTTCCTTTGATTTGTGGTAATTCATTTCTTTGGTTTTTTTTCTACCACCTCAATTCTGGAAGCAACCATATTTCCCATGTATTTAGAGCTCTCACACTTCTTGATCTAGTTTCCAATAAAGTCTATCACCCTTTGGGTTTTTGAAATCCACAACCAGGATCAGGGTCTACCTAAGGGATGATCAGAACCATTTCAGAATAAGGTAAAGAGCAACGTAATATGGGCAGCTGGTACCATCTACTAACACTTAAAGCCTTAATCCTCGCCCACCAAAGCTCAGGCTGCAGCCATCACAGAGGAACAGAATGGAAAAAGGTGGAAACAAACTATGGTATCCAAAATCATGCCACTGCATTAAAGAGAAAGGATATGTCCAAAAAAAGACATGGAAGCTTTATTCATAACAATCAAACACTGGAAACAATCTAAATGTCCATTAACAAAAGAATGAATAAACACATTGTGGTATTTTATTACATGGAATACTAATCAGCAAAAAAAATTAAGTTAAATATTTCTGGTAAGAATACTTCACAAGTGCTGTTGTGTACTCTATGTTGCATCACATCGGGAGGCACAGTATAATGTCAGCTTGTCCTATTAATAGTAGTGCGAAGTTTGAGATTTGGTTAAGATGTCTCCATTGACAAAAAAAGTTTTCCCTTTGTAATCGGTAAACTATCAGTGGGATGATACTTTCAGACTTTATGCATATCTTTTTCTCTAAAATAACTTTTTATCCGATGATTTTAGCATCGATTGATGATTCTTACCTAAATCAAATATTATGTTGGAGTTACAAAATGATGATTTTCTAACTGTGTCATCCCTCTACATTTATTAGCTGCCATTCTTCTGTAAGGAAAAACTGTTCCTTAAAAAAATTTTTTTCTGGATAGAGTATTTTAACAGTATCACTCTCAGGGACTTAGGAACGTATAATGGTAGCACCATACTATTCGCACTACTTTAAATCATTTAAAAATAGGGGCTGGCCCCGTGGCCGAGTAGTTAAGTTCGCGCGCTCCGCTGCAGGCGGCCCAGTGTTTCCTTGGTTCGAATCCTGGGCGCGGACATGGCACTGCTCATCAAACCACGCTGAGGCAGCGTCCCACATGCCACAACTAGAAGGACCCACAACGAAGAATATACAACTATGTACCGGGGGGCTTTGGGGAGAAAAAGGAAAAAATAAAATCTTTAAAAATAAATAAATAAATCATTTAAAAATAAAACTTGTGGGGCCGGCCCAGTGGCTCAGTAGTGAAGTGCACATGTTCCGCTTTGGCAGCCCCGGGTGCCGACATGGCGCCGCTTAGCACGCCATGCTGTGGTAGGCGTCCCACATATAAGGTAGAGGAAAATGGGCACGGATGTGAGCTCAGGGCCAGTCTTCCTCAGCAAAAAGAAGAGGATTGGCAGCAGTTAGCTCAGGGCTAATCTTCCTCAAAAAAATAAAACTTGTTTTTGTGGAGATCTTTCCGTATAAGTACTCAGTAGCACTTTCTGGTTATTTTTAATGACTATGTAGTAATCTATAGTATGAGCATGCAAAAATTTACTCAGCTAGGTTCTTTTTTTTTTTTTTTTTTGAGGAAGATTAACCCTGATCTAACATCTGCCACCAATCCTCCTCTTTTTGCTGAGGAAGGCTGGCCCTGTGCTAACATCCGTGCCCATATTCCTCCACTTTATATGTGGGACGCCTACCATAGCATGACTTGCCAAGACGATGCCATGTCCGCATCTGGGATCCAAACACCGAACCCTGGGCAACAAAGGGGAACGTGCACACTTAATCACTGCGCCACCGGGTGGCCCCTTAACTAGGTTCTTAATGAATGGACATTTGGAATGTCTCTAATCGTTTGCCATTGTTAACAATGATGCTGCAAACATGCTTATATTTATCTTTTGTGAACACATTGGAATTGATCTTTAGGCATTGCTAGGTCCCAGGATATGTCACTTAAAATTTTGTTGGATATTACCAAACTGAACACCCTAAGAATATGCTTTTGACAGCAATGCACGAGAATGCCAGTTTCTCTATAGTCTTACAGTGTGTCGTTATTTTAAAAAAACCTTTGCAAATCTGAAAAGCAAAAAAAAAAACTCCCTGTGCTTTAAAATTGCATTGATTTTATTATGAGATTGCATATCTTTTCATCTGTATGAAAGCCGTTTGTATGTACTTTCCTGTGAGTATTAACTCATATGTTTGGGCCTTTTTTCTGTGAAGTTATTTTGATCATTTCTCTTACTAACTATACATTAAGGAAATTAGTTCTTTGTTATATGTATCACAAATTTTTCTTTCTCTTTTCTGTTTTGATTTTATTTCTAGTATTTTTCCCATGCAGAAAAAAAACATGATTTTATAGAGTCAAATTCATCAATCTTTTCTCTTTTCTTTTGTAGCTTTATTATTTTGCTTATTTTAAAAGCTATTATTGAAATATAATGTACAGAACAGTGCGCATTATCACATATATCATAAGAGTGGCCCAGTGAATTTTCATTAACTGAATACCTCTGTGTAACCAGCACCCAGATCAGTAAATAGAACTTGACCGATACGGTGGAAGCCCACTCCGTGCTCCCATGCACTCACTCCTTGTTCCTTCCCACACAAGGGAGTAAATTAGTTTTGAAAAGCTTCACTTTTTTTTTCAATATAACATTTTAAAAATTCATTTTAGGGTAAAGAGTGAGTCTAGGATCCAATTTTGTTTTTTCAAATGACCAGCTAGTTGTCCCAATACCATTGATTAAATAATTCATCTTTTCTCTATTGATATGAGATTGTACCTTTATCATATATCAATCTCTTTTATGTATTTGGACCTATTTCTGAACTCTGTTTTGTTCCACCAATGTGTCTATCTATTCATGGTTTCTAGCAGGAGAGTGACACGGTCTAAGTTTTTAAAAGATCACTCTGGCTGCTGTGTGGAGAATGAACTGTATGGTGGGGCAATGGACAGAGTGCGAGTAGGGAGGCCATTTACAAGGATATTGTAGTAATCTAGATGAGAGACAATAGTGACTTAGACTAGGCTGGTACAGCAGAATAGAGAGAAGTGATCAGATATCAGGTATGGTTTGGGCATTTAGTTAATATATCAATACCACACAACTCTTTTAATTTTTGTATCTTTATAATATACTTTAATATGTCATAAGACCATAAGACTACCCTCCTGATTACTCTTCTTTTTCAGAATTTTTCTGGTTTTTCTTGATATGAACTTTTTTTTCATATGAGCTTTAGAATAAAAAAGTCTTATTGTTGTCTTTACAGGATCAAATCAAACTTATAAATTAATATAAACCAAAGAAATAGCATCTTTATACTATGAGTCGCCTCTTCCAATAATAGGACATTTATTGAAGACTCTGTGTCCCTCAAAAGCGTATAAAAGATTTGTTTATACAGATCTTTTATGTTTCACGTTTTTTAGTCCTGAAGTTTTTCGTAGTTGCTATTTAAAATTGGATCTTCTCTACTGTTATATTTTTATTGCCAATTATCATCTCAAATATATAAAAGCATAAAAAAACCAGACACTCGTGTTTCTACCACCTAGACTTAATGAATGTTAAACTTTTTTATATTTGCTTCAGATTGTTGGGTTTTTTTTAAGAATTAAGAGATTATGGATAAAATTAAAGTCCCCGTCTATCTCATTAATCTCCTTTCCTCCCTACAGGTAACCTGATGTTGATGAGTATCCCTCCCTACATTCATATGTATTCATTAGCATTATGTAGTTTTATTTTGTGCATTGTTAAATTTTACAATATGTAGTATACATGTCATGCAACTTGTTTTTTCCATTTAATATATTTTTTGAAATTTATCTATGTTTCTATGTGTAATTGTATTTAATTCATTTTAGCTAAGAGACTTCCATTATATAAATATACTGCAATTTTTAAAAATCCATCCCACTATTAATGGACATTTCACAGGTTTCCAACTTTTTGGTATTCTATGTTGCAATGAATATCCTTGTACATATCTTTAATTTTACTCGATATTGCCAAATTACTTTCTGAATAGCAATTCATTTAGCAAACAAATATTTGTTTACTCCACAGTATGTGCCAGACACTATTCTAGGAGTTACATACACAACAGTGAGCAAAGCAGGCAAAATTTCCTGCCTTCTAGAGATTACACTGAAGTTAGGGGAGACAGACAAAATCCAAAATGCCTAAACAATATATACAGTATGTTATAAGGCTGTACTACCTGGTTATTTAATCAAACACTAATTTAGATGTTGCAGTGAAGGTATTTTATAGATGTGATTAACATCTATAATCAGTTGACTTGAAGTAAAGGAGATTACCTTTGATAATGTGGGTGGGCCTCATTCAATCAGTTGAAAGCATTAAGAGCAAATCTGAAGTTTCCTGGAGAAGAAGGAATTCTGCCTCAAGATTACAGCATCACCTCCTGCAGAATCTCTATCCTGATGGCCTGCCCTATGGATTTAAGATTTAACAGTCCCAATTGTGTGAGCCAATTCCTTCTGTTAAATCTCTTATTATAAATATAAGTTGGAGATTTATATATATATGTATATATATATAAATTATGTCCTATTGTTCCTTTTTCTCTGGAGAACCCTGACTGTTGTAGATTTTGGTTCAAGAAGAACAGAATCTTAAGGATGAGTTTTCTGAATTGGTTCTGGAGTTTCTGGAATTGCTTCTTTAACCTGATTAGGTTGAAATACACTACTGACTCTATTTCCAGTGGTAAAAAGAGCACCGGGGAAAAGTAAATAGTCAGACTTTCAGGAATTATTAAACATGAGCTCCGAAATGACACTAATTTCCAGGACACCCAAAATGTCACTGTGTTCCACCAGTCAGAGTACGGGTTTATGAATGTCAAGTGATCAATAGAGTTTTAGCTTGAGTCCATCTCATATTGGATTCAGTGAGTCCCCAAACTCATCTTTTAGTTAATTCCCCAGAATGCATAATTGGAATAGATACAGTCAGAAACTGGAAGAATCCCCACATTGGTTCCCTGACCTGTGGAGTGAGGGCTATTATGGTAGGAAAGGCCAAGTAGAAGCCACTAGAACTGTCTCTACCTATGAAAATAGGAAATCAAAAACAATACCACATTCCTGGAGGAATTGCAGAGATTACTGTCACCGTTGATGACTTGAAGGATGCAAGGGTGGTAATTCCTAGCGAAACCTCCATTCAATTCACTTATTTGGCCTCTACAGAAGACAGATGGATCCTGGAGAATGACAGTGGATTACCATAAACATAACCAGGTGGTGACTCCAATTGCAGCTGCTTTTCCAGATGTGGTTTCATTGCTTGAGCAAATTAACGCATCCCTTGATATCTGGTATGCAGCTGTTGATCTGGCAAATGCTTTTTTTCTCAACGCCTGTTAGTAAAGACCACCAGAAGCAGTTTGCTTTCAGCTGGCAAAGCCAGCAAGACTGTCTTGCTGCAGGGGTATATCAGTTCTCCAGCCCTGTGTCATAATTGAGATCACAGGGACCTTGATTGCCTTTCTCTTCTATAAGACACCACACTGGTCCATTACATTGATGACATTATGCTGATTGGAGCTAGTGAGCCAGAAGTGGAAACTACTCTAAACTTATTGGAAAGACGTTTACATGCCAGAGCTGGGAAATAAATCTGACAAAAATTTAGGAGCAATGAAATTTCTAGGGATCTAGTAGTGTGTGGGGGATATCAAAATATCCCTTCAAATGTGAAGGTTAAGTTGTTGTATCTAGTCCCTCCTATAACCAAAAAAGAGGCACATTGCCTAGTGGGCCTCTTTGAATTTTTGGAGACAACACGTTCATTTAGTATGCTGCTCTGATCCATTTACTGAGTGACCTAAAAAGCCGCTAGTTTTGCATGGGGCCCAGAATAGAAGGCGGCTTCACAACAGGTCCAGGCTGCTGTGTAACTGCTCTGCCATTTGGACCATATGTTCCAGCAGATCCAATGGCACTTGAAGTGTCAGTGGCAGACAGAGGTGCAGCTTGGAGCCTTTGGTGGATCCTTATAAGTGAAGCACAGTACATACCCTTAGGATTTTGAAGCAAAGCCCTGCCATTCTCTGCAGATAACTACTCTCCCTTTGAGAAATAGCTTTTGGTTTGCTGTTGGGCTTTAGTAGAGACTGAACACTTAACTGTGTGCCACATGAAGTGAATATTGTCCGACCCACCAACCCGTATTTTTGGCCATGCACAGCAGCACTCCACTATCCAGTGGAAGTGGTGTACAAGGTTGGGCTTGAGCAGGCCTTGAAGGCATATGTAAGTTACTTGAAGAAGTGGCCCGAATGCCTATGATCCCCATCCCTGCTATATTACTTCCTCTCTCCCAGCCCACACCTATAGCCTCATGGGGAGTTCTCTATAATCAGTTAACTGAGGAAGGGAAAACTTGGGCCTGATTTACAAATGATTCCATATGATATGCAGGCACCACCCAAAAGTGGACAGCTCCACCAATATAACCCCTTTGTGGGACATCCTTGAAGGATGGTGGTGGAGGGAAATCTTCCTACTGGACAGAACTTTGAGCAGTGCACCTGGTTGTTCATTTTTACTTGGAAAGAGAAATGACCGGAGGTATGAGTGTATATCGATCCATAGACTGTAACCAATGATTTAGATGGACGATCAGAGACTTGGAAGGAACATGATTGGAAAATTGGTGACGAGGAGGTCTGGGGAAGAGTATGTAGGTATACCTCTTGTAATGGGCAAAAAACCTTGAAGCCATTTGTGTCCCATGTGAATGCTCACGAGAGTGACCTTAGCAGAAAAGGATTTTTATAATTAAGTGGATAGGATGACCCGTTCTGTGGATAGCAGTCAGTCACTTTCCTCAGCCACTTCTGTCATTGCCCGAGGGGCTCATGAACAAAGTGGCCATGGTGGTAGGGATGAAAGTTGTGCGTGGGCTCAGCAACGTGAACTTCCACTCATCTTGGCTGACCTGGTTACTGCCACTGCTGAGTGCTCAATCTGTCAGCAGCAGAAACCATTTACCTAGTCTCTGATATCGCACAATTCCCTGGGGTAATCAAGCCAGTTATCTGGTGGCAGGTTGATAACACTCAACCACTTTCATCATAGAGAGGGAAGCATTTTATTCTTACTGGAATAGACACTTTGGATATGGATTTGCCTTCCTGGAACACAATGCTCCTGCCAAAACTGCCATCTGTGAACTTACAGAATGCCTTATCCACCACCATGTATTCCACACAACATTGCTTCTGATCAAGGAACTCATTTCATAGTACACAAAGTGCAGCAATGGGTCCATACTCATGGAATTCACTGGTCTTACCATTTCCCCATCATCCTGAAGCGGCTGGATTGACAGAACCATGGAATGGCCTTTTGAAGGCTTAGTTACAGCACCAACTAGGTGGCAATGCTTTGCAGGGCTGAGGCATGTTCTCCAGGAAGTTGTACATACTCTAAATCAGCATCCAGTATATGGTGGTATTCCTTCCACAGTCAAAATTCATGGGTCCAGGAATCAAAGGATGGAAATGGGAGTGGCACCACTTAGTATTATCCTAGTTATCCACCAGCAAATTTTGGGCTTCTGTCTATGTGTACTTATGTTCTGCTGATCTAGAGGTCTTACTTCCAAAGGGTGGAATGCTTCCACCAGGAGATTCAACAATGACTCCACTGAACCTGAAGTTAAGACTGTCACCTCATCACTTTGGGTTCCTCATGCCTCTGGGTCAACAGGAAGTGAAGGGAGATGCTCTATTGGCTGTGGTAATTGATCCTGATTACCAAGAAGAAATTGGGCTGCTACTAGACAATGGAGGTAAGGAAAAGCATGTCTGGAACACAGTAGATTCCTTAGGGCATCTTTTAGTACTACCATGCTTGTGATGAAAATCAATAGAAAGCTACAATACCCCAATTCAGCAGAACTACTAACAGCTCAGACCTTTCAGGAATGAAGGTTTGGGTCACTCCATCAGGCAGGCAAAGAACCACAATCAGCTGAGGTGCTTGCTAAGGACAAAGGGAATATGGAATGGGTAGTGAAAGAAGATAATTAAAAATACCAGCTATGACCATGTGACCACTTGCAGAAATGAGGGCTGCAATTGTTATGCGTATTTCTTTCTTATTTTATTATGAATGTATTTGTGTGTATATTTATGTCAAATATCTTTTTTCTCTCCCGTTATCCCCTTATCATATAATATAGGATGTATTAATAATAGTTAACTTTATATCACATCATTTAAGTTACAAGATATCAAGGAAAAGTGAACATCACTTAAGTACTTTGCATCCTCTTATAGGGAAAGGGTTAGCACTTTTTCGGTTATACATAGGATAGTTGTGTCATGTTAGGTGGAAGTATGACTTTGTTATTTGTCTTTATTTAGAGATATGTGTATGGGTGCCAATTGGACAAGGGGTGGACTGTGACGGTTCATTTTATGTGTCAACTTGGCTAGTTTATAGTACTCAGTTATTCAATCAAATACTGATCTAGGTGTCATGATGGTGTATTATAGACGTAGTTAAAATCTGCAATAAATTTTTACTTGAAGTAAAGGAGATTACCCCTGATAATGTGGATGAGCTTCATCCAATTAGTTGCAGGCTGTTAAGAGCAAAAGCAGATTTTCTGGAGGAAAAAATTCTGCCTCAAGACTGAGGCGTCACATTCTGCCAAATTTCCACCCTGCTAGTTTGCCCTAGATTTCCAACTCAAGACTATAACATCAGGTCCTGCTTGAGTTTCCAGCCTGCCAGCCTGTCCTACAGATTTCAGACTTGCCAGGCCTCACAATCACATGTGCCAATTTGTTAACATAAATCTCTCTCTCTCACTCTCTGTGTATATATATATAGATATGTATATAATCTCCGTCTATATATGTACACAATCTCCTTTTGTTTCTGTTTCTTTGGAGAACCCTGACTGATATAAGTGTGGCGGTGTAATTTTAAATAAGATAATTAGGAAAGGTGACATTTGAGTACTGTTTATATTTCCACTAATAGTTTGTGCTTTTTTAATGCTTAAAAATGATTTCTTTATTATTTTTAATTACTTGTTAAACTTTCACTTTTAGATAATGTAGATTCACACAGTTTTATTGATCTTTTCACAGAGCTGGATTTTGCTTTTGGTTTTCAATTTTGCTGATTTCTGCTCTTATCTTTATTATTTCCTTCCTTCTGCTTACTTTGGGCTTGTTTTGCTCTTCTTTTTCCAGTTCCTTGAGGTGGAAACTTAGATTCTTGCTCTGAGACCTGTCCTGTTTTCTGATGTAAGCATTTAGTGTTACAACTCTCTTAGCACTACTACTGTAACTGCATCTCACATATTTTCATATTTAGTATCTTCATTCGCTTTTAGTTCTTTATTTTTATTTATTGTGATAACATTGGTTTATAACATTATATAAATTTCAGGTGTACATCATTATATTTCTATTCCTGTGTAGATTACATCATGTTCACCACCCAAAGACTAACAAAAATCCATCACGACACACATGTGCCTAATAACCCCTTTCACCCTCCTCCCTCCATCCTGCCCCTCTGGTAACCACCAATCCAATATCTGTTTATATGTAATTGTTTGTTGTTGTTTTTAAATCTACTTGTGAGTGAGATCATAGGTGTATTTGACTTTCTCTCCCTGACTTATTTCACTTAGCATAATACCCTCAAGGTCTATCCACATTGTCACAAATGGCTGGATTTCATTGTTTCTTATGGCTGAGTAGTATTCCATTGTGTACATATAGCACACCTTCTTTATCCATTCGTCCCCTGATGGACACCTACGTTGGTTCCAAATCGTGGCTATTGTGAATAACACTGCCGTGAACATGGAGGTGCATCTATCTTTACGCATTTGTGTTTTCAAGTTCTTTGGATAAATACCCAGCAGTGGAATAGCTGGATCATATGGTATTTCTATGCTTAATTTTTTGAGGAATCTCCATGCTGTTTTCCATAGTGGCTGCACCAGTTTACACTCCCACCGGCAGTGTACGAGAGTTCCCTTTCCTCCACATCCTCTCCAACACTTATTGTTTCCTGTCTTGTTAATTATAGTCACTCTTACGAGAGTGAGGTGATATCTCATTGTAGTTTTGATTTGCATTTCCCTGATGGTTAATGATGTTGAACATCTCTTTATGTGCCTGTTGGCCATCTGTATATTTTCTTTGGCGAAATGTCTGTTCAGATCTTTTGCCCACTTTTTAATTGGGTAGTTAGGTTTTTTGTTGTTGAGATGTATGAGTTCTTTATATATTTTGGATATTAATCCCTTATCACATATACGGTTTACAAATATGTTCTTCCAGTTGTTAAGTTGTCTTTGGTTTCCTTTGCTGTGTGGAATATTTTTACTTTGATGTAGTCCCATTCTTTTATTTCTTCTATTGTTCCCTTTGCAAAGTCAGACATGGTACTTGAAAATATGCTGCTAAGACCAGTGTTGAAGAGTGTACTGGGTATGTTTTCTTCTTGAAGTTTTATGTCTTACATTCAAGTATTTAATCCATTTTGAGTTAATTTTTGTGTATGATGTAAGATAATGGTCTACTTTCATTCTTTTGCATGTGGCTGTCTAGTTTTCCCAACAGCATTTATTGAAGAGAATTTCCTTTCTCCATTGTATATTCTTGGCTTCCTGGTTGAAAATTAGCTGTCCATAGATGTGTGGGTTTATTTCTGGGCTCTTGATTCTGTTCCATTGATCTATGTGTCTGTTTTTGTGCCAGTACCATGTTTTGGTCACTGTAGCTTTGTAGTGTATTTTGAAATCAGGGAGTGTGATACCTCCAGCTTTGTTCTTTTATCTCAGGGTACCTTTGACTATTCAGTGGTCTTTTGTTGTTCCATATAAATTTTAGGATTCTTCGTTCTATTTCCGTGAAAAATGTTGTTGGAATTTTGATAGGGATTGCATTGAATCTGTAGATTGCTTTAGGAAGTATGGACATTTTAACTATGTTAATTCTTCCAATCCAAGAGCACAGAATATTTTTCCATTTCTTTGTGTCTTCTTCAATTTCTTTCAACAATGTTTTATAGTTTTCAGTATACAGATCTTTCACCTCTGGTTAAGTTTGTTCCTAGGTATTTTATTCTTTTGGTTGCAATTGTAAATGCGATTATATTCTTAATTTCTCTTTCTGCTAATTCCTTGTTAGTGTATAGGAACACAAGTGACTTTTGGATGTTGATCTTGTATGCTGCAACTTGACCAAATTCATTGACTATTTCTAAAAGTTTTTTGGTGGATTCTTTAGGGTTTTATATCATTTCTAACCTCTTTTTCTGTGTGTGTTTCCATTACCCTCTTATCACGGAATAGGTAATTTTAGTACTTTTGTCTTTTGACCTGCTACCTTTACTGTATTTTTGCTTTTACCAGTGACTTTAGTGCCTTATTATTTTTTTTTTTTTTGAGGAAGATTAGCCCTGAGCTAACTGCTGCCAATCCTCCTCTTTTTGCTGAGGAAGACTGGCCCTGAGCTAACATCCGTGCCCATCTTCCTCAACTTTATATGTGGGACGCCTACCACAGCATGGCTTGCCAAGCGGTGCCATGTCTACACCCAGGATCCGAACCAGCGAAGCAGAATGTGCGAACTTAACTGCTGTGCCACCAGGCCAGCCCGCCTTATTTTTTTGAATAATTTTCTAATTCCTATTTGTGGCCTTCTTCTCTTTCGCACTTAAATCAGTCCCTTTAGCATTTCTTGTACAGCTGGGGTCTTGGTGATAAACTCCTTTAGATTTGCTTGTCTGGGAACCTGTTTATCTCTCCTTCCATTCTGAACAATAACCTTGAGGGGTAGAGTATTCTTGTCTGTAGGTTTTTTCCTTTCAGCACTTTAAATATATCCTGCCACTCCCTTCTAGCCTGTAAGGTTTCTGCTAAGAAGTCAGCTGATAGCCTTATGGGGTTTCCTTTGTATGTCAATTGTTGCCTTTCTCTTGCAGCTTTTAGGATTCTCTCTTTATCTTTCATTTTGGACATTTTTATTTTATTATCTTTTTTCCATTTGTTTTTTTGATTTATTTTTTTATTGTGGTCATGATAGTTTGCAACACTGCGAAATTTCAGTTGTACATTATTATTTGTCGGTCACCATATAAGTGTGCCTCTTCACCCCTTGTGCCCACCCCCAATCCCCCTTCCCCCTGGTTACCACTAAACTGTTCTCTTTATCCATAAGTTTGTTCATGTTCCACAAATAAGTGAAATCATATGGTGTTTGTCTTTCTCTGTCTGGTTTATTTCACTTAACATAATACCCTCAAGGTCCATCCATGTGATTGCGAATGGGACGATTTTGTCTTTTTTTACGGCTGAGTGGTATTCCATTGTATATATATATACACCACATCTTCTTTGTCCAATCATCTGTCGATGTGCACTTGGGTTGCTTCCACGTCTTGGCTATTGTGAATAACACTGCAATGAACATAGGGGTGCATAAGCCTCTTTGTATTGTTTATTTCAAGTTCTTCGGATAAACACCCAGTAGTGGGGTGGCTGGATCATATGGTATTTCTATTTTAGTTTCTTGAGAAATCTCCATACTGTTTTCCATAGTGGCTGCACCAGTTTGCATTCCTGCCAGCAGTGAATGAGGGTCCCCTTTTCTCCACAACCTCTCCAACATTTATTTTTTGTCTTGGTGATTATAACCATTGTAACGGGCATAAGGTGAGATCTAAGTGTAGTTTTGATTTGAGTTTACCTTATGATTAGTGATGTTGAGCATCTTTTCATGTGCCTATTGCCCATCTGTATACCATCTGTGGAAAAATATTTGTTCCTATCCTCTGCCCATTTTTTTTAAAGATTTTATTTTTCTCCCCAAAGCCCCCTGGTACATAGTTGTGTACTTTTAATTGTGGGTCCTTCCAGTTGCAGCATGTGGGATGCCGCCTCAGCATGGCTTGATGAGCAGTGCCATGTCTGCACCCAGGATCCGAACCGGTGAAACCCTGGGCCGCCAAAGCAGAGCGTGTGTACTTAACCACTCGGCCACGGGGCGGCCCCCATTCTGCCCCTTTTTTGATTGGATTGTTTGTTTTTTCATAGCTCAGGTGTATGAGTTCTTCGTGTATTATGGAGATTAACTCTTTGTCAGATACATGATTTGCAAATATTTTTTCCCAGTTGGTGGGTTGTTTTTTCGTTTTGATCCTGGTTTCCTTTGCCTTCCAGAAGCTCTTTAGTCTGATGAAGTACCACTTGTTTATTTTTTCTTTTACTTCCCTTTTCCAAGTAGACACGGTATTCGAAAAGATCCTTTTAAGGCTGATGTCAGTGAGTGTACTACCTATATTTTCTTCCAGAAGTTTTATGGTTTCAGGCCTTACCTTCAAGTCTTTGGTCCATTTTGAATCTATTTTTGTGTGTGGAGAACGACAACGGTGAACTTTCATTCTTTTGCATGTGTCTGTCCAGTTTTCCCAACACTATTTATTGAACAGGCTTTCCTTTCTCCATTGTATGTTTTTGCCTTGTTTGTTGAAGATTAGATGTCTGTAGATGTGTGGTTTTATTTCTGGGCTTTCAATTCTGTTCCATTGATCTGTGTGCCTGTTTTTGTACCAGTACCGTGCTGTTTTGATTACTATAGCTTTGTGGTATATTTTAAAGTCTGGGATTGTGATGCCACCAGCTTTGTCTTGTTTCTCAGGATTGCTTTGGCTATTCGAGGTCTTTTGTTGCTCCATATAAATTATAAGATTCTTTGTTCTATTTCTGTGAAGAATGTCATTGGGATTCTGACTGGGATTGTGTTGAATCTCTAGACAGCTTTAGGTAGTGTGGACATATTAACTATGTTTATTCTTCTGATCCACGTGCATGGAATATCTTTCCATTTCTTTATGTCATTATCAATTTCTTTCAGTAATGTCTTATAGTTTTCCTTGTATACGTCTTTCACCTCCTTGGTTAAATTTATTCCTAGACATTTTATTCTTTTTGATGCGATTATAAATGGGATTGTATTCTTGAGTTCCCATCCTGTTAGTTCATTATTGGAATATATAAAAGCCACTGATTTTTGAAAGTTGACTTTGTATCCTGCAACTTTGCTGTAGTTGTTCATTATTTCTAATAGTTTTCCGATGGATTCTTTAGGGTTTTCTATATATAAAATCATGTCTGCAAACAGTGAGAGTTTCACTTCTTCATTGCCTATCTGGATTCCTTTTATTTTTTTTGCTTGCCTCATTGCTCTGGCCAAAACCTCTAGTACTGTGTTGAGTAAGAGCGGTGAGAGTGGGCACCCTTGTCTTGTTCTTGTTCTTCTTCTCAGAGGGATGCCTTTCAGTTTTTTCCTATTGAGTATGATGTTGGCTATGGGTTTGTCATATATGGCCTTTATTATACCGAGGTACTTTCCTTCTATACCCATTTTATTGAGAGTTTTTATCCTGAATGGATGTTGGATCTTGTCAAATGCTTTCTCTGCATCTATTGAGATTATCATGTGGTTTTTTTTCCCTCATTTTGTTAATGTGGTGTATCACCCTGATTGATTTGTGGATGTTGAACCATCCCTGTTTCCCTGGTATGAATCCCACTTGATCATGATGTGTGATCTTTTTAATGTGTTACTGTATTCAAGTTGCCAATATTTTGTTGAGGATTTTTTCATCTATGTTTATCAGCGGTATTGGCCTATAATTTTCCTTTTTTGTTTTGTCCTTGTTTGGCTTTGGTATCAGGGTGATGTTGGCCTCGTAGAATGTGTGTTGGGAATTTTTCCATCTTCCTCAATTTTTTGGAATAGTTTGAGAAGGATAGGTAATAAATCTTCTTTGAATGTTTGGTAGAATTCTCCAGAGAAGCTATCTGGTCCTAGACTTTTATTTTTTGGGAGGTTTTTGATTACCATTTCAATCTCTTTACTTGTGATTGGTCTATTCAGATTCTCTATTTCTTCTTGATTCAGTTTTGGGAGGTTGTAAGAATTTAGCAATTTATCCATTTCTTCAAGATTGTCCAGTCTGTTGGCATATAGTTTTTCATAATATTCTCTTATAATCTTTTGTATTTCTGTAATATCTGTTGTAATTTCTCCTCTTCCATTTCTAATTTTATTTTTTTCAGCCTTCTCTCTTTTTTTCTTAGTGAGTCTGGCTAAGGTTTTGTCAATTTTGTTTATCTTCTCAAAGAACTAGTTCCTTGTTTCACTGATCCTTTCTACAGTCTTTTTTGTTTCAATTTCATGTATTTCCAGTCTAATTTTTATTATTTCTCTCCTTGTTTAGTCTCCACATTTTTGTTCCTTTCCCAGCTTTTTTCTTATTATTGATTTCTAGTTTCATAGCATTATGGTCAGAGAAGTTACTAAATAAGATTTCAATCTTCTTAAATTTATTGAGGTTTGCCTTGTTTCCCAATATATGGTCTATCCTTGAGAATGTTTCATGTGAACTTGAGAAGAATGTATATTCTGCTGTTTTGGGATGGAGAGTTCTGTATACATCTGTTAAATCCATCTGGTCTAGTTTTTCACTTAATTCCATTATTTCCTTGTTGACTTTTTGTCTGGATGATCTATCCATTGATGTCAGTGGGGTATTGAGGTCCCCTAATATTATTGTGTTGTTGTTGATATCTCCTTTTAGGTTTGTTAACAGTTGCTTTATGTACTTTGGTGTTCCTATGTTGGGTGCATATATGTTTAAAAGTGTTATGTCTTCTTGGTGGAATGTCCCTTTTATCATTATATACCGCCCCTCTTTGTCTCTCTTTACTTGTTTTGTCTTGAAGTCTACTTTGTCTGATATAAGTATGGCAACACCTGATTTCTTTTGTTTGTCATTAGCTTGGCGTATCTTCTTCCATCCCTTCACTCTAAGCCTGTGTTTGTCTTTGGAGCTGTGTTTCCTGGAGGCAGCGTATTGTTGGATCTTGTTCTTTAATCCATCCTACCACTCTGTGTCTTTTGATTGGAGAATTCATTCCATTTACATTTAGAGCGATTATTGACATATGAGGGCTTAATACTGCCATCTTATCACTCATTTTCCAGTTCTTCTGCATTTCATTTGTTTCTCATCCTGTGTGTTTTGAATTACCAATTTGATTAGGTAGTTTTCTATGGTGGTTTTCTTCATTCTCCTTGTTTGTCATATATGTCTCTATTCTAATTATTTGCTTAGTGTTTACCATTAGGTTTGTATAAAAATCTTATAGATGAGATAGTCCATTTTCTGATAGACTCTTATTTCCTTAGACTATGCTGATTGCATCCCTGTCCTCTTCCCCAAGTTATTTATGTCATGTCTTATTCCATGTTGTGTTGTGAATTTGTGGTTAAAATGATGAGTTTTTTTTTAATTTTGTTGCTTTCCTTCTCTTTATCCTTTGTTAGATTTGAGCGTTGACTAACCTGATCTGAGAGAGAGCTGTCATTTTCTAATTATTGCCTTCCTATTCATCTCCTTGCTCAGGGCTTTGCAGCTCTTTTCCTATTTTTTTTCAAGTATGAGACCTTCTTGAACATTTATCGTACGGGGAGTCTTATGGTGATGAACTCCTTTGGCTTTTGTTTATCTGGGAAAGTTTTTTTTTATCCATCAAATCTGAAGGATGTTTTCTCTGGATAGACTATTCTTGGCTGAAACTTTTTGTCTTTCAGAATTTTGAATGTATCATTCCACTCTCTCCCAGCCTGTAAGGTTTCTGCTGAGGAATCCACTGAAAGCCTGATACAGGTTGCTTTGTAAGTTATTTTCTTCTTCCTTGCTGCCCTTAGTATTTTTTCTTTGTCACTAACTTTTGCCAGCTTTATTACTATATGCCTTGCAGTAGGTCTTTATACATTGATGAAATTAGGATATCTACTGGCTTTGTTCACTTGTATTTCCAGCTCTTTCCCCAGGTTTGGGGAGTTCTCAGCTCTTATTTATTTGAACAAGCTTTCTGCTCCATTCTGCTTCTCTTCCCCCTCTTGAATAGCTATAATCCTTGTGTTGCATTTCCTAATTGAGTCAGATATTTCTATGAGAGGTTCTTTATTTCTTTTTAGTCTTGGTTCTCTCTTCTCCTCCATCTGAAGCATTTCTGCATTACTATCTTCTAAATTGCTAATTGGTCCTCCATATTGTCAGCTCTGTTGTTTAGGGAATCCAGATTTTTCTTAATCTCATTCATTGTGTTTTTCATCTTCAACAATTCTGATTGGTTCTTCTTTCTTGTTTCAATCTCTTTTGTGAAGAAGCTCCTGAATTCATTGATTTGTTTTTCTGTGTTTCCTTGCAACTCATTGAGATTTTATGATAGCTATTTTGAATTCTTTGTCATTTAGGTTATGAATTTCTGTGTCTTCAGTGTTGGTTTCTTGGTACTCCTCACTTTCCTTCTGGTCTGGAGATTTAATATGCTTTTTCATACTGCTTGATGGTGTGGATTTTTGCCTCCACGTAGTTATTATCTGGTCACAGCTTCCAACTGCCACCACTGGGTGGGGATCATGCGCTGTGTATTCTGGGCCCAGCATGATCCGGGGCTCCCCAACTCCAGCCACTGACTTCTTTTCTCTCTGTGTGATGCTCTGACCAATGGCAGATCTGGGGTGCTGGGCAGGGGAAAGGGTACTTTCTTTCACTTGCACTTCCCTCAGCCTCTGCTTTTCTCTCTGTGCAGAACTCTGAGTGATCATAGGGCTGGAGTGCTGGGTAGGGTAAGGAGTGCCTTCTCACACTTGTGCACCTTTCCCAGCCTCTGCCGCTTTCTCTGCTCGGCACTCTGGGAAATCCCAGAAACGTATGCACCTTTCCCAGATGCTGCCTCAGTCTCCGCAGGGTGTTCTGGGGGATCAGAGGGCTTCAGTGCTGCATGGGGGAAGGGGAGCCTTCTTACACCTATGCACCTTTCCCAGCCACCACCTCTCTCTCCTCACTGTGCTCTGGGTGATCCTGGAGACCTGTGCACCTTTCCCAGCTGCTGCTGCTATCTGTCCACTGTGCTCTGGGCAATTGGAGGGCTGGAGTGCCAGGTGTTGGGAGGGGCACTCTGTCTTCTGTATGATCCCAGCATTCTCCCTGAGCCCTCACCAATTGCTCTCCTGGAGTACTAGTTTGATGGAGACACCCCCCAAAACAGCTCAGTCTCCTGTATGTGTGGGGTTTTCCCTCGGGCTGTGAGGGAACTCAGAGAGCAATGGTGTTCCCATGGAGGGCTGCCCCTCCCCCTTTTCCTCTCACAGCTGGGCACTGTCCTGAGGTCACTGGCTGTCCTTGCAAAGAGAAAAGTCCCCTTTACCAGCTTCCACTTCCTCTGGAGGATCCAGCCCTACCACCTTTAGATATATGGCTGCATGGGTCTCTCAGATGTCTTTTGTGTTGTGTGAATGTTCTCTGTTGGTGTATGAATGTCCTTTAGGTTGTATTTTAGAAGGGGGAGTTCAAGGGGAGATCTCTCTCCACCATGATGCTGACATCATTCCTCCCTGGACATTTTAATTATAACATGTCTTAGTGTGGGCCTCTTTGGGTTTATCTTGTTTGGTGCACTCTGTGCTTCTTGTACCAGGATATCTGATTACATCCTTAGGTCAGGGAAGTTTTTCAGCTATTATTTCTTTGAACAGATTCTCTGACCCTTTGTCTCTCTCTTCTCCTTCTGGGACACCTATAATATGAATGTTAGTGTGCTTGTTGTTAGTGTGCTTGATATAGTCCCAGAGTTCCCTTAGACTGTTCTTGGCTTTTTTTCATTCTTTTTTCTTTCATCTGTTCAACTTGGGTGATTTCCCATAGTCTTTCATCCAGCTCACTGATCCATTCTTCTGTATCATCTACTCTGCTATTGAGTGCCTCTAGTGAATTTTTCATTGCCAGTATTTTATTCTTCATTTCTGATTGGTTCTTTTTCACATTTTCCAATTCTTTGTTGATGTTCTCACTGAATTCATCCATTCTTCTTCCAAGATCAGTGAGTATCCTTATGACTATTAGTTTTTACTCTTTGTCAGGTAGATTTATCTCTGTTTCATTTAGTTCTTTTTCTGAGAAGTTGTCCTGTTCCCTTATTTGGAATGTATTCCTGCATCTCCTCATTTTGCCTCTTTCTTTGTGCTTATCTCTATGTTTTAGGTGGATCAGCTAAATCTCCCAATGTTGAAGACGTGACCTTATGTAAGAGATGCCTTATGAGGTCCAGCAGTGTGCTTCCCTCTCATCACCAGTTCCAAATGTTCCACTAGTGTCCCCTGTGAGACCTACATGTGTCCTTCTGTCATGGCAGGGTTGCTGTTGCTGCAGGTGCACAGGGAGGCTAGGTTGTCCCTCTGGCCAGCTGGTTGTAATGCTCAGCTGCCTGTGGCTGCTATGATCACTTCAGTCACTTTGTCGGGTGTGGGGAGCCCCAGCACAGTTGGCTGCAAGATCTAATAGCACATTCCTGCTGCAGTTTTTCTGTTAAGTTTGTAGGCGCCCAATGTGGTTGGTTGTTAGGTTCAGGGACTTACAATTGCTATAGGCCTCTGACCTGCAAGGCTGTTGTCAGCCCTCTCAGGAGCGCAGCTGTCTGGGGCCTGCCCCAGGCGTGGCATCACACAATTTTTTCAGGTTTTGAAAGGTGAGGCTGATCTCCTATGTGGCTGTTTGAGAAGCACAAGTCTGCTGCAACTGACAAGCCCCACTACCCACAGGCCCACACAGCCTGTCAATGCAGTGCTGCCCTGTGTGCACACCCTGACCCACTGAAGCAGACCTGCTCACCCCACTACAGAGGCCCCACACACTCCACCAATGCAGCCCCAACACTCACACATACATTGCCCCACAGAGGCAGACCCATTCACACCCTGAAGATATCCCACACACCCTGCCTATGTGGGCCCACAAGATCCCTGAAGGCTTGCTGTAGGGTGGGGCCTGTCTCTAGGGCAGGCTGCCTGCCATGGCTGAGCTGGATTAAATCAGTGCTCCAGTGGGTGGGGCAGATCCTGGGTTAACAGGCCAGGGGAAGAATTCCAATGGCATCTGCCAGGTCTGTACTAGGTCACAATAATGGCTGCTACCAATGTCTCAGTCCCTGGAGAGGTCTCACCTCTCACTGAGATGCATCCAGACCCCATTAGGTAAGTCTTTTTTTCACCAAAGGACTGTGAACCTTTCTTTCTGGTGATTTTAGGTTGCTTTCCAAAACAGGTGAATTTGTTCAGGGGCTCTTTAAGAACCAGTTTTTTTCCCTTATGTCAAATAGCTTTTCTGGGGGTATTCCCCGTTGTTGTTAGTAGCCAGCAAAGCCAAACATTACGACAGTCTTCTTGGTTGTGCTGAGTCCAAAGGATGCTTATAGCAGTGACGCTCCCCTGCTTAGGTCCCCCACTCCTCCAGGAAGGCCACATAGCTTAGGATTGCTCCCAGACAGCCACGAAGTGCCGTGGCTTGCAAAGGTGGCTTTTCTTCTCTCCAGAAAGGAATTTCTGCTTCTTCCACCTCAGTCAGGGTTGTTTTTTGTTGAAGGGGTTCTTTTTATCCACTTTTCAGTTCTCTCTCAGGGGTAATTCTTCTCAGAGTAGTTGTAAATTTGTTGTGTCCATGGGAGGAGGTGAGTTCAGAGTCCACCTATGCTGCCATCTTGACACCTCTTCTTGCATTTAGTTCTATGCATGTTTTTCCTGCAAGACTTCCTCTGTGACCCATGGATTATTTAGAAGTGTCTTTAATTTCCACATGTTTCATAATTTTCTTGTTATCTTTCTGTTATTGACTTTTAGTTTGATTCCTTGTATTCAGAGAACACACTCTGTAGGATTTCAATTCTTTAAAGTCATTGAAGTTTGTTTTATTGTATTCTCTATCTGGGTTAATGTTCCATAAGCACTTAAAAAATGTATATTCTGCTGTTATTGAGTGGAGTGCCTTATATGTATTAATTAGATCCTGTTGGTTGATAATGTTGATCAGTTCTTCTCTATCCCTACTGATTTTCTGTGTAGTTGTTCTATCAATTGCTGAGAGTGAGATATTGAAGTCCCTAACTATAGTTGTGGGTTTGTCTCTTTCTCATTTTAGTTCTATAAATTTTTGCTTTGTGAATTTTGAGTCTTAGTTTTTTTGATGTGCACACATTTAGGATCATTAAGTCTTCTTGGTGGATTAATCTTTTTATCATACAAAGTTTTTATTTGTCTCTAGTAGTAGTCTTTTCTCTGAAGTTTACTTTATCTGACATCCTTGTAGCCACTTTTGCTATTTTGTTAATTAATGTTTGCAAAGTATATCTCTTTCCACTATTTTCTTTCAACTTATCTACATCATTGAATTTTAAGTTAGTTTCCTATAACCAGTACATAGTTGGGTTGTGTTTTGGTTTTTGTTTTCTCTTAAATCTACCTGGCTAATCTTGCCTTTTGATGGTATGTTTAGACAATTTAAATGTAAAGTAATTATTGATTTGTTAATCTTTGTCTGTCTTTTTATTGTTTATTTTTTGTTTGTTTCCACTGTTTCTTGTTCCTCTGTTTTATTGCCTTCCTGTAGGTTATTTGACCAATTTTCACAAATCCATCTTTATTTATTTATAGTTCTTTGGGATGTATTATTTATAGTTCTTTGGGATGTATTACTTTGTATAGCCTCCTTAGTGGTTGCTCGGGGTGTTACAATATACATATGTGACTTATTACAGTTTGCTGGTATCAAAGTTTTACCATCTCAAGTGTAGTGTGGAAATCTTACTTCCATTTAGGTCCCTTTACCCTTCTAACTTAGAAATATTATTTTCTTGAGTATCAGATGGAGTCATGATTTTTTTTGTTTCAATCATCCTATATGTTAAGGGTTGAATTGTGTCCACCAAAAGATATTGTTGAAATACTAACCCCCAGCACCTCAGAATGTGACTTTATTTAGAAATGGCATCATTGCAGATGAGGGCATGCTAGAGTGGGCTGGACCCTTAATCCAACATGACTAGTGTCCTTTTATGAAAAGAAGAGACACAGAAACGAGACACACATAAGGAGAATGCCATGTGATGATTCAGGCAGGAATTGAAGTACTGCAGCTACAAGCCAAAGATTGCCCCCAAACCACTAGTAGCTAGGGGGAGACATGGAAGGATTCTCCAGTACAGGTTTAACAGGGTACATGTCCCTGCCAACACCTTGATTTTGGACTTCTAGCCCCTAAAACTGACATAATAAATTCCTGTGTTTTATCATCTCATTTTATTATCTCATTATATGTTTTTTTAAGCCACTCAGTTTGTGGTACTTTGTTATGATAGTCCTAGGAAACTAATAGAGATTTTGGCTCCAGGAAATGAGGTGCTGTGCTAGAAATACCTAAAAATGAAGAAATGGCTTTGGAATTGGGTAATGGATAGAGGCTAGAAGAATTTTGAGGTGCTTGATTTAAAAAGTCCAGATTGCCTTGAAGAGACAGTTGGTAGAAATATGAACATTAAAGGTACTTTTGGTGAGGCCTTAGAAGGAAATGATGAATATGTTATTAAATACTGGAGGAAGGGTGATCTTTGTTATAAAGTGGCAGAAAACTTCTGAATGATGTTCTTGTCTTGAATGGAAAGTAAACTTGTAAGTGGTGAAGTTGGATATTTGACTGAGGAGATTTCCCAGAAAAGTGTGGAAGGGGAAGCCTGGTTTCCCCTTGCTGTTTATGGTAAAATACATGAAGAAAGAGATAAATTGTGGAATGAACTGTTAATCAAAAAAGAATCCACTCAGTGATTTAGAAAATTTTCTGCCTATCCAGATAGGGTACCCTGGAAACAGGGCCAAGGGGGTGGCTCTACAACAGTTTGCTAAAGCGATAGGTGTGTGACTTGGGGCTCCAGTCAACCATCTCAGCAGCAGCCAGGAATAGAGATGTGGTTATCCAGGAAAGATTTGTGGAAGACATTTTTGTCTGATGTCTCGGACTCCCATGAATTGCATGGAAGACTACGTTTTTTTGAGAATTTTATAGCAGTGGAAACACTGCCAGCCTGGCCTGAAAGAGACAGAGGCAGGACACAATGAAGGAATAATGATTCCAAAGGCAAAACAAGAGATGCAGAGGCCAGAGAAGGTAGTGTCTTGGTCCCAAAATCAGGGCCAGTCGACTCTCAGGTTGAGAGAGTGGGGCCACCACTCTAGTTGGCCCAGAGGACAGAGCAAGAAGGCACAGAAAAATTATCCTCAGGCTTTAAAGCCAAATAGACTTTTTCCCTTCTGGGTCGCAAACTTGCTTTGGACTAGTACTCCCTTTATTATTTCCATTTTCTCCCTTTTGGAATAGGAATATCCATCCATATGCCTATCCCTCCATTGTATTTTGGAAGCAGACAGTTCATTTTCTAATTTCGCAGGTCTGTGGACAGAGAAGAATTTTACCCTAGGATAGATCATACTTGGAATCTCACATGTGTCTAATTTAGATGGTATTCAGATGAGATTTTTGACTCAGAGTTAATACTGGAATAGGTTAAGACTTTTGGAGATGTTGGGATGGAGTGAATGTATTTTTCACATGAGAAGGACATGAGCTTTGGGGAGCCAGAGGGCAGACTGTTGTGAGTTGAATTGTGTCCCCCAAAAAGATATGTTGAAGTCCTAACTTTCTGTGCTTCAGAATGTGACCTTATTTGGAAATAAGGGATGTTGCAGATATAATTCACTAAATTAAGATGAGGTCATACTGGGCTAGGGTGGGCCCTAATCCAATACGACTAGTGTCCCTATAAGAAGAAGAGAAGAGATGCAAAGAGAGACAGACAGATAAACAAAAACATACACACAGGGAGAATGGTATGTGATGACAGAGGCAGAGAATGGAGTTATGCTTCCATAGGAAAGCCTGAGACAATCAGAAGCTGGATGAAGCAAGGAAGCATCTTCCTCTAGAGGCTAGAGGGAGCATGGCCCTGCTGACACTTTGGCTTCAGACTTCTAGCCTCCAGAACTGTGAGAGAATAAATGTCTGTTGTTTTAAGCCACCAAGTTTGTGGTACTTTGTTGCAGCAATCCTAGTAAACTAATAAAGCATATGATTTAGAAAACTCACAAAGAAAATATAGTCTATTGTATTATCCATGTTTCTGCTCTTTCCTTTGATCTTTCTTACTTCTTGATGCTCCAAGATTTCTTCTTTTATAATTTTCTTTCTATTTGAAGAACTTCTTTTAGACATTCTGTAAGGGCAGGTATGCCAGCAACAAATTCTTTTAGCTTTCCTTCATCTGAGAATGTCTTTAGTTCCCCTTCATTCCTGAAGGATTGTTTTGCTGCAAATACAGAATTTGAGATTGACAATTCCTTACTTTGAGCAAATGAAAAGTTTTGTGTCACTTCTTCTAGATTCCATGGTTTCTGATGAGAATTGGCTGTCATTCAAATTGTTTTCCTCTTATAGGTGATGTATCATTTCTCTCCAGCTGCTTTAAAGATTTTTTTATTTGTCTTTAGTTTTCAGATTTGACAGAGATTTCTTTAGGTTTATATCACTTGGGATTCATTAAGATTCTTGAATCTGTAGGTTTGTGTCTTCCTCCAAATTTGGGCAGTTTTCCACCATTATTTACTAAAATGCTCTGTCAATCCCACTCTCCTCTCCTCTCCTCTGGGACTCTGATGATATGAATTTTGGATATTTTATTATTGTCCTATAGGTCCCTGAGGTTCTGTTTATGAAATGAGAGTGGTAAAGGGAGGAGAGAGGAAAGTTTGAGAAGAGAAGACAAAGAATGAGAGAAAAAATGTATTAGAGGAATAGGGCAGATTTTTAGGAATGGAGAAGTGAAGTATTGAGTATGCATCTGATATTTGTGGTCATGAATTTAATAAGAGATCACACACTATACCATATATCTTGTTCATTTTGCCATGTGTGGTGGGGCATGGTGTGTGTGTGTAGCTCTTCAGGCTCGTGTATAACTAAATACTTCAGAACTTAGAGTAATCTACATTATTTTCCCTTTAAATAACTCATTTCAATTAAAGTTAACCATAATTTATTGAGATCTATACTGGATCTTACAAAGCTGTTTTATTCCATTTTCCAGATAAGAAAGGTAGTAAGAAAATAATTTTCATAATAGCACAGTATTTAAAAAGACACCAGAACCTTCTGAAATGTGTATTTCTTGATTACTCGGTCTTAGTACAGTAGAAGCATGCTGGGCCCATAGCTTTTGATTTGGCCTCACAAGTCAACTTAGTTAAAATCAGGTCACCTGGTGAAAATGAGTTTGTGTAAAGCTCTTAATTTCCCACACACATAGGCCATCATTATAGAAGGCAGGCAGGACAGTTAGAGAGTTACATGCTGTGCTATGAAATTGGACAGTCTTGGTTCAGATTCTGGCTCAATCACTTACTATCTGTGTGACCCTGGGCAAGTTGCTTAACCTCTCTATGTCTCAGTGTCAACATCTGTAAAATGGGGGTAATAACAGAACTGATCTTACAAGATGTTGTAAGAAATTGTGACGTATGTAAAGAACTCAGTGAGAAGATTGTCAAACTGCTTGCTGATTATTTTTCTCTCTCACAGGCCACCTTTGTGCATTCCTTGGAGACCCTCCCACTGAGGATCTCTGACTGTAGCTGCCCTAATGGCAATGACACTTCTCAGGCTTCCCACTTCTTACTCCTCCCTCAGCCTCAGTTCATCCCACACAAATGTTCTTTTTGGTTTATTTCACCTCTCTTGGATGGTATTACTTTAAAAAATGATCCCTGTTTAGCTCCCTAACTCATAGAAAACATCTGTTCCCCAGAAAGTCACACCCTATTGGCTTGCCGTCTGTAGGAGGTGCTGTTTTCTCTCTATACAGGCCATTTTTGACTCTGCTGTGGAACAGGCAGGGCAACCATGGCCCTGTACCTTTAGTCTTCCCAAGTGTGAATTAAATACTACTCCTTATTCTTCCCAAACTTCAGAGGACACTTGTTATGCCAAAGATCCCCCTTAAGCTTGCTCTCACTTGGCTTGAGGTGAGGGAAAATATTCAGGCTCATCTCTCACATGAGTCAGAGAAGGGAAGCACTCAGCACAATTATCCAAAGAAATCCTCCCACTAGGCCCTCTGACCTCAACTCCTTATACAGATGGGAATTGGATGATGGCCTAATTCTGTTTCAGTCTCTTTAGCATGTCTTTGTGGGTGGTCTGGCACCTGATTTAAGGATATCGGGTGTGGTAGTGTTAGTCATTTGTATTGTTCACCAAATATTTACAGCTTTTCTCCTTTTTGGCACATAATAGGATTGCACATCTCTGCTTACCATAAGGTTGGGTAAGGCCATATGACTTGTTTTTCCAATGAAATGTGAGCAAAAGGCTTCTGAACAGAAGTTTAAAGAGCTACTGTTGCAGTGGCCACAAAAGTAAATGTTGGAAGTGAGCCTCCATCACCTTGGAACTCTAAATGATCAGGATGAGCAGAACTCCCTAGGTGATATGCATTGGATATGTTGTGTGAATAAGAAATATAGTTTTGTGTGACAAACCACCCATATTTTGGGATTGGTTGTTTTTGTAGCAGAACCTATTCATCCTGACAGGAATGTATTTCACATTTATTTTTCGTGGTCTTTGGGCCCTCTTTGTGAAATTTAAGAAAGCTGAAAGACTAACATTTTACATTCTATTAAATTATTATTATTATCACTATTTATTCTTATTATCATTTTCATCTTTCCTTTGGAACTTGTGAGATTGTGCTGTGTAGGTGAAAGAGACTAATCATAGGGTCGACAGAAAACCTGACTTCAAGTCCTTGTTCCAACACTAACTTTATGTATCTGATCCATCTAAATTTTCCTCAAATATAAAATTTCCTCATATATATACCTGAGTACCTCAGTGAGATTGTGGGTAAGAAAGTGCTTTGACAACTCTAAAGTAAAACATGAACACAGCATATAAACCTGTGGTTCACAATCCAGGCTGTGCACTGAATGACCTATAGCCCTTTTACAAAGGTAAAACGTAAGGTGTTGAGAGGAATATGCAGAGGAAGCATTCAGTCAGACATTATTTCTGCACTCCTGTGCTGTTATTTGTGCAGTGAAATGTATCACTTCCTCACCGGACAGAATAATGTATGATGGCTTTCAAGTGACCAAAAGCCTTTCAGGCATGTCTGATCTATGTTCAGCACTGCACCAGGCCATGTGAAATATACTAAAGAAGTCTAAGGCCTGACTCATGGCATCAAGGATTTAAAAAACAAAATAAAACAAAATCTATAACTTACACGGAGTGAGGATTTTGGCAAAACTTATTCCCCTGAAAGTAATGATAAATGGGTAAAATTATTAAAACAACCACTTCAGAACTCTGAACATCAACCAGAGGCATATAACAAACTGAAAAGCATTTATTCAAGAAAAACTACTGAACCTCAATAAGAACAGTGGGATCTTTTTTTTAAAGATTTTATTTTTTTCCTTTTTCTCCCCAAAGCCCCCCAGTACATAGTTGTATATTCTTTGCTGTGGGTCCTTCTAGTTGTGGCATGTGGGATGCTGCCTCAGCGTGGTTTGATGAGCAGTGCCATGTCCACGCCCAGGATTTGAACCAACAAAACAGTGGGCCGCCTGTAGTAGAGCACGCGAACTTAACCACTAGGCCACGGGGCCAGCCCCAGAACAGTGGGATCTTTTAACTTGAGGCTGCTCTCATTCCCTCCTCCCCAACCTGCCTAACTCTGTGGTTATGATGGTCCTCTGAAGACCATCAGCCTTGCTGCTGGCTGGAGAGGGCTGACCTGATTTGGAGCTCTACTGAAATCCACATGCCCATGGGGCACTGCTGAAAAAAATAGTGACCAGTGTTAAAAAATCAAAGGTCATTATCATAGCTCCCTGAGGTTGCAATACTGGTTGAACAAGCTAGAGACTAGTTAAAATTTTAAAATGGAGATCAGGGGAATGAGACAACCGTAGAAGCTTTTGAAGACTAACATATTTTTGGGGATCTGGAAGTCGATGTGCATGTGCAGAACTAAGAGCATACTAAGGTAAGACCAGAGAGGGCCCCAGTTATCTCTTCATTCCCAGCTGATGTTGAGGCTCTGCATAAGTAGACAGTGAAAACCAAGGCAGACCAATTAACTGCCTGAGCTTTGAATGCATGCCATAACTCAAAAATTGCCTGAGTAAAGGGAGGGAGGTTTACTGGCTCAAGGTATTTAAGTATAACCTATGACCAAACTTTGGTTGACCACTGAGCAATGCTGACCCAGGGATGACTCCTAGGAATCCAAGCTTAAAAGTAAAAACAAGCATTAATAAAAACAACTGATCTGGTACTTCAGTGGTTGCACATTGTATGGAAGACAGACACTGTGGAATTAGTCCAGGCAAGTTACTAAACAAGTTAAAATAACAGCAACAAAAACAACAGCAATACCAGCAACCTCTGGAGAAAGGGGAGAAGAAGAACATAACCAATAGATGCTACAATATTCTATGTAAAATATATTTGGTTTTCAACAAAAATGTATGAGACATACAAAAGAAAGTGTGGCCCATATACAGACATAAAAATCTGTGAACAGACACTGCCTCTGAGGGAGACCACATGTCAGATTTAGTAAAAAAAAAAAAAAGATTTCAAACCAGCTCTCACAAATTTTTTCAAAGTAGAGGAAGCTGTGTCTAAAAAATTAAAGAAAATTATGAGAACAATGACTCACCAAATAGAGAATATCAATAAAGAGATGGAAACTGCAAAAAAGAACCAAATGGAAATTCTGGAGTTGAAAAGTACAATAACTGAATAAAGAAATTCACTAGAATGGCACAGCAGCAGATTTAAGCTGAAAGAAGAAGAAATCAGTGAACCAAAAGAGAGATCAATAGAGATATGCAATCTGAAAAACTCAGAGAAAAAAGAATAAAGAAAAATGAACAGAGCCTCAAAGAAATGGAGCACACTCTAACATATGCATCTTAGAAGTAACAGAAGGATAAAAGAGAAAGGGACAGAAAAAAATAATCAAAGAAATAATGGCTGAAAACTCCCCAAATATGACAAAAACATTAATCTATGCTTTCAAGAAGTTGAACAAACTTCAAGTAGGATAAACTCAGAGACCCACCCCTAGAAATACCGTAAAGAAACTGTTGAAAGACAGAAACAAAGAGAAAATCTTGAAAGCAATGAGACAAAATGACTCACAAATGAACCTTAATAAGAATAGCAGCTGACATCTCATCAGAAATCATGGAAGTCAGAAGGCAGTAGGATGACACATTCAAAGTGCTAAAAAAAATAGTCAACCAAGAATTCTATCTTTCAAAAATGAGGATAAAATAAAGACATTCTTAGCTAAACAAAGATTGAGAGAATTAATTGCTAGAAGATCTCCCTTACAGGAAATTCTAAAGGAAGTCTTTGGGCTAAAAGACATGACACCAGATGGTAACTTGAATCTATATGAAAAAATAAAATCACAGGTAAGGTAATTACATAGGTAAATATTATGAGAGAATAAATGTATATTTTATTTTTTCTTTTCTTAATTGATTTTATTTATATATGTATTACTTTTAATTAATTTATTTTATTGAGATCACATTGGTTTGTAACATTATATAAATTTCAGGCATACATCATTATATTTCAACTTCTGTATAGACTGCATAGTGTTCACCACCAAAAGTCTAGTTGCCATCTGTCAACACACACATGTGCCCCTTTACCCCTTTTACCCTCCTCCTGCTCCCTTCCCCTCTGGTAACCACTAATCTGTTCTCTACATCTATGTGTTTGTCTGTCTCTTCCACATATGCATGAATTCATATGGTAATTGTCTTTCTCCATCTGACGAATTTCATTTACCATAATACTCTCAAGGTCCATCCATGTTGTTGCAAATGGCACAATTTCATCTTTTTTATGGCTGTGTAGTATTCCATTTTGTATATATAAAAATACCATTTTATTATTATTATTATTATTTTGAGGAAGATTAACCCTGAGCTAACTACTGCCAGTCCTCCTCTTTTTGCTGAGGAAGCCTGGCCCTGAGCTAACATTGTGCCCATCTTCCTCTACTTTATATGTGGGATGCCTACCACAGCATGGCATGCCAAGCAGTGCCATGTCCGCACCTGGGATCCGAACCAGCGAACCCCGAGCTGCCGAGAAGCAGAACATGCGAACTTAATCGCTGTGGCACCGGGCCAGCCCAAAATACCATTTTATATATACAATTTCCACTTCTGTTAATAGGCTCACACACAGACACACTTGACCTGGAAACCAGCACAAAAGCCTCAGACAGAAAAATGCATAGTCCATTGGTAAAAGAAACTCACTAAGCTTGGAGCACATCCTCAAGAGTCAGGAGGTGGTTTGGGTCCCTCTCCCCAGGGATTGACACACTAGTGGCAGTCATTTTTGTGACCTAGTTCAGCCATGACAGAGACACTGGCAGGCACCAATTGAAATCCTCCCTCTAGTCTGTTAGCTTAGGGGCTTGCTTTGCCCATTAGAGCACCCAAGGTAATTGAGCACAACCAGGCAACACAGGTAGCCTGCCATAGGGACCCATGCCACCCACCATCACACCTGAAACAGCTGCATACTGCCATGCTGGTGGGCTAATGTGCCCATCAGCACACCTGAGGCAGTTGAACACTCCAAGGCCACACAGTCAGCTCGTGCTAGGGGTCTGACCTGCCAAGTAGCTTGCCTGAGGAAGTTGTACACTGCCTGGAAGCATAGCCAGCCCATGCCTGAGCCTTGCCCCACCCAAGAGTGAACTAGCAACAGCTGTGCCACTGGGCTGCAAACCCAGCTGCACTGGGGGATGGCCTAGCCTACCTATATGCCCACAGTAAGAGCAGCCCAACCACAAGGGCACATGTAGCCCACTCAGGGGACATCCCTGGAGTATTTGGCATGGTTGATAAGAAGGGATCATGCTGCTGGGCCCCATAAGACATTTTCTACATAAGACCACATTTCCAAGATTGGGAGATATAGCCAGACTACCTAATAAATAGAAATAATCACAGAGAAGCAGGAAAAATGAGGAGACAAAGGAATATGTTCAAAATAAAAGAACAGGATAAATCATCAGAAAAAGAACTAAACAAAACAGGGATAAACAATCTACCTGATAAAGAGTACAAACTAATGGTTATAAGGATGCTCACTGAACTTGGGAAAATAGATGAACACAGTGAGAACTTCTACAAAAAATTAGAAAATATAAAAAAGAGTCAATCAGAGCTGAAGAATACAATCATTAAAATGAAAAATTCAGTAGGAGGAATCAACAGCAGAGTAGATGACATAGAAGAATAGATCAACGATCTGGATGACAGAGTAGAGGAAATCACCCAAGGTGAACAGAAAAAAGAAAAAAGAAAAAAAGAGAATGAGGACAGTTTAAGAGACCTCTGGGACAACATCATGCATACTAAAATCCACATTGTAGGTGTCCTAGAAGGAGGAGAGAGAGACAAAGGGGCAGAGAACATATTTGAAGAAATAACAGCTGAAAATTTCCCTAATCTGAGGAAGGAAACAGACATCTACATACAGGAAGCACAGAGACCACCAAACAAGATGAACCCAAAGAGGCCCATGCCAAGATACATTATAATTAAAATGTCAAGAATTAAATATAAAAAGAGACTCCTAAAAGCTGTAAGAGAAAGGCAACAAGTGACATACAAAGGAAACTCCATAAAGATATCAGCTGATTTTTCAGCAGAAACCTTACAGGCTAGAAGGAAGTGGCACAATATATTCAAAATGTGGGAAGGAAAAAAGTTACAGCCAAGAATACTCTATCCAGCAAGGTTATCATTCAGAATGGAAGGAGAGATAAAGAGTTTCCTAGACAAGCAAAAACTGCAGGAGTTCATCACCACTAAACTGGCCTTACAAGAAATATTAAAGGGACTTGTTTAAGTGAAAAAGAAAAGGCCACAGACAGAAACAAGAAAATTATCAAAGAAAAAAATGTCACGGGTAAAGGCAAATATACAATAAAGGTAGTGAATCAATCTCCTATAAAGCTAGTATGAAGGTCAAAAGACAAAAATACTAAAATCATCTGTATCTACAATTAGATGGTAAGAGATACATAAAATTAAAGAGGGAAAATATGATGTCAAAAACAAAACACGGGTTGAGGGGGAGTAAAAGTTTGGGCTTTTAGTATGAGGTCAAACTTTAGAGTCCATCAACCAAGTATAGATTGCTATATATGTAGGTTATTATATATGAACCTCATGGCAACCACAAAACAAAAACCTATATTTAATACACAAAAAATAAAGAACATAAAAATAAAAAAACACATAACACTAAAGAAAGTCATCAAATCACATGAAAGAAAAAGAGAAGAAGAAAGGAACAGAGAAGAACTAGGGAAAAAAAAAACAAGAAAAAGTAACAAAATGGCAATAAGCACACACCTATCAATAATTACTTTAAATGTAAATGGGCTAACTGCTTCAATCAAAAGACATAGAGTGGATGAATGGATAAAAAAAACAAGAGCCATATATATGCTGCATACAAGAGAGACACTTCATATTTAAAGACACTAACTGACAGAAAGTGAGGGGATGGAAAAAGATACTCCATGCAAATGGAAACAAAAACAAAGCTAGAGTAGCAATACTTATATCAGACAAAATAGACTTTAAAACCAAAACTGTAACAAGAAACAAAGAAGGGAACTGCATAATGATAAAGGGAACAATACAACAAAAGGATATAACACTTGCAATTTCTATGTGCTCAACATAGGAGCACCTAAATATATAAAGCACATATTAACAGACATAAAAGGAGAAGTTGACAATAACACAATAATAATAGGAGACTTTAACATGTCACTTACATCAATGGATAGAACATTCAGACAGAAGGTCAATAAGGAAACATTGGCTTTAAATGACACATTAGACCAGACGGACTTAATAGATGTATACAGAACATTCTATCCCAAAACTACAGAATACACATTCTTTTCAAATGCACATGGAACATTCTCCAGGATAGATCACATATTAGTCCACAAAACAAGTCTCAATAAATTTAAGAAGATTGAAATAATATCAAGCATCTTTTCCAACCACATGGTATGAAACTATAAAACAAAACTGGGAAGTCACAAATATGTGGAGATTAAACAAGATGCTGTTGAACAACTACTGGATTAATGAAGAAATCAAAGGAGCAATCAAAAAACACCTAGAGACAAATGAAAACACAACATACCAACTCTTATGGGATGCAGCAAAAGTGGTACTAAGAGGGAAATTAATAGCAACACAGGGCTACCTGAACAAACAAGAAAATTCTCAAATAAATAAACTAATATTACACCTAAAGGAACTAGAAAAAGAATAACAAATGAACACCAAAATCAGTAAAAGGAAGAAAATAATAGACTTCAGGGAAGAAATAAATAAAATAGAGACTAAAAACAAAATAGAAAAGATCAATAAAACTAAGGGCTAGTTCTATGAAAAGATAAACAAAATTGACAAACCTTCAGCTAGACTCACTAAGAAAAAAAGAGAGATGATTCAAATAAATAAAACCAAAAAAGGAAGTAGAGAAATTACAATGGATACCATACAAATACAAGGAATTATAAGAGAATACTATGAAAAGCTATGCACCAACGAATTGCATAACCTAGAAGAAAAGGATAAATACAACCTTTCAAAACTGAATCAAGAAGAAATAGAGAAACTGAATAGATCAATCACTAGTAAGGAGACAGAAACGGTAACAAAAAAACTCACAAAAAACAAAAGTCCAGGACCAGACGGCTTTTCCAGTGAAGTCTACCAAATGTTCAAACAAGATTTAATATGTATCCTTCTCAAACTCCTCCAAAAAAATCAAAGAGGAGAGGATGCTTCCTAACTCATCTTATGAGGCCAACATTACCTTGATACCAAAACCAGACAAGGACAACACAAAAAAGGAAAATTACAGGCCAACATCACTGATGAACACAGATACAAAAATCCTCAACAAAATATTAGCAAATCAAATACAAATTAAAAGGATCACACACCATGATCAAGTGGGATTTATTCCAAGGATGCAAGGATGGCTCAACATCCACAAATCAATTAATGTGATACACTACATTAACAAAATGAAGAATAAAAATCACATGATTATCTCAATAGATGGAGAGAAAGCATTCAAGAAGATTCAGCATCCATTTAAGATAAAAACTGAATAAAGTGGGTATAGAAGGAACGTACCTCAACATAATAAAAGCCATATATGACAAACCCACAGCCAACATCATACTCAATGGGGAAAAACTGAAAACCATGCTTCTGAGAACAGGAACAAGACAAGGATGTCCATTATCACCACTCTTATTCAACATAATACTGGAGGCTTTGGCCAGAACAATTGGGCAAGAAAAAGAAATAAAAGGTATCCAAATTGGAAGGAAGAAGTGGACCTCTTACTGTTTGCAGACGACGTGATTCTATATATAGATAACCCTACAGAATTCATCAGAAACTATTAGAAGTAATCAACAGCTATAGCAAAGTGGCAGGGTACAAAATCATACAAAAATCAGTTGCATTTCTATACTCTAAAAATAAGCTAGCAGAAAGAGAACTCAAGAATACAATCCTGTTTACAATCACAGCAAAAAGAATAAAATATCTAGGAATAAATTTAACCAAGGAGGCAAAAGACCTATACACTGAAAACTGTGACATTACTGAAAGAAATTGAAGATGACATAAATAAATGGAAAGATATTCCATGCACATGGATTGGAAGAATAAATATAGTTAAAATGTCCATATTACCTAAAGCAATCTACAGATTCAATGCAATCCCAATAAGAATCGCAATGACATTCTTCATAGAAATAGAACAAAGCATCCTAAAATTTATATGGAACAACAAAGAACCCTGAATAATGAAAGCAATCCTGAGAACAAAAAGAACAAAGCTGGAGGCATCACAATCCCTGACTTCAAAATATACTACAAAGCTATAGTAATCCAAACAACATGGTACTGCCACAAAAGCAGGCACATAGATCAATGGAACAGAATTGAAAGCCCAGAAATAAAACCACACATCTACGGACAGCTAATGTTTGACAAAGGAGCCAAGAACATACAATGGAGAAAGGAAAGCCTCTTCAATAAATGGTATTGGGAAAACTGGACAGCCACATGCAAAAGAATGAAAGTAGGCCATTATCTTACACTATACACATAAATTAACTCAAAATGGACTAAAGACTTGAATGTAAGACCTGAAACCATAAAACTCCTAGAAGAAACTGTAGGTAGTACACTCTTTGACATCAGTCTTAGCAGCATCTTTTTGAATACCATGTCTCCTCAGGCAAAGGAAACAAAAGAAAAAATAAACAAGTGGGACTACACCAGACTAAAGAGCTTCTGTAAGGCAAAGGAAACCATGAACAAAACACAAAGACAACCCACCAACTGGGAGAAAATATTTTCAAATCATATATCCGACAAGGGGTTAATCTCCAAAATATGTAAAGAACTCACAGCACTCAACAACAACAAAACAAAAAATCTGATAAAAAATGGGCTGAGGATATGAACAGACATTTTTCCAAAGAAGATATACAGATGGCCAACAGGCACATGAATGTATGTTCAACATCACTAATCATTAGGGAAATACAAATCAAAACTACAATGAGCCATCACCTCCCACCTGTCAGAATGGCTATAATTACCAAGACAAAAAATAACAAACGTTGGAAAGGATGTGGAAAGGGAACCCTCTTACACTGCTGGTGGGAATACAAACTGGTGCAGCCACTGTGGAAAACAGTATGGAGCCTATGGAGATTTCTAAAAAAAACTAAAAATAGAAATACCAGATGATCCAGCTATCTTACTAGCAGTATTTATCTGAAGAATTCGAAGTCAACAATTCAAAGAGACTTATGCTCCCCTACATTCATTGTAGCATTATTCACAATAGCCAAGACATGGAAGCAACCCAAGTGCCCGTCAAGGGATGAATGGATAAAGAAGATGTGGTGTACACACACACACACACACACACACACACGCACACGCACACACACACAATGGAATACTACTCAGCCATAAAAAAGACAAAATTGTATCATTTGAAACAACATGGATAGACCTTGAAGGTATGATGTTAAGTGAAATAAGCCAGACAGAGAAAGACAAACACTGCATGATTTCACTCATATGTGGAAGATAAACAATAAGTTGGACAAAGAGAACAGATTAGCTGTTGCCAATAAGTTGGACAAAGAGAACAGATTAGCTGTTGCCAGAGAGGAAGGGGGTTGGGGCATGAGCAAAAGGGGTAAACTGACACACATAGATGATGATGGATAAAAATTAGATTATTGGTGGTGAGTATGATACAGTCTATACAGAAACTGATAAATAATAATGTAGACCTGTAAATTCAAAAATGTTCTAAACCACTATGATCTCAATAAAATAATTTAATAAGTAAATAAATAATAAAATTCTTAGACGCGAAAAAACCTCTGAACAAAATGGGTATAGAAGGAAAGTAACTCAACATTATAAAGGCCATATATGGCAAACCCACAGCTAACATCATACTCAATGGTGAAAAACTGAAAGCCATCCCTCTGAGAACAGGAACAAGACAAGGATGCCTACTTTTGCCACTCTTCTTCAACATAGTATTGGAAGTCCTAGCCAGAGCAATTAGGCAAGAAAAAGAAAAAAAAGAGATCCAGATTGGAAAGAAAGAAGTAAAACTGTCACCATTTGCAGATGATGTGATTTTACATATAGGAAACCCTAAAGAATCCACCAGAATACTATTAGAAATAATAAAGGAATATGGTAAAGTTGCAGGGTACAAAATCAAGAAAAAAAATCAGTTGCTTTTGTATATAATAACAATGAAATAGCAGAATGAGAAATCAAGAATATAATCCCATTTACAATTGTAGCAAAAAGAATAAAATACCTAGAAATAAATTTAACCAAGGACGTGAAAGACCTGTACACTGAAAACTATAAAACGTTATTGAATGAAACTGAGGAAGACACAAAGAAATGGAAAGATATTCTGTGCTTATGGATTGGAAAAATTAAAATGGTTAAAATGTCTATATTACATAAAGCAATCTACAGATTCACTGCAAACCCTATCAAAGTCCCAATGACATTTTTCATAGAAATAGAACAAAGAATCCTAAAATTCCTATGGAATAACAAAAGACCCTGAATTGCCAAAGTGATCCTGAGAAAAAGGAATAAAGCTGGAGGCATCACATTCCCTGATTTCAAAGTATACTACAAAGCTGTAGCAATCAAAACAGCATAATACTGGCACAAAAACAGACATGCAGATCAATAGAACGGAACTGAGAGCTTAGAAATCAACTCATACATTTATGGATAGCTTATTTTTGACAAAGAGCCAAGAACATACACTGGAGAAAGGAAAGTCTTCAGTAAATGGTGTTGGGAAAACTGGACAGCCACATGCAAAAGAATGAAAGTAGACCACTATTTTACACCATACAGAAAAATTAACTCAAAATGGACTAAAGACTTGAATGTAAGACCTGAAACCATAAAACTCCTAGAAAAAAACATAGACAGTCTGCTCTTTGACATCGGTCATAGAAGTATCTTTTTGAATATGTCTCCTCAGGCAAGGAAAACAAAAGAAAAAGTAAACAAATGGGACTAGATCAAACTAAAAAGAAACCATCAAAAAATAAAAACACAACCTACCAACTGGATAAGATATTTGCAAATCACATATCCAATAAAGGGTTGATATCCAAAATATATAAGGAACTCATACAATTCAACAACGAAAAAATAAACAACCCAATTAAAAAATGGGCAGAGGATCTGAACAGACATTTTTCCAAAGAAGATATACAGATGGCCAACAGGCACATGAAAAAATGTTCAACATCACTAATTATTAGGGAATTGCAAATCAAAACCACCATGAGATATCACTTCATGCCTGTCAGAATGACTGTTATTAAAAAGACAAGAAATAACAAGTGTTTGAGAGTATGTGGAGAAAAGAGAACCCTTGTACACTGATGGTGGGAATGTAAATTGGTGTAGTCACTATGGAAAACAGTATGGAGATCCCTAAAAAAATAAAAATAGAAATATGATATGATCCAGCTATTCCACTTCTGGGTATTTATCCAAAGAACATGAAAACACTAATTTGAAAAGATATATGCACCCCTATGTTCATTGCAGCATTATTCACAATAGCCAAACTTGGAAACAACCTAACTGCCCATCAATGGATGAATGGATAAAGAAGATGTGGTGTATAGGTACACAATGGAATACTACTCAGCTAAAAATTATGAAATCTTGCCATTTATGATGACGTGATAGACTTTGAGAGTATTATGCTAAGCAAAATATGTCAGATAGAGAAAGACAAATACTGTATGATTTCATTCATATGTGGAAGATAAAACAACAACAACGAACAAACACACAGATACAGAGAATAGATTGATCGTTACTGAGGGGAAGTGGGGTGGAGGAAGGCGAAAGGGGTAAAGTGGCACATTTGTACTGTGTCAGATGGTAACTAGATTTTTGGTGGTGAATATGATGTAACCTATACAAAAATCAAAATATAATGATGTACACCTGAAATTTATATAATGTTATAAACCAATGGTATCTCAAAAAAGGGAGAGAAAGAAAGAACGACAGAGACAGAAAAAAATTCCAAAGAATCCACAGAACATCTTTTAGAACTAACAAATGAGTTCAACAAAGTTGTGGGATAAAACATCAAAATATAAAACAGTGGAATTTCTACATAATAGTGGTTCCTCAAAAAGTTAAACATAGAGCTACTATAAGATCCTGCAATTCCACTCCTAGGTGTACACACCAAATAAATGAAAGCCAGTGTTCAAACAAAAAGTTATACACAGATATTCATAGCAGTGCTATTTACAATAGCCAAAAGGTAGAAATAACACGAATGTCCATCACTTACTGGAATATCATTCAGCCATAAAAAGAAATGAAGTACTGATACATGCTATAACATGGATGAACCCCAAAAACATTATGCTAATTGAAAGAAGCCAGACACAAAAGACCGCATATTGTATGATCTTATTTACATGAAATGTCTAGAACAGGCAAATCTGTCTAGTAAAGACAGAAACTAGACTAGTGGTTGCCTTGGCATGGGTTGGGAACAGAGATTCAATGTAAACAGAAATAAGATATCTTACTGGGATAATGAATATATTCCAAAATTGGATTCTAGTGAGGGTTGAATAATTCAGTAAATTTACTAAAAATTATTGAATTTTACACTTAAATGGGTGAGTTTTATGGTATGTAAATTATATGTCAACATAATTTTGAAGAATGTATCATTCAGACCTCCATTTTTCAACCACCTAGTCAACAGGACAAGCAGAGTAAGCCATGGCTATGAGGTTAAAAACAACTGATTCCCAAAAGTTTTCATTTTACGTATTGTAGAATCAAGGGAAAATCACCCACTTCTCATATAATTCTCTCCAAATAATTAATGGAAAATATTTTATTTTAAGAACGGAAAACTCTTTGAAAGTTATTTTTTTACACCATCAATAGGAAAGGCTAAAATGGTCAGGTCTTCTCCTGGTCAACAGGACATATCTGGGAAGAGTTGTAAATGCAAACTTACTGATTTGCAGAAGAGCAGATGCTGCCCAGGATTTATTTGATATATTGTAAATTTTCTCATTTTGGTAATTTCAATATTTTAAAAATATTTGTAAGCAGTTTAAATTTAAACTTGTAAAAAGAACTTTTGATATTTGCAAACTTGTACCTGTTTAACATGAACTTATGTAGTGAGAATGTAAGTTTTCTCCTTTTAATTTTAAGCTTAACATAGGAAGAGAGGAAAAATGTGTTTGTGTTTGTTTTCTAATAACCTGAGACAAATTCAATCCCCAACACTCAGTTTCCTGAGGGCATCCAGGGACTGAGTTAAGTGAGCAACTCTCTTGTAAAATGCAAAGTGATGTTTTTCTTCCTTTCTAGAACTCTCTGAGAAAATATGCAGAAACAGATGCATATTTTAAATAGCTTAAGGTTCAGGATAGTTTGGTACATTAAGTTAGACTGATGTAAGTTATTGCACAGGACTGTTTATGAATTTTAAACTTAGAAACAATGCCTGAGCTGGGAGGGCACTTAGAGGGCCAACTTCATTCAAGAGGATGAAAATTAGGCCCAGCGAGATTAACTGAAAACCAAAGACAAGTGAGGTCTGTCCGCATTTTGTGTGAGTGTCTTCATGAAGAGCTTACATAATTCAAAGTTGGTATAATTATGACAAAAGATAGAAGCTATTTCTATTTAATGGCTAAAATGATACCAAAATATGGCAATACCATAATACGGCTTTTCTTCACATACCTGACCATTTTGAAATTAATTATGCCCTTTCTGATGAATTTTTTTATTTGAAGTATTTGAAAAGTTATACATAGTCGAACTCTCAATATTTTGCATTGTACTATTCAAATTTGTATAATTAAAATTCCTATAAAATGTGACCAAATTGGAACACATGTAGCATTGCTCTCTCACCTGATCTTTCTACTCCTTTTCAGCCACGCTGGCTGTTTTCTACTTCCTTGAGTACTGCATGCTTCTTCCTGCCAAAGGACCTTTGCATGTAGTGTTTCTTGGATGTCCCCAACTCTCACCTCCATCTTCCTCTTCAGCTAGGTAAAACTTACTTATCCTTGGGGTGCCAGCCGCAGTAACAGGTTTCTTTGTTAGTGGTTCTCATAAAAGTATGCTCCTTTCCTTCAGAGTTCTTACTTCAGTTTTAAATTATGTTCATAATCAAAGTAATTTTTTGACTAATGTAAGTTTTATGAGAGAGTTAAAGTCCAATTTTGCTCACCATGGCATCCTCAGTATCTAGCACAGTTCCTGGCACATAATAGGTGCTCAACAACAATTTGTTGAATTAATTAATTGATTAATGAACAAATGTCCACAGTTGTTTCTTTAACTTCTAGTTTTGCCACAGCAATCCAGATAATGCATTGAATCATGGGTTTTAAATTATAAGAAAGGGCCATCTAATATAACAATAGCTAATATTTATTGAGCGTTTTATATATGCACCGGCCATTATTTTAAATGCTTTGTGTGCATTATCTCATTTAATTCTCCCTCAAATCCCGTGAGATAGGCAGCACAGTTATTCCCATTTCACCGATGGAGAAATTGAGGTAGGTCTTATTGTTAGCAAGAAGAGAAGGTTGGATTCAATCCCAGGCAGCCTCCATGCTCTTAAATGCTAAGCCATCTAGCCCAACCTCCTTATTTTCCAGGTGGGGAAATTGAGGCCCAGAAAGGAACTGACTTGTCCAAGTTCTTACAACCAAAGTAGTGGCAAAGCCAGGAACAGAATCCAGGTATCTTGATTAATAATTTTTCTCTTTTAACTACCTCACTCTGCTACTGATAATAAATTAACACTAATAAAAGAACTATTATATATATTACATATATTATATGCAATTAAACATATGTTCAATATAATGACTCTTTTAATTTTAGCTTTAAAATGGCACCTTTCTCCAAATAAAGATCAAAGGCTCTTTGAGCCAGGAGTTTACTAATTTTCTTAGCTCGCAGCCTAATAAAAAGACAAATACTTGGGTGTAGGGAGCTGGAGTGATTTCTTTTTTGGTTTTTTTTTTGAGGAAGATTAGCCCTGAGCTAACTGCTGCCAATCCTCCTCTTTTTGCTGAGGAAGACTGACCCTGAGCTAATATCCCTGCCCATCTTCCTCTACTTTATATGTGGGATGCCTACCACAGCATGGCTTGCCAAGCAGTGCCATGTCTGCACCCGGGATCTGAACAGGCGAACCCTGGGCCACCCAGAAGCAGAACGTGCGCACTTAACTGCTGCGCCACCGGGCCGGCCCCTGGAGTGATTTCTAAGGAATCAAAATAAAAACTATTAGGAAAACACTTGTACGCATCTGTTAAGCAATTGCAAGTGTTAAGCATTATCTTACTGCCCACTTGGTGCAAACTTCACAAGTGTGATCTTCAATCCACGATAAGTCTATGGGAATGATAGTCTTGTTATACTTGGGTTTTCCTTTTTTTTTTGGCAGAGCCTTTGGGATACAAAGATATTAAAGTCATTTGTCCCAAATCACACAGCTGGTAAACGGTGGATCTAGGCTCACAACTCTGAATCCAAAATAGGGGGAAGGGTGGAAGGTGAGATATTGATTACTGGGAGTGGCATTTTGTAACATTAGTTGTTCCAGAACAATGGATGGAGGTTTTATCTTCTCAGGTACTTAAGGACAGCAAATCATTAGTTACTTTATATGTGATTATTCAACTTAAACTGATTAGTGGGTGCTTTTTAGTTGTTATTAAATTGTATCTCTCTGTTTCATCTGGCCTCCTAGAGGGCAAGGCACGTGTTTTATATTTAAGGTTTTTGTTTTCTTAGCATCTAACACAATACCTGACACAGAGTCAAGTATTTATTGAATAACGGTTTATGTCAGTATTAATATTTATCATCGTATTTTTGAAGTGGTACAGACAATATAGTTTATGCTAGAAATAAGTGTCGAGTTAGAAACTTGGATTTGTGATGGGACAACACAGAGCACTTTGTCAGCTCTGTTGAAGGTCTTTGAAGACTATCAGTTGTGTGATCTTGAGCACGTTTACTTCACCTCTCTGTGTCTCAATTTTCTTAAGTGTAAGATAGGGAAGATGCCTCCCTTGCAGGGCTGTTGTGAGGAATGATAATTCATGTAAAGATCCTGGCACGTAATAGACCATAAATAAATGGTAGTTATTATTATCTTGGGTCAGCGGAGAGGAGGAGATAGACTAAGAAACTCCATCATGATGTGGGGATGATGTTTTGGGGAACACAGAAGTTCCTATCGGTGAATCCTCTGAAATTCTATGAAAGGTTCTGAGTATGTTAATTTTTCTGGGGCAAAGGGCCATTGATTTCATTAGATTCTTAAAGTGGTATGTGGCCTGGAAAATTTAAAAACTACAACTCCAAATACTTTAAATAGAATACTGTATTAAAAGTCATAATCACTCCTCCCCCAAATTAAGTTCATCAAAAGCACAACTCCAGACAGATCAAATGTTTTAGACAAAGGATCTATCATCTTCCCCTAAGCTTTGGTACTACCTCAACTTTAGCCAAGGGAGAAAAAAAGGGATGTGAAACCACCGGGAAAAGAATGGGAACACTCATCCACTCCAACCCTGCCGTTAGTTTAGTTCAAGAAGGATATCTCTAGGGCCATGTTCACCAGAATACCTCTGAATCCTGCACAGCGTGAAGAATATACATTTGTTATCTCCAACACACAGGGAAGTCACAGAAATTGGGAGAAATAAAGCCTCAGAACATTAGAGGGGTCCAATCCTGGGGACTTTAACTGCTCTGCTTCCCATTCTCTATTCTCCTTCACTCCTTTAGCCTTGAAACTCAAAACCTCTTTTTACTCTTTAAAGTAATGGGTTGGGAGCTGGGTTTCAGTTTCTCATGATCCATGGTAAAGAGAAAAAGACGACATAGTGCATTTTTAATAAAGGACTGTTGATCTTTTGGTGTTAAAATGATCTTCTGTGAATTGATAATGAATAGTTTTATTTTATTTTGGAGAGGAAGATTAGCCCTGAGCTAACATCTGTGGCAAATATCCCCTCTTTGTTTTGTTTTGCTTGAGGAAGATTAGCCCTCAGCTAACCTCTGTGCTAATGTTCCTCTACTTTATATGTGGGTTGCTGCCACAGAGTGGCTGACGAGTGGTGTAGGTCCATGCCTTGGATCTAAACACATGAACCTGGGCTGCCGAAGTGGAATGCGCTGAACTTACCCACTATGCCATGGGGCCAGTCCCAATAGTTTTATCTTTTAAATGTCTTTACTTAGCAAAATTAAAAGTTGGCAACTTTATAGATACCCCCCTCTCTATTTCTTTTTCCTTATTTAAAAATTTCCAAATGTGAAATCCAAGTCTGGAAATCACTGAGTTAGGACAATGTTGTAAGAGTCCAGCTGAAATACCATAAAAGTTTGAATTAAGGCAGTGCCAATGGAGATAGAAAGGCAGAGTTGAGCGTGGCCAATTGGATGTGAGGATGGAAAAGAAAGGACTCTGGTGCACCTTGCTGTTTGACTTGGATCACTAACTGAATGAATGGCAGCACCATTCACTGAGCTAGAGCAGACTCACAGGGTGAAGGGATTACGAAATGATCTTGAATAGATGAGTCTGAGGAACTTGCGGAATGTCCAAGTGGAGATAGCCAGCCTATAACTAAAAATATAGGCTAGGAGCTCAGGAGAGATTTGTAGAAATCTAGGTGGTAGCTGAAGTGGTGGAAGTGAATGAGATCATCCAGTGAGAATAGAGGGCCACTCTCTCATACACATTTTACAGTTTATTTGAGTAATATTTAAAACCAAAGAAGTGGCTGTAGGCTTGTGTGTGCCACAATGATCTTCCTGTTCAGCCAGGGCTCCAGGCTCTGATGGGTGGCTCACATTGTCTGGGCAGTTGAGAGCAAAGTCCGGTTTTTCTAGACATAGTCGACATTAAAATACTGAGCACAGTGGGGATAGAGCTTGGGAAAGTCCTGACTAGAGGAAACAGGGTCCATGGATGAGTGGTAAAGAAAATGATGTAGGAACTGTAGGGAATTATGGAAAATCTGACATCTTTTGGGTACCAGACAAATTTATTACTTTCTTTTAATAAACAGCTTGGACACTTTGAGAGGACTGCATTTCTGCAGAATCCATCTGGACCACAAAACAAGGATACCATTTGTTCGAAAGTCTTTGAAGACTGGACACACTAGAAAATGATTCCCCAATTTGAGGGGCAGAAGAATTCCCTGCACAAAACTCTAGCCCAGTGCTTCTCAAACATTAACATGCACACAAATCACCTAGGAATCTTGTTAAAATTCAGATTCTGATTCAGTAGAATCCGTATAGGGCCTGGAACTCAGCATTCCTAACAAGTTCCCAAATGATGGTAATGCTGCTGGTCCTACTCAAAGTGTTGTTCAAAGTGTGGTTAGAACCTTCTATGGCAATCTGACATTGATCAGTGGACATGTCTCGAACAGGGTACCAAGTTTTTGCAATTCTTTTCTTTTTCCTTATATTTGTTTTGAAATGTAATTTTACATGTTGAATTAAATACATTAGGGCTTTTTTGCATATCTTCTTCCCATTTCACTTTTTAAGTGTTTTATATTGTGTTTTATAATAGTATCAGTTTTGTGTTTTATAATAGCATCAGTCTGTGATCAAATGGAAAAAAAGATTGGTCCCTCACCACACATAGTTTGAGAAACACTGCTCTAGATAATGAAGAATTTTTTATTTTGGACATAGAATTTAATTAGAAATGGTTTGATTTCTCTTACATATGATTCTAAAGCAGTATTTTAAACTTTTCTTTTTATTTATTCCATAAACAATAACAAAACTCAGCTAGGTAACATTATGACAGTTTCACCATACACTCGGTCACAAATATTTAAAACCTTTGCAACAAGAACAACAAAACCAGAGGTGTTACAAGAATAATTTACAAGAAAATCTATAAAACAGCAAGAAGCTCACAAATGTTCATTTTCTTTTGCACAAGATCACTACACTCGTTCACAACATGTTTTGTTTTACAAAATTCCCAACAAAAGTGTAATTTTTTCTTTGTATTGTGGTTTCTAAAACCAGAAACTTTGAAGTAAATATCCTTTTATTAGCACCTAGTGGTGCAGAAAAAGGAAAACTCTCACATACAGACACTTCACAGCACTTTTCTAAGAAAAATATACACTTACAAAATATGTTACAAATTGGCACACTTAAAAATATACAAGATTTTGTAGGCGTCTTAAGAGTGATCCTTAAGCTTTATACTTCAATTGACTCTACAGATTATTTATAAAGCTTAACTCTAAAAGAAAAAAGGCAAATAATTTCCTAACATTTTAAAGTTGCAGTGTCATATGTCAAACAGAAACTTAGGTTACATTCATAAAAAGGGCCTTTAACGTTTTTATTTTAAATTTTCTTAAATGTTTAAAGGGCTTGGGAGAGGAGAAAAAAAATGGGGATAATCATTTTCTTTAGCACCATAAATCAGAAACTTACTAAAGAGGTGCATTCAGTTTTATGAAAATTAAATTAAGGACTAGTACATTCAAAACTCTGTAGGCAGCAAACTCTAGTCAGTGCTACAGGTATCCCAGTAGAGCATCTTACACTTTCTATCCTCCTCACTGGGAGCCAAAAACAAAAGGCATCCTCTAGTTTTTATTCTAAGCCTTTTCTTTTGTGCTAAAAAACCAGGCATCTCTCTAAGAGGCAGAATGATTTAAGTATCTCCTTTCTTCTTTTTGAAGGGGATGTCTAAGACCCAGAAACCACTAAGCCTGTCAGATGGACAGACATCCTTTCTATCTCCTGTTGACGGGTTTTTCTTTAGTATCTTTAGTATCTATTCACCCAGATACTGATTTTAAAAGCCTCATTCACACCTTAAACTTTGTACTAAGCCTCTCTCTTTTACATTGTCCTTCTCCAATATTTTACCTCTTAGTTATGATTCTGAAACCAAGAGTACATCTCAAGTATCATGTAGCTGCAATGGGAGCTCTGCTTCATGACTGTAGTCACTGTTTAATGCTCTGAGTAAAAAATGTGCCTTAAAGGGTAGCCTGAGTACTGCCATCAAAATAATTCCATGCTGATTGAGAACCCTCAAGATGATGACATTGTTTCCCAAGTTAAACAGCCCAACTAAAATTTCTTTTCTCCCTTATTTGAGTCCTTGAGAAACTCTTACAAAATCTCTGGCCTACATTGTGTTGACAAGATCCCTATTTGTTACTAAAATCTTTGATTTGGGTACTAAATCTTCTAAACTTAATAATGGGCTTAGTGCATTTTATGACTAGAAAACAAATCTGATATTAGTTTTATTTCATAAAAAGGACATACTCCTGTAGTGATGGGCAGTCATTTAAAAAAATCCCTAAATGAAAACAAAAGTTCATTAAATTAAGATAATTTCTCAATAATACAGGAGAACACAAACATTTCTACTTCTAGCACTAGTTAGGACTAGCTAGTGCTCCATTCTCTTCAGCGCAGAAACTTAGCTCTCTCCAACTCTTGGAACTGTTGAGAGCATCTGTAAATTGAAGACGTGGTGGACTGCATCACACTGGTTCAGCTTGGTAAGAGCAAGTTTGGTTAAGAGGTCCTTGGATACGGTTTTTCTCCTTTAGGCAGTAAATGAAAATTAGAACCCACTAAAACAGAAATTCACTAGGAATGCAGAACCTCACATAATAGGACATAGGATGCTAGCCAGAGTTGTTTACAGCTTGTAAAGCATCTTTTATGTTTCTCTCTCTTACACATACACTTACCCCCCTCCTCATCTCCCCTACCCTCTGCACACATACAAATGCTTCCTAGAAGGAAAAAGGTCAGAGAAAGTGAAAGTTGTCACAAAAGCCCACCTAGCACCAAGGACATCACGGAGATGACTAAAGAAGGGATAGTCAAGGTAATACAGAAGGTTTGAAAACATTTAGGAAAGGGTAAGGCCTTAACACATAATTGCACAGAGTAACAAGTCAGAAGAGAGGAAGCAGCATATGTGAGGAAGCTGGTTTATGAGACACTGGAGAGGCCACTGGTTCAAGCCAGTTATTACAGCCCAAACATAACCCCCAAAGTCTCGAAGAACCTTGGTCAAGGCCACTGTTTCAGCACCCTGCTCCACATAGTCTAGCACCTAACCAGGGTAGAAAGGGGATCAGATCTACTCTTACAGATCTTCAAGGAAAAGGAGTTTCCAACTTTCCTCAGTCATATGACATAACTCTGTGTGTGTATGTGTGTGTTTAAAATTAGATTTGAAAGTGACCAAGGCAATTAAAGGTAATTAAGAGTGAGAAGAAGAACTTCCAGTAGAAAGTAGCCTGGCTAAGGTTCTTATACTCTGACACTTTGGGGAGGTGGAATATAAGATTATAAAAGAAGAAAAATTCTAAGACCAAGGACTGAGATTAAGTAAGAAGAATAAGGGAAAATACATTTCCAGGAAAGCAAAGATTAAATGAAATTCTGTTGAGGAGGCATTAATAGGAAGCAGCTTCTCAGAGAGAAGAGGTTAGAAGGGAGTGGCAATCTGGAATTTCAGACCAAGGAAAATTCTATATATCTGACTTGAGATATCAGTTATAGAGCACAACACTATTTTTATATCATTGGTCCTCACTTCACTAAGATAGCTGGTTGAACAAGGGATCTCCAAAAGATCAGGCCTACTATGTTGTAACAGGAAGAAAAAGAATTGTGAGATCAGAGACAGGACCAACAAAGGGCTAAAAACTGAAGAACTCAGAACATAATGTACTGAGAGGGATATTAAGGGAATAAACATCTTCTTCTGCTTTGTCCTATTGCTCATTTCTCAAACTCAGTTCCTTGTCATGTTTTAGTACAAAATGATTGGTTATGAGTCACTAATTTATATGTTAAAAACACATAATACACTGTAGGCCAATAAAAAAGGTACTTTAAATGGCAATTCTCTTCAGAGAAAGGGATGAACCATGCCCTAGAATTGGCCCCTAATGGGCTCCATAGGAGCAACTGAAAGAGTATCCATTCCAAAGGACTCATGATAGCAAGTTCTGACAAGGAAATTGTTTGTTTCCAACAGTTTCAGGCCATCCTTCTACCCCACCCCCACCTCACTCTCTAAAGCTGAACTGATACTGAGAAAAACTGGGACAACTGCTCCCATATTTATTTTTATAAAACACATTGTACTCATGGAACATTTTCTTTATTTCTTCTTTAATAGCCACCTTTTGATTACATAGAGAGCACGCCATTCCTGTTAGCCAGCAGGTGACTTTGAGGTCTGGACTCTTGGGGATCACAATACAGGTAGAATTGGTGATTCCAAACCAAAATTCAGCTGCAAAACAGAATAAAAACACAAACAAAAACAAAACAAAGACCAGTTCCTAGGAACCAGCCATACCATTTAGTACAAACAGCTAGCTATCAGAGTGGAGAAATAGAAGAAAGTGTTCCAGTTTGATTATTTTCCCTTTGGGATGGCAGCTGTAGAGCAGGAGACATGTTTCATCTGCTGCCTTTCCACTAAGTAATTTTCCAGGACTCACCACACACAGAGCGTCAAAGCCTAGGAACAGGCCTGAAGCAGCCTCATAAAATGCTCCTCACCCACTCATCCCCATAGACACACACAATCACACTATCAAGAACACAGGCTTGTTCATTTTACTACCTAGCTGTAAGTAGTAGAGTAGGCTGGTGAAAGGAATCATGGACTGGGAAGTGTGTATACTTAAATATGTGACAGGCTTCCTTCCATTTCTCTCTTACTACTTTCAAATGTTGCTTCTCTGTTTGTGAATATATTTAGGTGGCAATGACTAGGTAGGTTCATATTTTGCTTAATTATTCCTTTTGAAACATCTTCCCTTTTTTAAAAATCCCCTTTTCCCCCACCCACTTATTCTCCACCCTCCCACCCACAGCCTATATATTCACAAGTTAATAGGTTAGTAACAATATTAGTAAGAATAGTAAGAGTAACAACAACAACAACCAACAACATTAATAATATTAATCCCCTATATCTGTATAGCACTTTACGATCTACAAAGCGCTTTCACATCCATTATTTCATCTGTGCCATAATGCATCAGTCATCAGACACACAGGCCTTCAACTGTGCAAGGAAAATAGATCAAATGTTAGACGTCAAGTGGTGAATAAAGGGGAAGAAAACGCTAGTAGTGAGGGATGTTGGAGCTGTGAAATTTAAAAAAAAGGGGGGGGGAGGGCTGAATAAAAAATTGTGATTTCAAAAATTTATATAAAAAATTGAGATTTAAATTTAGTGTGTGGCATCAAATACCAGTCATCCTAAGACTAAGTATATATGGCCCCGATTAGTTGTTACCACAAATTGTTCAGTTTATCTGATATATGTACGTAACTCACAGGAGTTGAACTGAGATGCCTTAACATTTTCTTTAAATGACATTGGCATTGCAAGATTAAACACTTAAAGAACACTAAAGCCATGATATGAGTGCACTTTTGACAAAAGTGGAATAAAACATTTAGGAAACTACTTAAATAAAAGCAATCTATGTATTTCATTTATCATTAGTGTTGATTTTATAACTATTTTATAATTTATCCCAGACTATTATAAAATATATAAAACTGAGATATAAAGTCCAGCAATATAACTTTGCACTTTAAATAATTTTCAGCTACAGATTTTGCTTTTAGAAAACAAACTTTAAAGCAGCTGTTTTGTTTCCTTTTAAAACATTCTGTAAATGCATATACTTGGGCCCCTGATGGCCTTAGCTGTTGTGACTTCCAGACCTTTCCAACATTTTAACTCTTAGACAATGGAACAAACAAACCCTATTTTGTGCCTTGTTTAATTGCTCATGTTTCCACACAGGACAGTTGACTTTAAAACTGTAAAATAACATATGTATGCATATATATATATTTTTTAAAAATTCATTAATGAGCTTTAAACTGTGAGTGAATCTGTGAGATGAGGTAAGGAAATTTGGCACATTTCAAACAGTATCCTTTAAGTTTTGGTAAATTGTGTAACACAACATATTTTTCCACTGTGATCTACAGGTGCTATCCACATAAGTGGGGGTGGTTAATAGCAAGAATCACTGGAATGCTTCTAGTAATTCAACAGGGACAAGCTCCCCAAATACTCACAACCAAATGTTGATATAGAAGTAAAAATATATACAATACAGTCACTTGTTTGTAGTTTGGCACAATGTTTTCCTTGGGTAAATAGTGCATAAACTACTTGTGCAACTGTATGACTCTTAAGCCTTTTACATAGAACATCAGATTAAAGTTTGCTTCCAAAGACTTATTCCCACGCTTTAAAATTCTTTTCTTTAAGCACTTACATGTCAACATACATACCACAAGGCATATTTTGAAAGAAATAAAACACAAACATCAAATGTCTTTCTGGAAAATGCGAGTCTCTTCTTCAAACACAGGTAAAACCCAAAATGCTGTTTCTGCTTTTAGGAGATTGTAGTCGGAATCCCTGCAGAAAAACCAAACAATTTATGCCATCTTAGTTATTAGCCTTAGTGTATGTCCCACAAAGGGATCATACCATCTAAATTTGTTTACATCATACTAGATGCCGTATGATGCAGAAAAAGATACAAATAGCAGGGGGGCACTGGAAAGCACTCTTAATTGCCACACGATGAGATTTTGTTTTCCAAATTATGCTCTTTTTGCTTAAATGATCTTGGCTTTTGTCTATATAACTTTTCAATTCTGTTGTCCAAAATTTTTCTTACTGCAAAGCCCTTTCCTTCCCCAAATCATTCAAGAGCATATTTTAGTTCTATTTTCTCAATAAGTAAAAACTAATGCTGAATAGCAGAAAAGGTAGCCTTGTTAGAGCTTATCCCTAGCCAAGCCACAACAGAATTGCCCAATCTTTTGGGTGGCTCAAAGGCATAGGGATTTTCATGCATTTTTTTCTTTTCTTTTTAAATTGAATGGGACAGTTTCTTTCATGCAAACTTTTGCTTTCAAGAGGGGAAAAAATGAGGGACTATGGGCTTAGCAGGTAGTAGGAAAGCTAAGGGTGCATCGTCCTAGCCATTTTGGTGCAGTATTACCTCAGTTTTTCAAAAGAAGCTGTCCCAGCCTCATCCTTGTGGACCTGTTCCCGCTCCATGCGCTTTCCCTTACACTTCTCATCTCTCAGGGCCTTGGAGCTGGATTTGTGACGATATAACTTTTTGTGTGTTGGTCCGTTATTGCCTAAAGTGCTCAGGTTATTATACTTTTTATCAAAGAAGGCAGAGCAAGAGTCCTCATTATTATAACCAGGCGTGTTTGCACGACCAGGATCACCTATCGCTGCTTTCCCATTGCTTTTACTCACACCCTTGATGGACCTGTGATTCTTAGTGGCTCCTGGGGACCCACTGTTGACCTTTTTCTTAGATTCCTGTGGTGTCCCAGCCAATATTTTGAGGGTTTTTAATTTTAGACTATTGGACTCAGGGGAGTAGAATATGTTGGGGTCCTCATGGTGCTCCAAGGGTTCCCAAAGGGGCTCTATGGAGGCCATCATGAATCTCTGCACATCTGCCATACCAGAGGCGATGTTGGACAAGATATAGGAAGGCTCTTGAAACTCCCGTTGGTCATCATCCAGGAGGCTGTTGGTGTTAGTGCCCATGCTCATGTCGCTCCAGCCTGGGTTGGTGTCCTTCCCCAAAGCCCAATCTCCAGAAAGTCCCTTCTGATTTGGCATCTTCATAGAGGCCACAGGGCCACCATGCTGGATACATTCGGCCAATGTCTTCCCTGTGGATATGCTGTTGATTTGACCTCCTCCACGGCCAATGCCAATTTGCATTTTCTCTCCATTGACTGCAGCCATGTATTTCCCTTTCTTTGTTGACTTAGGGACCTGGCGGGAGGTTTTGCCAGGTGGCTTTTCACTCCCTTTGTTGTTGGCTTTGGGTGATTTTTTCCTGGTGTTTTTTTGAGAAGAGCTTTGGTTCATAGCCCCACTCTTGCTGGGTGAACTTTTCTTTCTTGATTTCGACACTTTGTTATTGGTACTCATTTGACCAGATGGATCATTAAATGTTGATAGACAAGGGGTTTTTTGGAGCAGGCTGACAGAATCCTCATCATTGAACATATGGAACTGAAACTGATGGTTATTTAAAGTAAATCCATCATCCACTTGGACCTGCCGTGAAAGGGTACTGCAGTCCCACTTGATTTTCTCCATATTGCCCAGTGGTCCTGGGACACCCTCTTGGAACCCCTTCAGTGTTCCTAGTGTCTTGATACCCTCACATCTGGTAATTTGAGGAGAAAGACTAGGGGTGTCAGGCGGGGACATCTCTGAGAGAGAAGAGTGGCGGAATTTGTCAGGAGTGAAGTTGGAGATATCCAGGAGGTCAGTGGACTCCTTTAGTGGTACTATCTCATCAATGCTCTGCTGGATCACCAGCTTGGGGCTGCAATGGGCCAGGAAGTCATCAGTGATATCATCATCACCATCCTTTTCACAGGGCTTCAAGCTTAAGGAGCAATAATTGCTTGAGTTGACAGAGAGTGGTGTTATTGAATCAAAGTTAAAGAGTCGACCATCATCCATACTGACTGGGCTCTGCTGGAAAGGAAAGCAGAGCTCTGCATTATTAAAGTGACATAATTGATAAGAGTCATCAGACGGGAGCTGGGTGTCTTGCACAGAGGCATATAAGACCTTGTTGCAACTACTGCCACCACTATTGAGGCAGATTGGATTGTATGTTGTAGCTGTGAGATTATTTTCCATGGAGACTACTTGGGAGACTACAAATTCACTGGATTGGTTTGGAGCTATCTCCCTTGAGACTTCAGCTATGAATTCCTGTGGGCCGGAAGTAGGCTTGTTGGGCCACACATTTCCATAGTTGTTTGATTCCATTTTGAAGTTTTGGGATGGCTGCTGCAGCTCAGACTCAGAAGGTGAGGAAAGCACACAATCCTGCGCAGGCTGGAGAGGTACAAATGATTTTTCTGTTTGAGTGAGGTTGCCTTCATTTTGCTCTGGAGAATGGTGAGTGAAGTATGAGATACCAGTATTATTTGACAAGTCAGAAGGATCTAACAATGTCTGCAAATACCCTCCAGGTATAACAGGTATATTGGTGGCAACATTAGCAGATGATAGAGGCATTTCAGAGGAGCAGGTGGTTGGTAGGAAAGTAGAATTCTTAGCAACCTTTGCCTCATGAAATTCAGATAGATGGGAACTGTTTGAGGTCCCAGGAATAGCTTCATTCTTTAAATTAGCTTTGGAGGATTGGTCTTCCAAAAGAGGGCTCATTTGAACAACTGGCTTGCTTTCTTGCCCAGCTTTGATTTTCTTGGATTTTAACCTGGCTTCACTTTTAAATTTGATTTTGTTGAGCACTTTCCTCTCTGGCCCCTTAAATTCTGCATCTTGGGCTTTTACTTTTACTGATTCAGGACCTGTGATATCATTTAAATGTGATCCATTTGCACAGCTGGGGACAGCCAGAGGTGCTGACTTCAGTGTACCTTTCAGGATTCCATTTTCTTTACGACTACTAGCTTGCCTCTGATCATTGCAGAATGAAACCTGCTTACCACTTGCTGAAGTTTCCATGGATGGGATTCTTTGAATTCTGTGCCTGTTGCTAAGTTTAGATTTTCGTTTGCGAGCAGGTGGCAGAAATGACATCTCAAAGCTACCTGGTTCAAAGCTTTGCTTTTGGCATAAGGGTGTCTTGTTGGAGTCTGTATTGCTGTTTCTCTGTTTCTTTTTCTTCTGCCAGAAGCCCTTCAAGGGGGCCAGCTTGGCGTACTTGTTGAGTTGATTCTCATTCAAATTCACTGTTGTCTCACTGGCATCCACTCTACCCAACTTCACCAGCATGTTCTTCTCACCTTTAAAGCGATTGATGATGATATATTTGATAATAACAGGGGGTTCTTTACGGGTTACTTTTCTTCTCTTTTTGGGACACCATTCATCATCATCTTCCTCTTTTGAACCACCTGGCAGCCATTCCTTCCTCTCATTTACTTTTTCACCCTCTAGTGAATCAACATCATATAGATAATCTTCACTGTACCTGACTTTTCTCTTGGCTCGCAGGCCATAGTTCTGTTGGGAGGAGGAGCTGCCAGAATTAGTGTCCCGAGCCATATAGCGGCTACAGTCCTTGATCTCTCCCATGGCATCATAAGAGACCTCAATGAAGGAACTGTCATCACTGAAATGCCCTGATGCCTCCAAGGAATTTGCAAGATGGCCCTGCTTTGGATTCTTAAATTGCCCTACCTCAGTCCCACTGCATGGTTTATTTAAGGCAGACTTTTCTCCATTATCCTTTCCATCTTTTTTCTCTACACCTTTGTCTTCCTGTCCTTCTTCTTTGCCTTTCTTCTTGTCCAAGTTTTTATCTTCCTCTCCCCAGATGATGCTCACATCAGGGACCTTGAATTGGGAAAGATCACTGCTCTGTTTCAGGGCCCCACTCTTAGACTCTCGCTTAGGACAGGTAGTAAAGACACTGGGAAAAAAGTTGAATTGTGCATCCTCCTGCATCAGAAGGGTGGTCTTGTCTCGAACATTGTCTTGGAAGGATTCATATCGAATTTTCAGGGAGCAGACATCACTGCCCAACGTTGACTCATCATCATCGAACATATAGTTATCCACATCTTCTTCAGAGAATAGATTGACAGACAGCTCATTCTTGGAACAGAGGTCAAGCAGTTCAATCTTACTCTCACTAATGAAAGTCTCAAAGTAACCCCAATCCTGATTGGAATTTGCCAGCAAAGCCTCTTCTGTATTGCACTTATCTAACAGTAATGCCTCATAATAACTTTTCTGAGCTGGATCCTCCAAGTCGATGTCAGGTTTCTCAGCTTCTCGTCTATCTCCTGCCCTTGATTTGTGCAGGGGGAAGCCCAGGAGCTGGTCTGAGAGCAGCTGCTCTCCGTATTTCATGTTTTCTCCAGCATTAATACACTGAATCCCTATATCAGAGACTGCACAGGTTTCATAATCCCTGTTTAGATCACTGACTTTCAGACTGATCCCCGGCTCAGGATCTACTGCATCCTTGGAGTCCATGAAGCAGCCCAAGCAAGTCCGGCTTGGCTGCATGAGGCAGTCCCCATTCAGAGCTGACATGCCTGCAGGCTCCATTATGGTGAATGGAGCTTTCTCACACTCATTGGGCAGTGACCATGTGTTCAGGCCTTTTGCAACACCAGACGTAAGGGAGATGGCATTCACAGAAGTGCTATTAGCAGCATGCTCAGGTGGTTCAATCAGGCCCAAAGGAGAGGGAGGGCTCTGCACACAGGGTTTCTTCGAGGGCAGAGGCAGGAGACCCCTGGGATACATCAAGGTCTCTTTTTGAACCACTGGTATAGGCTGGATTGGTGCGACAGCTTCTAGAGCTGCAAATGACTTCATTGCCACACCCTGGTCCTCTGAGTCTAGAGAAAAGGGAAAGAAACGACAGGAATCAAGTTAAAGGTCTTAGACCAGACTCATTAACTGTCTTTCCCTTGATCAGTTTCTGGTCTTAGATCTCATACAAGCTAAGCTGCAGCTTCTCTAGCTTTAGAACTAGAAACTACAAAGTTAAAGAACAACCTGATTTTACATTGAACATTCATGTGAGTGAAAAATAATATTTCTTCAGGTTCAGCCTTTTCTTCAGACACAGACAGAGCTCTCCTCAGAAACGAGGAAATAATTGGACTGCTTGATTAATTGGAAAGTCAAGACTTTCAGGGTAGGAAAATGCTCAGATGGGATATTCATGGTTTTGAGCAATGAGACTCAGTCCTATCCTTCAGACCTCTGTTCTGGAAGCTCCTACTGAATCTAGACATTCCATGCCTCACATCAGACCACATTTCTAATTCACTAGGAATTTTGAGGAACTTAAGTATTCATCTGACATAGATCATTTGGGAGAGCAAAGGGGTTGGATTAGATACCTCCTAGAGACCATTCTAGCCCAGTTAGAGATTTGGTGGAATAAAGTTTAGGATTAACATCAATCTCAGAGGCATCCTAGACTTAACCTACCCCAACTTTGTGGATACTGGAAGTCTATAGTAATAACCAAGGATTACTGGGAGAGACATTTGTACTATAATTAAATTCCCTTACCATTTTCTTTGACCCCATTAATCAGAGTGTTTTCTCCGTTGGCTGAGGCAACAACAGCCTTATCTTGTTGGTTATCCATGAATGTAACCTCTTATTGTTTCATTCCAAGTCCAAATGTTGTCCAACCTGCACATTTCAAATATATAATATCAGTTATTAATTTTTTTTCTGTTTTAAGGTTATTTTGGTTAGAGAGGTCTTTAAAGGCTCACCAGAATTTACCTGTTTCCAGACTGGCCTCATTACTGCTAATGTTTTTGTTTCATAGTTTATACCTACCATATAAGCCAATTTGGAAATTCACACTTCATTCATACATCCTAGATCCTTCTGTCCCCTCTAGGCCACCATACTATTCAAAATTGAAATCTAAAGAAGCAGGCAAACTTATACCTTTTTCCAGATAGTAAGACATTTAACCTAATCATGGCCATCCAATTAGGAAGGATGCAAAGTAGAGTCCAGAGTAACCTAAGATAAGGGTTTGTGCTTGTGGAGATTGGCTTTATTTACGTTTGTCTCATTTCTACTTCAGATTATCTGAAGCTCTTCAAAAATAAGCCAATTCATACATAACACACACATATAAATGACACTCATATTTTCTCTCTCTATGCATTAAAATTTGACTACTAAGGATGAAAGAAGTAGAGAATCCTTTCCTTGGATTCTTGACTTTCATGACCTTAACTCTGGTTTTGACAAGTATTCCTCTGAGCCCATAGCAGGATTTTAAAATGTGACCACAAAGAAGATCTGGAATTTCTGAAAAGGTCCCACCATAATCTGGTATTTTTAGGGCACAGAACACATATCCAAAGCCCCTCATCTCCTGCCCACCTACCTGGGTGGTAGGTATATGCAAAATGACAGGAGACAAGACCACCCAAGATGGAGGTATCTACCATGTGCCACTACAACATCTATAAGCCTCTATTTATTCCAGCCCCCCTTTTCCTAGACCTTCTCCTCAGTCAGTATCCTTCCCTTTATTAAAAAGTAAAGACTACTGATGGCCAAGAAACTATTACAAGAATCTCAATTGTATATGCACTTATCCTAATTCATGTGCATACTATAAAATGTAGGTCCAGTGTTGAGGGAACAAGAAGCAGTGAGCCAGACATAGTTTTACATGATTCAGTTTATGTGATATTTTATCTATCTGGGCCTATTCTTATCTGTAAAATAAGAAGTCTGCACTAGGCAATCATCCAGTTTTAAAAATGTTAGATGATCCTGGTTTCCCCCTAACATTTATATATCGGAATTGCCAAATTTTCTTCTCATTTTATACAAGACCTGACTTGAGAGTAGCCAATAAGCAACAGGTGCCAGGGAAAAGAGAAAGAAATGCTTATTTGTATTTACACAGAAAGAAGGGCTGAAGATTTCTAAAAGATGGAGAGGAGTGGCTAGCAATATCAAAGTCCCCATCCCTTGGCAAGGAGGGCTCGTTTGTGGTGGAATTGAATGAACAGATCGGATGGCTGAGCCTCTGCTTTAGAAAGGACCGTATGGGTCAGATGGAATCATACCGCCGTCATGGATTGCTCTGTGCATCTTTTTTTTTTTTTTTAAAGGAACTCAGTAGAACTTCAGGTATCATTTTACTCCTCTTTAACCCCTACACTAATTCCATCTTGGCAGGGACTTGATAAGTGGCAAATTATTTGTGGATTTTAATAATTTAGTATCTTCTTGTCCCTTATGCCTAAGGCTAACTACAATGAAGTCCGTTTTATCACCAGGAAGACCAAGGCAGAGAGAAACAAAAACTAAAATAAGGTCACAAAATAACATAACACAATGGCAGATCTATGAAAGGGACCCAAGTCTCCTGACCAAAAGACCAGGTGTTTTTCCTTAAAGCGCAAAATGTTTTCTCTATAATTTCACCACTTCTAATCCCTGGTCAAAACAAGGCTGTAGAAATATGTTTGCACATGTTACTGATCTATACTTCCACCCCCTTTCAGGTAATGAAATAAAGAACAGCTGCCTCAGACAAGCATTGATTATTAGTAAAAATTAATGTACCGTAAAATATATAGAGGAGCAAAGTATCAAGAATTATCCAATCTTGTCAGACAGGAAAAGAACAATATGTTAGGGGACATATTAGTGCCATTGTAACTTTACTCCGGGATGTTATTTCCCTAAGAACATAAATTTTTTCTAATAGAAAAATATGACCAAGCATCCATGATTTATGGTTCTGAATTAAAGGGAATCCTAAAGGGTTGAGAATAAAGGAAATACAATTTGGCAAGAGATAAAGAAGAGGTGAAGAGTGGTATGGGAACTTGACGAGCTGGGAAGAGGGGAGGAAATGGATGAATACCCCCTAGGTGCCAGACTGGATACAGTTACAGAAGTTATCTCATTTTGCATTTATAATCTCTTTGTAAGGTTGGCTCTACTAGCTTCCCATTTTTTTTCAAAAGGGAAAACTGAGAGTATCATAGACATTAACTTAGTGATTATCAATTATTTCGGCCTTTCTTCTACAGAATTAGAAGGCTAAACCCTGAGTGGACAATCATTTAGTCCTTTCCTATGACTTCAAAACTCAGCTATAAACAAGACAACCTAAAGGTATATATTTTCCCACATTTCTATTTATTTATACCTTGGCTGCTTATAAAAATGATTTCAGAGAGGGATTATAATTTTTCATAGTTACAGTACAAACAACTCTGGGCTTGCTTTAGCTTTTCCTCACCTATCAGCATTTTAGGACAACACATTTTGTGGGATTTTAAAAATCTGTTTTGAGCTTAAAATTGATTCTCACTTTTGGGATAATGTACAACAAAATGTTCTACGGATCATGGTAAATCAAGCAGTGTAATGGCACTGAAATAACATTAGTATGGAGACAAGTATTTTGAAGCAAGGAAGTGCTCAATTAAACCAGAAGAACAAACCCTCCTACCTGCCTTTCCCCTCAGTTGAGCCTGAGAAGTGTTCATAGATCCTGTCCCAGTAGGCTGCTATGCTCTTCCCCAAAGGCCTTTAAGCCTCAGGTCTCAGAGTCTAGATGACCCACACCAGCATTTGTGTTGGGGGCTGTCCGTGGCCTTTTCCAACTGGAAAAAAAAAGCAAAGCAAGAAAGTAAATCATGTTTCTGCCCATGGACCTGGGGCAACACAGCCTTTGGGGTTTGAGTAGTGCTGATTTCTGGGATATCAGTTTAAATGAATTCAACAAATTGACGAGGTACCACCTGTGGTCATGGCAGTGTACCAGGAAGTGGAGTAGAAAAGTTAGGTGAATGGAACTAGACCCATGTTCTCAAGGTGCTCAGTGTTTACTGGGGGAGAACAAGCCATAGACAAATTCTAATAAATGTATAATATACTGAAAGAGAGGCAAAAAGTTTCTATGGGAGTTTCAAATGGAGAGAGATTATCCTACTTCTAGAGAGGAGAGAGATCAGTATTTAAGATGGACTTTAGAGGATGGTCTTTCAGGAGGTGGGCACGGGGACGTATAGAGGAGAGAAAGGCACTCCAGGCTGAAGATATCTCATGAGATGGCATGAATCTCTCCCCACTCCAGTCTATCCTCTAAACAATTGCTACAGAATCACAGGTCTGACAACTTGGCTTAAACTTTTCTGTTTTTGCCTTGCGTATAACACCCTTCTCAATCAGTTCTCAACTTTTCAAGTTGTATTCTCCTTTCATTATGTTCACCTTCCCCTATACTCCCAAATATTCTAACTCCTTTTGCTCCCTTAATGTGCTAGACCAGTTTTTGCTTCTGGGTGTCTTGCACTTGATATTCTCTCTGCCTGGAATGCCTCCCTCCACCTTCTCCCCTTCCCTTCCTCCTTCCCCTCCTCCCCTTTCCAGCCTCCCTTTCACCTGCTTTTTCCTATTCCCTACTCATTTTTCCTTGACACCTTCCTTGATTCTCCCCACGCCCAAGATATTAGTCTCTTCCCTTCTCTGTGTTCTGAAAGAACTTTGATCTCCTCTGTGTTTATCACTTTATATAGACATTACTTATTTATGTGTGTGTATGAGGAAGATTGTCGCTGAGCCAACATCTGTGCCAATCTTCCTCTACTTTATGTGGGATGCGGCCACAGCATGGCTTGATGAGCGGTGCTAGGTCCATGCCCGGGATCCGAATCTGCGAACCCCAGGCCACCGAAGCAGAGCATGTGAACTTAACCACTACACCATCAGGCCAGCCTCTAGACATTACTTCTTTATATCTGATACCCTCAAAAGACTAAGTGGCCCCCAACCTCCACAAGGCCTAGCTCACATAGTGCTTAGAAAATGGTATGTACTCTGTAAAAGTTGATTAGACAATAATGTTGGATGGTAGGAAAAGATGGCAAAGAATTTCAGAACAATAAGAATTTTGCTAAAATATAAAGTACACACAAGAAAATATGGCTGAAAACATAAGAGCTATACTGTGGGGCTATACTGTGGAGGCCACCCAAATCTTAATTCAGGAAGACACTGAAGGGTTTTGAGCAGAGGAACGCTACGATTAAAACATTAGGACCAGCGAGTGGGAGAATCAGAGGTAGGGAAATAGGTTAGGAGACAATGTTCAGGTGTGAGAGGTCAAGAAGATTAGAATTAGAGAGGAGGAAATAAGAATGGAAAGGAGATGTTAGATTTGAGTAGAACTGCAGAGGTGTGCTGTATAGACTTGGAAAATGATTTAGATGTGGTACATGAGGGAGCAGGAGTCAGTATACAGAGAGAAGAGAAAGGTCAAGCAGTCAACAGATGGTTGTGAAAGGAACACTAGGGGTGGCTGGATTCCAGGCCAGAGTATCCTCAGAAATACAGGTGCCAGGATCTTCATGAGAATAAAGCAAGGTGCGTAATAAGCTCATTGTCAGGTCCAACACGGATAATGAAGCTGACAAGAGTCTTAGCTATCATACTGGAAAGGAGGCAACCGACTAGCCAGCTAGTATAGATGAGGCATCTACAGGTTTGGTTAGGGACTGAAATGGAGCAAGGAGATGGGAATGCTGTAGCAAACATGTCCACAGAAGGTTTCCAGGCTAGCTTAGCCAAGTTCTGTCTAGTCTGATTCTTTAGGTTCAACTCCAGTCAGTATGATGGATGACAGAATCAGCAATAATACCGAAACCACATTCTTATCCATAACGCTGCTTGGCTAATTCCATTTTCTAATGCCTACCAGGATTTCAAGATACTAGGTTAGAAATATGGAGGTATGATGTTTTTAAGTACAGACAACATGCTTAAATGAAGAGCCATATAAGTTTAAAAATATTAAGGGTGAGAGAGACATCAAAAAGAGGTGATCCCAGTTAAACTCTAAAGAATTCTATATATCTCAAAAGTATGGTATAAATCTATTTCATCTCTTATGATAAAGATTCAAAAATTCAAAAGATAGGCACAAAAAACTCATATAGAAGAGGCGATATTGTGTAATGGACAGAGTACAACCACTAATTAGCTGGGTATCCTCAGAAAAGCTCCTTCCCCTCTCTGGTTCTAAGTTTTCTTAGCTGTACAATAAGAGTTGAACTAGATTGTATCTAAGGGCTCTTCCAGCTTTGAGCAATCTATAATTCATTTAATTTTTGTTATTTTTCATTAAAAAAATTGAAATCACAAGTGTAAGGAAAAAATTACATATATGAAGAGTTCTGATTTAAGTTTTGTGTGATACTGAGATGAGCCTAAGATGTACATCTGAGGGCACTCTTTATCTCTTCTATCTCACGTCCCTTCCTGTATTCCTCTGATTTTTGTGCATTCCTACCCCAATCCTGTCAGAGGCAACAAATAGAGTGCTGCCGCTGGTGACAGGGCTCTGTATGTTTCACCTGCCTTCATTTTTGGCAGCCACCAGTCTGATGGGGGGAGGCTGTTAGGCTCCTGGGCAGCAGCTAGAGTGGCTGATTTTTGTCCTAGCTCAGTGGCTCAGTGCTTATGTCTCCCTTCCTCTTCTTTTCTTTTTTTTCTCCTAAAGATTGCCACCTGAGCTAACATCTGTTGCCAATCTTCTTCTTTTTTTCTTTTCTTTTTCTTCTCCCCAAAGGTGCCAGTACATAGTTGTATATTCTCGTTGTGAGTGCCTCTAGTTGTGCATCCCTTCCTCTTCTTTTCTCCCTTCCCCTACTGTTCTTATCTGTACCATCCTTTGTGACATCACCCTAAAGAGATTTCCAAAAAGAGCAAGTGCATAGTATGTGAAAATTCATTGTCTTTGTTAAAGCACTACACAAATGCCAGAAAACCTAATATTCAATAAGACTTGAATTAGGAGTAGAAAGAAACAAGCACAAGCACTCATGGGCTCAAGTCAGGAACAGTCAGCCTACCCACTAGTCTTAATTTCTAAACTTTTAGACCATAGGTAGCTCAACTTTACTGGCACATCTCAGTGTCCCTTTGCCTTTGCAAAAGAATTTAATTTGCAGGACTTCTCCTAGCTGCTTTCTCTCTCAAGTCCAAGGAACAAGTGGTAAAGTCCAATCATGGTTTGTCAGGTAAAGAATGGGGTGCTTCTTTTTAAAAAGAATCCCTTTCTTCTTGTTGCTAGACTCATATTGGCAGTATGATGGCACATTAAGCACAGAGAGACCAACCTGGAATGCCTGTCGGTGTGTACCAGATGGTGAGTCCTTGGAAGGACCATGCCACTGTAGCCTGGCACTTTGTGAGAATGGGTTTATACAAGGATTGTGTCTTAATCACAGAGTGCCTTCCTTGACAGGCCACACTGAGTTAACGTTTAACGCTTGAGTGCAATAACTGTAGGCTGAATTATCTTTTGTCTTTCTCCATATGGTTTCTAATCTCCTTTCTTACTACTAATCTATCTTGTTAATTTTATTTTAAAAATGTTATTAAATTCTTTTCAGAAATACAATCACTGAACCACAGGGCTAGAAGGATCTTGGAAGACAGTCTAATCCCAAACTCCCAATTTTACAAATGGGGTACCCAAGTCCTAGAAAGGGGAAACTACTTGCCCAGTGTCACACAGTGAGTTGGTAACACATACATATCCTTGGAAAAATACCCATGGCACCAAGTTACATATCAGGTGGAGTATAAGTTATAAATAAAAGTAACCACTAATCAGAGGGCTACTAACTTTTTGTTTGTCTTTATTGGAGGAAATTCTGTCACAAGTAAGAAAAATGTCTTTGCTTATCCCAAGAGGGGGAATGGTAGGGATTGGGGAAAAAGCCAAACCTCAAATCCATCTAGGAAGGAGGCACTCCTCTTCCAGCCTCAGTATTCTAGAACTTTGTGTTGTCGCCCTGAGGCATACCAGTCCAAGCACCATATTTCTCCCTTCCCCCCACACGTGATGTTCATGTACACTCAAAAAATCATGGTGCCTTTCTTCTCCCATTGTGGAAGCAGGATGCAGCATACTGGACTAGAGTTGGGAGGCAAGTGGAACTGGGAGTTCATTTGAACTGAAAGTGCTAAAATAAATTCAACAATTTAGGGGCTGGCCCAGTGGCGCAGTGGTTAAGCGCGCATGTTCTTCTTCAGTGGCCCGGGGTTCGCTGGCCCGGATCCCAGGTGTGGACATGGCACCGCTTGGCAAGCCATACTGTGGTAGGCATCCCACATATAAAGTAGAGGAAAATGGGCATGGATGTTAGCTCAGGGCCAGTCTTCCTCAGCAAAAAGAGGAGGATTGGCAGCAGATGTTAGCTCAGGGCTCATCTTCCTCAAAAAAAAAAAAATCAACTATTTAATAATGCCTAGTTAAAACACCACTTGAAATTTTGGATGGGGAGTTGAGGGACCAGGGACACCACAAGAAGTAAAAAGGGTTTTGAAAAGTCCCAAATAATCATAGTAGTTTTCCTTTATAGTCTTTTACTTATCTCTTACTTCATTCTAACCCCCAAAGCAGGAAACAAGAATGTAAAGAAACAAACATCAAATTAATTACTATACTCATTTAGAAGCCCCTAAAGAATTACAGGCATATCTACTCAATCCCTGATAGATCAGCTATTTTTAGGTAAGCAGACAAAAATCATCTATAAATGATTCCAAGTAAATTGAAGACAACACATAACCAAACACAAAACATCTCAAGAGCAAAAGTGATACTACTAGCCTGGCCCGGGAATTTGGAAACAATCTTGGTCCTTGGAATCTTCCCATGAGATGCTGAGCTAGCTGTTACAACTAACTGGGGACCTCAGTTTCACCATTCATAAAATCCTTGGCCTTGGGGCCGGCCCCATGGCTGAGTGGTTGAGTTCGCGCGCTCGGCTTGGGTGGCCCGGGGTTTCGCTGGTTTGGATCCTGGGCGTGGACACGGCACGGCTCGTCAAGCCATGCAGAGGTGGCATCCCACATGCCACAACTAGAAGGACCCACAACTGAAAATACACAACTATGTACCGGGGGACTTTGGGGAGAAAAAGGAAAAATAAAATCTTTAAAAAAAAATTAAAAAAAAATCCTTGGCCTTCCTTTCTAATTTCAGAGATAGTTCCAAGGCTTTCCTAGCAAAGAAAGCTGGGGGGGAGGGTACCCATCCTCTATACTAAGCAGTGAAGATCAGCATAGTTCAACACTGATAAAGATCTGTGGATCTTGGGCTTAGTTGAGTACGCCACTTCCTTATCTCTTTTGGCTATGTGGAAACTAGTACAAACAGCTGGTTGGAAGGCTGGGTACCACATGAGTGTGGACATATGTTAATTATTTCCACAATTATTAAATACCTGTTTCATATGTTAGACTACGGCATGAGGAAAACAGAAGTGAGAAACACAAGCTCTATTGCCAAGGCACTTACAGTTTAAGAGAGGTAGGGGCATACTTGGCATAGCAGGTATCTCTTATTGTGATGTCTTAGATTGGCTCAAATATTTATTTCTGTATTTTGATTTTACTTTCAAATTATTCCCCTAGCCTAGTCAATCGCCAGGATAGGTCTTCCAGATATTGGTCCAACTGGGATTTCTTTTATCAAAGAAAAAAAATCCCTCTGATCCATATGCACAAGGCTTAGAAAAATGAATCCATCTTTGATCACTCCATGAAGAGAAGTGCAACTTCCCACTCAACTTTGGACGTGCTCTTATTAAATACACAGCTGCTAGGCAACCCCGTAGCAAGTGGTGAGACTACTGCTTCAGATTCCACTCCACCCTCACCACACTCCTTTTGCAGATACGCTTGTAGTAGAGCTCGGCAGTCACTCTCAAATTGATAGACTGGTAGATGCCCGGACCTTTTCACAACCAGAGATCTGTCACTGCCAAAGGTCAGAGGGTCCAGACACCCTCCACCAGTAAATGTACTCCACAGGGTATCTCTTTGTTTAGCTACTTATATGTAGAGAAAAATACTTTAAGATGAGTTTGTTTACAAAAATACTGTTACGACTGCTATAGAAGTTTTATTTAACACGGGAAAGGAAAATTCCAATAACCCCACAAAAGCACCCAGGAACCAAATGCCGTATATTCACAAGACCCCTCCCATCAGAATTTTTCTTATATTCCTTTAATTTTCTACATGGGACCAGGAATGGCTATCCAGGAACAAGGAAAAGGATAGGGTCACTTCCTCTATCTTCTCCAGCACCCAGTTCAAGCCAATCCTGGCTGATGCCCAAAGCCATACAGATGGCATTCTGGGGCTCTGTGCTCATTAAAATCTATACAGGAAACACCCATTGCACGTGCAATTCCAAAGCTCACATTTGTTGAACAGCTGCAGTCAGCTCTGCAGTATTCTTTCCAATTCTAGCAGCAAAGTCCACAGTAGGGAAGAACTTCTTGGGCTCAGGCTTCTGGAGGCTCATCTACTTATGGGCAAAATAAGTCCTAGAGAAGGTAAGAATGACAGCCGTTCTTTCCTAGTAATCCTGGTTTTCTTAGGTTCCTTTGCTATCTTCTCATCTACTGGTAGGGCCAAGTGTTTCTTAGAAGGAGTATTGTCTGCAACTGTAGCATCTATTTACCTTTTTTGTGCCAATACTAGGCTCACTTGCAACTTCTAACCTGCACCATCTAACACAGAAGCCACTAGTCACATGTAGCTATTCAAATTTAAATGTAAATGAATTAACATTAAATAAAATTAAAATTTCAGTTCCTCAGTCACACTAGTCATATTTCAAGTGCTATGTGGCCAGCAGTTACCATACTGGACAGCATAGAGACAGAACATTTTCATTATCAAAGAAAGTTCTACTAGGTAGTACTGCTATTCTTACTCCCTAATCATCTCATCACCTTTGTACGGGCTGGCCTAGCATTTTATCTATCTTTTTGGTCTCAGGCAAAAAGGGTTGATGTTATCATGTTCCTCAATTCATCAGTAATCCAAGCAAAGTTTCTTTCTTGCCATTATTCATTTATTCCCATTTATTCCTACACTCTTTCATAGCTAACCATTCTAATGTGGTAAATATGTATCTTTGTATGTGTTCTTTTAAAAACTGTATTGTTTTATGTGTATGTTTAAAAATTTTATGTAAATGGTATCATGCTATAGATCTCATTCTTTTACTTTTTACTACGAATCATGTTTTAAAGACCCGTTCATAACTCTACGTGTATATCTAATCTGTTGCTTTTATCTGCTGAATAATGCTCTATGGTATGCACCTACCCACATTTTACCTCTGTGCTTTCATTACAATAAACCCCCAGGTTCCTGGCCTAGCACTTTACAGAACTCTTGGCAGAAGTTCCTGGCTTCACAGAAAATCTTCAAAGAAAATCATAATCAAAAGTACTTGTAATTTGAGTATGTGACCTCACTTTTAATTGTGGGTATCCCTCCCTGGAATATATACCCTTGTCCTATCCTTCAATATTCTAACTTACTGGTATTATTCTTTGCCTGTTATTGGTCATTGTTCATTTTTCGCTTGGCTCTGATCTTGTATGAGGTTTCTTGCCTATTCTTAAGCTCAAATAATGGTTTTCCTTTGGTCTTTCTGATTACCTGGACTCAGGTTATTAGCTTATGAAGTCCCTTATCTCTTCTGTTTGTTTCTGACTTTTCCTATAACTCCTTTTCTTTGTCTTGCTGCCACTCAAGATTCAGTTCGATGGGTAGTTTTCTGGCTAAAGTTTTCACTGAGCAGTGTGGGTTAGGAACCTAACGGAGACAGGATTTCTGCACTGACAGCCAGAGACATCCAGGGCCTAATGGGAGGTTTCATGTTCTCTGTTAGCTTTACACACCAGGGAAATAACCTTTTAATCCAGTGCAGCATACTTCATTTATTGTAGTGTTATCCAGTTCAAAGATGTTATGAAAAAAGTCCCCAGAGAGATTTAAGAGTTCAAAAACATCCGGAGTTTGAACTTAATTCAACTACTCCAGAAGGCTAAAACAACGGAAGATGACCTTTTAGGCACTTCATATGCCAGGCACTGTTAGGCCAGATAATGTCATGCCAAATTAGAGTGTTTGTCTCCTGGGGAGGGAGGAGGGTTGGTGGGAAGGAGAGGTTGAGGGTATGTGTTTTAATTAAAATGATCTGTCAATGCTAATGACCTAGCATTAAAAAAATGATTAATCTGCAGAGATACAAAGAAGGAATTGAACAGGGGACACTTGGGATCATTAAGGTAGCAGAAAGGGAACGAATGTATGTTCTAATCAACTTTGATAGGTGGTATAGACAAATTGGAACTCCTTTAGATGAAAAAGCCCAGAACAAGGGAACCCAAAACTGATGTTAAACTCAGGGGAAAAAAATTCAATAAATGTGTTTTCTATCTTCAAATACCTGAAAAGCTATCACACACAAAAAAATGAAATTAAACTTGTTTAGTCAGACCACAATGGGAAGTAACTTGAGGGAGAAAGATTGTAGTTCAACATATGGATCAACAGCGATGTCCAAAGACGAAATGAGTGCTGGAGGAGGGGGATAGGAAAAAAGGTGAGCTCCCTGTCACTAGAAGTATTCAAGCAGAGGCTGGGCAACAATTTAGCAACATTAAAGAACAGATTTAAGCATTGGATGGAGAAGCTGGACTAGATGACTCCAACGCTAATACTTTATAATTCAATATGACAACAAGAAAATCAATTGTACAAATCTAAAACAAATTCAAGGAGCTTTTAAAAAGATGTAAAAGAAAATACAGCAAAGCTAACAAAATTGGGTTCTACTCAAGCTACCCAGCCTTGTGTGTGAGAAAGAGGGTAACAGAAGACATTCTCACACTCTGACACCAAGTACCATCCTGGATGTGGGCCCATAGCAACAAGGAGCATGGCCTGTCCATGGACACAAGCCACGTTGAGGGACATTTTTATAAAGGATAGAGAGATTCTGTCAGGAACAAGCAGCTTTTGGAACTGGAGGAATACTGTAGTTTAACAAAAAAATCTTGACCAATCTATAATTTTTTTCTCAGCCAAAACTATGACAGTTTTTCCAAAGCAATTAAGATACATGTAAATTGGTCTAGGTAGATGAGGTTTCTTGCCTTTAGCACCTTGGCACTACCTCCTCTCCTAACCTAAAAAAAATGTGTTTTATCCAGGAAGGCTCTGCCACATTTCTCCAGGGCTCTGCCCAGAGTTTGAAAGCCCAATGACATGACACTCCACTTGGCTGGATTTTATTGCCTGCTGTACTCTTCAATTTCCCTTCTAGCCCAGACTCAATTACAATCAAGGTTTGCAGAAGGCAAACAAAACGCAGTGAACCTGCCACAGTGCCAATTAAGTGCAAACATACTCTGAAAATTAAAATGAAAATCAAATGCCAACACTATGAAAGGAAACTTCATCCTTAGAAACGACGAAGAAACAAAGAGAGAAAAAAAGAAAAAACCATGCTCTTAGCCTAGGAATGCAGCCCTAGTCATCTCCCACATCTGCATACTCTATATCTTTATCAAATTATGTTTTAGCACATTTATAATAAAAATGTCTTAATGTTGATTTCATAAATTTTATTTAGTGGCACATGGGTACTCTAGGTTTCCAAGACAACAAATGTACTTTGCCTCAGCCACCCAGTAAATCATGAGTATTCATAATCTCTAGGTCTCACCTGTGTGTCGACAGGACAAGAGGCACTTTGTAGCCTAGGGAATGGCTCTAGTATGATGGTGGTGGTGGCTAACATTAGAATTGATTGGTTTAAAATCTTTGATTTCACAGATTGGATTTATTTCAATAAATCTGGGCTGTGGAATCAAAGATCCCAAACCAACCTTAGGACTATAGTCCAAAAGTAGCTACCTATTACTGTTAGACATGCCCTCAGTGCCTAGTATAGGGCTTGGTAAGTATCAGTTTAATTTCTTTTTCTCCCTTTTTCTTTCTATACCCACTTCAGTTCCAGAGGCAAGTGGTACGTGTTATAGTAACAATAGTGATAATGATAATAATAGTTAATACTTAAACAGTGCTATCTTCTTTTGGAGATGTATAGAAGTGGGGTGGGGAAAAATAAATTAATCAGCATTGAGTGAAGTCAGTAGGCTGGTTTCTAATCCCAGCTCTGCCACTTAGTAGCTATGTGATGCTGGGGACATTATGTAAACTCTCTGAGCTCTAGTTTTCTCATATGTCAAACAAAAGTAATAGTTATCTCATAGGGTTACCGTGAGAGTTAACTGGTTTATATATAAAAATAGGGCAGCACCTGGCTTATAGTGGGTCCTCAACAGCAGTAGTTCTCATCTTTTTCTCCCTCTCCACCTCAGGGTATCATTTATTCTTAAATTTGGATAGGATATTCTTAAATTGGGAGGTGGAATCCCCAGGATTCAGGGTAGTTCAAGGCAGGTGGCACAGAAACCAGTGTTCAAAGCAACTCAACAGGTTGGTAGAGGAGAACTACCTGAATGGGGCAGTCTGGTCCTTCCTTCATCTTTCCTGTTGATCTCTAAGATATTCTGTGGAACCGAAAGCAATGGGAATGGTAAAGTTCCTATAATCTATCTGGTGCTTACAAAGCATTGCTGAGTGGAGGGGGGCTGTAGACATGGCAGGACATGATTTAAGATAAACTGGAAAACCTTGCCCTCCACCATGGGCTGCAGACTGGATGGTTTTCTATGGCCCTAGTATAATCCTACTTTTTATCCCCCCATCTTTAGCCCCTCCGCACTAGGGCCATCCTGATGATAGCATCCTTCCTTTTCCCCACATCCTGACAAGTTTATGCTGTCGGATCTCAAAACAGCCTAAGGTAAAATCCAGAATCCACCTGTGTTTTTAGGTGGAGAAATGGAAGAGACGGGATAGGAACCAGTGGTTTCTGCCCCTAGAAGGTTGATGGCAAAAGCCTCTGCTACCTTTCCCCACCAGCCTGTCTTTGGGGAAAGAGAAAACCCTCTATTTCTACTACATGCTCTGTTTAGCCTCTTTTACTCAATGACACTTTCTATCTCGCTTATTGCCTCACCCAGCTATGCAAGAAAGAGGAATAAAGCTTTGATGCACTATCTCTAGAGTCATCTGTTCCCTGCAGATATGAAGGAAAAAGGACCTTCTATTAAAAAAAACCACGTCACTAAAGCTTTAATTCCAATGTTTTCAACTCCTTAGCTCCTCAGGTATCCACTGTCCTCAATGTTTTTCCAAATTTTTATCCAGCTTCTTATTCAGATTTTAAAAAGGCAGTTAGTTTTTGGGAGGATGGCTGGGATGTGTGTGTGTGGGGGGGGGGGGTAGGATGGGGAGGGGGAACTAAGCTACAATTACACTTTTTAGCCAGGAAAAAATAAATCAGATGGTGATGAAATCCCAAGAGAAAACATAGATTAAATCCTGTACTTTCTAAATCTGTTACTCAACAAAACACAGCTGTTAAAGATGATGTCTTTGCAGTGTACAGATCATGTATACATCTATAATACTGCTGTCATTAGTATTCAGATATGATGCTGATAACCCTTCCCATCCCTAAGGTATGCACTCAGAAGGACTTTCTCCAGGAGTGGAGGATTCTACACTGATCCATCCACAAGCTCACCTGGTTACCCTTTGTGTCCACAGCACAGGAAGGAAAGGAGATTAACACTTACTAAGTGATATTCTACTAAGCACTTTAAATATATTGATTACTTTAATTCAGACAACAGTCTTATGAGATATGTATTATTATCCCTTTCAATAGATAAGGAAACTGAGTCTCAGAAAAAGTTAACTAACTCCTCCAGGCCCACCTAGCTAGCAGGAGGGAAATCAGGATTCAAACCTAGCACTGAGTTACTCCAAAGCTCACAGTCCTGTCACTCATCACAGGCTTACGAGATGCCTGGGCCAGGCATGAGGTGAGATGAGGGCCAGGGTTCAGTCTTTGGTGAGACCATAAAAGCAGAGTGACTCACCCCAAGACTGACAGGGCAACTTCAAATCAGTAACACGCTGCTCTAAACAATCAAGTTGAACTCTTTACATATGGAACATCCCTTGAAAGGAAAGTAAGAAGGAAAGGAAAGGAGAGGTTATAGAGGGATCCCAGTCTGAAGAACATCTGAAATCAAGAGTTAGCATTTATTTGAGGTATTTTCATCGGGTCAAACTTACCAAAAAAACCCAACACAATAGGGTCTTATCCAAGAGCAGATTTTTTTGTTTGTTTGTTTTGTTTTTTTGTTTTTTTTTTCAAGAGCAGATTTTTGCACAGCTAAGAAAGTCATACATATTATTTTTCCACTACCAGTTCTAATTAAAGTTAAGGAATTAAGTGAATATGGTAACAGGACTATAGAGAGCTTTACAGTTTAGTAGGACTATCACATCCATCCTGACACTTGAAAATTACCACACTGTGAGTGAGTAATGAAAATAAGTATCATCATCTCTATATACAGATGAGAAAACTAAGGACCAAAGAAATAATAATATAAAGTTGTTGAGGTGGGGCTGGGTAGGCCCTGAAATCATGAATGGCATCCTTTCTTTAATACATTTTTAAGTAGGGGAGTGACATGATCAAAGTGGTACTTTAATACTAGTCAACTCAGGATGAATTATGAGAGTCAGGACTGTAGACGAGAGAAATGCTGGACTAGGAGTCAGGGGCTCTGGGTTCTAGCCATGGCTTTATCACCTTTATTAATGTGTGAACCTGTAAAAGGAAGATGAATATCCCTGCCATTTCTACTTAATAGGGCTGCTGGGGGCTCAAATGAGAGAAATAATGGATGTAAGAGTGCTTAATAGGTCATCAGGTACCTTGAAAGAAATCAGACCCTTGGTGACTAGAGGAGCTATAGTCAGTTTTTAATAAATATTCTGAGGACCATCCATTCTGTTGTCACTTATGGTACATCAGTACATTGTCGTGCCAACCTAAAACATTATGGTGAAGACATAAGACAATAGCTCACCTGAAAATATGCTCCATAGCTTCTGGATACTTTAGGTACTTTCCTTGAATTAGTTAAGAATAAGATGAATGTAATGGAATTGCTGACTGTTCCCTTATCTGGCTACCTCTTTACCTAACCTAAATTTCCTCTGAACTCTAAGGATCGCTAGGGTCCAAAGGAAGCAGCCTCACTTAAAGGCCAAGATACAAGCAAGAAGGCAGGAATAATGAGCTTATGAGTCAGAGGAGAGAGGTACAGCAAAATGCCTCCTAACATCTGGATGTACAGGATGAAGAAAAGGAAAATCTACACTCACATTTTGATCTTTTCCAAGTTGCAGAGACAATTTAATTAGCTCTCATTATACAAATAGAGAAAAATCTTATTAAATACTTAGATCAAATGAGTCCACTATTAGGCCTGCCTATGGACTATGGGCCAGCAGCAGCATCTTAACACCTGTGACAAGACTTTTTGGGGGAGAAAGGAGATTGTTATCTTAACCCACGTTTTCTTTACCCCTCTTCCTGCCCCATCCCTTACTGGCCCCTTTTCATTTTTGCTCCAACTATTTTTCCAATTTTCTTGTCTCCACCAGTTTTGTGCTATCATTTACTTTTTGGGGTTACAAAATGTCCCAACATATTTAGAACAGTTCTGCATTCAGATAGGGCATTCCCATCCCCACACTACCCCACAATTTGTCTGAATTGGTGTTTTTTGCTAGGATGCTGGGCCTTGAAAAGGTGAAAGCCAGTATTATAAAGACAGCATCCGAAATGTGATCAAGTAATTAACAATTCAGAGCCCCTACCGAGACTATCTAATAAAAGGCACCTTGCCATTTGCAAACACATCACAGAATCAGTTTAGGGCCTGTCATTTTGCTAATGCCTTGCTCATTACTGAGTTCCCTCTGCCAGAGAGACATTCTTGGGTTCTTGGAATATGAAGAAGCTGAAGTTTTCCAATAAATGGGTACGGAGAGTTAAACATTTTTTAGGTGGGTTAACATTACAAAGTCTCCTGCTATTTCTTACCTCTGCCCCCAGCTTGAATATACTAGGGCTCAATCCTGTCACCTCAGGGTGGCAGCTGTAGCTGCTGACACTAAAATATTTGCAGTCACCCATTTCTCACCAAGAAGCTTTGGAATGATAAGGCACTATTGTGATTTGATTCCATTTTGATTGAGTGGCCACAGTAGGCTCGGCATTGTACTATCTGCTAAATTACTATGGAGAATTATGTTGTACCTTAGAGCCAATGATTTCCAAATTAACTGCAGCTAAGTGATTTCTTTGGTATTTTCTGTATGATTTATTTATACTGAAAAACACATTTTATTTACTTATTTATTTATTTAACCATAAAAGTGATCAAGGGCAAGGGGGTAAGACGTACAGAGTACTTCACTTGGAAAAGGCCTGGTGGCCTTTCTACTCCCTTAGATAAAATCCTAGCCCTGTTGAATAGAGAAGGAAACCTACTCAAGCAGAAGGGGAATTTCTCCAAAAATATGAGTGTGCCATCACTTCTCCATGTGCTGCAGATAAATGGAGAGTGTTTGGGTGTCTGGTATGCATAAATGCATGGCACAGACAGTGCTCACAGGTGAATGGCAATAAACAGCTCTTGCCATCAATCCCTCTCATATGGTATCTTTCATTCTCTCTTGAGCTCTGCCAAGTGAAGCTTACACCATAGTCAAGGTTCATTGGGAAATACAAGGATGTAAATTTTGAATCAGTTAAACCGGAATCACATCACTCTTAGGAGTGAACTCACTTCATTCGTAGAGAGTAAGATTACCTTATACTACAATGAATAAGTCAACATTTAAAGTTAAAAATATAGTATTTCCCCAGGACAAGTTATGCATTGGATTTACTAGCTGCTGATCACTCCCCCAACATAACCCCAACCCAACTGTAGGTACCTATGTGTAATGAAATCCAGGCTGCTATTTAAGCGGCTGCTGATAGGATTACGTTAAATTCTACATATTAGCAACTACTTAAACAGCAAGTTGGGGAAAACTTTTTCTGCCTTCAAATGATGCAAGTAAGTCTCAACACTAAGCTGACCTATCACATCGTAATGTGTAATGATAATTGTAGTAACATTTATTCAATACTTACTGCATACTAGAAGCTTTATATTGATTTGCATTTAACCCTTGTAAAAGTCCTGCAAAGTAGGTAGGAATTAGCATTCCTGTTTTATAAATGAGAAAACTAAAGCTTCTCTGAGAGCGTAAGTAACTTGCTCAAAGTCACACAGCCTTATTACCATCACTCTAGGCCAATATATTCAGGTCACACACAGAAATTTTAATGGCGGGAAGAGATGTATGCGTGTATGGGGGTGTGTGTGTGTTTGTGTAAAAGTGAACAGTACTCTCCTGAGTAACTAAGAACAAGTTGCTGCTTCAATATTTTTCTCTTATCTTCACGTAACTTCCTCTTCTTTTACACTCTTTTTCTGCTAGTGTTTTGTTCAGTTTGTCTTTGGCACTTTCTTAATTTCTTTTCAGAGACTATAGAGGCCTTCACTTTAACCCAGTCACATTAACATAAATGCCGGGTCCCTCAGCTCTGAGAAGGTCTAGAGAAGAGGGATTCTTGCACATGCTTGCTGCTGCAAACAGGTCAGGTGCAGAAGGCATTCATTGATTAAACTCTGGGAACTCACTGCATTTTAAGCCTTTAAGTTAACCGTTTAATGTTAGAAATTTGTTTCTATCTGACAGATGCTTTTTGTTTTCACAAAAATCACCTATGATGCCAGAGTTCTGACTGATTATATAAGACATAACCTGACCTTCTGACCTCCATTGTTCTAGTTTTCTTTTCTTTAGCCATATCTTGTTTTCAATAGTGCTCCATGCCTACTACCACATCTTACAAGGGGAGCTAATACATGGGCTTTTGGTAATAGGTGCCTGTCTCTACTTTAATCACCCTGCACGTTGCTTCCTATCACATTCTTCTCTTTTCAATCTCCGAGCTCAAGAACTCAGAATGAGTCATCATTGCTTATTGTATCAAATTGTGTCCTTTACCAGGCTTTCAAGGACTTCCGTAACCTGGTTCCACCCTACCTCAGCAGCCTTACCTTGCACCATAGCCGGCAGTCAACATGCTTACTGGCCTAACATAGGCAAGGTCTGCCTGCCTTCTTCCTCTCTGCTTCTCTAAATTCCACTTTTTAAGGCCAAGCCCACAGACAAAAAACAATCTTACTTTTTCTGTTTTGTGGACCCAACCAGAATCTGAGCTCTTGGAAAGCAGGCTTTCAGGATTTTACATCTGCCACCATACCATGCCCCCAGCACTGAGCTGGGCACGCAACAAGGGATCGTTAAATCCTTGCTGCTTGATTCCCTCAAAATATTTCCTTTGGGGAATTTAGAACACAGATTTATATAGCTTGTACTTGGAAATGGCTGGGGGAATGTAGATTCGGTTTTCATCTAACTTTGTTACATTTTACTAATTGCCTTTAACGTACTTCCTCCACCAGAGCCAGTCTGCTTTAATTACTACTGAGTATTCTTTTGGGAATTTCACCAAGATACCAAAGGAAAATGAAATCTAACTACATTCAAGTGACGTAATTGCTATTGGCCTTCATATCAAACACAGATAAAGGCTGGATTTTTTTTTCTTTCCTAATGTTAACTTTAAATCAGAGTGCCCAAATGAGCTGAACCTAAGAAAACCTGGGTCTGTAAATAGGCCTGGAACCATGCAACATAACCTAGTTGGAAGCATGGTTCACGGATGTGATAAAATTTTGCGCTTTTTGGCATTTCTTGACTAATATGATAAAACCACCTTACATTTTTCACAGAGCTTTATAGGTTATAAAACATTTCAAATCTGTTATTTTATTTGATCTGTGCAATAAAACCATGAAGCAGGTATTCTCTCTCTTTTGTGTAAGGTGAAACGAATGCAGAGTCAGAGAAGTCAAGAAGCCTACCCAAGGCTTCAAAGCTAGGAAGTGGTAGAAATAAGACCTGAACCCAGGGTATAGAGAAGTTGAGCATGGAAGGGAGGGTACAGCACAATGGGGGCCCTAGTGACTCAACTGAACATCAACTGTGTGCTAGGTACTGTCAGATGACACAAATGTGAACCACAATCTGTACCCTAAAGTCACATAAATGCGTAAGAAATATATGTAAAGGCTGGATAACCGCTAGTTAAAAGAAAATTAAGTCCAAAATGTAGTCTTCAGACCTATGCTCCTTCTATTATTCCACACTGCTTCTCACAATTCTGTTGCAAGGGACCAGCTCCCACTTACCACCTTCTGTCTGTTTCTCTCTTTAGCTTTCAGAGGCTGCCTTTTGGAATAGTTACAAAGTAGACTTTGGTGAAGCTCCTGGCTCTCCAGAGAAACAATAAGAGCATATTGGTTGGAAAGGAACATTGGATGAGATTGCTAGGATCTCCTGCAGAGACAACTGAATCAGGGGGTCACTGGTGTGCACAGATGAGAGCAGGAGTCTTATATTTTTGTCCCTTGTCAAATATGTAAATAGTATCAAACATCAAACCATAAGAAGTATGTTTGAGAGAGTGAGTCAGAGGGAGAGTAGAGGGGGAGAAAGGTAGGGAAAGAGAAGGAGAGAGAAGAGAGAAGCCTCACGTTTGGTGTATATGAAATTTATACTAAGATTTACTCTCTTACCAAGGTGTGGTGTAGCTCTGCTAGTGGAGGCCAATGGTTTTTTGATACTTGCTTTGATTCTTGAGGACAGGGCAAGGACGAACTGATTGAAAATTTGGTAAGTCTTTCCAATATAGGACACCAAGCAGATGAAACGGACATTTGAAAGCCTGGACAGTAGGTAAGAACTTGAGTGCCCTGAACCAAATGGAGGCTGAATAACAGTATTCCCCAGAGGCTAAATCCAGAGATTAAAAAGGTTGAGGGGAGGGTGGCTTAAGGACACATGCACTCCTTTAGGAGCTCCATTTACTTTAAATTCCTCTAATTTAGAGTGCCAGAGAGAGAGGCCTCTAGGATCTGGCATCTCCTAGGCAAGACAAAATCCTCATTACCATGACAAAGAGATCTGAAACTCTTTCAAACTTGCAGGAGGGCCCCCTCTGAGCTTAGGTTTGGAAATTTGGCAGCTAACATTTTATGCTACTGAGCAAGTTAGAATATTTTAGTAAAATTTATTTTGTATTCAGAGTGGACCAAGCCAGGAGACAGGAGGTTGAAGGGCTTAGGGGGGCTGACATCATTATAACCTCCAAAAAGTATTGGCAAACCAGAAAACCCTAAGTCCTCCTGACTACAGACCATTCCCCCATATAAGGCTGCCTGCAATGGGCCCTTATTTCCTACCACATCACATCCCAACATTTCTGCGTGGCTTTCAAGATTTGCCCCCAAACAATTTCTGCTGCCCTGGTCATTAGGCTTGGCCTCATTACTCCACAGACTATGCTCTTCTCCTACCTTTCTTTGTGCTTTCACTGCTGGCTCTGCCTGGAACACCCTCCCCTCTGCAGCTCACCCAGTGAAATTATACCAATATGTCAAAGTCTACCTCCTCCTCAAAACCTTTCCTGACTATTAGAGACTTCGCTGATCCCCCTCTTTCTGAAGAATAAATGTGATCCGCAGTAAGAAGGCAAGATAAGGGAAGCAGTGTGGTGGAGAATCTAAAATAGTAGTACAGGATTAGGAGAAAATTTGAATTCAAGTTCCAGGTCTGCCAGTAATTAGAGTTAATCACTTTGGCAAAGTTATCTAAGCTTCAAGCATTTGTTTGTTTTCTATTCTATTTATACCCCATTATTCATTACTTGTCTCCTATATGCTAGTTGTTGATGAATCCTATCTAGACCTTGCCACTGAAGATTTTATAGTCTAATAAATGTATATGCATACATTTATTATGTATGTAAATAATATGTATATAAATAATTAGAATAAAAATAGGAAAAGTGGTTAAATACCAAGAAAGCATCATAGAAAGTTCCTCAAGAGGTCAGAGGAAGTTAAAGTTAAAATTAAATTTCTTTTTGTAGAAAACAGCATTTGAACTTGGCTTTGGCGCATGAACAAAAATACTCTAAGAATCAAATAATGTATAGGGAAAGTGTTAGAAAAGTATAAAATGCCTAACAAATGCAAGGGCTAGTATTTTAACTGGGGTGAGGGGTAGGAGAAGCTCTTCTAAGGAGTGATAAAGTGGGGAAAGGAGTGCTTCAATCCCTTAATTCTTTAGGCACAACCTGCCAATTACTTTACTTCAGAAGCAGCAATGGGCTCCCTTGATAGTAGGGCCTTCATCTATTCTGCGTCCTTTTCTGCCAGCACACAAAAGAGCCTACATTACATTGTACATGAAAACTTTCCAGGGCCACCTGGAGCAGGGGCTCAAAAGGAGCCTCACATAATGCTCTGTAAGTTTGAGCAGAGGGCCAATGTGAGGACAACCACCGACATGGCTCACGTACTTCCAAGATAAACGGTAAAAGAATATACCAGCAAGACAAATCAGCTAGTTTTAGCTTACATGCAGAATAAGGGCAACTGCCTCAGGTCCCACTCTTGGGCAATTGTAGTTGGGGAGCTAAAGCAGCTATGCAGGTATAAAGCAGAGGAAGAGCCTGACAGCAGCTAAAATACTCTTAAAATGCACTCCCCCACCAAAGTTCTATCAGGAGGCTTGTTGTCCATCTGTAAGATCCACCTTCCCCCAAGCTGTTCTCCAGTCTACCGGCTGCCCGGATTCAGATGATACAGACTATCCCTTGGTAAATGCTTCTAGCAGTTTTAGGTATGAATTTGTGTGCCTCGTCAGGATGACCCTCCTGGTCCCCCTCCACACAAGGAAATCATTCTAGCACACAATGCCCAAGCTTCTTTTCCATAGTCTTTTTCTTCATCCTTGGAGGGCATGTTTTCCCCTCCCCAAAGCACCAGTACATAGTCATATATTCTAGTTGTAAGTCCTTCTAGTTCTTCTGTGGGAGCCACCACTACAGCATGGCTCCTGGCAGACGAGTGGTGTGGTTCTGAGCCTAGGAACTGACCTGGGCCGCCAAAGTAGAGTGCGCCGAACTTTAACCACTAGGCCATCAGGGCTGGCTCAGAGGGCAATTTTTTTTTCTTTTTGAGAGAAAGATCAGGGTTTGGCTGGGTATCTAGCCCAGTATTTAGCTCAGAATGATCTTCCAACAGTATTCAGGTTCACATAAATTGATCTCAATTCAATTCAGACTCAAATTTCCTGTTGGTATTTGTCATCACATTATTAATCATAGCCTTTCACTGGGCCTTGCTCAGGGTTTGCCGAGAAGCTCCTGTCTATGCCCTTCTCCAGAGGCTCAATTTTGCACCTTCCTTGAGAGGGTCACATCTTTGCCAAAACTCCATTGTGGGTGGTGGAACAGTTTGGCTTGTGCAAACTCCTCCAAGAAATATATAGCTACTGATAAGAAAGCACAATGTCAAACTGGAGAGGGACAGAATGGTTCTAGTGACAAAATTATCTCTATCACAGAGAAAAATAAAATCTTCAGTGGGATTATTTTCACAGCCTCCCATTCACTGCTCTGAGGAGTTGTCTTGCAAATTTCCATTCTTCCTGCACTTAGTCACAGCCTAGAACAGCTCTAGCCTTCATTACTTATTTGTAAGAATAATAATCCCTCATATTTAATGTACTGCTTATTATATACATATGATATATCATATGATCTTTATGATTTATATTTATTACATATAATAACTTAATACATTTAATGTACTGCTTTATCATAAATATATGTATGATATATGTATATTATAATGTACTGCTTTATCATATATACACATATGTATGTATATACATATGTATATGTATACATATATATCATATATATATATATATGACAAAGCAGTACATTAAATTCACAATAATACCCACTTGTGAAGGAAAGAGTTAAAACAACAGGCCTGAGTTGCTCAAATCTTGTACATTCTCCAAAGGGCCTGCTTGTATAACTGGCATTTGGCCAGTTCCTGGGAACTAAGGTCTTAGAATGTCCCCTATGCTACTAACTGATAAGGGCACTGTGTGTGCTTGAAGCCTTGAACTACACTGTACCAGCTTGTCTAGATAGTTTGCATAAAAAATGTGATTTACGGTGAACACCTGCTTTCCTTCTGGGGGTTCTGGAGTTTCAGTAACTGCAATCAGTTACTGCAGTTATTCCAGTAAAAACCCTGGACTTTTAGGCTCAAGCAAGCTTCCCTGGCAGAAAACACTTTGCATGTGTTTCTGCAGTTCTTTGCTGGGAGATTAAGCACATCCTGTGTGACTCCATTGGGAGAGGACTCTTGGAAGCTTGCACCTGGTATCCTCTAGCCTCTGCCTGATGTACCTTTTTCCTTTATTGATCTTGTTTGTTTATCTTTTTGCTGTGATAAACTGTAATCTAATTATAATGACTTCTGAGTCCTGTGAGCCCTTCTAGCACATCAGCGTACCTGGGGGTGGTCTTAGGGACCACCAATACAGTCTTACAATGTGATGAGGATTATCACCTCCATTTTACATATAAGGAAACCGAGTTTCAGAGAGATCAAATGACTTCCCCAAGAGTAGAGTTAGTGCTTGTGCCAGAAGTAGAACACAATTCTTCTTTCCAAGTCCCAGGCTTTTTCTACTACACTAAACTGCTCCCTCTATAAATTTTGTTGGGGTTGGAGGGGTAGATAAAATGGATTCAGAGGTCTCTTTCAGCTCTGACAGTTTATAACTGTACGCCCAACAGCCCACATAAAAAGAAGGCAAAGGAGGAAGGACAACTAAAAAAATGCAAAGTTTACGCAGGTCATCTCTCCCTATTCCCTCCTTGCACACCTCACTTCTGTCCCAGGGTGTCCAGGGCTCTACTGACACTCTACAAGAATGCATGGGCAAGGGAAAAAATTACACTTTAAAGAATGAAAGAAGTTCTGCTCTGCATGCTTTTCCCCAGGCATTCTGCTTAGTCCTTGACAAATAAAACTGTACACATGGATTGGGTTTAGTTCAGTGTTGTCATTAGGGTAAGAATGGAAGGGAAAGTTTATAGCTATCTCTGACCTGACATTCTGAACACAACCTTGCCTTGCTCTAAACTCGCAAAGGACTGGCTTTGTCACTCAACACTCCCCATACATCTGTGCAGTCTGTCTCACTAACTAAGCTATGTGTTCTGCGAATGGTGAGGGAGGAGATTGTGCCTATCTGGAGGAGGGAGGTAGGATAATAGATAAAACTTATGAAATGAATCCCCAATCACAAAATTTAATACTTAGAAAATATGTTACATGTTTTAAAGAGAACACTAAAGCAAATGAATGAATTCAGTTGCAGCTTTGCTTTTATCTCCAATATTAAAATATCATTGGGTGAGTTTCAAGGCCCTAGGCTGAGCTTTTCTTTGCCATGCTAGACAAATTTTCCACTGAGCAAGGGAAGTGGGCAGACATTCACGTGTGTAACAATCAATCTTATCCTTGGCAATGGCTTCCTAAAGGGTCTTTCTGTTCTGAGTTTGGCATCAGCAAGTCCAGTTTGAGTACAATGTTTGGGGGTTTTCACAGATTTATATCACTCAGGAAAGAAGCTTGTTTGTCTATGCAGAAAATGTTGGCTTGGTTGTACAGTGTGGGGGGTTAGATTTGGCTTATCCAGACATAGAAAAAACCTCTGAGAAAGCGCTAAAGGACAGCTAAACACAGAAAGATTGATTTTTTATCATACACAGAAAGGAATATTTGGGGAGAAAGGAGAAAGAGGCAGCTAAATTACTTATAAAGATACTTTCAGGCACAGACTAGCAGACAGCATCTCATATCCATTAATAAAACTGGGCTCTGCAAGACAAAAGGCAGACCATTTGCTCTTATTAAAAAGCTCCAGTTTTCAGGAACTATTACTACTATCCTGAATCTAGCACCCGCCCCCATACGCAACTATACATACTGAGCCAGATGAGCACGCAACATTCCTAAACTAAGGACACTCTTTAACTCCACCTTCATATACAAACTAAAAAAGCACATATTTACTAAATAGTTCTGACAGGAGGAGGAGGAAAAATGCAGAACTTAGAGGCAAAACGAAAGTAGGTAGTTGAAAACAACGTTGTTTATACATACATACATACACACACACATCCATCCCTCCAGTGCTCTACACGGTATCAGCTATTTCCAGTTAAGCTATGCCCCTTTCACTGGAGGAATATAAAGATTGGAGTCATGGGCATTTCAGAGTCCCTTCTCTATTTGCCCAATACCTACTCTAGCTCCTGTTAAGATTCACTCAATGTGACCAGTAATAAAACAAGACCTACCTAGCAAATTAGAGCCATCGCTTTTTGGTCTGGGTCTCAGTTTCCCTAACTGTAAAAGGAAGGGACAGAACTGGACCTCCCAATTCAGCTAATATTCGACGGTTGTTTGACTCTATTACAAATAACTGCAAGTGCCACATGCCACAAGACAGATGCCAAAGATACTTTCAATACTCACTTATATACAGGCCCATACATACATATGGAGCTTTTTTTTTTGTCTCAGAAAGGCAAGGGAGCCCAGGGGCTCAAGACTTTCTCAAATGTGGATAAGTAAGCTGAGAAGATTACACTGAGCAGGTGCTCCTTCCCCCAGTTTGCCTTTTCTTTTAGGGAGAGAGGAATGCTGAGCTATAATGTCAAAGTCTAAAAGAATCTGACCACAGTTACAGTGGCAGTGTTTTGATGACTATTGGCTTCTGTACTTCTGTGAAGAGATGGAGTACACTGCTTTTCCTTAGAAGTCAAATCTTTCTTTGAGCTTTGAGCCAGAAAAACTACAGATGATTTCTAGACTAAAGATGAAGCCAGTCACCTCTAAAGTTGGAGTTTGCTGGATCCTGGTACACAGCAAGGGTAAGGGAATAACCTGGGCCCAGAGCACCTGGGCCCAGAGACCAGAATCAATCAAGAATCCCAACTGGAACCCAAAATAGCAGTATGTACTGAATGTGCCAGCGTTTACTTGGTAAACTGAAATAATGTGGATTTTGTGAGGGTGAGGAATTACCCAATAAAATCAGCTCAATCTAAAATCAAACTGATGAATTTTCTACAACTGCTAGAAGAGAAAGAAAAAATTACCCACCCACTAAGTTTTGAGGGAAATACTGGGTCACTTTAAGAACTAAATACCTACCTCTCCTAATAGAGGGAAAACAGATTTTATCTTCAGGACTGATTTATTAATGTATAATACCACCTAACATGTGTAGCATTTTATATTCTGTCTTACTTGATCATTAATAATTAATAATTCAAATTTGTGTGATGTTAAATTTATAAAGTACTTTAACATATTTCACACTATTTATCCTCTGTTGATCCTTGCAAACAACCCTGTGAGCATGAATGGGCAGGTATTACTATCCCTATTTTACAGATGATAAATAGGAGGCTAAGAGAGGCTGAGCACTAAATAGCTGGCATTAGAATCCATGCATCCAGTTCCAAGCTTTTTCTACTTTGCAGTGAGATCAGCAAGAGATACAAACATGACATGATGTCACATACCCCATTCCAGGTCAAAACTCGTTATCTAACCCCAAGTTTATCATTGTACAAGTTTATCTCTTGGAATGCTTTTGAACATGAAACCCAAGTTTAACTTCCTGAATCAGTAGGGAGATACGTGCTAGGAGCCATAAATCTTGTATTCTATTTCTTGATTTTGGCTCAAATATCCCTTTACCAAGAAAAGAGAAGAGGAGAGGGTGATACAATTTTAAGTTTCACACAATCTTCCAAAGATTTCCAGCTCCCAGGGTGCCAGAAAGTACCCTGCCATCTAGTGGTCATTTGCAGAAATTTCGTCTGCCTGGTACCCTTGGGAGGAGACATCCTGTGGCTATTCCTTTTTTCCATCTATATGGAATATGGTATAAAAGTGATCACTATTCCAATCAAGCTCAGCGGCAGATACCCCACTACACCATACACACATCCTTAGGCCAGACTTCTTAGAAAGGGATTGTGTTAAAAGTTAGTAGTTTAAACAAACACAGATGTACCATACAATCCAGCACCTGCACTCTTAGGTATATACCAAAGTGAATTGAAAACTTACGTCCACACAAAAACTTGCATGTAGATGTTTATAGCAACTTTATTCATAATTTCCAAAAGCTATAAATAATCAAGATATCCTTCAAAAGAATGGACAAACATCTTTACAATGGAATATTATTCACTGATAAAAATGAACTATTTGAAAAAGCTACTGATTTACACAAGAATGTGAATGAGTCTTAAATGCATTTTGCTAAGAGACAGAAGCTATACACAAAAGGCTACATATTATATGTATGGTTCTATTCATATGACACTCTGGAAAAGATAAAACCATGGGGATGGAACACCCATCAGTAGTTTCCAGATGCTGGGGGAAAACAGGCTGGTTGATAACAAAGGGGATACGAAGAGGGACTCTGAGAGTGACAGAACTGGGGTGGGTAGTACCTGATACAATGTATTTGTCAAAACCTATAGAACTATAATTCACAGAAAATGAGCCTTAATGTACGTAAATTAAAAATCAACCAGGATGTCGAGGGATCTGGAATAGAATGCAGACTGTGACAAATGAATTTACTGGTATTACAAATGTGTGACATAACTGTACTGGGTAGTGGTATGAAGTTAACTTTCAAAAATTGTGTTTTGACTGGAAACTATAAGGGTAAAGACAAAAAGAACCAAACGTTAACACTGTACTTTAGTTGGTAGATTTGTCTGTTACGGGGTGTGAGTGAACAATTCTGAAAATACTTTACATGTATACTGGGGCTGAACAAAGAAATAAAATGGATGGTGGATAGTGAAAACCAGGATGCTTACTGTTAGAGAGGGAAGTTACAGATAAACAAGAAAGGAAGGCTAGAATAAACCCTGTAGTACTGGATTAGAGTTGGAGACATTAGAATGAACTCATGTTTAGCTTAACATATATACAAATGGATAGATAGAAGATATAGAAACAATTATAGATATGTATATATACATGGGTTAGTATACAAACACATATTGCCTAGCTCTGTCCACTAAGAAAGCCTAGAAGCAACAGCAGCTCAGTAGCAATGACCACTTCCAGATCTTGGTTTCTAAATACAATTCTCCAATAAAAGGAACCAGGGTCCCTTGGAGAACTGGCTGATTCTAGGGCTTGGGAAGGAAAAACACCAGATGAGTCTAGAGTATCTTACAGTACCAGAAAATAAGGAAGTACTAAAAAAATAAAAGGAAGGGGGCATTTCAAAGGGACACAGGAGCCAACCTGAAAGAATCTCCAATGGTCAAAGCTGGAACAATTTGAGCAACAAAATAAATGTGGTAGTATCAAATTAAAACCCAAAGAATGAAAGAAATATATGTGAGTTTGTGCACATAAAAATTAATGATTGAATAAATAAATAAATAAATAAATGGTGGAGAAGAGATAGATCTTCCTTAAGATGATTCCAAATAATATATGTAGGTACTCCTCCTTCCAGGAGGACAAGCTTGGGTGTGAGCTGCACTTAGTGACTTACTCCCAAAGAATAGAGAATGGAAAGGCAAAAAATAGTAACTTTACAGTGGACAAACATGGTAAACACTGTGTTAACCAAGTCATCAAAGTTAAGCAGTGATAGTTACCAGTGATAAATCTTAATGATATTATGTACCCCTTGATATAATGTGATGAAAATGTCACTTTACCTCTGTATTATTCTTCTCCAAGACCAATAACCCCAGTGTAATAATGAGAAAAACATCAGAGTAACAAAAATTGAAGGACATTCTGCAAAACGTCTGACCAGTACTCTATAAAAATGTTAAAGTTATGAAAAACAAGGAAAAACTGAGAAACTGCCACAGACCAGAGAAGACTAAGGATAGATGCTGATTAAATGCAAGGTGGTACCCTGGATTGGATCCTGGCATTAAAAAAAAAAGGACCTTAGTGGAAAAGCTGGTGACAACTGGATGAAGCTTGGAGTTTCGTTAATAGTAATATACTAATGTTGGTTTCTTAGTTTTGATAAATGTACCGTAGTAATGTAAGATGATAACATTAGAGGAAACTGGGTGAAGAGTGTATGGAAACTCTCTGTATTACTTTTGCAACTTTTCTGTAAATTTAAAGTTAATCTCAAAGTTTTTTTAAAGTTAAACCATATGGAATATGTGAAAATGTTGACACACACACACACAGAGTTAGTAGTCTAAACAGATATGTCTGTCAGATTCCTCCTTAACATACAACTAGGGAGAAAGAATAGTCTTTTCAAGGCAGAGGTCCATCATTATCTGACTGTGTGACCTTGAGCAAGTTCCTTTTTTCAACTCTGGGCTTGAATTTTCCATCTGTATTATGAAGGGTTGAACCAGATGGTCTCCAAAGACCCTTTCTGATATACCCAGTCTAGGGTATATTTTCAGCTGTGTGGGAGGCAGGAACACAGCCCAAAAGCTTCCCCTGGGTTTGCTTAACAATACCAGCTGCTTTGCCAACACAAGCTCAAAGTAGAATGTTCTATGTGAGTTCCAGTGACTAGCAATGGGTTCAGTAAGCAGCAGGATGGAACTGCGCATGGTATAAGCCTCCTTTCTGGGCAGAGTTCTGTGTTGTTCAAGAAATGAGGGCAATGTGAAAGCCATCTTTAGGTGGCATTTAAGAAGAAGGGAAAATGAACCAAAACTTGTATTTCTGTGGTTAAGATACATGTGGCTTCTTGCTGAGTCATGGCTGCTCAACCACACTGGCTAAGAAAAGACACATTGCCAGTAAACCAAAGTGCCTTAAAAATGTCATTCTTCCTTTTCACCAGATATGGGCAGGTAATATTTGAAAGCAAGTTATGCCTACATCCCAGAGAAGAGTTGGGGCCACTAACAGCAATCACATTATTACTCCCTACTCTTGAAGGTCCCTTATCAGGACAAACCCTTGAGGGAAATAACTCTTGACTTCCTAGAACCAGAATATGCTAGCTTCAGACATTGACATTACTTCAATCGCTTCATAGGAAAGAGATGGCTGAGAAAGACGTGCACCCTCACTTTCAAAGATATTGCCTATGTGTGATAAATATATATACTCACACACAGTACACCAACCTCAAAACTAAAGGGCTAGATCGCCATCTTGTAAAAGATTTAAACTGCCAAAAGTCTTCCTAGCCCATTCCAGCCTGCCTACAGCCTAAGGGAAGATTAAAATAATAGAAGTGGAAAATAAACCTAAAATTCAATGCATATTTCCAAATCTTATCAACCTGCAAGAGAATTAAGGAGTGCCTCACTCAGAAAGGAACACAAGGCTATTACTTCCACCACCACATTTAGCAGTGCTTAAACCCAATAGTTGCTTATATATTTCATTGTTCCCTCAATCAGGACTTTCAACAGGCCCAACTTTCAGTGTGACGGACAACCTGAGAAACTCTGGCTTTTGCCTGAAGTTCATGGCTTTGAAGTCAAAGGGGCTTCCTGAAGAAGGTGTTTCTTAGGGCAGTCTTGCTGTCATCTTTGTATTTAGATAATTTTCATAAAGAGCAAGATGGACATTTGGGCCCAGCTACCATAATTTTCTTACCAGGTTAAAATATTTTTTTACCTTGTTTTCCAGTACATTTGCTGTTAACACTGAAGCTTTAGTTAGATGGTGATAGAGTATAGGCTTTTTATTTTAATTTGTACACTTTTCCCCCCCACAAAGAAACAAAATTATGGTTATTCCTTTTATTAACATATCCCTATTGATGCTAACACAAAATATTTAGTCTCACAGCCAGTGTGCAATAATGCAAGTCACTGGGTAAATGGAATAATAGAGAAAAGGAGAAAACAAGAGAGAAAGATGGATGAGAAAGAAGGGCAAAGAAAAGGGGACGTGAAGAAGAAGAAAGGAAAGATGGAAAGAAAAGAGAAAATAAAACAGCTGATGACAAAGAGAGGAAGAAAAAGAAGAAGTAAAGGAAAAAGATGATAGTGAAATAAGAACGCAATGAAGAAAAGCCTCAAATTGCCATTGCCTTTTAATTTTATTGAGTAGTGTTACTGCACATTTGAGAATATTTGTTGCTGAGTGTGGAATAGATTGGATTCCAATTGTTACCTGTGTGTAGAGGGAGATTTTCACAAAGGCCTCAATGAAGGCCTGGCTTCCCTTTACAATAAGTCCACTGACTCATTCTCAACCCACATATAGGATGTTACTAGAATAGGGAGTCAATGATCCAATTTTGTGCTGGCTTCAGAGCCACTAACAAAAAGTTCTTTTGACCTCCTATGGAATTAAAGATCAAGCAGCCCCTTTTACCCATGCTATTTACACACTAGCCAGTAGCACATGCATACACACACACAGACACACACATATACACACACCACTTCCTCAAATTGGGGGATTTAGCTGGCCCAAAACAATAGCAAATTCTCTAAACCCAGTAAAAGAAAATTACATATTGATAAAAGAGTCAATTCATCAAGAAGATATAACAATTATAAACATATATACACCTAACAACAGAGCCTGAAAGTACATGAAGCAAAAACTAACTGAATTGAAGGAAGAAATAGACAGTTCTATAACAATAGTTGGAGACTTCAATATCCCAACACTTTCAATGATAGATAGAACAACTAACTAGAAGATCAATGAAGAAGTAGAGGACTTGAACAATGCCATATAGTAACAAGATCTAACTGAAATATAGAGAACACTAGACCCAATAACAGCAGAATACACATTCTTTTCAAGTGCACATGGAACATTCTCCAGGTTAGGCCATATGTTAGGTGACAAAAGTTTATTGAGATAAACTAAAAAAGACTGAAATCATACAAAATATCTTTCCAAACTAGAAATCAAAAATAGAAAACTAGAAACTCACAAATATGTGGAAATTAAGCAAGACATTCTTAATCAATGGGTCAAAGAAGAAATCACAAGGGAAATTAGAAAATATTTTGAGACGAAAACAAAAACATAACATACCAAAAATTATGGGATGCAGTGAAAATGGTGCTCAGAGGGGAATTTACAGCTGTACATGCCTATATTTAAAAAGAAGAAAGATCTCAAATCAATAACCTAAAGTTATCACTGGGAACTAGCTAAAGAAGAGCAAACTAAGCCCAAAGAGAGCAGAAGGAAGAAATAATAAAGATCAGAGTGCAGGTAAATGAAATAGAGAATAGAAAAACAATATAGAGAATCAATGAAATTATAAGTTGGTTCTTTGAGAAGATCAACGAAATTTACAAACCATTAGTTAGACTGATTAGGAAAAAAGAAGGTAAGACAAGTTATTAAAATCAGAAATGAAAGTAGAGACATTACTACCGACATTATAGAAATAAAAAGGATTACGAGAATATTATGAACAATTGTATGCCAACAAAGTAGATAAGCTAGATAAAATGGACAAATTCCTAGAAACACACAAACTACCAAAATTGACTCAAGTAGAAACAGAAAACCTGAACAGACCTGTAACAAGTAAAGAGATTGAATCAGTAATCAAAACCCTCCTAACAAAGAAAACTCCAGGACCAGACAGCTTCACTGGTGAATTCTATCAAACACTTAAAGAAGAACTAACACCAATTATCCTCACACTCTTCCAAAAATAGAAGAGGAGGGAACATTTCCTAGCTCACTCAATGAGGCCAGCATTACCCTGATACCAAAGCCAGACAAAGACACCACAAGAAAAGAAAACTACAGCCTATTCATCTCTTATGAATATAGATGTAAAAATCATCAACAAAATACTAGCAAACAGAATCCAGCAGCCTATTAAAAGGATTATACACCATGACCAAGTGGGATTTATCCCAGGAACGAAAGCGTGGTTCAACATACAAAAATCTACCAACGTAATATACCACATTAATAGAATGAAGGAAAAAACATAATCATCTCAGTTGATGGCAAAAAGTCATTTGGCAAAATCTAACAACCTTTTATGATGAAAACACTCAACAAACTAGGAATAGAAGAGAATTTATTCAACATGATAAAGGGCATTTATGAAAAACCCACAGCTAACATCAAACTCAATGGTGAGAGCCTGGAAGTTTTCCCCACTAAGATCAGGAACAAGACAAGGATGCCAACTTTCACAACTTCTATTCAACATTGTACTGAAAGTTTTAGCCAGAGAAATTAGATAAGAAAAAGAAATAAAAGGTATCCAGATTGGAAAAGCAGAAATAAAACTACCTCTATTGAGAAATGACATGATCTTTTATATAGAAAATCTTTTAAAATCCTCAAAAACACTGTTAAAGTTAATAAACGAATTCAGCAAAGTTGCAGGATAGAAAATCAACACACAAAAATCAGTTGTATTCCTATACAAGGATAATGAGCAATCCTAAAGGAAATTAAGAAACAATTTCATGTTTAATTAATTCTGTTTGTTGAATGAATACATGCATTTCTCAAATTGTTATTTTAGTGTATCTTATCAATATCTCTAGGGCTTCCCCTCCTGTCATTAAGTTATTTGGAAAGAAATAATTCTATCCTTTGGATAGATTACAGCATGTTTATTTCTCTATAACAGAATAATTAAGTTGCTTCCAATTTTTAAAATAAAGAGCACTGTGACAAATTAAAAAAAGAAACAATTTTAGTAGTTTTGTTTTAAAGAGAAGAGTCTTGTTATAAATATGAAAGAAGACAGTAAAACTGAAATTTGAAAAAAAAAAGAAACAATTTTATTTAGAATAGTATCTAAAAGAATAAAATACTTAGGGATAAATTTAACCAAGAAGTTCCAAGACTTGTATACTGAAAACTACAAAACAGTGTTGAAAGAAATTAAATAAAACCTAAGTAAATGGAAAGATATCCTGTGTTCATGTATGAGAAGACTTAATATTAAGACAGCAACACACTTAAAGCGGTCCACAGATTCAATACAATCCCTATCAAAATCCCAGTGGCCTTTTTACAGAAATAGAAAAGCCAATCATAAAATTCATATGGAAGTGTAAGAGACTTGGAATAGCCAAAATAATCTTGAAGAAAGACTGTGGTGCAGCGGTTAAGTGTGCACATTCCACTTCGGCAGCCCAGGGTTCGCCAGTTAGGATCCTGGGTGCGGACAGGGCACCACTTGTCAAGCCATGCTGTCTTAGGCATCTCACATATAAAGTGGAGGAAGATGGGCACGGATGTTAGCTCAGGGCCAGTCTTCCTCAGCAAAAAGAGGAGGATTGGCAGCAGATGTTAGTTCAGGGCTAATCTTCATCAAAAAAAAAAAAAGATAACTTCGGAGGACTCACATTTCCCAATTTCTAAACTTACTGCAAAATTACAGTAAACAAATAGTGTGGTACTGGCATGAGGATAGAAATATAGATCAATGGAATAGAATTGAGATTCCAGAAATAAACCATACGTCTATGGTTAATTGAGTTTGACAGGGGTACTTAGGCCACTCAATGAGGAAAGAATAGTCTCTTCAACAAGTGCTGCTGGGACAACTGGATATCGACATGCAAAAGAATGAAGATGTAACTTTACTTCACACCAAATAGAAAAATTTACTGAAAATGGATCAAAAACTTAAATGTAAGAGCTAAAACTATTAGATAAAAACCACAGGGGTAAATATTCATGATCTTGGGTTTGACAATGGTTTCTTAGATATGACACCAAAGTACAAACAACAAAGAAAAAAATAGATAAATTAGACTTCATCAAAATTAAAAACTTTTGTGCCTCAAAGGATACAATCACGAGAGTGAAAATGCAATCCACAAAATGAGAGGAAATATCTGAAAATAATAAATCAGGTCTGGTATCCAGAATATATAAAGAACTCTTAAAACTAAAAACCAAAAATACAAACAGGCCTGGGCAAAGGACTTAAATAGACATTTCTCCAAAGAAGATATACAAATGGCCAATGAGTGCATGAAAAGATGCTCAGAGTCATTACTCATGAGAGAAATGCAAATCAAAACTACAATAAGACACCACTTCACACCCACCAAGATAGCTATAATAAAAAAAAAAGGAAAATAACAAGTGTTGACAAGGATGTGGAGAAATTGGAATACTAACACATTACTGGTGGGAATGTAAAATGCTGCAGCTGCTATAGACAACAGTTTGGTGATTCCTTAAAGAGTTAAACACAGCTACCATACAATCTCACAATTCCACTCCTAGGTGTATACCAAAAAGAATTGAAAGCCAGTGTTCAAACAAAAATTTGTACATGAATATTCATAGCTGCACTATTCACTCTAGCAAAATGGTATTAGGGAAATGCTGGTACTACAAAATGGTTAGAAAGTATTTCCTCTACTTCAATTTTCTGGAAGAGACTGTAGAGAATTGGTAGAATTTCTTCCTTAAATGTTTAGTAGAATTCACCAGTGAAGCAATTTGGGCCTGGTGCTTTCTGTTTTGGAAAGTTAATTACTGATTCAATTTCTTTAATAGATATATAGGTCCTATTAATTTTTACATATGGCATTCCAAAGCTCTCTCACCTCTAAATAAAGACAATTCCTTCAAATTATAATGGAAATGGAAAGGAGTTTTTTCTGTTGGAGGGGGCAGTCCCTTTCTGACTTTAAAAAAAGTTCTAACACTTTCCTCTCACACCCAGACCATTATTTCTACTAGGAATAAAAAGCAAAAATAAAAATCATAATATAATTAAAATTCTAGGCCCATTCCTGTTGAAGGCAAAGACAACTGTCCATTTCAGGATGTATTAGTTGGAATCTATGAAGCATGGAACTTGTTTCACAGGAAACCTGAACAAAAAATTACCAGAAAAGTTAGAGAACTGTATTTTGATTTATGGAACCCTCAGAGGAGTTGGTTACCCTCTGGAGCTCCAAAATTTAATTAATAGCCTGATGCACCCAACCAAGAATTTTGGGCCAGCACTAGACCAAAGAACACTAAGCAGAGATATTAGTTCAGTGGCCTCATTAACAGATGAGGAAACTGATTCATACGACGTGCTGAAGCTTGACCTCAGGTTTCCTGATGCCAAGTCCATTGTTCTTTCTACTGTACTATAATACACATTGCTTTTGCCGTCCCCCCTCTCCAAACACCCATAACTCACAGTGCTTGGGTTTCAAGACTTTGTAGTATCGATCACACTTGCATCTCAAGTAGTGTTTAGCACAGAGTAGGTACTCATTATTTGGCTGAATGATGAGGGTGTTTGGTTTACTTCATGTGAAGGAGCAGAAATAACAGAGTTGAGTAATAACCAGTAGAATCCAGGAAACTCAAAGCCAGTTATTGGTAGAATTGGCTTTTAAACAGGATTATAAAATAATTCGATGAGAGTAGGCTCTATCAAGAGGAAGAAAGACGATATATCAACATGGCTTTGGTATTTCTAAAAAGAAGAAAATTTCAATGTGTTTTCTTCTCTCGACAGAATAAGATAATGATTGTTAAGTTATAAACTGAATCATCCTTCAAGTACTTGAAAGCTGCATTCCTTTGTAATTAGGATTTTTTATAAAATTACAATTACAGAAAGCTTGTCTCAAAGATAAGAGGCCTTTTTGTTTATTTTAATTTTTAATAAATGCTAGACTTCAAAGATAAAACAGGGAAAGATGTGGGTGGAGGCTTTCTAATGGGTTTACCATAAATAACATATAACATTAGTATGTAAATTACTATTCTTGCTTAATCTTGTGCCATTCACATAGCTCTAACTTTAAAAGCTACCCAATATGGTCCACCACAACCTTGGCAGACACAAACCGAAGTAAAAACCTAAGCTCCAAATTTTGGGGAGTATGGTGCAATGAAGAGAAGATTGAATTGAGCAGTAGGAGATCTGGGTTCTAGTCCTAGCTCTGATATTCTGATGTCACCTTAGGTAATCCATTTCTCCTCTAGGCCTCAGTCTTCTCATGTTTAAAATGGTCCTAATAACTTCTAAGGGTCATTGTGAAGATCAAAAGAAACAACACAAATGAAGTTTATCAACTGCTCTACAAATTGGAAGTGACATAATGGCTAAACAGAGAGCAACTTCATTTGCTTCTTCCAAAGCTCAGTTAACAAACTGGAATCAAAGGGCTGTAATCCGAGGTCCAAGGATTACTCATAATAGCTACTCCTGATTGAATACCTGTAAAATGCCAGGCCCTGAACTTTCTATACATTATCTCACTTAATATTTACAACATTTAACATTAACAGCTATGCAAAAGAAATTGCTATTACCCTTATTTTACAAAGGAGAAGGGTGAGACACATGAAAGAAGTAGCAGCACAGCCAAGATTCCATAGTAAGTATCAGAAAGAGGAATTTGAAGCTCGGTTTGTTTAAACCCTAAGGCTACACTCTTCTACCCCTTCATAGTCCAGATCGCAACAAGACTTACTCTAATTGTATATACAAACAATAAATTTTAGACCCCTCAGCCTGGCATTCAGGGTCTTCCAAGATAAGGCTTACATTGTTTACCTTTCCAATGTCATCTCCCAATATGACTTTCTCTTTCATTTTCCCTTTCCTTCCATATACCATCTGTAGGGCACATGCCATGCAACTGGCTTCTTCTCCTAAGAAGTGCATAAGAAAGCATCCTACTTGAAGTAGGAGCTGTCTCCATTTCAGTCTCATTGTTTATAACATTCCCTTATGTCTGGGGTGAAAAACTGCAATTCACATATTTAACATATCTTATAGACAAATCCAAACCCTCCACCAGCTTCAGATATTCACTTACAGGTCTATTCCTTAGCTAGTTAACAGATGTCACACAGCCTAGATTAAGGAGACTAGCATTCAGGGGTAAGATTGAGTTCACACGCTGTCAGCAAAAATCATCCATTCCTCTAAGCAAGGTAGTGGTACCTTGCCATCTCTCTGAGCCTGTAGGCTAGTTAGATTCTTTGAACCTACTCCACGAAACTTGGAGAGCAGATTAGCAGCATCAGCTCCTTAAAGGGTCCCAGAATGCTAAACTCCTGAGTGATGTATGAAGAAAGCCTCTGTGCTCCTTGCCCTTGCCTTGGAGGCATCAAGAAAAATCTGTAAATAAGGGACTTGGGTGGATGAGATAAATTCCCGTCTGAACATGAGAAGGAAAAATCCATCTTCAAAGAGAACCTTTACGTAGTTCAACTAATCCCTCCCCTCCCAACAAGATATCTAAATCATAATTCACTGAAAAATATGTTGCTATGATTTAGAGAAGATTAGATAGAAGGCAGAATTGGACCCTGGGAGTAATTAGGAGGTAAGTTTCATGCTATCAGTAGATCTAGCATTCTGCCTCAGTAACTAACACATCTCAGAAGCTCTTCAATTCACAACTAATCACTAACAATAACTTGTTTAGTAAATACAATTTACACATCAGATCCAAACAACATCCAAACTTAGTTAAAATTGTACACACACATACATACATCCCCACACACCAAAGTAATATATGGTTTCTCTAGTTTGATACCCTTTTTAAACAAATGTATTTAAATAAACTTGGTTAGCTCCTGAAAGTAAAATAGATCTTTACCGAGTTATTTAGGATCTTTAATCTTCATTGTGTTTAATATTTCATATTCTTCTGACAAGTAATGAATTAAGATATTGTATCCTTTGTAAAGAAGCCAAATCAGGCTCACTTTCTCTTTATTCAAGGATGATGCAAGAAATGGATCAGCTAAATATCACATAGACAATATAATACCAAGAGGAGGAGGGGCAGGCTAAAGAAAATCAGAGTCAGGGCTACAAGAGACAAAGTAAGTCTCGGGAGGACAAGAAATAAGAGAAAGAAAAGCTGAGAGTAAATAAAAATCAGAGGAAAGAAGGTAAGATTAGAGAAAGATATCCAAAGAGAGAGAGCTTCAAGAAAAGCTTATCATTTATCCCATTTTACAGAAACCCAGACAGCTCAACTGCTTGTCCAAGGTCATAAAAAGGCAGAACTAGGACCAGAGGCCAAATCTTTCGACTCCAAGTTCAGCACAACTGCAGCCTTCTCTCCTGGTGTGGTGGATCACTGGCTGGCTGAGTTGGGAAAACCTGCTGTAGTGAACAAAGCACAAATCTAAGAGTAACACTACTTTATTTAATCCTGAGAATACTGGCCTAACTATTCACTTTCTTTATACCTTAGTTCCTCCTGCTGTCAAACATCAATTATAATAACAGGCCCAAAACTTCTAGGGAAGATGTGAAGCTAAAGAAGAGAGGTGAGAAAACACTTAGAAAAGAATTATTTCATTCAATTGAGACTTTTTTTAAAAGATGCAATAATTAGATGGCACAGTTTTAATTAAACAAAAAGACAGAAAGCAAACAATTCAGTGCCTCCACACTGCACTGCATTAAATTCAAAATTTAAACAAAGCAAAAAGCAAAATGAAAGGCACATGTACAAAATAACATGTAGGAAAAAAACCCACACTGTAAATAACTGTCCCCAGTTCCCTCCTTGAGACAAGGTGCCTTACCAATTGCTGCCCACAGGCGCCACCAGAGACCAGAGAAATTATATGCATTTTAAAGAAAAATTTTGTAAACTTTGCCAATGGGTGGGATTAAACCAGTATTCTATTCAAGACAATAATCTATTTGAGACAATAAATGTCTTGTGAAAGCATCTAGGTAAGAACACTTGCATACATGAATATAAACACACACATTTCTCTCTCACAACTTAGTATCAGAACTAGAAGTCAGCTTTCTTCACTCAGAGTTCAGTTCACCAGAATGAGTTCCATGACAGCAAGAATTTTCATCTGTATCATCTGTATTTTCACTGATGTATTGCCAGCATCACCAGTACTCAGTGATTTTATTGAGCACATGTATCATTTAGCGTGTATTAAGGACTCAATGAAAAAATTAATGCTTTTAATGCATTTATTTCAGTTGTGAAGGTCAAATGAGATAAGGGTTATAAAAACATTTTTCTTACTATAAATGGCAATACACATGAAAAGGTATTGTGAAAATTATAATCACAGCATTCCAGAGTTTAACAATACCTTAGTACCAATCATGGATACTGCTACTCAGAACTAGAATTTCTGAATAGATTTGTCAGAGAGATTTACTGTCATCCCTGTAGCACATCTCAACAAAACGGACAATGGGTGACCTGTTCTCGCTCCAAGGAACTGGCACTACCAGGATATTGTCATGTTATTGTATTTAATCATCACAGCCAGTGGCCAACATAGGAATTGTTGTCCTATTTTGCAGGTAAGGAAACTCTGAGCTCAGCAAGCTTAATTGGCAGGCCCAAGTGGAAAAGCCAAAACAGGTCATTAATCAGTCAGATGTTCCCATTTTACAGATAAGCATATATTTCTTCTTTCTAGTTTGTATTCTGCATGATTGTACATGAACAGTATATCTGGGAACAACTCTAAGAGGAATATAAAGTCATCTTTCTGGTGTAAGTCAACATTTACAGTACTGTTGTGGAATCCAAAGTGTTATAATAGAGTTGCACAATAGTACTACAGATTCAGACTCAAATATCCTCAAATACCTTCATTTTATTTCAACACTTAGTCTGTGCCAGGTCTCATGCTATTCACTGGGGAGAACAAAAGAGAAGCATAGTTCCTGTCCTTGGGGAGCTTCCAGTTTACCTAGGAATGCTGTGTCTGATGCATATAAAACAAACAATTTGACAATAATATAAAGAAGAATATGTAATTGACACAAACTAATTAGTCAACTAATACACAACTGAATATATAATTGACACGAAACAATTACAGAACAATGAGAGACTGAAATATAATTGACTTCCTACTTTTTAACTCTGTTGGTTCATAAATGACACACCATACATTCTTGTGTTGTCATGGAGCCTCAGGGAACTTTCTATTGGCTTTAATTTCTAGACAAAGTGGGCACACTCTGGGACTAACTTGGCAATCTTTCAGTTCTTGTTGTCACTGAGCTGCCTTGCCCTTCCAGAGAGAACCACAGAGGGCACAGAATCTTTGCATTAATGGAATAAAGCATGTTAATTTAAGTCACTAATCAAGAAGAGTCAATTTAATCAATATTTCTATAAAGAATGCATACTTGTGTGACTTAACCTTAATACATATTCTTTACAACTCAGACAGATGCAGGATTTATTTTTAGAAGATACGTAGTTATACAATTAAAGTAGTGATTTATACTTTACATTTTTAAGATTAATTTTCAGGTTCATCATGAAAATGAATGATGAATTTTTTTATTTTATGTATCAAAGCTAACCGAAATAAATCCTTTCAGAATCAGCGGGAAATGTCTAGAATTAAGGTCACTATCTTTTTTCTGTCGAAGGTATGATAGTTTCAGAGTTTCATATCTGAGCGACTTGGAACCATTCTTGTGCCCTAAATCTATGGGAGTCACCAAATATAATCTCTACTGCATTTTTCTTGCAATGCTAACAGTACCTTATGCTAGGTTCACAGTTAGGTTAAGGTAGCTTTCTAGCTGCTCCGTCTGTCTACAAAACATTTTCTACACTGCTAGTCACTCTCTTGAAAAATATCCCTTTGCACATGTCCTTGTCTCCCTACTCAAAAACCGTCAGTGGTTTCCCACTGCTCACAGTGGCTCCTTAGCCTGTGTTAAGGCGCTTCATGATCTGAACCTAGTGCATTTCAGCATGCTCTACCATTACTCCCTAATATGAATTCTTGCCCCCTAAACAAACTGTCGCACTTACTGCCTCTCCCATACGACAGTATTTCCATTTCTGTCTCTGCACCTTAACAGCATTCATTAATCACATAGTGAATTCCATTCTTTTCGTTGTTTACCTTCTAGTTTTCCTTCACTATCCTGTTCAAGCCCCACCTTTTGCAAAAAGTTTTCTTCAACTATCCTAGCTCACAATGACCTCTTTCTTCCTTTTTAAATTTATTTAAAAATTCTTCCAGCTTTATTGAGATATAATTGACATATAACGTTGTGTAAGTTTAAGGTGTACAATGTGTTGATTTGATGCACTTATATATGGTGAAATGATTACCACAATAGTGTTAGTTAACACCTCCATCACCTCACATAACTACTATTTTGTTTTTGTGTTGAGAACATTTAAGATCTACTCTCTTAACAACTTTCAAGTATACAATACAGTATTGTTAACTATAATCACTATGCTGTACATTAGATCCGCAGAACTTATTCATCTTATAACTGGAAGTTTGTAGCCTTTGACCAACATCTCCCCATTTCCTCCATCCCCCAACCCCTGGCAACCACCACTCTACTCTTTACTTCTATGAGTTTGGCTTTTTTAGCTTTCACATATAAATGATATCATACAGTATTTGTCTTTGTCTGACTTATTTCACTCAGCATAATGCCCTCAAGGTCCACCCATGTTGTTGCAAATGGCAGCATTTCCTTCTTTCTCATGGCTGAATATTCCTATATCTCACATCTTCTTTATCCATTCATCCAGTGACAGACTCTTAGGTTGTTTCCATATCTGGTGAATACTGCTGCAGTGAACATGGGTGTGCAGAAGTCTCTTCAAGACCCTGATTTCATTTCCTTTGGATATACGTCCAGAAGTGAGATTGCTGGATTCTATTTTTAATTTTTTGAGAAACCTCCATATTGTTTTCCATAGTGGCTGAACCAATTTACTTTACACGCACATGTTCCCTTTTCTCCACATCCTCGCCAACACTTGTTATCTCATCTTATTGATGATAGCCAGCCTAACAGGTGTGAGGTGATATCTTACTGTGGTTTTGATTCGCATTCCCCTGATGATTAGTGATGTTGAGCACCTTTTCATGTACCTATTTGCCATCTGTATATATTCTTTGGAAAAATGTCATTCAGTTCCTCTGTCCATTTTTTAATCAGATTTTTTTGCGCTTGAGTTATGTGAGTTCCTTATCTATTCTGGATATTAACTTCTCATTGGATATATGATTTGCAAATATTTTCTCCCATTCCATAGGTTGCCTTTTCATTTGTTGATTATTTCTCACCAAAAACAATCAGTATTTATGCTATTTTCACTCAGAGCAAAATTATCTACGTGGTAAATTAAATGAACATATCTTTGAATCTTACAAATCTAAGGTGTTTTTTAAAAACAATTCAAGCCCAGTCAATATGAAAAGAAACTAAAATATTGGCTTTTGTAGTTAATTTATTCAACTGTTTCCTTTATAGATTGGAAAAGATGAGTTCTTGCTTTTTTAATTCCCAAATGATTCATTCTATTTAGAATGAAGATAATGAATAAGCAAACACCCTCTTTACACTTAGAGATAAAAGCATTGCTTTTAAAAGCTAGATTAACATTTTAATGGTTTTTGATAATCCTCCTGCTTAAGTGCATCCCCCTTCACTTGGTATGACTTTCTTTAAAACCTCATCAGTAAACACAGATTCCTGAATGAGTTATTCTTAGCCCTGAAATTTTTTACTTTTATACGAAGGGATGACAGCAAAATATCCATATCACAAGTAATTCCTTTCCACCAGCCGTTGAGGACTTGGCAAGAAAATGGGTCTAAGATAGTATAGCATCTGCTGCGACCCTATTAAACTCTTCCAATAACTTAAATGGCAATACAATGAAATCTGTGAGCATTAACATATTAAAACATATTTTTATATAGATTTCTTACACAATGCATTTCAACACACTTTAAAGTCCAATCTGAAATCTGATTTCTCCAATTAAATTATTAATTTCTATTCACCCAATTCTGTCTTCCTTTTCACCATTAGAATATAAAAGTGTATTTCATTCACTGGTGTGAAATAAAAGAACTTGAGAGATTCAGAGGTGTTTTATTTAGTCTGGCTTCTAATCTAGGCAAAAGCCCTCAGTGAAACAAATTATTAGTGTCGGGAATAGATAACTAAACAGAAGTTCAATCCATGAATTTGCTATTTTTATTCTTGGTCTTTAGCTATTACAAATGGATTCACAAAGAACGGAAGATTACTGTAACATCAACGCTATAGCCTAAGTCTTAAACTGCCAGTTCCTAGTGAAGAAGCCCCATACCACACCGGACATCACAAAACACTGACAGTTCACAAAACACTGTGATCCACCTTCCGGAAGATTAAAGCAAGCCAACAAAAGCTTTCCACATCATCTTTTATGAACAATGAAAGAAAATACACCAGATTCCTTTAACAGTCCACGTACCACAGGGTCAGGAAGATCTTAAAAAGTCACCTAATCTAAAGCTCCATCTGATGCTGAAATACCTCCAATGAAGAGTATGCTCACTACCTCCTGAGAGTAGTTATCCCATTCCATGCTCACCTGTGTTGAGACAAACTTTCTTTCCCTATACTTCTGCCATATACCAAAAATCTAACTTGTCTTTCTTTTAGGCCTTCAAGGTTTATAAAGACAGAAATCATGCCACTTCTTCCCAGTTCTCTCTTTTTTTAGGGTAAACAACCCTACTTCTTAATATTTTCTATAACTCCACTTCCCTAATGATAATAGCCCTAATTTCTTTAGTCCTAGGCGATCTTACACAGTAGAAATATTAACCTTCAATCTTCGTGCTTTAGTAGAAAACAACAGTCTGCTTCTTTAAGAAGGACCCTTTTCTGCCTTCTCTTCCTATACCTTCCTCATTCCTTTCCCAACATTAATTTTTGTCTTTCTCTCTTCTCCCTTTCTTCTTCTCTATCCTTTAACTGGCCATGATATAAAAGTGAAGAACATTTAAATTATTTGTGATATTTACCTTGGCTCATGTTCTAAATTTCTAAAATCAAGTGAGTTTGTCCTCATGTAGGTTTTACGAGGCACTTAAATGTGGAATCTAAAAAAGCTGAACTCATAGAAACAGAGAGCAGAATGACGGTGCCAGGGGTTAGGGAAAATGGGTAGATGTTGGTCAAAGGTATAAAATCAATGTTATAAGTTCTGAGGATCTAATGTACAGCATAGTGACTATAGTTAACAATACTATATTATACGCTTGAAAGTTGCTAAGAGAGTAGATCTTAAATGTTCTCACCACAAAAAAGAAATGGTAATTATGCGAGGTGATGGATATGTTAATTAGCCTTATTGGGGCAATCACTTTGAAAGATATACATGTATCAAATCATCACACTGTACACTCTAAACTTACACAATGTTATATGTCATTTATATCTCAATAAATCTAGGAAAAAAGCTATAACTAAAATAGGTTGCTTTTTTAAAACTTTTATTTGGTCTCTGAATTTTAAGTCAGTGTTTCCTGTAAGGGAAAAAAGGACTTTGCCATTTGGTATTTCTTTAGCACTACCCAGTTTTCCACTATTTCTATAGACAACCAGCTGGCTTTTTATCTTACTATTTTTTTAATTGAGATATCATTGACATATAACATTATATTAGTTTCAGGTGTACAACATAATGATTTGATATTTGTATATACTGTGAGATGATGACCACAATAAGTCTAGTTAACATCTGTTACTACATAGTTACAAAAAAAATTTTTTTTCTTGTGATGAGGATGTTTAACATCTACTCTCTTAGCAACTTTCAAATATACAATACAGTATTATTGACTATAGTCACCATGGTGTACATTACATCCCCAGGACTGACTTATTTTATAACTGGAAGCTTGTACCCATTTTTTTCAATTATTTTATTGAGATCATAATGGTTTATAACATTATATAATTTCAGGTGTACCTTATTATTTATCAATTTCCGTACAGACTGCATCGTGCTCATCACCAGCAGTCTACTTTTTATCCATCACCATTCATATGTGCCCCTTTACCCCTTTCACCCACCCCCGAAGCCCCCTTCCCCTCTGGTAAGAACTAATCTGTTCTCTTTATCCATGTTTTTGTTTATCTTCCACATATGAGTGAAATCATGCAGTATTTGTCTTTCTCTGTCTGGCTTATTTCGTTTAACATCATACCCTCAAGGTCCATCCATGTTGTTGCAAATAGGACAATTTAGACAATCAACTCTTAATATCCTAAGATGCTAGGGGACAGAGAAAATTAATGATGAAAACTACATCAAAAACTCATTTAACTCATTAGTTTTCAACCTTCTTCCTTTCCCCCTATTACCAAAGTAGCAAGATTGACTGATTTAATTTTCCCCTATTCCTTCTGCCTCACATCTTCTTTTGTGGAGGTGTTAAAAGAATAGTGGGAGGCAATGACAGAGGAATAGGAAAAACAAAACAATATGTTAATACAATTTAGAGTGATTGAAAATTGGTCATAAGTCATCTTTGTGCCTGATTATGTACCTTCTTGTACACTTCTTTAAAATGTTTTATCTCTTTAAATTTTAGATGCTTCTTCCTAAAAGTACCATATAAAAGATAGGGATCCTTACTATCAGGATATATATAAAAGCCTGGAAAAGAAGGGACTGAAAGACTCAGGGCAGGAAGGGGTTCAGCAATCTATGACATTTATTTCCAAGATAAAATGGGCTTAGTTTTATTGGCGTGTAGGCCAGATGCCATAAATTTACCTCCATATCATCAACAGCTAACATTCGAGTGTTTATTACAAGCTAAGCGCTGAAGATTATTTCACTTATTCCTCACAAAATCTGTATGAGGTACATACTATAATTAGCCCCTCTCACAAGTAAGAAAATTGAGTCTTAGTGAGGTTAAGTAATTTTACCCATGGTCACACAATTACAAATTGCAGAGCTAAAGTTTGAACCCACATAAGCAGATTCCAGAGCTCTCATTCTTTATGCTAATATCATCCAATGATATATCCACTACTCCACAGAGTTGTTTATGATCATCACGACTCTTCCCAGGCAATCCAACATGACAAAATAGCAGTAATCAGCAACTTGGAAAGCTGCTTTTAAATGCCTGCTATCCTTGGTATTCCAAAGGTCAAAGACAGATTGGCCATCTTTTATCTATGCAGCTATATCCCTGCTGCTCTGATCTTGAAGTATTGCTTGCCTCAGGTAAAATTTCAAGGAATTCTTTTTAGAAATACTTATATGACCAAAATTAGTATCGCTAGTAATAAGACAAATTGGCATCATGCATCTTGTGATATGACACACTGAGAACATAATATCACTTCTGTGGTACTCTTGCCAAAAATACACTGTATCTAATCATTGGAAAACATGAGAAACTCAAATTGAGAGACATTTAAAAAAATAACTGGTTTGAATATCTTTTATGAATAAAGACACAAAAATCTTCAACAAAATACTAGCAAACCAATGTCAGCAACATACAAAAGGATTATACACCATGAACAAGTGGGATTTATCCTAGGAATGCAAGGTTGGTTTAACCTCCAAAAATCAACCAATGTAAAACACCATTATTAACAGCCGACAGTTCAAAACCAAATGATCATCTCAATAGATGCAAAAAAGCATTTGACAAAGTTCAATACCCTTTTATGATAAAAACACTCTACAAATTAGGAATAGAAGGAAACTTCTTCAACTTGAAAAAGGGCATCTAACAAAAACCCATAGTTAATGACATACTTAATGATGAAAGAATGAATGTGTTCCCCCTAAGATCTGGAACAAGACAACAATGTCCACTCATTCAATTTTCATTCAACATTATATTAGAGTTTCTATTCAGAGCAACCAGGTAAGAAAAAGAAATAAAAGGCATTCAGATTGGAAATGAAGAAATAAAGCTATCTCTATTCACAGATGACATAATCATATATATATATATATATATATATATATATATATATATATAAAATCCTAAGAAACCACTAAAAAAATATGGGAACTAATAAATGGGTTCAGCAATGTTGTGGGACATTGGCCAATATACAAAAAAATCAATTGTATTTCTATACACTTGCAATGAACAATCCAAAAATGAAATTAAGAAGATTCCATTTACAATAGTGTCAAAAAGAATAAAACAGGGGCTGGCCTGGTGGCATAATAGTTGGGTTCACATGCTCCACTTCGGTGGCCCAGGGTTCATGGGTTCAGATCCACGACGCAGACCTACACACTGCTCATCAAGCCATGCTGTGGCGGCATCCCACATACAAAATGGAGGAAGACTGGCACAGATATTAGCTCAGGACTAATCTTCCTCACCAAAAAAAAAAGAATAAAATACCTAGGAAGAAATTTAACAAAAGAAGTGCAAGACTTACACATTGAAAACTATAAAACCTTGTTGAAAAAATTTTAAAAGATATAAATAAATTGAAAGACATTCATGTCCATGGATCAGAAGATTTAATATTGTTAAGATGTCAATACTTCCCAAACTTATGTACAGATTCAGCACAATTCCTACTGAAGTCATAGGGAGGTTTTTGTAGAAACTGACAAGGTGATCCTGTAATTCATATGGAAATGAGAGACTCAGAATAGCCAAAACAATCTTGAAAAGAAGAACAAAGTTGGAGGCATCACACTTTCTGATGTCAAATCTTACTACAGAATTACAGTAATCAAGACAGACTATGGGCCAATGGAATAGAATCAAGAGTCTAGAAATAAATGCTTACATTTATGGTCAATTGATTTTTGACAAGGGTGCCAAGACCATTCAGTAAAGGAAAGAAGATTCTTTTCAACAAATGGTACTGGAAAAATTGGATATCTACAAACAAAAAAAATTAAGTTGGACCTCTTCCTCACACTATACATAAAAAGTAAATCAAAATGGATCAAAGACCTAAATATAAGAGCTAAAACTATAAAACCCGCAGGAAAAAACATAGAAGTAAATTTTCATGACTTTGGTCCAACAACGTTCTTTTGATATGACACCAAAAGCACAAGCAACAACAAAAAAAAATAGATAAATTGAACTTCAAAATTAAAATATTTTGTGCTCCAAACGACACCATCAAAAAATGGAGAAACAACCCACAGAATGTGGGAAAATATTTGCAATCACATATCTGATAAGGCACATGTATCCAGAAAATATAAAGAATACTTACAACTCAGCAACAAAAATTCCAATAACTTAATTTAAAAATGGGCAGAGGATTTGAATAGACATTTCTCGAAAGATAGACAAATGGCCAATAAGCACATGAAAAGATACTCAACAGCACTGGTCATCTGGGAAATGCAAATAAAAATCCCAATGAGACACCACTTTACACCTACTAAGGATGGCTATTATCATGAAGACATATAATAACAATGTTGGCAGGGATTTGGAGAAATTGAAACCCTCCTACATGACTAGTGGGAATATGAAATGGTACAGCTGCTCTGGAAAACAGTTCGGCAGTTTTTTAAAAAGTTAGTTACCATGTGACCCAACAATTCCACTCAGTTGGAAACATATGACCACAGAAAAACTTGCACACGAATGTTCATAGCAGCATTATTCACAATAGCCAAAATGTGTTAACCCAAATGTCCCTCAACTTAGGAATGGATGAACAATGTGGTATATCCACGCAATGGAATATTACTCAGCCATTGTACTAGTTAGGATTCTCCAAAGAAATAAAACCAATAGGAGACAGATATCTGAAGATATATATCTGAAGAGATTTATTATAAGAATTGACTCATAGGGTTATGGAGGTCAAGAAGTCCTATGATCTGCTGTCTGCAAGCTGTCAGGGGGTGAAGGGGTAAGAAAGGGGGACTGCTAGTGTAAGTCCCAGAATCTGAAGTCCCAAGAACGGGAAGCTCTGATGTCCAAGGGCAGAAGATTGATGTCCCAGCTCAGGAAGAGAGAAAGAGAATTCTCCTTCCTCTGCCCTTTTGTTCTATTTGGGCGTTCAAGGGATTGGATGATGCCTGCCCACATTGGTGAGGTGATTCTTCTTTACTCAGTTTACTGATTCAAATACTAATCTCTTCCAGAAACACCCTCACAGACCCACTCAGAAATAATGTTTTACCAACTATCTGGGCAGCCCTTAGCCCAGTCAAGTTGAAACATAAAATTAACCATCATAGCTCTAAAAAAGAATGTAGTACTGATACATGCTATTACATAGATGAACAACGAAACATTATGCCAAGTGAAAGAAGCCAGACACAAAAGACCATATATTGTATGATTCTGTTTATAAGAAATGTCCAGAATAGGCAAATATATCTAGACAGAAAATAGATTAATGGTTACCTAGGGTTGGGAGCGGTGAAGAGCAACTACTAATGGGTAGTTGGTGATGGTTGTACAACCCTGAAAATACAGTAAAGAACATTAAATTGTGTGCTTAATGGTTGAACTGTATGGTATGCTAATTATATCTCAATAAGGCTGTTAAAAAATAACTGGTCTGCACTCCAGAAACATCAATGTCTTAAAGGACAAAGTAAGACTGAAGAACTATTCTAGGTTAAAGGAGACTAAAGAGTTGTGACAACTGAATGCTACATATGATTTGGAATTTTCCCTTGCTATTACAGAACATTATTGTGACTATTGATGAAATTCCTGATTTTAATCATTGTACTGTGGTTATGAAAGAGAATTATCTTGTTTTCATGAAATATACACTGTATTATTTAGGGGTATAAAGAGACATCATGTATGCTACTATTCTCAAAGGGTTCATGAAAAAGAAGGGAGAGAGAGACACACACACACAGAATATGATAACATGAATGAGAAAATGGGGAGGGAAGGAGAAGGATAAAGTAAATGTGATAAAATGTTAAAATTTGAGGAATCTGGGTGAGGTGTATACAGGAATTCTTTGTACTTTTATTTTTGCAAATTTTTTGTAAATCTGAAATTATTTCAAAATAAAAAAATAAAGAAAAAAATCCACTGATATCAACTGTTCACATTTAGAGTTCTGAAATATTCACTCTTCTCTACCAAAGTTTAACTGCTTCCCTTCTAGTTGGTCCTCATATCGTTCAAGTCCTGAGGGCAAGTTTCTATATTGGGTATATAATAAGTGCTCTGTTCCAGATGCAACAAGCTCTCCAACAAAATCTAAGAAAGATGTCTCTGGGGCATAATAGTAATGCCATAGGTCTGGAACACCCGGATTGAAAGAGCTCACAAGAGCTGAACTGCTAGTATCTCATTAATTTTCAAACATCCCTAAGAGTAAACTAGGGAACCAGGATTGCTGTTGTTAGATATTTAGATTAAAAATCCAAGGTACACAAAGAAGTTAAAGTATCTTAGCCAATCCAGGAAGGCCGAGAACCCAACCCATAACTGCCATTATCAGTTCAGGGCTCGCTCACTAACCTATACCGCCTCTTCAATGTACAATTTGCAAAATATAAATGTTGCTTACTGTATTTTCCTTACTTCCTACAACTCTCCATCAAGTACTATATCCTTTAATCAGGATATTTTCCTCCCTGTCCTCCAAAGTCCTGAAGCACTTAAAATTATGCCATACAATATAACACAATCTTCTTAGAATATATTAGCAATCATCTTCCTAACTTTCAGGGTAGGCCTAGGTGTTTTTATTACTGAATTATGCTTTCTTCCAACACAGTACAACAGAAGGTAAAGGGTTAATTTGGGCAACCAGAGCAATGATGGTGATACCAGGTTCTCTCAGTTTCAGATACAGCCTTGAAGCAAGTATAAAGAAAAACAAATGCCACCATAGCCTATACTGATATAATGAATGATATGATAGAATAAGCACTGAAGTAATACTAAATAATGTTACAGAAATCAGCATGGCCTAGATCAGTCTAGAATTTTGGTGGGTATCAGAATTATCTGAAGAACTTAGCCGAGATACAAAAGCCCATCCTCTATCATACTTCAACAAGCCTCGGCCTCTGTATTCTTTATTAGCTCTCCAGGTGATTCTGGTACATTCAAAAGTTTGAGAAGCACTGATCTGAATGAAGTTCTGTCTCTAACTCCTTTTTGTGACCTTGGGCAAATTACTTCCCTCTCTGAACCTCAATTTCCATAAATGTTTTAAAACAAAGGGGATTGAACTAAATTAATTTCTAAAGGTTCCTTTCAGTTCTGAAATTTTATGATTCTAATATTAAATGTACTGTTGTGTGGGGGGGAATTATTTCCTAATGAAATATATTTAGTAAACGCCTCTCCAAATATGGTACAGTGTGAAATTAGTCAAAGATATAGACCCTGACCTCCAGGGACTAGTTTGCTAAGAAAGCTAAGTCACACTTTTGCCACTATGCCCTGTACTTTCCATTTATCTACCCCACTGAGTATAAGCCATACCTTTTGCATAAGCGAAAATTAATGTCCACTCTATCTGTCCCCCTTCACTGACAAGAACGTCTGAGGCCCAGACAAGTTAAATGATCCCAAGCCTACCAGCACTAAAGCTGAGATAAAAGGCTAGTTTGCATATTTCATATCTACTCCCTATGAAGGGTCAGAATTGCCAACCCCCCACCAACTAGGCTGTTTGATGAATCAACAAGGGGGGCAGGCCTGAAACATACAACAAGAGAATCTGGTGGGGGCAGTCAATCCTGATTTCTGCCTCCCTCCCACCCTCTAATTCCCACAGCTAAAGCTAAGTCCCAGCATCCATTCTAGGTGTTGAATCAGTTCATCCTCTAGGTAGCGTAAGTATTCCTGGATCTATCACTTAGAAGCACAGATCCAAAACAGCTATATTGTTCCTCTACCACAATGTCCTAGTTCTGGTAACCAGATTATTGACTAGTTCATTGCAATCCAACATCTCTATTATGTCCCAAATCCAGTGACTAAATCCCTGTCCAATACCCCAGTTCCTCCAGAACTGAGGTTCTGCTTTGTTCTACCAGTACTACTAGGAACTGAGAGGTCCTGTCTCTCAATCTTCCTAATTCCTATGTGCGGGTTATAACTAATTGTTATACGATCTCCCTACAGATCGCCAGCTTTATCTATCCACTTCTCTCTCTACCTGGGGGTCTTTCTACTTACTTTCCCAATCCATTTTATGAATCCGAATTATCTCACGGTCTGGCCCTTTTAGTCTGGCCCAATCAACATGTGACTTAACCCCAGTCTATGAAATTGGTTGGTAGGCTGTCAAGGGGAGTAAGATAACAGCATCTTACTGCTATGTGAGCTAAAGCATCACTGGGCTCCCCTCTACTACCTGGAATAACTTTCCTGGCATGCCAGAAGAGGCAAAGAACAGTGATCCAGGTCAAGAGAGATTCTAGCTACCGAGATGGTGCTAGGCAAAGATAGGACCTAGGACTGCTAGAAACATGAGTCTTTCTGCTGGGAGTTTAGCATGGAGATAAATGAGGAATTTCACCAAGCTTCAGCCCAGGAGCACAAACCACCAGCGCAGTCACTGTTCAATATTCTCCTAATCCTAGCTTTATTTCCAATGCATAGATAAAGGTCATTATAAGTGATTTGCTCTGGAGAATACTGTAGCAGCCTGAAATCGTTTGCAGAGGAGCTGTTTATAGGAGTGTCAGAGACACAAGAATACAAATATCAGAATAAGACAGTGTTCTGGTCACGCTGATTGTCATTCATAATCTGTGGTTTGAATAGAAATGCTGTCAAAATAGAATCAGATTCATTCCGCCTGGTATTAACCTTTGTGTCCAAATATGTAGCAGCTCAGATGGCTCATTTACCTTAAAAAAAGCTCTTATAAATATCTAACTCATTCTCAATATCTAATACCTACCCACTCAATTAAACAGCAGAAATCCTAGGTCCACTGAAACTACTGATATAACTTTTTTTCTTTTTTCTTTTTTAAAGATTAGCCCTGAGCTAACATCTGCCACCAATCCTCCTCTTTTTTGCTGAGGAAGACTGGCCCTGAGCTAACATCCGTGCCCATCTTCCTCTACTTTATATGTGGGACGCCTACCACAGCATGGCTTGACAAGCAGTGCATAGGTCTGCACCTGGGATCCGAATCAGCGAACCCCAGGCTGCCGAAGTGGAATGTGCGAACTTAACCGCTGCACCACCAAGCCAGCCCCCTAATATAGTTTTAAAGATAGAGTGTCAGAGTTGTAGATGATCCTATCCACTTACATTATAATTCTTACTTGCCTGATTTCCTAGGCCTGGTTTTATATCTTCCAGACTCAAATCTGCAAATACATAGACAGATAGATATATATAGATACAAATATATGGCTTCTAGTATTGATCATGTTCACATGTTCTTTTTGACCATGTTCACAAAGTACTAGAAGAAGAAAGGTACTTTATGATCTTCTGATCAAGAATGAAACTTTCTGATCAAGAATGATTATGAAACAGGTAGTTGTATGCTGGTAAATGTTTGACAACCAGCTTGAGGGGTGGGGAGGCCTGATTTATTGCCTTTGCTGATTTACATAAGGTAAATGCTGCCAGCATGGCTAATTTCAAACTACCAATCACTGAACATGAACTCATCACTGAACATGAGCTTGGAGTTGGGAAGCACTGAACACAATTGGTTTTCAAGAGCTGGTGCGAGCCAGCTCCAATACAACACTGGATACAGGCCAGAAGTAAATCAGAACAGATCCCCCTCCGCCCCCACTCCACTCCCAGGAGAAAGAAAGCTATTCCCAAGATATTTTGTCTTGTTGCCTTCATGAGTAGATTGCACAGGAGGCAGCTTAAAACAAGGCGATACCCCCATAGAATTGGTGCACATGGTTTCTTAATTGTGTAGTGGGGAAAATAGGATGCCCCCTACCACATCTTCAGTGAGAAGTTAGGAATAGAGAAAGAAAACCACAAAGACATTGGTAAACAAGGGTTGGAGACAGGTTTAAGTTACTTGGATCTTTCAGCATGTAAAAGAGAAGGTTATGGAGAAGAGAAAGAAGTTGGGTAGGTTTGCAGAAAGAAAAATCATTCCTTAATAGGAAAGGTTTTAACCTGCTTTGGATGAGACAAAAGGAGGAGGGGGAGGAGTGTGACTAGCTAACAATCTCCAATAGGATAGAAAAAGAAAATGGGGCTTAAACTGCAGAGGAAGGTATTTGAGGTACTATGGTAGAATAGATGACAGAGTGGTTGTAGGAATATGCCGCATACAAAGTTCCAAGTACTACATCACTTCAAAGATTTCCATTCGGCGGCTGTGCTACAGGTATCCAGTAGAAGTTAAAACAGTCTAGTTGATTACCATATAATTGACCATATCACTGACCAACTCACTTTGGGCTTTCAACAGTAGGAAAAGAAGTGGAAGTCTAGCTTGGTATTGTCATAAAATGAATGCTACCAACATGCTGTTTAATTTCAGGTCAGTCTCTTGCTTCTTGGTATCTGATTTCTTCTCAAAAATAGCAGACTTTAAATAATAGTAATACCTTCTATCTCACAGATAGAATGCCTTATGACTGCTTCTGGTTTTAGTGGTCCTCTTGCCTACTAGGCAACTGTGAAACAATCAATTAAGCTGAAGTCACTTAGGGCAACAAACCACTGTATGAAAATGGTGTTCCTTTAAGATTTTTAACATCCTAGCCTTAAAAAGGAACAGAAAACCTCATCTTTACTACAGCCCTCATCTAATCTCCTCTTCCCTAATCTGTACTATGGAGCCAGCAGCCAACAAGCCCCACTAAGGGCCGTATTCTCCTATGCATCCCAAACTAAAATAGCCCATGATTTACAACACTTGCTGAGAATCCATCTTGCGCAATAATCTAGGAAAGGCAACACATGATAGGTCTAGACCGGACAGAAATTAATTTCCCTCCAATCTTCTACACATTCCAATAGCCCTATATACTAGTAAACACAAGAACTGTCTTTTGTTTTTTTGTGGTGTGGAAGATTGGCCCGAGCTAAAATCTGTTGCCAATCCTTCTCTTTTTGCTTGCGCTAACATCTATTTTGTAAGTGAGACACCACCAAAGCATGGCTTGACAAGCAGTGTGTAGGTCCACGCCCGGGATCTGAATCCACAAACCCGAGCCACCAAAGAACAGTGCACAAACTTACACTACATCACTGGGCCAGCCCCACAAGAATTGTCTTTTTTTAACTCCCTTACGCTGACCAGATTCTCATTTTGGCCACCTAAGAGAGAAGTACATATCAATTACCTCTAAACAGAAACACATTACATAATTATAACTTTTCTGTTTCCCACTTTTGTCACATTCTACAGTTCAGCCAATCCAACAGCAGGGGAAGGGACAGAAGAAGAAGAATTTCTTCATTGTCTTGTCCTGCCCCTCTTTCTTCCTACCATTTCTGCATTTTTTCAAAGGCCCTTTTCTATCTACGAAGGCAAATGCAAACACCAGAGAAGGGCTGAGCAGACCACTGTGAAGAAAGCAAAACAAGAGTAGACATAGGTCCGAAAATGAAAGGGTCAGTCTATCAGAGAGTGGTCATTCAGGGGGACAATGATTATATGTAACTATCCGCTCAGGTTTTTATAAAAGGAAGGAATGAATGAGACATTAAAAGGAATGTCTCAGCTGAGACTCATGAGAGTCATTAAATGAGACATTAAAAGGAACGTCTCATGAGACTGAGCTCATGAGACAGTCACAGCAATTTCTTACTTAAATGGCATAGCACACAGTTTTCTGTCTATAAATATGTATGTTTATGTATACATGAGTGTGTGTGTATGTGTGTGTGTGTTTTCCAAATAACTGGTGAAAAACAAGAGAGTGGTAACCATTGTAGATGGAAGAAGTAATCAAAACAGGTCCCAAATAGCAAATACCATGGTCTTACAAGCCTTGGACCTGAAAGAAAAATTTGTTTTATACAAGAATTAACTGAAATCTGAGTAAGTATAAATTTGAATTAAAAGAATAAAAAACAGAGCTCAGAAAATCCTGATGTGTTGCTGTAGGTGCATGTGTACATACAATGTGCTAAAGCCTGCATATGGATGAACCTCGTCCCTACAATCTGGGTGATAACTCTAACCAGATTGAACATGAGGAAAGCAAAGGCTTATAGAACCCTCAGTTTTTTACTTAAAAAGATTTTAAGTTGAGATTTTTTTAAAAGAAGAATTCTTATGGTACTAGATAGTAAGTTAAATAGAAAATTAGTTTAAAACAATAGAATCAAAGTGGGGTAATTTTACACTAAATTTGTTTTTTGAAGCAAGTTTTGGAAACATGCAATAATATGTTTTGATTAACATTTTATTATGTTCCCAATGAAGACTCCTCTATACCTGAACTGGTCACCCCCATCAGTCAGTTCGCCAGTGGGCTGTTCCTTGGATAGGTGCTATTAACAACACATGGCAACGATACATCAGTGTCCTTTGAAAGCTCCCAACAGTGTATACGGCTTTTGCTCTGCTCCAGAGTCGTTACTTTCCTTTAAACTATTGGGTTTTTAAGGCTCTGCTTTAAGCCCTTAGTCGTGCTGAAACTGAAGAGCTCTCCCCACCAGACCACATCCTACCATACCCAGGTATAAAGAAAACAGGGTTCTCATACATCGTTTAGTATCTTCCTCATATATCATTACGGTATAAAGAGAACATGGAATGGCAAAAATCTAATGAAAACCTGCAAATATGTGTGAGTATAAACCTATAATTTTAATTCTTCTGCATAGTTTTGTGGCAAAATTCTAGTAACCTACTCAATCCTCACTTAGGATATAAATAATTATCCTTTTCTCGAAGGAGTACAGGCTATTGTCACTATGAACCAAGTCCAGTCGCCATTAAAAATAATTATCCGGGAAAAATACACATGTATTCTCTCTCCTGTGATAATCTCACTCACTGAATTATTACAGATCACTCTTATCTCTTCTCAGCACCTTGTGCCATTTAGAACAGTTAACATAATTTGCCTTGCATTGTTTTTTATTCCTCTTCACCTAATTAGACTAAAAACTAGGTGGTGGCAAGGGTGTGGGATCCTGTTCATCTCTGTATTCCCCACAGAGCTTTTCACATAGTAGGTAGTCATTTACTACTTAGAAGTGACCCTTTGGGTCCTTTCCTAGAGACCTGAGAGAACTATACCATCTCCAGACTCTTTCTTTGGGCCATGTCACTGGGGGAGCCTTCTAACTATTTCTAACTCTGTAGCATTTTTCATTGTGTAACCTGGGATTTTCAATTATTTTTAATGAAAGCTCCATAAACTAATGGGTCCTGTTTTGAGTGTTCAATACTTTCCCCAACCTCCTAAGTCTCCTTCTTCCACACGCCACTTACCTCAAGAGAACAAAGAAAAGTTGCTTGCAGTAAACCTCCTCAACTCCCCTGGCGAGCCTCATGCACACTTAATACAGGGGGGCTAGAGAGGAGAGACTGAGGAGATTTCTAGTCCACAGAAGACTTGCCTGACTTCTCTTTAAGTGAGCTAACAAACCTTGGTTGCTCATCTAAGCCAAAGTAACAGACCCTCTCTAGACTTTTGGCTGTAACCACATATATAATAGCTCCAAACATTTTGGAAGAGGTACTGCTGATGATTTGATAGTCATTAGAGCTCTGATTCAATTCAATAATTCAACAAGCATTTTCAGAATGCTTCTTATGTACAAGATTGGGTAGGAAGGAATGCAAACACCAGAGAGTAGGATATCACCTCAACTATATCGAGTGATACATCTACCACCATTTTTTCAGCAAAATTAGTTGGACATGAATGTTTTAAATGGGCCAGGGCTTGCGCTGGCTGGTTAGTGACTGACAGATACAGCAATGAGGGTAGCTAAGCAAACAAACTAACTAAACTAAACAAACCCCACCAGGGCAGCTATTTGTAAAGATAATTAACAGTCATCTACATATATTGTTTGTTAACTATTAAGTGCTTAAGTCTTCCCTGGGTACAGAAAATAGGGTCCCTGAATTAGACCTTATTTAATTGAGTATCTACTATGCGCATGACTCTGTAATTGGTGCTGAGGGGAAGGAGATCAGAGAGAAGTAGAAGCCATGATAAACAAGGACTGAATCATAATCTTCCCTAAGGTATAAAATAGAAGGCACGCCCCTTGCTCTACCACTAATACGCTATGCCTTGTTTCTCCTCGTCAGGAAATGGACAATCTCCTGTGAGGATACACATGGATCAAAAATATACAAAAATAAAGGTGCTGTTTCCAAAAAAACAGACAAAGTCTCAATCGAAACACTGTTCAAATAACTCACATTCTATATCTTCATTTGGGGTAAGGGCTAGAAACCCCAACCCAAGAGATTCAAGCACGGTGGTATACAACAGATACAGATCAAGAGCTCAAGATATATTGGGGGCGGGGTGGGGTGAGGAATGAATGAGACAGCGAGCAAGAGAGGAAGGGAAAGTGAAGATGCTAAGTATATAGGCCTTACCTGGCCAGTCAAATAACAAGGGAATCAAGCTCTACTGTTTCCAGTATACACAGTGCTATTCCAACATCATACAAAGTCATTTGTGATGTCATTTAAGAACTCATGTGGACAACGTATTTGACCACTGACAACAACTGAATCTTTCCTCCTAAAAGTAAGTCACAATTTACCTTAAAAATAAACAATAAAAATCCAAAGGGAGAAAAAAAAACTATACACCAAACCCCCAAACCCTAATTATAACATTCTCTCTCAAAACGTTTCCAATTATCAGCTCCCAAGAATAGTAAAACAGAAGAGGAGGCATCAAGCTCATTTCATTATGCAACTGAGTCTTTCCACACAAGTAGTAGAGAATATTCTTTACCAGCACTGACTTAGTTACCCACCTAATGCTTACTTAATGTAAGAGTTTTCAGAAAACCTGCTATGAGAATTTTCAAATTAGCACTCATTGTAATTAGTATCTTTTCCCAAAGCTAGAGGGTCTATTTTGCCAGAATCCATTGATTCTCCTCCCAACCATCCTCAACTGAACAGCTGCTAGCTGAAGGGCCCAGCTTTAAAGGATGAAACCATCTTCAATTTTGTCTACCACTGTCTTCCCCCTACCCCTTAAAACAAACCTCCTTCTCCAAGCAGACAGAACAAATAATAAGCATACCTATCACTGTACAGGACTTAGTCAAAAGCCACTTCACCTCACTTAAGGGATGTAGTCCATTCTGTTTTCAGTCTGTCCAAATTCTACTTGAATTTTAAGGCCCAGTATAAGTTCCAACTCCATCACAAAACCTTCTCAAGACCATTCTGGCTTATGGATATCCTAGTTATGGACTATTTTACTAGCTCTCTGTACCACTGATTTCTCCCTTATCATACACTACCTAGTACTATCATCAAACTGTTTTGAGTGTATCCTGTTCAGAAATTCTGACATGTGAGGATGACAGAAGGACCTGAGGGTGCTTGGCCTAGAGGAGAGATGGTTCAGGGGCACGTTAAGTAAACATATTTTTAAATAATTGAAGCTTTGTCATATAGAAGAATAATTAAGAATTAACCTTTGTTGCTCCAGAAGGTAGAGTTTGAAGGAAATACATTTTAGTGCTACACAAACAAGTTATAAACATTTATCATTATTATGTTCCATGTACTAAACTGGGAACCTGCTCACAGCTTGTCTCATGTACTATAGAAGAATTTTCTAACAATATAAGTGGGTAACAACGGAATAGTGTGCCCAAAACTGTTGGAGGTAATCACATGAGTGGGGATGAGGGGTGAGGGGGATGGGACTAGAATTTTAAAATGTCCCATTTCAACGCTGACGTTATATGGAGTGTGCCAATAAAGTAATGAAACAAATTTGTCTTTAGAAAAAAAATCCAAGTACATGTATACATACGTGTTCTACTTCAAAGAAGTCACCCTAGAAAACTTGAACTTGATTCCAAATGATAAAGTTGCTCCACCCTCAAAGGATAAAGACCCATCATCTCAAAGTAGATGCTAAGCAACATGCTGCAGGCTCTAGAGACAATCTCAAGGGAGGAGTACCAAAAACACTGTTAAGCAATAGCAATTTTGTGAGAATAATAAAAGTTTCCTAAAGTGACCAATTTGGAAGGGGGCAGCATATATTTGCATACATAACTGCTGTTTTTTTAAAGCAAATATTTACTACTTTATAATCACAGCCTTTATACCTTCTCTCTCTCTACCTCAATTACAAGTGCCCATTGGCAAGGACACTTTCAAGGTGGCAGCGTGCACAGTCTGTAACACTCTCTTCATAGCTCTTAAAAGGTATCCATGTCAACTCAAAGTTATAAGTTAATTAATAACAGTAATAATAATAATAGTAGTAATGATATAAAATTAAAATTTGAGTACATACTATATGCAAGACACTTGCTGAGCATATATATTCACCTCATGCATTAAATGGCTCTTTAGTCAGTTAAATGGTCAGGCAACTCAGTTAGAAGCTTAACTGGCTCCTCCCCATTCCTTAAAATGAATTGCTCAGTTCTAAGGCTGAATTATTTCTTTGCCTTGTAATCATTGATACAGCTCATGTCTGGCCTGAACTGATTATTTACCAATTTTATTCTGCATTCCCATAGAAAAAAGCCATTCCTGTTGAATAACATTCAAAGGTTATGATTATTCTCTATGCTTGATTTTTCTCCTGTGCTCAGAAAAATGTGTCCTTATTTATTTAAAAAATTGATAATTACCTTTAGCAAAACTACTGGTTGGGAAAGTAATTAACACAAATGATCTACTTCTTCATGTTCAACAAACCAAATTCAAGCCAGGTGACAAAGAAGCCAGATGCTTAATATTGGGTCTGTGTCCTCAAAACACTGTGGATTGAAAGCGCATAATAAGTGTATTAGTTTCCTGTAGCTGCTGTAACAAATTACCACAAAAGTGGTGGCATGAAATAACAGAAATTTATTCTGTCACAGTTCAAGAGGCCAGAAGTCTAAAATCAAGGTGTCAGCAGAGCGCACTCTCCTCTGGAGGCTCCAGGGGAGAGTCCATTCCTTGCAGCTTCTGGTGGCTGCCGCCACTCCTTGGTTTGTGGCTACATCCTTCTCTGCTCCATCTTCACATTGCTTTCTCCTCCACATGTCTCTTCCTCTGTGTGCTTGTGTTACCTTCCCTTGCTTCTTTCTTATAAGGATACATGTGATGGCACTTAGGGCCCACCCAGATAATCCAAGGTGATCTCCTCATTTTGAGGTCTTTAACCCAAATACATCTGCAAAGACTCGTTCCACATAAGGTAACTTTCACAGGTTCTGGGGATTAGGACGTTGACAGACCTTTCTGAGGGCTACTGTTCAGCTCACTACAATAACCAATGCTTAAAAAATAAAGACACACTAACATCTCCTAAAAAGTTAAAAAGAACTGAAAAACTAATAAAGAGGTTTTGTTAAAAAAACTGAACATTTGGGGCCGGCCAGGTGGCGCAGCGGTTAAGTTCACACGTTCCGCTTCTTGGCGGCCCAGGGTTTACGGGTTCGGATCCTGGGTGTGGACATGGCACTGCTTGGCAAAAGCCATGCTGAGGTAGGCGTCCCACATATAAAGTAGAGGAAGATGGGCATGGATGTTAGCTCAGGGCCAGTCTTCCTCAGCAAAAAGAGGAGGATTGGCAGGAGTTAGCTCAGTGCTAAATCTTCCTCAAAAAAAAAAGAAAGAAAGAAAAACCTAACCATTTAAAAGATAGCAGTGATTGTTAATATGCTTACAAAGACAAGAGAGATATTAGTTAAATATACAAATTGGCACAAATTTCATCTTTTCAGCGACTTCTGCCTATAAAGATAGTGAAACTTACAGTGACACTATGTTTAAAACAATAAATATAAGCCTATAAAACTACAGATTTTCAATGATTATCCTGAGAGTGAAAGATGCTAGGCATAAGTATGGAAAACAGGAAGAAATCAAGGTGTGTTTGCTCTAAAGTTCTCTTTAAAAACAGGTGATATTCTCATCAGTTTGGGGTGAAGGTGGGGTGTCTTCAATCCACCTTGATGATGATAACTCATCAACCCAAGAATTCTAGTAACAACACTTCCATTCCACAGTTCTAATAAATACAGGCATTTGTTTACTCCTTTTGGAGGACTCAGCAAACACAGAAATGTGCTAAATTCCATAGAGCAGTGGTCTAAAACTGTGGCCTGAATCACCAAGATTTTTGAGTGGATAAGGAGGCAGTGATAGTTTCAAGGGAATCCATTTGAAGATCCTCAACTTGCCTATATATTACTTCCTAAATCTGAACTGCCTGAGAAAGAATCCATGGTTAAGGAGTCCCCTTTCTTATGGCCCTTCCCTGTCTTTACTAAAGAACTGCATACTTCTCACCTACTCTGCATCTTAATATGTACAAAGTCCCAGGGTATAAAAACCTCCAGGGCACCAAATAAAGAAATAATTCCAAATATTGGTATAGGTGTTGAGAAAGTCAATTATTCCATTAACTGGGTAACGCATACTTTTGCGAGGCAGATAGCATCTAACTTTTTACTTTGAACAAAATTAGAGGATGGTCAACTTGTAAATCATTAAAATAACTTTTTATAATAGATCACTGTAATTTGCAGCAAATAACTTGAAAGGAGTTCAAAGAATTGGGTAACACTGATAAACAAAACTTCCATTCCTGTTCCATTTACATGAGCATGTTGATAATCACTTATATCTTAAAAATACAAAAACACGAAGAAAACTGATGCTAAACCTGTCATACTCTGGCAATAATTAATATTGATTCACAGATGTATCAACTAATTGAAAAAAAGTCCTAAACATTTCATTCATATATATTTACTATAAAAGTTTTATAATTTTAATGAAGACTCAATCCAGAAGAACTTTTAACCCTTAGAGATTCAGGGCCTCAGGAAAATTCTTTTTTTTAAAGTATACAGTACTTTTAGTTTTTCAATATAATTTGGTTATTCAATATTCAGGCATTCAACATTTAGCACCTACTATAACAAGGCACTATTATTTAGTGCCATGTAAGGTTTCAAAACGAACAAAACAAGGTCTCTGTCTGCTCAGAGTGTATAATCTGGTTAACTAGGATAAGAATGGTAAAGATTTCAATAGGCAAAGATAGAAGATGAGTAGCCCACAGGTGGATAAATAGCATGGGGGTGGGGGAAAGAGGCATAAAAGGGCAAGAAAATGATTAATGAAGAACAAGTCAGCCAAAAGCAGGATACCTGACATTTAACCATTTAGAAGTGTTATAAAAATAGAAGGTTTCAAATTGAAGCACCTAACCCCTGAGATCTCCAAAGTACAGTGCTGAGAAACACTAAGTTCAAGCTACAGAATTCTGTTAGATAGCAAATTTGTATTGAGCCAAGTAAAATTAGATAAGGATTAAAATTAATCTTAAAAAGCATTTTGACACAAATAAAAAAGGACCAATTTTAAAGAGATTTTTGTTAAAATAATTGAGGGACAATAATTGAGGTTATGGCAATATGAGTAAGTAGGTAAGAGAAGTCTCCAGATCCAAGGCAGTCATTGGCTTCAGGCCATAAATGTGTGTGTATACTGGGGGGAGGTGGGTGGAGAAAACAGTGGCAGGGCTCGGTTACACAGCATTGGAAAAGTGTCTAATGAGCTGTCCACTAGAAAATAACTATTTCAAATTAATATTTGGGGAGTAGTGGTGTAGAACATTTAAGAATAGAATTGAGGGGGGGCCGGCCTGGTGGCACAGCAGTTAAGTGCGCACGTTCTGCTTCTCGGTGGCCTGGGGTTCGCCGGTTCGGATGCTGGGTGCGGACATGGCACCGCTTGCATGCCATGCTGTTGTAGGCGTCCCACATATAAAGTGGAGGAAGATGGGCACGGATGTTAGCTCAGGGCCAGGCTTCCTCAGCAAAAAAAAAAAAAAAAAAAAGAGGAGGACTGGCAGTAGTTAGCTCAGGGCTAATCTTCCTCAAAAAAAAAAAAAGAGAATTGAGGGGCAAAGAGTGAAGGCAGAAACATTTCTGTCTATGTTAAGGTGTAGACTTTCCATCGTGGCAGATTTTTTTTTTTTTTTTAGGAAAGCTATCACATATTCATAACACTAATTGATTCTCACAGAGAAGTGCATAGATGAGGTCTCTTTGGGAAATGCCTGCTACATTTTGGCTCAAAAAAAGAAAAAAAAGACCTTTGCTGCTGTTCCTGGGCTCCTTCATACAAAATTTAATTAACAAGGTCTCCTGGAAGGAAAGCTCACTGTGGTCCCCAGCTATTTTGTAATACTCCTCAGTCAGATATGCTATGACAAATTAAACTCAGGCAAATCATATCTGTCATGTGTTGGGTACCAAAGGGATAGCAGTCAGAAGGGGAAGAAGATGCGTTTGAGACATTAAACTGAAAGAGAGAGGCAGGAGAATGCCAGCGCCTAGGAGGATCTGGCATCTCTCCCCCTTTTTGCTAACCTGAAAACTCTTCTTGGACCCTGGGTGGGAGGTTTCGAAATAGAGATAGCTTCCATGGTCACTATTTAAGCTGATCTTTTGAAATATTATTCCTAGAAAAATTACTATGGCTCTTCTCTCTTGTAAACTTGCAAGCAAATGGGGGATTCATTCAGGAGACTGAAGAGACATGACAACTGAATGTAGTACATAATCTTGGAATGGATTCTGAATTGGAGGGAAAAAAACGCTATGGACATTATTGGATCAACTGACAAAACAGGAATGCAGAAGATAAGTATTGCCTCAATGTTAAATTTACTGAATTTGAGAACTGTACTGTGGTTATTTAAGAGAATTTTCTTATGCTTTGGAAACAGACTCTAAAGTAGTTAGGATAAAAGGCCACGATGTATGCAACTTATTCTAAAATGGCTCAGGAAAAAGATTATATATATATATATATATATATGTATGTATATATATTTGTGTGTGTGTGTATACACACACACACACAGTGAGAAGAAAAAACGATAAATGAGGAAAAATATTAACAATAGGTGAATCTGGGTGGAGGGTATACAGGTATTCTTTGTATTATTTTTGTAAACTTTCTGTAAACTTGACATTATCTCCAAATAAAAAGTTAAAAAATGGTCCTACTAAAAGGACTATCCCATCTCTTCATCAACACCAGAAAAGTCAAATTATATATCTAGGAATTCAGAGTGACATCAGCAGGAATGTCAGGTGGAGGAAGGACCTCAGAAAATCCTCTCTCTCATCCAACTAACGAGACCACTGACAAACATTGTTAGAATTCAGATTTGTAGAACTCTGGAAATTAACCAAAGGCTTGCAGCAATTGAGGGAGCATTTATTCAAGAAAAATGGTTGTATCTCAGTAAGAACAGTGAGCTTTGATAATTTTCAAACTTTCCCTATTCCCATCTCCCCTCCCCAACTCTGAAGTAGCCTTGAAAACGAATAGCCCACAATCACAGTGAAAACCAGTAGTCACTGGAGGGGGCAAAATGGGGTTAGAGCTTCTTCAAAGCCCAATTTTCAGAGAATTGTCATTATTTGACTTGTCTGGTGGTTCTCTGGAATATCCCACTCACAAGGCTTGTCTTTATTTGACCTGATGGGAGCTCTCTCAGTGCAAACAGGCTTTTCCCCAGGGGAATTTGTTGAAAACAATCAGTGGCAATTGTTTAACATCATGGCTGTCTGAGGCAGTGGATAACAGATGGGGCAAACAATAGGCTAACCAAAAAGCTTAAAAGGAAAAGTTGGAGAACTATCTATGGGGATTTGAAAAACTGTGACATGTTCCTGGGAATCTCAATATCCATGTACGTGTGTAGGGCTATGCTCAAGCTGAGGGCTATGTGCATGCTCAGGAAATACCTGAGAATGGTCCAAGCTCTTACCTCTGGCTGACCCTGAGGTGCTCTACAAGCAGGAAGTGAAAGCTAAGGTAAAGTTATCAACTACCTGCCTGAGTGTTGAAGACATGCCCCCAACATGCACACAGAGCCCTTTGGCCAAGACTGGAAGATTTTTTGGTTCCAGGTGTTTAAGGAAATCTCTGTCCAATCATTAGCTGGCCATTAAGCTAGTCAAGCAGAGACTTCAGTGACCATATATGACAAGAATACAGATGCTACAGAATTAGTTCAGAAAATAAACAACAACAACAAACCCTGGGGAGGTAGGAGAGTATCTGATTTCCAGATATGCCACACTGTATTATTTACAATATCTAGTTTTCAAGAAAAAACATTACCAGATATGCAAAAACCAAAGTATGGCCTATACATAGGAAAAAAAATTAATAGAAACTGTCCCTAAGGCAGTCCAAACATTGAACTTATTAGAATTTAAATCAGCTATTAAAGACATGAATGAAGAGCTTCACCTATGAAGAAATGAATGAAGAAATGAATGAAGAAAACTGAACAGAGCCTTACAGACCTGTGGGACACCATCAAATGCACCAACATATGCATGATGGGAGCCCCAGAAGGAGAGGAGAGAGAAAAGGGGCAAAAAGAATATTTGAAGAAATAATGGCCAAAATCTTTCCAAATTTGATGAGAAACATTAATCAACACATCCAAAAATCTCAACAAATTCCAAGTTGGATGGACTCAAAGACATCTACACCTAGACAGATCATGTCAGGAATTATTTTATTTAGATGATGGTATAAAAATGGGAGAAAAGAGGTTAGTGAGAAGAAAGTGAAGAGAAAATAAAGGGGAAAAAGGTTAAGATAATTAGACAATTATTTATCACTTAGAGATCAAGGCTGTGGTATTTAGTATGTGAAAACACCTGGGAAGTAAATTTCAGGAAAGCTATACAAAACATACATGGTAAAGAGCCCTGCTATTTCAAGAATGTATTGACGTTTAGGATGCTGATTTGATATTGAGCCATCGCTGAACACTGGTCATGATATCTGCAGACTACATGATCGAATTATTTGTTACCCAGAGTTATTCCCCCTGTGCATTATTTAATATTTTCTTTTTAATCCCACTCTGACTTCACATAGTCTCTTGACACATGTAGGTGAAGCTCATTTAAAAAATAATAATAATATACTTTAAAACTCAACAGAAAAGATTTTTGAATCACCTGATGCTTGGGATTATTTGTATCACTGCTTTTCTCAATTGTTGTGGATAATGGAGAAATGGCCATATATTGATATTCACATTCATTCTCTAACATACCAACAAAATATCGCCAACATAAATGCATGCATGTATAAATTCATAAGTACTCACCATTGAATTGTATCATATTTGCTAATGGCTGTCAGGCTCAACCACAACTCCTGACTTTTAGGAACTTAAATGCATCTATTTCAAATGGCAGAGTTTTATGCAACGTAGACTACAATTAAAGGACTATCTCATCCCCACATCATCTTATTTTATACCCTTTGTGGGTAAACACTTCCTACTTCCCAAGACAGAAATCCCATACAAACTCAGAGGAGACAGTAAAGGAGGAGGAGTGGAAAACAAACATAATTTCCCAAGGAAGGACGTGAACTAAACTCTCTTTAACCAGCAACAGAACTCAGTATTGTGCCACTCATGAATTTCATCTGACATAATGGGGATGGCCTAAGAGAAGAGGGAAGGAGGAAACTGAAAAGGGACAGGTTTCCAGGATTTTACCAACACTTGCCCTTGGTTACAACATTTGGTAATTCCCACGTCCCACCCCTACATTGCAAACCGTAATGTTCTGCACATTACAGGTAGAGGTTTTACAAGAGTTTGCAATTCCTTCAGGGCTGCACTAAAAACACACTGAAGGAATTCTCATCCCAGCCTTTGTTTCTACTCAAACACCAGCACTGTGGTAAAGCCTAAAAGAATGAGCTTCATTTATAATCTATAATGTCAAAATTGAAAAGGTTAATCACCACTAGTCAATGGAAATTAGGAGTGGATAGGAAATTATTTATCACACAAATGAAAGGGCTTTGAATTGAAGCCCAAATATGAAACCACAAACACATACCCAGATGTTCAGGTATTCCTTCCACACACCAAATGGCTGCACCCCTTCCTCCCATGTACACTGCCCTCTCCTTGGATCCTGCATGTTCACAACTGCAGTGGCTGGGTTCATCACAATATCCTCTTACACATAAGACTGTTGGAGAAAAGCCTAGGCAATCATCACAAGCGCCATCCCCCAGTTTTTCTCTCAGCTTAATCTACGAGAAAGAATGCAATCCATCCTCAAACCCCAAAAGCTCCTCTTCAGACAGCTTCTAGGCACTTCTGGGCAGATTTGTGTCCTAAACCTCACAGCAGCCCCTGATGCGGGCTCCACAAGTGGGAATTGAGGCATATGAAGTCTGGGAATTGCTAGAGAGTTAGAAGTGAGACAAAAAGACGTTCCCAGGCAAGTGCTGGCAGATGATTCTGTGTCCTCAGGTGTGTGCACTGTACCTACCACCCCAGAGGAGCCCAGTACCCCAAATGAATCTCCTCTCAAGTTCACCATGTTGCACACTCATTTCTTCACAGCACAGTGATACTATTCAGGTGTGCTGAGAGCCCTTTCTACATTTACTTAAATGGATAACACCCAACACACACATGTGCATGCACATACAGAGCAAGTACAGGTGTAAAAAGCAGAGATCAAATCAAAACAACTTCTATGAGACCCAGGCTCTTCACTTAGATCAGAGTTTCTCAGTCTGGGCACTACTGACATTGTGGGTCAGATAATTCTTTGTTGCATGTGTGTGGGGGTGGGGGTAGGTCTCCTATGAATTCTAAGAGATCTATCTATTAGATGCCAGTAGCAACTCCTCCACCCAGTTGTGACCAAAAATGTCTCCAGACATTGCCAAATGTCCCAAATGGCAAAATTTTCCTCCTGCCCCTTTGAAGACCACTGCCTTAGACCCAAAGGCTTCCCCCAGTATGGCTCCGATCAGCATGCAAATCGCCACATTACAAAAATAGATTCAAGGTTAACTAGTCAGTCCTTCCAGCACAGAGTCAGGGAGAAAGAGATTTTCACGACCAGAAGTCCCTCTCAGCAACAGGAAGGGGCCCCTGCTAATGAGTCTTCCCTGTGATGGCCTAATCTAGGATTGTCTTGGCTTCCTTTCTGACATAGTTTTCAAGCACCAAGTGATCCAGTTGGGCCCCTTCACATGTGATTTCCTGCCAAACAATTTTCCACATTTGCTCTCTTAGCAAATTCTCATATTTGCCAAGCAGATTCATATATATATATATATATATTTCAATTCCAAAAAAATAGCAGGAATTAGGCTGGGGAAATGATGGTGGGTTAAGTGCAGTGGAACTTATTCATCTAAAAACCTTATTGCCTTTATCCTTAGTTAGCTGTATGGCCTTGAGCTAGAGTGGGGTAATAATCCATGCTCTGCTTACCCACTGAGGTGTGGAGAGGATCAAATGAGATCATGGATGTGAAAGTATCTTGAAAATATAAAGCACTAGACAATTATAAGGTGCTTATTATTTCCATTAAGGTCCAGGTCTGCAAAACTGAGTGGAAGAAATAAGCTGTGAGGTGCAGGATGGGATATTTTAATTCCCAGGGCCAAAGTGGAAAGGTAGAAAAGAATGGAATGGGAGGGGAAAGTAACTAGCTAGGCTTTGGAAATGAGAACCACAGTGAAATGGATGGATGCCAAGTACTAACATCAGATGGTAAAAGGTTTTCTTTTGTTGGGGCATAGAAGCGGCAAAGACCAATGGGTATGGAAACCAAAATTATAAAGGAAAAATCATTTGATTTAAAAGCTTCAAGTCCTATAAATTTCAAAAACAGTGTTTCTCAAACTGTATGCTTTGCGACACAAGCATTTCTCAAAATATTACTAATAGGTATTGTTAGCAAATGAATTTGAGAAAAGTTGTATCTTGTAGAGTCACAACATACATGAACAGAAAGACTCTGGGAAGACATGTTGTAAAGAAATTGTTGGGGCTGGCCCTGTGCACAGTGGTTAAGTCCAGTGTGCTCCGCTTCAGTGGCCCAGATTCGCAGGTTCAGATCCTAGGTGTGGACCTACACCACTTGTCAAGCCATGCTGTGTGGGTGACCCACATACAAAATAGAGGAAGATTGGCACAGATGTTAGTTCAGGGCTAATCTTCCTCAAGCAAAGAAAAAAAAAAGAGGAATACTGGCAACAAATGTTAGCTCAGAGCGAATCTTCCTCACCCAAAATAACACTAATATTTAAAAATTCCTTAAAAAAGAAATTGTTTTATTTTGTTTAATCTATTATTTCCTAAACATATTTGACCTGAGAACCCTATTTATTTAGTTAGTTGTTTATCTATTTTAATCTCTGTTAAGATCAGATTGAGAAATGTAGCAAAGAGTTTCAAGATTAGAATGGACTCTACAGAAATGAGTAAATAAGGTGGCTGCTGAGCGTATATGTGATTGCATGTATACAAATACAAGCCAGAATAGTAAATTCATCTTCCCAGAGCACTGATAAAATTCTTCCTGAGAAGGAACATCTAGTTCTGGGCTCCCAAAAGCCATGAAAAAGCCAAAGCTAACAAAGACCATATAAGTGATAAAATTCACTAAAGGAATGAGTTGCAATATCTACATTGTGTACATTTCAGAGGCAGCTGAAGGATAACTTAATAAGAACAGAGAGAGCAATGAGGGGTGTTCAGTGAACAGCCACAACCAAAGACTCAGATTTAGTTTCCTTCTCTCTGTCTGCCTGCTTCAGGTCCTTCCCGACTCAATTTCTCTCCCTCTACCAAACTTGAATTTAGTTTCTTCCTCCTCCCCACAGCTCACAACACTACACATCCCAGCTCTTGTCCCATGGGCCTCTGTCCCCATCTTGGTTGCATGTCCAATGACCCTGATCCTCTTGTAGGACTTTGATCCTAGAACTATAGGTCTCTCTCAACCAACTATGGGAAAAGTGTGTGTTGTATGTGAGGAAGATATTCCTAACAGAGTGGGTGTAGGAGATAGGCTTTCATGGACAGTATTAAAACTGAATATCCATCTACCCTTATTAATTAGGTGCAATTTTATTTTGAGGAGAAAACACAAACCAGAAGAGAATAGAAGCCAGGAGAGGCCAAGAAAATCCAGAAGCTACATTTTAGACCAGTTGGAAACGGACAACTAGCCTGAAAAAACGTTAGGGTAATCACGTACAGGCACTCTGAAGAGTCCTAGATAAAAATTAAAAAGGGAAACTCCAATATTAAATAATGTGGGTATGCCCCAAAATGCATGATTTGAATTATGTACATATTCACAAACGAATTCTTGACTACTAGGTTAAAAAGACATTTTATTCCTTTTCTAAAAATCTTCAACAGAACCTGCAGCCACAAGGATAAACCCACCTTCCACGGCAACAGTTAAGCATTTCCAAACTTGGAAACCAAACCTCCAACTCTTTCATACCATATGTCAGAGGGACGGTAACTGAATACTGAATGGCCAAGTGTGAAAGCACAAGAGATGGTGAGAAATGTGGCCACAGCAAGCCTTTGAAGCTTTAACCTTGCTTGCCAGACCGGAGAGCAGCACAGGGGAGGGGAACAAGCTGAACAGTGGCAAATCTCCACACTGTAACTGCATCTTGCAGTATCCATTCTGCCACTGCCACAAAGTAAATAAGGAGAGAAAAAAAATCTCCTTCTCAAAACAGACCTAGAGTGGGTGTGTGGCTTCGATCTGACAGTCTCATTTTACTTTAGTGCTTTAGGGAGGGGAGGGAGGAAGAAAGGAGAGAGAGGAGGAGGTGAGAGAAAAAACACAGTCATTTTTGTAATTAAATTTCAGAATCTCTTCATTATGCAGTTTCAATTCATTGAAAGTTTTTTTCCTTCCAGTCCCCTCCTCCTTCCTTAAAACTCTCGTTCCACTCACTATGCCTTCCTGCGTGAACACATACGTACATAAACACACACACACACACACAGTGCTACCCTTGATATGAATCAAAGCAGGCAGCGCAGCTCTGCCTCAGTCCTCGCCTTTGCAATCAGGGACGTAAACAATATTCAGGAGGTTTTTGGCCTTGAGAACGGTTTAACAATAATGGTGCAGTTCTACTTTTACTCAGGAAAAGCTGAAAGGAAACTAAAAGGTTTAATAGGTACAAATATCGTGCTTCTGCTACAATCAATAAATAATGCCAAAGTGGAAGAATGGCAGCGTGTGGCAACATATTGAATGATGCCGTTTCTGGTAATCTTCCAGTGAAAGCTTTTGTGAAGTTTTCTGCTGTTAATCACATTAAATTGACCTCTGAGGGCCAGGACATAGTGTTCTGTTATTGTTGTATGTTTGTTTTATTATTTAATGGCTCTCATTTTTAAGCTTAACTTAAATTAGGAGATGATGCACAAAAAAACCCAGGCAACTCGAGGTTTGACTTGGTGAATCCGCCCAGGAATGAGTATGAGATTTGGACACAGATGCTTAGGGCTCTGGCCAAGGAGAAATTATTGCTGTGGAGCATGAGACTGGGGAGGCCAGGGCTTCAGTTTTGAATTAATCAAGCTGTGTTTTTTAGACATCTGATTCAGTCTATTCTACTTCTTCAAAATGGCTCCTGTCCCCCTCACCTTTTCACAGGTTAACATGGAGTGGTCATAAAGAATACAGCACAAAAAGTTGGATGTTCCCAAGCTGGGCTAGTATAAAACCCTTCCCCGGGATCAGCAATACTTGCATGTACAAAGAGAGATTTTGAGGGAAGTTTTACTAAATCCTAAACATGTATTTTTTTCTCTCAGAAATTCTATGAAGCAAAATTAGTTGACTTGGCCACAGGCCATAAAACGTAATTAGTTCTGTGAGGTTGTTTAATGTTTAAGCCTAAGTATCAGTGGACAGCCCTACAGACCCAAAGAGGTTTTCTGAATTCAAAGCCTCAATGCAGAGGGACAAAAGCTAAAACAAGATAGAAAGGAATCAATTTCTCTTTAACCTGGGCACCAGTGGGAAACAAAAACCTGAGGAGTGAAAAGAGAAATTAGTTACAGGGCTTCCAGGACTCTCCAGGGCTCTGGGGAATTAACCAAAGATCTTACACAGGACTAATAAAACATCTACATTTTTCTTTCTAGGCACTCAGACCACTGTACACATAGTATATTCCTCATTCTCCCCACAGCCTGGTAAAATAGGAGAGGCAGGTACTTCTATTCCCACCACTCTAATAGAGCCTTAGAGGCTTTGTCCTCCTGTCAGAGTCTCAGGGTTTCACTATGGAGTAACATACAGATATCTATTGCACAAGCAGTGTTGAAGTGCCACCTCTAAGTCAGCTTCTTCAACAACTCAGATCCACAGAACAATGATCAACTTTGCATTCATTTTCCAACATCAGCCACCTCATCTGAATGACACTATTTTAATGATAATAAATGTTGCATGGGCACCGTGAAGTGAGAAACATCACCCTGAATTAATACCCCATCTGCCTGCCATCTCCCTAAGATCCTGAGGCATGTTTCAAAGCAAGCATAGGAGAATTTACACCTAATTAAAACCACAGGGGGAATGAAATGTCAGCAGCAGAATTTAGTTTCTTTCTTAAAGTATTTTTGAGGTGTCAGACTAGTCTGTCCACCAGAGTTGCTGAGGAGGGAGGGAGGGAGAGAATATGTATCTATGGGAGTGGGAGTGGGCAAGGAGGTGGAGCTACCCAGTTATTTTTTTAAATAAGAATGGTGACTTACATATGAAGAAATGAAAGTACTAGAAAACTGACTGATTTTTGCCCCCTCATTTTTCTGTTTCTCCCTATATGCCTAAGCTCTCCGAGTGCTCTTCTGGTAGAATAAACTACATATATGTAAGTTTTCGTAGAAGTGACTGAACAGCTGAAGGATGAGGAAACAAGAGTCTGAATAATCCACAAAGTGGATGACTTCAGATAATAGAAAACTGAATGTGTGTCATTTTATCATTCAAGAAGCTAAGGCACAAGTAGGAAAAGGAACTTTGCCTTCTTTTTAAGTTTAGTACCTATCTCTGCCACAGAGCAAATGGAAGAATGAAAATCTCAAAGTTTTCTTGTCTCTCACCCTAAGGGTTTTTCAAAAGACTTAAAAGGTTCATCTGATGAGGGAGCTAAGACCTGTATAGACTCTTACGCCTGGCTTTAAAGGCACAGCTAAGCAAGCCATTTCATTTGTGTGCAACACTGTCATATTTAATCTTGTGCATTCATCAAACATGGGAGGGAGAAGAGATGAGATAATGGCATCCAAGATGGAGATGGAAAGACTGGGTTTAGGCAAGCTGAAAGATTTTTAAAATATTCAGCACCCATGTACTCACAATCAGATATCATTTATGAATAGTGTAGAAGCTTTTCCTCAAAGTCTCATTTTGGACTCATCAGACGTTTTGCAGAAATTCTTGTCTCCTAAATGTATTCAAAGCTGCCCAACCATTAGGGTTAGTTGGGGCCAATTTGGACTTGGAGTCATTACCTGGCTCTGCCATTAACTTAGATACCCCTATCTAGGGAAGAATCATATTGACCATATTTACAGTGACTAACACTTTTGGGGGTAAAGAAGGATTAAAAAGTTCAAGTTTACAAATGACTTAGTTTTTCCTCCAATAAAAAAAAATTATATTAGCAGAATTCACATTCCTCACACAATTCACCTCAGAACCTCTTTCAGGTAGCAAAGAAATAAAGTGCATAGATTCAAATAATTAAAAGCCTACCCCATATCCCCTTTCTCCATAGCAGATTCAACTAGTTAGTCATACTTTCCAGGTTCCTCTATGGACCCTCCATCTCAGAGATCTATAAAATATTAAAGCCAAGAGCTCTCCCTCACCAACCTCCACTCTCAGAGTAGGGATTTGTGTCTACATGCATTTACTCCTCCCCATCCTTTGTCACCGGATTTGAAAAGTCTAGCTCTCAGTCCCTTTGCTGCCCTTCTCCTTCTCCAGATACTTCCCCGACCTCAGCCATGAAATTCAGCCCTTCCCATTTGCTAGCCAAACCTCAGACCACCTTCTTCCAAATAAATTGCTTTCTCCATCCAACCCAGGCCAGTAGGTGGCGCCATAGATAGCTAGCTATTTCTTTTCAACCGATGACTCCCTGAAGGCAGCAGGCTCTTTGGATATGACAACCATTCATTCCGGAGAGTTCTTATCTCAAATATTCTGTATACACCACAATTTCTGGTTTGTACAAACTGGCTTTAAGATTGAGGGGGTGGTCAGGTAGAAAGGGAGAAAAGTTTTCCAGCTCTTTTTTTCCTCCATACCTCAGTACTAGCCCATATGACAAGACTCTTAACTATTTTCTTTCCCTGGTTAGTGAATGAGCAGAGACATCCCAGGAATAAAAGTTGGTGCCATTTGCCAAGTCTCCCAGTGCAGTCTCTGCAACCTCCAAAATAGAAGAGCAGGGACTGGGCACTGGGGTGTGTATGCGTGACACAATATTACTGTATAAACTATTTGGGGATTATACAATGTTTGGGATTAGCTGCACCTCAGCACCTTTCCATTAGAATTTGATAAGTGGTGAAAAAAAGACAAAGCTAGCTGCCTAATATCCGCAACAAGCAAGGACAATTAGAAAATATTTATCTTTGTTCTGTTCACACTTCTATTCCCAAAGCCAATCCTATGCTTTCTAGGTTCTGGCTTGACCACCCAATTGATATCTACTAGCATACAAAAACGATTTTTATTTTATTTACTTATTTATTTTTGCCGAGAAAGAGTCATCTTGAGCTAACTAACATCTGTTACCAATCGTCCTGTATTTTGTATATGGGTTGCCACCATAGCATGGCCACTGACAATTGGTGTAGATCTGTGCCTAGGAACAGAACCCAGGCCACCAAAACAGAGTGCACCGAACTTCACCACTAGGCCACGGGACTGGACCCTGATTTTTATTTTTAAAAACATTTCATAAATGTTTGCATTTCAGACTTACCTTTCATATCTCATTTTCTACCAGGAGGCTAACTTCAGCTCATATGCAAGTGTACCAGCAATTCCGATTAAGGTTGAAGGTTTGACAAATATTAGCCCTACACGGTCAAAGTTTAAACAAAATGTAAAGGTTACTAGAGTAAGAGTAAGGAAAATCCAGTTCTAACTCATAATGTGACTTTGGACAAGGTACCCTCTCTGAGCCTTTGTCTACCTGCCTTACGTGCCTCACAAAGGGGTTAGAAGGGTCAAAGAAATGAGTTCCTAAATAGTTTTGAAAAAAATTAAGCTCTGCACAAAGCACAAGAATTATATTTCCCCTAGGGGGTCTTCATTCTAATACAGGGTCATTTATTGATTCAGTGAGTCTAATAATGATAAAAACATCAGAAAAATCCCAATTGAGGGACATTCTACAGAATACCTGACTACTAATCCTTAAAACTATCAAGGAAAAGTCTGAGAAACTGTCACAGTCAAGAGGAGCTAAGCAGACATGATGACTAAACGTAACGTGGGATCCTGGATGGGATCCTAGAACAGAAAAAGGACATTAGGGGAATACTGAGGAAATAAGAATATAGACTTTAGTTAATAATAATGTATTAACATTGGTACATTAATTGTGATAAATGTACCACTGTAATGGAAGATAATAATAGGGGAAACTGGTGGGGTATATGGGAACTCTATAGTATTGTCACAATAATTCTGTAGATCTAAAAGTGTTCTAACATAAAAAAGTTTATTTAAAAAAAAGGAAAGCTACAAGAAAACATATTTCGGCTCAATTTAAGAATAGACTTTCTGAAAAGAAATAAAAGGCAACCAAATTAGAAAGGAAGAAGTAAATATATCTCTGTCCACAGACAACATGATCTTATGTATAGAAAACCCTAAACATTCTAGAAAAACTGTTAGAACTAATAAACGAATTCAGCAAAGTTGCAGGATACAAACCTAACACGCAAAAATCAGTTGCATTTCTATACACTAACAATGAACAATCTAAAAAGGAAATTAAGAAAACTATCCCTAGCTTTTACACTAGCATCAAAAATAATAAAATATTTAGAAGTAAACTTAACCAAGAAGGTGAAAGACTTGTACACTGAAAAGTACAAAATGTTGCTGAAAGAAATTAAAGAAGACACCAATAAACAGAAAGACATTCGTATTCACGGATTAGAACACTTAATATTGTTAAGATGTCAATACCACCCAAAGTAATCAATAAATTCAATGCAATCCATATAAAAAACCCATGTTTTGCAGAAATAGATCCATCTTAAAATTCATATGGAATGTCAAGGGACCGCAAATAGCCAAAACAATCTTGAAAAGAGGAACAAAGTAGAGGCATTAGATGTCCTGATTTTAAAACCTCCTACAAAGCTACAGTAATAAAAAAAATTGTTGTCCTGGCATAAGGACAGACATATAGACCAGCGGCATGGAACAGAGAGCCCAGAAATAAACCCTCACATATATGATCAAATGATTTTCAATAAGGATGCCAAGAGAATTCAATGGGTAAAGGACAGTCTTCTCAACAAATGGTGCTGGGAAAACTGGATATACACATGCAAAACAATGAAATTAGACCTTTACCTTACACCATATACAAAAATTAACTCAAAATGGATCAAAGACCTAAATGTAAGAGTTAAACACTATAAAACTCTTAAAACACAGAGAAAAAGCTTCATAATATTGGATTTGGCAGTGATCTTTTGGATATGATACCAAAAGAACAGGTAACAAAAGAAAAAATAGATAAATTGGACTAAATCAAAATTAAAAACTTTTGTGCATCAAAAGACACAATCAACAAAGTGAATCTATGGAATAGGATAAAATATTTGCAAATCACAAATCTGAAAAGGGATTAATATCCCGAATATATAAAGCACTCCTACAATTCAGCAACAAAGAAACAAAAATAACCCAATTTTAAAAAACAAGAAAAGGACTTGAATAGACATTTCTCCAAAGAAGATAAAAGACAATGGCCAATAAGCACATGAAAAGATGCTCAACATCACTAATCATCAGGGAAATGCACATTAAACCCACAATGAGATACCACCTCACAAATGTTAGGATGGCTATTATGAAGAAAAGTAGAAAATAACAAATGTTGGAAAGGATGTAGATAATTTGGAACCCTTGTGCACTGTTGGTGGGAATGTAGAATGGTGCAGCCACTATGCAGAACAGTATGGCAGTTCCTCAAAAACATAAAAATTGAATTACTATACAATCTAGCGATTCCACTTCTGGGTATACACTCAAAAGAATTGAAAGTAGGGTCTCGCAGCAATATTTGTTCATAGCAGTATTATTCACAAGAGCCAAAAGGTGGAAGCAATCCAAGTATCCACTAACAGATGAATGGATAAACAAAATGTGATATATACATACAATGGAACATTATTCAGCATTAAAAAGGGAGGAAATTCTGACACATGCTACAACGTGGACGAACCTTGGGGACTTAATGCTAAGTAAAATAAGCCAGTTACAAAAGGACAAATAAATACTGTATGATTCCACTTACATGAGGAGCCTAGAATAGTCAAATTTATAGAGACAAAAAGTAGAACGGTGGTTGCCTGAGGCTAGGGGGAGGGGGAGAAGTGGGGAGTTACTGTTTAATGGGCACAGAGTTTCAGTTTTGCAAGATGAAAAGAGTTCTGGAGACGGATGGTGGTGATGGCTGCATAACAATGTGAATGTATTTAATTCCACAGAATTGGACACTTAAAAGTGATTAAGATGGCAAATTTTATATTATGTGTATTTTACAATTAAAAATAATAAAACAAAAGGAATGGGAGTGCTGGCATGGATTTCCTTTGAAGGTAGTTGCCTGTCCACGGGTATATGTAGGCAGAGTAATCTAGAAAATGTGATTAATGTATCAGATAAAAATGGTTTAGATGATCTCCTAGTTATTTCCAGAAGGCAGAAAACATTTGTGGCCAAGATGTCAATGTGAGGCTTAATGGGTAAACATACAAATAGGCTGATAGTACTTCTAAATTTTATTGTGATTTGCTGCACAAAGCCAGTGATACACAACTTACAACAATTGTCTGCTCCTAGCAGGCAGTTAGAAATAGTGCAGTTGCTGGTTTACCTGATTCCATTATACACCTTTCAGTCCCAGGGAATCCTGCTGAACAAAGTATCACATATGCAATTTACACCCCCCAGTGACATGCACTATCTTACGCCTTGCCTTAGAACTAGTCCTGTGCACATATTTCTCCCTAATAGTTTCCCTGAAATAGGGGCTATTTTACTCACCCACCGCTCCACTGTTACTCTTACCACGTCCCTCCTCCCAGCTATAGTATCTCATACTTAGTAACTAGTCTTTAAGCATATTGTAATCTATGAGTGACTTCTAGCTTCAGGTAAATGGAAGGAGAGAGCTCCTTTAACACCCCTCCCAGAAAATGAGGGCCTGTCTCAAATCTCAAGGCAGTTCCAAACCACCCTGTGTGCCTTTATTGTATATTAAAGCTTCTCTCTGCCTGACTGTTGAGCTGGGACATTGGTCTTCTCCCGCCCTAGGACTGGAACTTACACAATTGGCTCTCCCGGTTCTCAGGCCTTAGGATTCAACCTGGAACTAAACCACTAGCTTTCCTGGGTCTCAGTTTGCAGACAGCATTTTGTGGGACTTAGACTCCATAATCACGTGAGCCAATTACTTATTATATATATATCTCAATCCTATTGGTTCTGCTTCTCCAGAGAATCCTGACTAGTAGAGATCTGACCAAAAGTCGCCTTCACGACATTTAAGAAATTTGATCATAGATGAATCGAAGTTATGGGTCAGAAGTGTCACAGGGGAAACCAAGTAAAAGATGCAAAACCCAGTGGGATGAGTTTTAATCCCAGCTCAAAGATTAACTTTCTATTTGGCCAAAAGTCTCATTTGCTGACTCAAAAACAGCGGGGGGTGGGGTGAGGTTAACTAAATGAGTGGTTCCCAGCCTGAGGTCCCTGGTCATCTTAATGGACCACAAAAGTATCATTGGGATCCTCAAGTCATTTTCAATATTTCAAAACTTTAAGGAAAACAGAGCACTTAACTATATCATACAGCTGCCCCAATTATCTAAATGTCAAGTTTCTTTGCTTTTCCCTGGAATTACAGCAACCAAGCACAATAACAATGGTTATTCATGCTGATCAGAAGCTCTGATGCACACGTGTGTGTGTGCGCGCGTGTGTGTATGACCATGGAGAAGCTATTATTTAATAAATGCAGCCTTTTCAGGAGGAAGAAAACTCTCAGAAGCGCTGGGCCTTATGAAAAAAGATGGCAGAAGGGTTTAGGAGGGTATGAAAAGATTGAGAAGCACGGATGTAGTTGATCTGTGGCTGAGGTCTCTTGCAACTCTTCTGGGCTCTCACATCTACTTGCCTGTCTTGTCTTTCTCAGTAAGGACTTACCTGAGACACTGGAAACAGATGAATAATGGACTTCTTGGTCTGCCACTCTTCTTGGGCCTGAGGACAGCTGTGAGCCTCCTGTAGCCCCCCTATGCCCACTATACCCTTGCATTCGAACCTGATTGGTTAAGTGCGGGCCTTTGGATACGCAAAAAAACTGCAAGCTTTCCCACAGCCAAGCTGGTTAGCATGCAGGCAAGTTCTTCCGAGTTTAGATGCAGTAAGTGCCACTTCACATTTCCCGAAGACTCTTATAGGTGTGGCAGGTTCAGACTTCACAGAGAAGTTGTCTGCCCAGTTTGAAGGGGAAATGCTACTCAGTGCCTAAAGCTACTCCTTCTTAAAGGCAGCTTTAGCTTAGCAGCTTTTGCTGCGGGGAGGGAAAACGGGTGTGGAAAGAAGCTCCCTTGTATTGAAACTTGAATCTGAGGGTAAACACAGCTGGGACTTGTTCCAACATTGGCTTCTATGACCTGGAAACAAGAGCACCCTACGCCTCAGCAAAATGCAGTTTGTTGACCCTCATCCTGCCTATTTCTAAACCTCAATCAACTGCAGAAATAAGTGTCTTTAAAAATAAAAGCTTTTGGCAGGGGGGAGGGTTCTTTTTAGAGGAATTTGTTTAATTATTTTGATTTAAAATCTTGAACATTCCCAATCCTGCAGTCCTCAATAATTCGCAGGTGTACATGCACACACACACACACACACACACCCCACCCCACACCCAAGCTTGGGGCAGAAATGCAGCCAGCCACTAGTGTGTCTCCTGGTTTCCAGCCCTGCATGAAAGAACAGAGCCCGGAACTGAAAAATTGAAACTGTCAAGCGCTGCCGAACAACTAACTGCGAATTGACATTTGGGCCATGCAAAGAGAATCAGAGGCAGCAAGGATACGCTGTCAACAAATGAAACTGATTAAAGCAGAAGTATGGTGAACTTCAGTGGGCTAAGGTCCCGCTTTTTGAGACCCAAGACCAAGAATAATGGCGCTTTCATTTTTTTAAATTTTATTTTTTAATCTCAGCGTCATGCTTTTTTGCTGTGTGACCTTGAGTGAGTAGCTTAATCTCTCGGTGCTTCATTGTTTCAAACACATTGAACTGTCTAGAATGATAAACCATCACCTCTCTTTCTTCCAGCATGTCTTGATGGTTGAATGCAGTTTTGCGTGTATTACAATGAACACAACCAAAACCGTACTCAACAATTTTAATCGTGTTTGTGTGTGTAGAAGTGGTGTGGCTTTGTCAGGGATGGATGTCTCCCTCTCAGAGTAAATGCTGAAGTTTTAAAGGCTGTCATCCTCTTTGTGCTCCAGCTCTGGAAAAACTGAGCACCCCACCCCACCCATGGTGGGAAACAGCCACTGTCTTTTCCTCGGGGTCAACTCCTCTGAGCTGGGCAGTCCCAGAATTGGGTCCTTGTGGGCCTCAAGGGCTCTCTTATCCTTGGTTTGGAGGTGGAGGGATCTATCAGGGCCTCTTAGTCACACCCCAAGCCATTTCAGAGCACAGAGTAACTGCTCTGAATGAATATTTCAGGAGAAGGAATCCTGGAAATGTCAATCTAGGTTTTGTTGTTGTCATTTTTGTTTTTCAGAAGAACAAGATCTGGTCAAAGGACAGGAACAAACTTGCTGGGGAATATACCTTGGTCCTTGTTTCCTTCTCTTCAAAGTCCTCGCCTATGCTATTCTAATGGCTAAATAGCAAAATTGTGTCTTAAAAATTATTCACTATTCATTATTATTCATTAGCAAGATTTTAATGTACAAATCTGCCTTTTGAAAACTGTGCATTATGACATTATAATGTTAAGTGGAAAAAATAAGAAACAAAAAATGTACAGGAAAAAAGATTGAAAGATCAAAATACTAAAATGGGCAGTCTTTGATTTCTTCATTTTTCTACTCTTCTGTATTTCCCACACTATATTAAAATGGATTATTTTTATAATGGAAAATTGCAGTTTTAGGGGTTGTTTTTCCTCTTTTTGTCATGGAAAGGTTTTGTATACAGGACAGGGAGCCAGGTGTCTTGAGCACAATATTAACTGGACTTAGCAAGTGCTAAGACGTTTTCCTTCTCTGGGCCTCTGCCTCTGTTACTCCTTCATAAAATGGAGTAAGAGACTGACAATGAGGTATCTCTAGAGACCCTTCCAATTTTGCTCTTCAGTGTTTTATAGCCAAAATCACTGGGCTGTCTGAGCTGCCTACAGCCTTTGCAGATTGAGTCTATAGTAGAACTTTGAGCTCTCTGGTCTTAAGAGCTATCAACTGGTTGGACTTTCCAGTTTTCTTGTAATGTGATTATATATTATTTTATCATGAAACAGCATTGTACATGTCAGTGGCTCTAGGGCACAGTTCGAGTGGAAAAGGGGAATCTAAAAAGAAAAACGGAATAAATCTCCAAACAAGATGTTGAATGAATGAAAAGAAAACTAGTTGCAGAATGACACATAGATTAGGATGGGATGTTACTTACATAAATTAAGAAAAACACACAGAACAATTCTATATATTATTTATGGATATATATACACGCATATTTATGTATCTATAGATACACGTATATATATTTGTGTATATATATATATATATATACACACACACATATACATACATACGTAAAAGTATAAAAATAAAATGCAAGAGTACATACCAAATTCATATGTGCCTCTGGGAATGGATGGAAAGGAATGGATCCAGAAATAGGGGACAGAATTTAACTTGTCTGTAATGTTTTATTTCTCTCACTGGAAAAAAAATCTAAAACAAACTTTATGTTAAAAATGGTGGGGCCGGCCCGGTGGCATAGCAGTTAAGTGCGCACATTCCACTTCGGCGGCCCAGGGTTCACTGGTTCGGATCCCGGGTGCAGACATGACACCGCTTGTCAAGCCATGCTGTGGTAGGCATCCTACATATAAAGTAGAGGAAGATGGGCACAGATGTTAGCTCAGGGCCAGTCTTCTCAGCAAAAAGAGGAGGATGGGCAGCAGTTAGCTCAGGGCTAATCTTCCTCAAAAAAGAAAGAAAGAAAGAAAGAAAAAAATGGTAACAGTTGTTATGCAACATGGTAAGTTCGAGAGATCTGCTGTACAACATAGTGCCTACAGTTAACAATACTGTATTGTACGCTTAAAAATTTAAGTGAGTAGATATGTTGTGTTCTCACCACAATAAAAAATGCTAAGTTTGTCGATTCTGAGTAGAGATCCAGGTGGTTTGTTATATAACCGATTGTCAGTGTTTATCGATACTTTTCTAATTATTCAAAATAAAAACATAAATCATTTTTAAAAAAGCAAAAGGTTGCATTATTTTCTATATTTTTCAAAATCTGTGAAATGTTCATGGATTATTCTGATAAATGATGAGTGAATTTAATTTCAAGACTAGGGAAATGGAAAAGAGAAAAAAGTAACAGGACAAAGAAAAAGGAAAGAGGGGAGTCACTGGGATTAACATAGAAAGAGGCCCTGGGTACCCCAGGAACTTTTTACCCAAAATTAACTAACAAATTCCTGTTCTAGACCATAAGCCAAAGATTTAACAACTGGACCTATTACAAGATGGGGGCTCCTAGGTGTTCCAGCCCCTATCACCCACCATGTGTATTTAAAACCTCACTCTGTTTCACTGATTTTTCTCCGGACAGAAACTTCCAGTGAGTCTCCTCCCACTACCTAGCCTTTCAGGGACAAATTTTCCATCTCAGTTTCCAAGGCGGCTGTTACAACACCACAAATCACCTTCTGCCATCCCTTCTTGAGCCAAATTCCTACTGGTTTCCAGGAATCATATGGGGAATATGGTTTTCTGAATTTATTCCCTCACAGTACTCAGCTCACATCGTTTCTTAAACTAAATGTCTTACTACAAAAGCTACACCTACTGAAGATAAAGTTTTTCATTTTTCCCTACTGCCTTCCCCCAAGCTAAATCCCTGTCACAGACAGAAATGACATTTATCCCCCAACTCTGAAGAAAACTCAGTCATCTTGGCTCTTTGCTACATAATGATTGACAATTGAATCCATTTGCTTTTATCAACTCTCTCTCGGTTTCCTCCCTAGCCCCTTTTGTCAGCCCTTTCCCCCAGCCCTCCTTGATTTTTGTGGGCACCTCACAATAAGATGTTTTTGAATGGCTCTTCCCACCCCAACCCTCTGCTATACCCAGGAGCCATAGCCTCTCTTGGCTGATATAACTAAAGTGCTGGCTCCAGACTTTGTTCTCTAAGGGAAGCAATGACCTTGCATCCAGCCGCACAATATGCCATGAAAGCAGCTGCAGTCAAACAAGATATGGATCCCGGGCAACATCAAGGGGAAGGTTGAAGGCTTTACTGATAAGTGAGGGGGGTAGGTTGGGAAGGTGGTCAGGAGGGGGAGGGGGAGTAAATGAGTAAATGGAATGGATAAATACAGGCGTCATGTGTTTGGAAGCAAGAATTCCCCTTACCTCACTGTTCAAAGAGACTACTGATAGGGCAATCTAAGGGAAGGGATCAGGGCTTGGCCTGTAATTATCTCTCTGTCCCTGATTTACAGTGTGGCTTTGGCCAACTCACTTTAAAGTATCTGAGACTCAGTTCTCTCATCTGGAAAAAGTTACCATCATGGAAACTGTTACTGTAGGAAAAGACTTTAGAGATCAGCTCTAGACCAAGCCCTCATTTCATAGTTTGAAAACTCTGAGGCCCAGAGAGGGGAAGCAACTTGTCCTATGTGGTCTTCGATGTTTACCTTCCTAAGTCCATGAGGTTGTTTGTGAGGCCAAACGAAATAAAACATAGGAGCACTTTGACTCCTTTAGAAGAGAGGGTCGATAGAATTATAAGGTGTTATTATTGGCAGCCTCAGTGCCTATGGCCCCTTAACATAACTCTGTCTCCTGAATGAAGACACACCAGTCTGAGTTTTCACTTTCTCAGGACCACTGAACATACAGCTATCTCCCTCAGTTAGCCATCTCAGCAACAAGCTCAGACAGCAGCTCTCTGCTCTGTCATCCACTGCTGCCTCTCCCACCTCAGGCTGTTCCAGCTGCTTGAGCACTCCTTCTCCGTGAGGGTGTGGAAACAGCTGGTCTCCCTAGCATCCTCCTCTGGGCCCGTTGTGGCCAATGGTACCTTACACCATGTGACACCCAGGATTTCAGCGCCATAAGTAGATGACATGGAGCAGGGAGAAGCTCATTACAAAGGGCCTCATAAAGGGTTATTGGGAGTGAGGTTAAGAGGCACACAGATCAGAAAAAGGCTGAGGAAGTCCAACAGGACAGAAGGCAAAATAAAGAGGATACCTAGGATCACACTTCTTCCAGGGCATATTATGCCAAAATTGTTTTTCATTTAAAAGAATAATTTGAGGGTACTCTTGTCTAGTATATGACCTGGCTGTCTGAGGCAGGCCTCTGGATTCTTCACTCTAATAAACTGAATTTTCAGAAAATAAAGGAATCCCATTCCTGATGTTAGCTGCATCCACTTTAGGCTTCCGTTAATCAATGGTACTCAATGCTGGAAGATATCGAAGTCATACCTGAGGGTAGAATGGTAAAGGTGAAAACCAAAAGGGAGAGATTAGTCTACCTACCTGATTTTCAGCATCTTTCAGTGGTTGGCTAGAAGTGACTTGGCCTTGATGAATCATGAATCTTTGGGATGAACAATATCATGACATCACCACCTTATCTGGACAATAAACAAATGAGTCTTTCCATTTATCCAGGTGCTAAATTATAATTATATGTAGCTACCAAAGCATTACTGAAATAGGGTAAAAAACAGTGGCTTATAGGAAAAGGGTGAGATCAATGGCAAGGAAGAATGATTCCAGGTTCTCTTCCCAGATCTGCATAGCAGTGTCCTGATCCTTTGGCCCCTCTGCTTAAGTGGTGACCACTGTCTTTAAAATTAAGCTGCATATTTGGAGCCTTCTTGAGAGACAAAGTAACAAATTGGGATTTTGGTTGCTCCCACTATTATCATCTCCATATCTCTGAGTGATAGACCAGGCACACTCATCTCTTCCCCACAGATATACATATGGAAGAATATAGTTGAGCCATGGTCTAGGATTTAGCCACTGATACCTTGGCCTTGGGTTATAAAGCATGTCTCTCTATCTCTTTATAGCCTAACTTTCAAACTGCTTCTTCCTCAGATGAGTATGTGTTTTTGTTTAGCTTTAAGTCAAACCACATGAATCTGAAAAAAACACTTTAGGCACAACTCCCCTTCCTTTCACCTATTTAGCCAAATGGATTTGACTGTCATTTATGAAACATCTTAACATTTCAAGGCCACAGCTTTGCACAAATAGGATTTGCTATGGGAAAAGGCAACATGACTTATCTACCACCCATACAACACACATTTAATAAACAATGGGTACACCTCTTCCCTTGCCAAGAGGTACAGTACATAGGCAGTCCATAAAAACAAGCACACAGAGATGTATATACAAATATAGAGAGCCAGTAGGGGAAAATGTTACTGAGCTTCCCCAAGGGGAGATTGAGAACACTGAATCTACATTGAGGACACCCCTACAAATCTAAGCAAAGAGAGATTTGAGAAGGCAAGAGTTATGCCAGTGCACAAAGAAGCTGTGTAACAGGGTCTACTGACTCTCTGAGCCTTGGACAAAAAGTTCCAAGTCAACATGGAGCTCTGTGAAGGACAGAGCTCTTTCACAAATACCCTCCCACTTGGCTGAGCATATTGGAAGTCTCCAGGATCAGAACATTGGTGCCACCAAGATGCCAAACAAACCCTAGATTCTACAAACCAAATGAATACCCTTTTCATAACCTACTCTTTTCTGTTAATATTTCCTTAATCAATGGTTACTTCAGTCACGGAAGTAGAGTTTTTTGCCATGAATAAACAATCTAACTTCTCTCCAATGGCAAAGACTTTCCATTTAACCAAATGAAGTACAGGAATCTGCAGCATGTCACTCCACCTCTCTTACCAGGATTGAGAGGGAAAAACTTGGTTAATACTATGGTATAGTTTCTACCAGCTCTACTGGATCCATATTATCCAGCTGAGTTCCCTGTACCCCTATCTCTCTAGTAGTCACAGCACCTCAGGTTTTGGAACCAAACCCCAGCTTTAGACCTCAGATTCAATAACTAAGTCTGTTTTATTTTACCTGTGCCACAGTATCTAACCCCAAACTTCAATTCTTATAGGATCAAGCTCCCTTCTGCACCCCCAGTCTTCCTAAAACAGTGACGGAAATGTTCTACATCTGTGTTGTCCAGTATGGTAGCCACTACCCACATATGGCCATAAAGCACTTGAAATGTGACTGAATTCCAACTTCCACCCAGCAGTAGTGAGAAACCCTGTCCTCCAAGTATGAACAGAGGCTGAGTGGAGAACCTGGACTTCTACTTCCATCTGGCAGTAACAAGGCAGCATACTCCCTTCCCCAGCTGGAGCAGTGTCATAAAAAGCTAGCTAAAACAAAAGGTTTAAATAAGATCCAGAGTCTCATAATATACTACAAAAATGTCCAAGTTTCAGTCAAAAATCACTCATCATACCAAGAACCAGAAAGATCTCAAACTGCATGAAGAAAAGCAATCAACAGATGCCAGAGCCAAAATGACAGGGATGTTAGAATTATCTGACTATTATCCGATTTTAAAGGAGCCATGACAAAATTGCTTCAATAAGAAATTACAAACACTCATGAAACAAATGAAAAACAGAAAGTCTCAGCAAAGTAATAGAAGATATATGGAAGAACCAACGGAAATTTTAGAAATAAAAAATATAATAACTGAAATTTTAAAAAATCTCAACAGATGGGCTCTAGAGCAGAATGGAAAGGACTGAGGAAAGAATCAGCTAACTTGAAGATAGAACAATAGAAATTATCCAGTCTGAATAACAGAGAAAAATAGACTGAAAAAAAAGAGAACAGGGCCTCAGGACCTGTGGGACTATAAAAAAATATCTAATTTTCCTGTCATCAGAGGAGGCCTGAAACAATACAATAAAGAAAGCAGGCCAGAAAAAGTATTGAAAGAAATAATGACTGAAGACTTCTCAAACTTGGCAAAAGACATAAACCTATGGATTCAAGAAGCTGAGAGTATTCCAAACTGGATAAACCCAAAGAAATTCATTCCAAGGCACATCATAGTCAAACTTCTGAAAACTAAAGGCATTAAAAAAAAGATCTTGAAAGCATTGAGGAAGAAATGATGCCTTACCTACACGGGAAAAAGCAATTTGAATGTCAGCAGATTTCTCATCAGAACCCATGGAGGTCAGAAGGAAGTGGCACAACCTTTATCAAGTGCTGAAAGAAAACAACTGTCAACTCAGAATCCTATATCCAGTGAAAATATTCTTCAGGAATGAAGGAAGGATCAAGAAATTCTCAGATGAAGGAAAACTAAGAAAATTGCTGCCAACAAAGTTACATTAAAAGAATAGCTAAAGTAAGTTCTTTAAACAGAAAGAAAACATAAAAGAAGGAATCTTGGAACCTCAGGAAGGAGGAAAACAACAGAAAGAGTAAAAGTAAGAGTAAATACAACTGACTTTGCTTATTCTGAGTTTTCTAAATTATGTTTGACAGTTGAAGCAAAAATTATAACACTGATGTAGTTCTAATTATATATAGAAGAAATATTTAAGACAATGGCATTATAAATGAAGGAGGATAAAAGGACTTAAAAAGAGGTAAGGTTTACTAAAACAGGTAAAATGTTGATACTTGTGGACTGTGATAAGTTATGTATAAGCACTCTGGAAAACAGTTTTTCAATTTCTTAAAAAACTAAACCTACACTTAGCATATGACTCAGCAATCACACTCCTGGGCATTTTCCCCAGAGAAATGACAACTTATGTTCACACAAAAATCTGTACACTAACCTGCACAGCTTTATTTGTAATAGCCAAAAGCTGGAGACAACCAATACGTCCCTCAACAGGTAAATGGTCAAACAAACTGATACATTCATACCATGGAATACTGTTCAACAGTAAAAAGGAATGTACTGTTTATACACAAAACAGCTGGGATGGATCACGAGGGCAGTATGCTGAGTGAAAAAAGCCAACCTGAAAAAGTCACAGACTCTATGACTCCATTTATAAAATATTTGTCAAATGACAAAACTGTAAATTTAGAAAAATGATTAGTGATTGCCAGGGGTGAGAGATAGTGGGGGTGAGGGGGGTAAGTGTGACTATAAATACAACAAAAGGGTAGCAAAAGAGAGATGTTTTGTGGTGATGAAACAGTACTTTATCTTGATTGTGGTGATGGTCACACAAATCTACACATGATAAAATGACATAGAACTAGACACACTCATTGTTCCAATGTCAAGTTTACGGTTTTGATCTTATACTATAGTTATGTAAGGTGTAACTACTGGGGAGAACTGAGTGAAGGGTACATAGGACCTCTCTGTCCTTGCAACCTCCTGTGAATCTACAATTATTCCAAAATTTGAAAAACATCAAGTCACAGTGGTAGGCAGAGTAATAACACTCTCAAGTAGTCCATGTCCTACTCCTAGAACCTGTGAATATGGTAGGTTATATGGCACAAGGGGAATTAAGGTTGCAGATGGAATTAAGTTTGAAAATAAACTAACCTTAAGATGGAGAGACTATCCTGTATCCAGCTGGACCCAATGTAATTACAGTGGTCTTTAAAAGTGAAAGAGGGAGGCAGAAAAGTGAAAGTCAGAGAAGGAGATGCAACACTAGGAGCAAGACTGAAGTGATACGATGTAATAAATCAATCTACCATCGCTGACTTTGAGGATGGAGGGGGACAACAAGCCAAGAAATGTGGGCAGACTCTAGAAGCTGAAAAAATCAAGGAAATGGAATTTCTCCTATAGCCTCCAGAAAGGAATGCAGCCCTGCCCACCCTTTGATTTTAGCCCAGTGAGGCCTATTTCAGATTCCTGACCTCTAGAACTGTAGGATAATCAATTTGTTGTTTTAAACCACGAAGTTTTTGGTAATTTGTTACAGCAGCCATAGAAAACTAATACAATCACCAAGTAGGGGTTAAAAACTAACCCACTCAAAGATGGACAACTGGCTTTTTGCAGAGTACATTCAACTCATTAGTCAGAAGTCAATGACTGTGGTATAATCTTATGTCAATGATCAACACATCATAGCTAATGCTATTTGCAATTCCACATCACTAGTGATAGCAATGACAGAAATCTTGCCTTAGAATTGCAAGGAAAAGAAACATGTTACTCCCTATTAAATGGGGCCTGTTAAGCCAATGCAGAAATAAGAACTGAAGCATTTGTGCCACGGAGGCTGGAAATCTTGTTTCAACTTAGCTAGAGATACCTGTTTGCCAAGGAATTTCCTGATGTGTGAGGAAAACAGGGACTCTATACTTATTTTCTAACAGGGAGAATATAGAAATAATAGAAAAATGCATCAAATTAGAAAAAAGGTGGGGTAAATTAATACAGATGGTAAAAAGACCCAGCTAGGAACAAAGCAAATTGCCTGTAAGACAGGAGAATCTGTTTTACTCTTTTCTCTATCCTTAGTATCCCAGTGCTTAGCACAGAGTAGATGCTCAATAAATGTTTGCTGAATTGAATTAGAAATGATCTTTAATGGATCCTTCCAGATTTAGGATTCTATTAGCCCTCATACTCTGCCACACTCCAAACTGCTAAACAAGAAGAAAGAGACAGGCAATAAACATTTATTCACGGATGGGAATACCACCTATTCCTACCACCCCAGCTGCAAGGCACAGATATGACATATATTCACGTTTGCAGAACTAAGGAGCTCTGCCTTTAATATACGATGTTAGGGTTCCAAGGTGGCTAATACTCCAAAAGACCCATGAGTCCCAAGGGTCCTCATGAAGATATCTGGACACCACCTCCCTCTCTGACTCCACCACCTTACCTAACAATAGGTACTAGCAAGAGTTCCATATTCTTGTCAAGACCATTGACTAAGAGAAATACATAGAGATAGAGAGACAGATGAAAGAGGGACAGATGGGAACAGGCAAGCCAGAGTGAGCTTTTATGAAATATATTTTATATATTTATAATGAACTTGTGAACAGTGAGTGCAGAACAGACATTTTTAAGAATCTGAAAATTGACAAGTCAAGGATTTGGGAAACTAGCCTTGACTTGGTTTTGGTGAGAATAGTAATGTCAAAGTGAGTGTTAAGTGACTCTTTTTCATAATAAAAGATGCCCATGAAGGCTAATCAGAAAAGTGCTTAGAACAGTAGCTAAGAGCTGTGCAGTATAAGTATACTAATAACAGGCTTTCTTGAGAGAGCCATTTTCATGGCTTCCATTTCAAGCTACCGTGACCATGACAGCCATGCAACAAGAATTCTTGTAACAATTGGGCAAAGGCTAGTGCAGAGGTTTTCCACTCACAATGCATGGTTGGACTTCCTGAAAATGTATGCAAGTGTCACATATGTAAATGTGCACTTTTCTGAAGAGAGTATCCTTGGCATTCATCAAATTTTCACGGGGCTTCATGCCAAAAAAAAAAAAAAAGGTTAGGAACCACTAAGCTAGATGGTGATGGCTCATTTTTTCTACTCCCCTACTCAGTAAAGCATGTCTTCAGAATGTGTTCCAGTTATTTAGTAACTAAAGAGACAGCAGGTCTCTGTTAAAGCAACTTGCTGAGACCTGGTCTCTGGGTTAATAAATCACATGCATGCACGGAACAACGTGGCAAATACTGAGAAGGAGGACACAAAGAATTTAGTGGCACCACAAAATTTAGGTTATTGCAACAGGCAGGAAAGAAAAGATCACTATTGACATTTTGACTCAAACAAACAAGTTCACATGTGGATCTCACTTTCTGGGTCATCCCCTGCCAGTCCACCAGGTTCCGCATAATCTCCCAAGCCCTAGATACCAGCCGACAGGTACGTGTTCAGGAAATGTGGACTCATTTTGACATTGGCCTAAGTAAAGCTTAATTACGAAGGAGAAGCTTGAAAACACTTACAAAAGCAACTCTAAATGGCTCCACACTTTCTTCTTGTCTGCATTCTTTCTTTTTCCATAGCAGGCCAGATTTAGCCTGTGGGGCATAGTTTCTTTTGACCCTAGCTCTAGATCAATGAAAGCCAATTATGGATACTTATGACTAGAAGGCAGTTTAAAAGCTTATCTTGTCCATTACAGAAAAGGCAAACGGGAATATATGCAATATAAATATATATATTTATATTTTATTTATATATCTATATATTTGGCAAGACCACATGCAAACTATTCTGGACAGAGAGTGTTATCTGTGCACCTCTCAAAACATATTCTAAAAAGAATAATTCACACTTCCACTGGTAACACCTTCTTTTGTCTTACAACTACCACGGTCAGGATGATCTTTCTAAACTGAAATGTCTCCTGACATGCTTTAAGCTTACTACCTATTACCAGTTTTTCATGAAAGTAAGAACCACTCTCCAGCATGCAGACAGCACCTCTTCACATGTGTTTGCGCGCGCGTGTGTGTGTGTGTGCGTGCACGCACGCACACACACACACACATTTTGGAGAGATGTCTCTTTGGGCCCAATAATTCAATTCCATCAAGCCCAAAGGCTGAATCATTTCTGGGATCTAATCCTCCAGAAAGACTTCTTAGCTAGAAAAATAACAGGCCGAGCCAGTTAAGGGACTACGACATCTTCAAAGCTCATTATCCCCCCAAGTTTTACAAATATAACCATCTTGCTAAATCAAGAAGTACAGTTTGATTTAAATGTTGCTTATAGTTATGGTGACCACAGAATTTTTTGTCCAAGCTGGGACACTTTTTTTTTTTTTAAAGATTTTTATGTTTTCCTTTTTCTCCCCAAAGCCCCCCGGTACATAGCTGTATACTCTTAGTTGTGGGTCCCTCTAGCCGTGGCATGTGGGACGCCGCCTCAGCGTGGCCCGATGAGCAGTGCCATGTCCGCGCCCAGGACTCGAACCAATGAAACACTGGGCCGCCTGCAGCGGAGCGCACGAACCCAACCACTCGGCCACGGGGCCGGCCCCTAACCTGGGACACTTTTGAGGGTGAAATAAGTATGCTGAGACAACAGGTATAAATCACAACATATGGCCACCCTACTTATAGTCCTCCAAAGAGGAAATGCTTTAACTTCCCCCAAACAAAACAAATCTCTATGCCTGTTCTCAACGAAGGATGGCTTGGTTCTACTCTAGCAGTCAGGCCCATGGTATAATCCTGGCCTCTAACCTCTAAATCTCCTCAGGTTAAACATTAGGAGCAGCTTCTTGCTTAGGCTAGTTGTGTAATACTTGAAATGGGGTACTGAGGAAGAGAAGTGTAACTTTTTAAATGGGGTTTGGGGGTGTTTGCGAAAATAGAGAATTTTTCATACCAAAATCATCTTACTGGGGATAGATAAAATGACCTATTGAAGTGCCTTGTAGGAAAATAGAAATTATGTACATAGTAGTGTATCCCAAAGACTTCAGCCCTTTTTCCACCAGAAAACGAGGGAGGGAAAGACATTAGGTCATAGTGCTTATCTACAGAAAAAGAGACCAAAAAGAGCATGTTCCCTGACAGAGGCCTGCAAATCACTGTGGGCAATGAGGGTCTGGAGGGAAGAGAGACAAAGAGGGTCCTCATCCCTTACTTTGTACTCAGCCCAGAAAAGGCCTTACCATCACTAAAAGGCAGCTTCCCCCTGCCCCCCACTCTACTCTCCTGGCTGATCCCACCCCAGACCAGATTTCCCCAAGGTTGTGATGTGTTTACTGTTGTACAAGGCCGGTGTTGTGTGAGAAGACAGGAATGTTCACTTCTGCCTAAAATGAAATTTCTGAGCGAGAGAAAAGGTCTGAAGTTAAAGGTAGCCTCAAGTGATGTGGTCTTGTCCAGTGCCCTTTGTTTTGTTTCCAAGCAGCCCTGGAGAAGTGGCAGGAAGAGACCAACAAGTCCTTTGTGCCTAATGCTATGTCCTTGGGTTTGAAAAGGTGCTTTCTGGTGGAGAAACTGTCAGGAAGCTAGCTGATGGGCAATTTTTCAGAGGACGTAAAAGGGAAAAACATATAAAGAAATTAAAACGTCCAAACCTGAAATCTTTAAGATGGGAAAAGCAGGGAAGCCCGATGACCTACTCCTTAGTATATCACTTCCCTTCCCCATCATCCACTTTGGTCCTTCTCTCCTTTTTCTCACCGGAAGCCGGAAAACTTAAACCATGTATGTACCACCAGATAAATAAATTTAAAGATAATGTAAGAGAGTCAAAGGCCAATTAGAATCTCCTTTTCTCCCCTCACTAAGGGATTTGGAGGAAAAAAAAAATATTTACTAGAACTGGACTTAGGAACAGAGAACTGCAATCAATACTTCTTTGGTTAGGGTAGTTTCTCTCCCAAGCAGATACTTCCGTGAGACCAGGACCTCCACAGTGATTGTGTCATAAATCCATGAGCACATCTTTGAGTGTTTAAAATCTAGCACTTATGACTTTTCTCATCTCTCTTTTCCCACCTCCCAAACACAAGCGACAGCACCACATCTTTAGTTCTCTCTGCTCACTGGGGAGTTTACAGGTGATCAGAAGATTGTGGAAAAAAGAAAGAGAAGAGAGACAGATTGAGTAAAACAGACAGAAAGCAGCAGTGTTCTGCACTTGTTTTACTTTGACAACAGAGTGCTATAAGTTTGCTTATGTGTGTGTGTGTGTGTTTTAGAAAGCACTGATGCATTGAAGATTTATTCACTGAACAGGTTGATTTATTTAACAGACTTGACATATGTCAAATTCTATCATGTGCTTACATAATTGTTACCCATTTATCAGAGCTGTTATTTAGCCAAATATTTGTTTTAAAAGTATTTTCCTTTAAGTGACGTTCTCTAGTCCACTGCACAATCAATCCATGGTTCATTTTAATTATGTTATGTTATAACAACAGCTATTTGGTAGAGGCCTCTGAAATCTAATCTTCCCAGGGCCATTTCACCTCTACCCAAAATCTATTCCTTTTTTTCCTAGTAATAAATTTCCGTTAAAATCGCACCATAGGGAAAATTTTAAAAATATGTACAACGTTATGGTATTTTACACTTGATTTCCAAAAAAAAGTAGTTTCTTAACATACTGTTAAAATCACAGATTTGAATACTGTTAAGCTAAAAAACTGATCGTAAGGACAAAATGAGACAATTTGTGCGTGTGTGTGTGTGTGTTTGTGTGTGTGTGAATGTGTGTCTGTGGGGTATGGAAGGCTGGTTGGGACAGCCAGGGGAGGGCTAGGTGGGTAATTAGAATAAGAGACAGTAAACGGGGTCCAATTTCAAGTCTTAAATTTTGTTGAATCACCCTACTCCATCTGAACACATGTGCACAAAAATCTTATTTTTTCAACTCAAATGTATGCAATCTATCTAGGTTCTGTGGGAGGTAAAATATTGGAAGGTATTTCCAAGAAACAAAAATGTCTAACCACTAGCTGCCATAGTTGGTTTGAGTTTCTCTATTGTAAATATGCCCTTTGCAAAAGCAAGAGGCTCGTTTTGACCTCCCAGGTCAAGGAGAATGGGGACTAGGAAAGATGTGGTGGGGGAGAGAGGAAGGGAAAATCCCACCACCACACAAGTAAATCTTTGACCTAGTAAGCAAACACATTTTTGTTGTTACTGCTGGGTAAAATGTACAAGTCTTCCAGAAATTAGACACTGTAATAAAAATGTACTAGCCCAAATTTAAATTGCTCACTAGACAGATGGTTAATTATATTCACAGCCACATATTTCACTGGGATAGAGTTTCAGACGCTCAGCCAGTTTTATTTGATTAGCCAGTTTCCCAGTTAATATGTAAAATGACAGTTACTTAGGGGTTTTTTGTTCCCTTCTAAAAATGTATTTTAAATAAGTGTAAATTCTCCTCAGCCAAGAGAACGTCATTGCCGTAAATAAAACGTTTGGTCATATGTTACCCCATGGGACAAGACGTAAGGAAGATTCACCCCCCAAAACCCAGATGGTCTGTGTAGTTCAGAGAAGACCACTGGAGCACCTTTTCTCGCCAAACAAAATATTTCAGGAACTATTAGCACACTCTGCTCCTCCACCAGAAACGAGTGAGGAGACACTCAAATCCCAGGTCAAAGTGTTTGAGATGCTTTTTAAAAACAGCCCTGGCAGCCCTACACACAAATCACGTCTTTTCAGATAACAGTCTAGAAAATGGAACGTTAGGAAAAGGCCACATAGCTAAGTATACTGCTGTGCACAGAATTCAACGAAATGCTGGGGTCAAAACCCAGAAGCAAGATACGAAACCCATTTATTCCAAAATGCAACCAGAAGCTCGACAAAAATCAAGTGTGCTGGTGTCAAAATGGGGATGTCAATTTTTTTTTTAACTTCGAAAAAGAAAACCTTGCGCTGGTGATTCGGTCCTTCACGAATCAGACAGACAGAAGCAGTCATGCTGAAACCACTGGATTCCTCAGCAGAAGGGCGCCAACTCAGCGGCGCCTTTTCCACACTTTCCCGGAGCCGGGCCCGCTCCCCGCGCCAGCTCCCGGCCTCCCCGCCCCACCGGGTGTGCGAGACCCGAGCAGACGGCTGCTGCGGGGCGCGGCGGAGCGCAGCGCCAGAAACCACGCAGGGAAGCATCAACTCGACTGTCACTGAGAGCGGGAAGGGGCCGCGGGCCAATTTCCGCAAAGGTGACAAGCTGGGCGAGGCTTGGGAGGGCCCCCAACTTATACCTACCCGCGGCCCCGGTCGGGCGGCGCGTGCTCGGGGGCGCTCTCTGGCCCTCAGGGCAGCTCTGCGCGCGCGGGAGGCGCCGGAGCCGGCGCTTCGCACCTTGGCCGCTTTGGCCCTGGCGCCCGGGCGCAGTCGCAGCGTGGGTTTTCCCGCTCGCGCCGAAGCGTGCGGTGTCTCTGCCCGCTCCCGGGTCAGGATCTCCCTGGGCACCAGCCCAAAAGGAGGCTGCACTCTGCGGGTCCCCGCTGGCCGGCTGTGTGCGTGCGACGCGGCGGCCCGGCCCGCTCGCCTCCCCTCCCCCCCGCCCCCGGCGCCAGCACAGAGGCCTTTCCTAGATTGCAGTGCCTGTCAGGGCTACTCGGGATCTCTCGCCCTCGCCGCCTCGCTTCCTCGTACACAGACACACACATGCACGCCATTCTCACACTGACGTCCTCCCTTCCGTTTTTCCTTCCTCCTCTTCTTGCTCGGCGTCCCCCAATTCGTTCCACCCTCTGCCGCCGCCACCCCTGCAAGCCGGGGAGCCGGCGAGAAGGCCAGGGGGCTGGATGGCAGCGCTCGTACTCACCTCACAGGCCGACTCCCGAGGCGCACGTCGCTGGCGGGCTCAGGCAGCGGGCGCCGGAGCTGGCGCGGCCGCCGTCAACGCTGGGCTGCCGCCGCCGCCGCCGCTGCTCGAGCTGCCGCCGCCGCCGCCGCTGCTACTGCTGCCGCCGCCGCCGCCGCCTCTGCCTGAGCTCCATGCGCCGGGCCCGCCAGGTGGACGCGCCTCTCTCCCTCAGGCGCCGCCGCCGCCGCCGCCGCGCTAGATGGAGTCAGAGCTGTGGGGCTCTCTCGCCCTGAAACTCAGCGCCTCAGCGGCTGCCGGCTGCTCCCGCGGTCCGCGCTTCGCGGGCAGCACCGCTCGCTCGGGCCGGGGCTACCTCAGCAGCAGGCTGCGCGCGCGGCGCTGAAGCCCGCTCGGTGCGGTGGCTGCAGTCGTCCGCGGGAGGGAGAGGGAAGGAGGGCGGCTGCCACTGTCGCTATCGCTGTTAAAGCTATTGCTAAATGCTGCTACTGCCGCTACTGCTACTGCTGTGGCGGCGGCGGCGGCTGCTGCTGCTGCTGCTGCTGATGCTACTGGTTTTCCTTCCCGGGTTCTCCCCCTGCCTGGTCCCCCTCCTCCCCCCTTTCCTCCTCCCCCCCCTTCTCCTCCCTCCGCCGCTTTTCTCAGAGCCTCTGCGGACGCTGCCTGGTCTCCGCTTCTCTCCGGGCTGCCTCTGCCCATTCAGAAAGGTGCCCAGAGTGGGACTGCCTCGGCTGCCACCATCGCTATTGCCCCTGCCATTGTTTCCTCCAACACGGCTGTTCTTGCTGGACGCGTTCCCCCCTCTACCTTCCTTCCCCACCACAAGCCTCCCTTTCCTTCCCACTCTCTCTTTACCCTTTCTACGGTCCCTTCCCCATGTGCCCCCTCCCACTCTGTCCGTCTGTCCTTCCCGCCCCTCAGGCGCCCGGGAGCGCGCACTGCGCGGCCACCTGTAATAAAGGGCGCGCACCCCCCTTCCCCACCCCCACCCCCACCCCGCCCCCCACTCGCATCCTTGCAGCCAGCCCAGTCCACGACGCCAGTGGCGTGTTGTTCCCCGGGCAGACACGCAGCTGGACACTACTCTCCCATGCCTTATGGGGCAGTTATGTGTACAGATAGGGGCGCTCTGAAGTTTGGGGAAGAATATTTCAACGGCTTCTTCTACCAAGCATCTAACCATTCAACCTCTGCCTACCCTTAACTTCAGAGCCTAGGCCCTCAGGAGGGTGGGTCGTGTTGGAAGGGTAGGTCATTCCCCAAAGAATTGGCGAGAGGTGTTTTTTGGAATAAAGAAGGAGAAAAGAAGGGAACATGAGAATGCCGGGAAGGAAATGGGATCTGCCTGACTGCTGTCATTGAGAAATCCCTTAGGTGGTCATTTCCCTTCAGAATTCCTGGGTACCCAACAGAAAACAGCAAGGGATTTGAGAGTAACTTAGAAGGGACCATTTAGCACTCCTGGAGCCCTGCCCTGGTAAGGTTGGGGCCTGAACCCCTGAGCCACCACCCCTAGGAGCCAGGGCAAGAGATGGAAAGGTTCGTGCTAGAACAGAAGGGGTAAAACTAAGCTACTTTTGTGTGCACTTGCTCCCGCAAGCCATTGCCTAGGCACAGCTTCTCCAGTCAGGCAAACCGGATTACAGGTTTCTCTGCTGCCATAGCTGCAGCCTCATTTTGCTGCCAGGGCTCAGGCTTTGAGACTCGATGTGTGCGACTTCTGACCATCACCCTCAGTGGAGCCTCTATGGCCTGTCACACAGCCTCTCTCCAGAAATAGCACACGGTTGGGGGGGGGGGACCTGTTTCCGTTTCCCTGACAAAGTACAAGAGACAAATGTTCTAGCTATCCCATTGCCAACAAGGTCTGGGTTGTCTTATCAAGTCTGAGGCACTCTCCATGGATCTGTTATTGCTGAGCACTAAAGCGTTTGGGCACAGGGGGCCCTTTTACAGTTCCTCATCTCCAGGCCTTGGTTTCTGCCATTCCGCCTACTTGGAATACTCTTGTCCTTTCCCACTCATTTTATATCTGTGAAACTCATCCATAAACAATAGCTCATCCTTAAATAATTGACACTGATTGTGTCCTTAGTATGTGCCAGACATTGTGCTAAGCAATTTACACAAATTATTTCATTTAATCCTCACAACAAACACAATTTTATTACTCCCATTTTACCACAAAGAAGTTAGATATATATATCTTGAGAATAGAAACAGTATCTTTATCTTGCACCTGTTAGGCACTGTGCAAATATATTTGCCTCTTTCAGGCATTGGGGTAAATATGAAGAAAAATAAGATTTGGCCGCTGCCCTTAAAAACAAAAACAAACAAAATGGTTAAACATGTGAAATACCACTCATCTATTGGCTGGATCTCAATGGCCACAACGAATTTCTCTTTTTCCATTGTTGGAAAGCACGTTGTTTTCACTTGTATTAACCACATATGCTTTTCTTCCCTTTTAAAGTTAGTTGCTTGTTAGTTACCTGTTACAGTTACCAGTTTGCCCTCCACCCAAAGACTGCTGGAAACACACCTGTAGCTGAACCAGTTAGGTTTATTACTTGTTACAGTGAGGGAGAATGCACACAATAGATATTATGGGCTGAACTGTGTCGCCTCCCCACTTCAATATGTTGAAGCTCTAACCCCCAATATCTCAGAATGTGACTATATTTGGAAATAGGGCCTTTAAAGAGGTGATTGAGTTAAAATGAGCCGATTAGGGTGAGCCCAAATCCAATCTGACGAGTGTCCTTTCAAAAGGAGAAAATTTGGACACACAAAAAGACATGAGGGGCACATGCGTACAGAGAAAAGACCATTTGAGTATATAGCGAGAACACAGCCATCTGCAAGCCAACGAGAGAAGTCTCAGGAGAAACTGAATGTGCTGACACCTTGATCTTGGACTAGTAGCATCCAGAATGGTGAGAAGATAAATTGCTGTTGTTGAAGCCACTCAGTCTGTGGTATTTTGTTATCGCGGCCCCAGGAGACTAACACAATTGGGAGTCATGGGGTGTCTTAGTAAAAGGGTAGTAGAAAGGACTTATTACAGAATTTGCGGTTTGGTTGGGTAATTTGAGGGACAGTCTAAGAAAGTGAGGGTTCATTCTGTATTGAATGCTGTCAGAAAGCAAGGGAAATTCTATGATTGGGCATCTTAATAAATCTTCACTATAGGGAGGGCAAACTAAAATGGGGGTAAGGAGGTTGGTGTCAAGATGGTGTAGGCAGACTCTGAACTCACCTCCTCCCACAGACACAACAAATTTACAGCTACTCTTGAAACAATTACTACTGAGAGAGAACTGGAAACTGTATAAAAAGAACCCCTGCAACAAGGGACAGTCCTGACTGAGGTGGAAGAGGCAGAAATTCCTTTCTGGAGGAAAAAAAAGCCACCTTTGCAAGCCAGGCACTTCACCGCCAGCCCAGAGCAATCCTAAGGTATGCAGCCTTCTGTGCAGGAGTGGGGGACCTGAGAAGGGGAGTGTTACTGCTATAAGCATCCTTTGGACTCAGCACAACCAAAACAAGGGTCATAATATCCGGCTTTGCTGGCTACTAACAACAAGGGGGAATACCCCTAGACAAGCTATTGGACATAAGGGCGAAAAAGCCAGCTCTTAAAGGGCCCATGCACAAATTCACCCATTTCAGAAAGCAACCTTCTTTTGGAAAGAAAGAAAGGAGCACAGTCCTTTGGTTAAAAGAGACTCAGCTGATAGGCTCTGCGTGCATATTGGTGAGAGGTGAGACCTGTCCAGTGACTGAAACATTGGCTGCAGCCATTATTGTGACCTATTACAGGCGTGCTGACACAGATCAAGGCAGACACCACTGGAGTTCTTCCACTGGTCTGTTAGCAGAAGGTCTGCCCCACTCACTGGAGTGCTGATTTATTCCAGCTCAGCTAGGGCAGGCAGCCTGCCCTAGGGACTGCCCACACCAAATAGCAAGCTCTCAGGCAACTTGTGGGCCTGCATAGGCTGGGCGCCTGGAACTTCTGCAGCCAGGCGAGTGGGTCCTGGCCTCACCTCTGAGGGGCAGGGCATGCACGAGGAGCAGGTGGAGTGTGTGGGGCATTGGTGGAGTTTGTGGGGCCTCTGCAGTGGGGTAACTGGGTCCACTTCAGGGGGTCAGGTGGCATGCATGAGGCAGGACTGTGTTGACAGTGTGTGTGGCTCTACGGGTGGTGGGGCTTGTCAGCTGCAGAAGACTTGTGCTTCTCAAACAGTCACATAGGGGATTGGTCCCAGCTTCCAAAGTCTGAAACAGTTGAATTGCAGCCCAATTCAGCTGCAATCCTGAGAGAGCTGACAAGAGCCTTGCAGGCAGGAGGCCTACAGCAATTGTAAACCCCTGAGCCTAGCAACCAGCCATGCTGGGGGCCTACTCACTTAACAGAAAAACTGTAACAGGAATGTGCTATTAGACTTTGCAGCCAACCATACTGAGGCTCCCCATGCCCAAAAAAGTGACTGAAGGGTCCATAAGCAGCCACAAGCAGCTGAGCATTACAACCAGCTGGCCAGGGGGACAGCCTAGCCTCCCTGGGCACCTACAGCAGAGCAAACCTGCCACAAAAGAAGGACACACATAACCCACACAGGGGACACCCCTGGAACATTTGGAAAGGGTGACGAGAGGGAAGTACACTGCTGGGCCTCATAAGGCATCTCTTACATAAGGCTAACTCTCCAAGATCAAGGGATATAGCTAACCTACCTAATACATAGTTATAAGCACAGAGAAAGAGGCAAAATGAGGAGGCAAAGGACTATGTTCCAAATAAGGGTACAGAACAAAACCCCAGAAAAAGAACTAAATGAAACAAAATAAACAATCTACCTGAAAAAGAGTTCAAACAAAAAGTCATAAGGATGCTTACTGATCTTGGGAGAAGAATGGATGAACTCAGTGAGAACTTCAACAAAGAAGTGGGAAATATAAACCAATTAGGAATGAAGAATACAATATTAGAAATGAAAAATTCACTAGCGGGACTCAATAGCAGAGTAGGTGATACAGAAGAATGGATCAGTGAGCTAGATGAAAGACTAGAGAAAATGACTCAAGCTGAACAGATGAAAGAAAAAAGAATCAAAAAGAACAAGAACAGTCTAAAGGGAACTCTGGGACAACATCAAGCACACTAACATTCATATTGTAGGTGTCCCAGAAGGAGAAGAGAGAGACAAAGGGGCAGAGAATCTATTTGAAGAAATAATAGCTGAAAACCTTCCTAACTTAAGGAAGAAAATTCACATCCAGGTATAAAAAGCACAGAGAACACCAAACAAGATAAACCCAAAGAGGCCCATACCAAGATACATTATGATTAAAATGTCAAGAATTAAAGATAGGGGCTGGCCTTGTGGCACAGTGGTTAAGTGCACACGTTCTGCTTCAGCGGGCCCAGCATTCTCCAGTTTGGATCCCGGGTGCGGACATGGCACTGTGTGGCAAGCCATGCTGTGGTAGGCGTCCCACATATACAGTAGAGAAAGATGGGCATGGATGTTAGCTCAGGGCCAGTCGTCCTCAGAAAAAAGAGGAGGATTGGCAGATGTTAGCTCAGGGCTAATCTTCCTTGGAAAAAAAAAGAATTAAAGATAAAGAGAGAATCCTAAAAGCTACTAGAGAAAGGCAACAAGTTACATACAAAGGAAACCCCATAAGGCTATCAGCTTACTTCTCAGCAGAAATCTTACAGGTTATAAGGGAGTGGCATGATACATTTAAAGTGCTGAAAGGAAAAAACCTACAGCCAAGAATACTCTACCTGGCAAGGTTCTCATTCAGAATGGAAGGTGAGATGAAGAGTTTCCCAGACAAACAAAAACTAAAGGAGTTTATCACCAAGAAACAAGCCTTACAAGAAATACTAAAGTGACTTATTTAACTGGGAAAGAGAGGACCACAAACAGGAACACGAAAATTATTTTTACAAAAACCAATAAAATCACTGGTTATGCAAAAATATAGCAAAATTAGCAGATCAACCACCTATGAAGATAATATGAAGTTCAAAAGACAAAAGTACTAAAATTACCTATTTCCATGATAAGAGGGTAATGGGTACACACACACAAAAAGAGGTCAGATATGATATCAAAAACATAAAATGTGGGAGGAGGGGAGTAACAGAGTAGAGCTTTTAGAAAGAGGTCAAACTAAAGAGACCATCAACTTCATGTACATTACTATATATGTAGATTATTATATATGAACCTCATGGTAATCACAAACCAGAAACCTATAATAAACAGACAAAAAATTGAGAAAGGAACCCCAACATAATACTAAAGAAAGCCATCAAACCACATGGGAAGAGAGCAAGAGAAGAAGAACAGAACAGAGAACTACTGAAACATCCAGAAAAAAAGTAACAACGTGGCAATAAGTACATTCTTATCAACAGCTACTTTAAATGTCAATGGACTAAATGCTCCAATCAAAAGGCATAGGGTGGCCGACTGGATAAACACCAAGACCCATATATATGCTGCATACAAGAGACACACTTCAGACCTAAAGACACTCACAAACTGAAAGTGAAGGGACAGAGAAAAGGTACTCCATGCAGACGGCAGTGAAAAGAAAGCTGGGGTTGAAATACTTATATCAGATAAAATAGACTTAAAAACAAAAACTGTAACAAAAGACAAAGAAAGGCACTACATAATGATAAAGGGAACAATCCAACAAGAGGATATGACACTTGTAAATATCTATGCACCCAACATAGGAGCACCTAAATATATAAAGCAATTATTAACAAGCATAAAAGGAGAAATAGACAGCAACACAATAATAGTAGGGGACTTTATCTCTCCACTTAAACCAATGGATAGATCATCCAAACAAAGGTCAATAAAGAAATATTGGCTTTAAATGATATTTTGGTCAGATGGACTTAGTAGATATATACAGACCATTCTATCCAAAAACTGTAGAATACACATTCTTTTCAAATGCACATGAAACATTCTCCAGGACTGATCACATATTAGGCCACAAAACAAGACTGAATAAATTTAAGAAGATTGAAATAATACCAAGCATCTTTTCTTACCACAATGGTATGAAACTAGAAATCAACTATAGGAAGAAAATCAGAAAAGCCACAAATATGTGGAAATTAAACAAAATGCTAGTGAACAATGATTGGGTCAATGAAGAAATCAAAGAAGAAATAAAAAAATACCTGGAGACAGATTAAAATAAAAATACGACATGCCAAAATTTATGGGATACAGCAAAAGTGGCTGTAAGAGGGAAGTTTATAGCAATACAGGCCTAGCTCAACAAACAAGAAAAATATAAAATAAACAATCTAACAGTGCACCTAAAGGAAATTGAAAAAGAAGAACAAACAAAGCCCAAAATTAGTAGAAAGAAGGAAATAATAAAAATCAGAGCAGAAATAAATGAAATAGCGACGAAAAAAACCAGAAAAAATCAATGAAACCAAGAGCTGGTTCTTCGAAAAGATAAACCAAATTGACAAACCTTTAGCTAGACTCACCAAGAAAAAAAGAGAGACGGCTCAAATAAATAAAATCAGAAATGAAATAGGAGACATTACAATGGACATCTCAGAAATACAAAAGATTATAAGAGAATACTATGAAAAGTTATACACCAAGAAATTGGATAATCTAGAAGAAATGGATAAATTCTTAGAGTCATACAACCTTCCAAAACAGAATTAAGAAGAAATAGAGAATTTGAATAGACCAACCCCAGTATTGAGATTGAAACAGTAATCAAAAACATCACAAAAAATAAAAGTCTAGGGGCCAGCCCAGTGGCGTAGTGGTTAAGTTTGCATGCTCCACTTCAACAGCCTGGGGTTCGCTGGTTCAGATCCCAGGCCTGGACCTAGGTACCACTCATCAAGTGATGCTGTGGAAGGGTCCCATATACAAAATAGAGGAAGATTGGCACAGATGCTAGCTCAGGGTCAATCTTCCTCAAGCAAAAAAAAGAGGAAGATTGGCAACAGATGTTAACTCAGGGCCAATCTTCCTCACCAAAAAATAAAAAATAATCCAGGACCAGACAGCTTCCCTGGTGAACTCCACCAAATATTCTAAGAAGACTTAATACCTATCTTCCAAAAAATTGAAGAGGAGGGGAAGCTTCCTAACTCATTCTATGAAGCCAACATTACCCTAATACCAAAACCAGACAAGGACAACACAAAAGAAGAAAATTACAGCCCAATATCACTGGTGAACATTGATGCAAAAATCCTCAACAAAATACTAGCAAATCAAATGCAACAATACATTAAAAAGATCATACACCATGGTCAAGTGGGATTTATTCAGGGATGCAGGGATGGTTCAACATCTGAAAATCAATCAATGTGATACACCACATTAACAAAATGAAGACTAAAACTCACATGATCATCTCAATAGATGCAGAGAAAGCATTTGACAAGATACAGCATCCATTTATGATAAAAACCCTGAATAAAATGGATAAAGAAGGAAAGTACCTCAACATAATACAGGCCATATATGACAAACCCACAGCTAATATCATTCTCAACGGAGAAAAACTGTAAGCTATCCCTCTAAGAACAGGAACCAGACAAGGATGCCCATTTTCACCACTCTTATTTAACATAGTATTGGAAGTCTTAGCCAGAGCAATCAGGCAAGAAAAAGAAAGAGAAGTGATTCAAATTGGAAAGAAAGAAGTGTAACTGTCACAATTTGCAGACGACATGATTTTATATATAGAAAACCCCAAAGAATCCGCCAAAAAACTTTTAGAAATAGTAAATGAATACAGTAAAGTTTCAGGATAGAAAACCAACATACAAAAATCAGTTGCATTTCTATACACTGACAACGAAGCAGCAGAAAGAGAAATTAAGAATACAATCCTATTTACAATTGCAACCAAAAGAATAAAATACTCAGGAATAAATTTAACAAAGAGGTGAAAGATCTGTACACTGAAAAGTATAAAACATTGTTGAAAGAAATTGAAGAAGACACAAAGAAATGGAAAGATATTCTGTGCTCTTGGCTTGGAAGAATTAACATTGTTAAAACGTCCATACTTCCTAAAACAATCTACAGATTCAATGCAATCCCTATCAAAGTTCCAACAACATTTTCATGGAAATATATAACAAGTCCTAAAATTTATATGGAACAACAAAAGACCCCGAAGAGCCAAAGGAATCCTGAAGAAAAAGGACAAAACTGGAGGTATCACACTTCCTGATTTCAAAATACACTATAAAGCTATAGTAACCAAAACAGCATGGTACTGGCACAAAAACAGACACACAGATCAATGGAACAGAATCAAGAGCCCAGAAATAAACCCACACATCTATGGACAGCTAATTTTCGACAAGGGAGCCAAGAACATGCAATGCAGAAAGGAAAGTCTCTTCAATAAATAGCGTTGGGAAAACTGGACAGCCACATGGAAAAGAATCAAAGTAGACCAATATCTTACACCATGCACAAAAATCAGCTCAAAATGGATTGAAGACTTGAATGTAAGACCTGAAAGAGTGAAACTTTTAGAAAAAAACTTAGGCGGTACGCTCTTTGACATTGGTCTTAGCAGCATATTTTCAAGTACCACGTCTGATCGGGCAAGGGAAATGATAGAAAAAATAAACAAATGGGACTACATCAAACTTAAAAGCTTCTGCACAACAAAGGGAACCATCAACAAAATGGAAAGACAACCTAACAATTGGGAGAAGATATTTGCAAAACATATATCTCATAAGGGGTTAATATCCAAAATACATAAAGAACTCTTACGTCTCAACAACAAAAAACCTAATAACCCAATTTAAAAATGGGCAAAGGATCTGAACAGCGATTTCTCCAAAGAAGGTATACACATGGTCAACAGGCACATGAATAGATCTTAAACATCATTAACTATCAGGGAAATGCAAATCAAAACTACAATGATAAATCACCTTACGTCTGTCAGAATGGCTATAATTTACAAGACAGGAAACAACAAGTGTTGGAGAGGATGTGGAGAGAAGGGAACTCTCATACCCTGCTGGTGGGGGTGCAAACTGGTGCAGCCACTATGGAAAACAGTGTGGAGATTCCTCAAAAAATTAAGAATAGAACTACCATATGACCCAGCTATTCCACTGCTGGGTATTTATCCAAAGAACATGAAAACACAAATGCGTAAAGATACATGCACCCCTATGTTCATTGTGGCATTTATTCACAATAGCCAAAACTTGGAAGCAACCTAGGTGCCCATCAAGGGACGAATGAATAAAGAAGATCTGGTATATATACACAATGGAATACTACTCAGCCATAAGAAACGATGAAAGTGGTCATTTGTGACAACGTGGATGGACCTTGAGGGTATTCTGCTAAGTGAAATAAGTCAGAGGGAGAAAGTCAAATACCATATGATCTCACTCATAAGTAGAAGCTAAAAACAGCAAACAATCACATAGAGGCAGAGCTTGGACTGGTGGTTACCAGAGAGTAAGGGAGGCGGGTGAAAGGGGTGATTAGGCACATGTGTGTGGTGATGGATTATAACTAGTCTTTGCGTGGTGAACATGATGTAATCTACACAGAAATGGAAATAGAAAGATGTACACCTGAAATTTATACAATGTTATAAACCAATGTTACCACTACAACAAATAAATTTAAAAAATAAATAAAGTGGGGGTAAAGTTTTTGTGGGTGGCATAGTGACCTTGTTTTTGTCTGTGCTTAGACTAAATTATGAAGCAGCCTTGTTTTGCTTCACTTTATCATGTTCTCAGAGTAATGCTCTCTAATGTTGGTATTTTGTGAGATTGTTTATATCCAACAGGAGAACAACATGGCCTACCTGTGAGTGCCAGGCCAGCTTTCAGATGTCAGGGGCTGCTTTAGTTTTTCTTTCTCATATGTGACTACTTAACACCATTCATTAGTTGTAACCAACTTGGCCTTAGGCAAGTTACTTTGCTTCTCTGTGCCTCAGTTTCCTCGCCTGTAATTGAGGGAAATGGAATTAAACATACGGTCGTTGTGGGAACTAAATGAAGGAATATGTATACTGTCCTTAGGATAGTGCTTGGCACATAGGCAGCATTCATTGAATGTGGGCTATAATCCATTTCTGTCTTCTCCAACAGACCATTTGGCATGAATTACATATTATTATAGTTATGTATTGGTGCTTTCTCCCTTGCTAGACTGTGAGCTCCTTGATGACAGGGATAATGTCTACTGCCATAGTAATAATAGCTAACTTTCATTCAGAGCTTTCAATGGGCCAGGCACTATTGTTAGCCGTAGTTACTCCAAAAAACTTCTGAGGCCCTATCTCTACTTGTTGGCTAGCCTGGGCTTCTTCCTCTGCACTCTTATAGCACCTGTGTTTACCTGAATCACTATACTCAGCATACGATACTGATATTGTCTGTTTATGTATCTTCTTCCTCTTCTAGACTGTTCACTTATAGAGAGGAGAGCAGGTACTTTTTTCATTTACAAACAAAAATTATATATATTTAGGGTGTACAATGTAATGTTTTGAAATATGTATGTTTTAAAAATATGTATACATTTTTAAATGATTACCACAATCAAGCTAATTAACATATCCATCACCTCACATGGTTGTGATTTTTTTCATGTGGTGAGAATACTTAAGATCAACTCTCTTATCAAATTTCAGGTATAAAATACAGTCATTAATTATAGTTACCATGCTGTACATTAGATCTCCAGAACTTAATCATCCTGCATAACTGAAACTTTATGCCCTTTGAACAACACCTCCCCATTTCCCCTACCTCAAGCCCCTAGCAACCACCATTCTATTCTGTGTTTTTATGAGTTCAACTTTTTTAGATTCCACATATAAGTGAGATCATGCAGTATCTGTCTTTCTGTGTCTGGCTTATTTCACTTAGCATAATGTCCTCCAGGTTCATCCATGTTGTCACAAACGGGAGAATTTCCTTCCTTTTTAAGTCTGAATAATATTCCATTTGGTGTATATAAACATGTGTGTGTGTGTGCACGCGTGTGTATTTTTTATCCAGTCATCCATTGATAGACCCTTATGTTCTTTCCATATCTTGACTATTGTGAATAATGCTGCAATGAACATGGGAGTGCAAGACACTGATTTCATTTGAGAGCAGGTACTTTTAACTTTGGTGCCCAAGTCAGAGCACAGTGCCTAGCACAACAGAGGCACCCAATATAAAGGCATTGATCAGATTTTCACTACACTCTTTGCTCTGTCTAGGATGGAACTTAGGTCAAGGCAGCTGTCTTAGCCCACATCATCCCTTTCCTTGGGGTTTTATTGACTAAAAAAGTAACAAAGGATCTCTTACATAGTCATTCTCTCTGTAAGGTAGATCTAAAGGAGAGAACCACTATAAGACTTCAACGCAAGAAGGTGCCATTTGGAAACAACTGGCTCCTGCTATTTAACAGTCAATTGTGTCATGTCTATTGGGGCAAAGTGGAGTACTGAAGGAGTATGAGACTAGGACCTAGAATCTTGGGTTTGACCTTAATTCTTCCATCGACAAACTGTGATGTGCAGCAAATCACTGAACCTCTCTGACCCTTCGTTTATCCACGGAAAAAACGGAGAACATAGTCTCTTTATTCACTGACTAATAAAGCTTGATAACAAATATTAAAGAGAGTTTACTGGAGTTTCTCTTTGGGAAAAACATTTAACTCCTCCATTACTTCCATGTTACATGCCTGGATGATTCTTAGCCTCTAGAACTGGTATTCCAAAATGGCCACAGCCTTTCAGATGCCAACAAGTGCCAAGGGTGTTGTGGTTTTCAGCCTGCCATACTCCCTAACAGTCCCACAACTCAGCCTGTTCCTAGTGAAGGGAGCTATAGTGTCTGAAAATTTGGGGGGCATCAGAGGTGCTGCCATCCTGGAGCTGGACCCAGAAAGTTTCTTTCCATTATGTTGAAGACAGACACGGGAGGTTTTTCAGCTCAAATTTATGTTCTGCCCTAGCCCAGAGGGATAAAAGAGGGTGAACGACAGAATGAAATTATCATAGTATCATATGCATATGTAAGGGAGGAAACTATCATATTATTTTTCATATAATGTACCACTATTGTGCCCAAAAACTATATAACAATCATAATAATGGCCTCTGTCTGGGACTTTATGTCATCTTCCCCTGTGAACTCCAAAGAATGGCCCAAAGGAACTCAGGGGGTCAAGATTTGAGAGGCCAGTGAATTGAAATCAGCATTGGCCGTTCCTCGTCTTTGAGGGGAAGCACCTAGCACATTGTGGGCTCCCATTAAATATAATGGAACTGACAAGCTGCCTCAATACTCCTCTCCTTTGTCCTAGATAGCATTAGAAAACTATAGCTCTCTCCCTTCTGACATGAGACAGATGTTTCATTGTTTTCCTTTTAGCAGCCCTAGGAGGGGCAAAGGGATCCTCATTCTCTGAGTTATTCAGCTATTGTTTGGTTGGGGCCCAGTGTTAGATCTCAGGAGGAGAAAACAGAGACAATTAATGGCATCATCTTTACCTCAAAGGAGCCTATAGTCTATTAGCCTAGGGATGGAAACACAGGAAAGCAATACTCTCAGGCTGTGCAGAATGAGGGCTGAGTGAGAGGTGCGAATAAGTCAGGGCTTCTTTGGTCAAGAGATCAAAGGAGTTTGTGGGTCCTTGGACATAGCACCAGGTGTGGTGGCCCTGGAGGAGAAGTAGGACTGTGCTAGGCAGTGAGGAGAACAGCACATTGAGCATGAGGAAGAGTATGAGTTAAGGAAGTGCCGAGGCAGGATGGTGAACAATGTATTTAAGAATCAGTAACACATCACTCTGGGGAGCAAGCCAAATTTGGACAGATTGAATGGGACCAGACTGGGGAGGCTTTGGAACTCTAGGATATTTTACCCTTGAATTCTTAGTCTCTGCGTTATAAATGTGGAAAATAAAGGTCATGGCCACATACTAGATAGATAGCTAGATGAGGCACTGAACCTTATGGTTCAGATTGCTAGCAATGATGAACATTTATGATTTATGATGGACTTTCACATACATCATGTCATTTGTTCATGACAATCTATTAAAAAACAATGACTGTCCTTGAAGCCTGCTTCCTTGAAGCCTTAAAACAAACAAATAAACAAACAAAACCTGTTGGTTGAGCTCATTGTCTTATGGAAGTAGAGCTGAGTTGCAACCGCTGGGCCCACAAATCAAGGCCAGATGAGCAAAGTGCTGGTTCCTATCAAAAGTGTCTGGGATGTCCTGCCCCCATTTGCCCTTCATGCTCAGGTGTCTTGGTTGCTGTGTTCAAAGCCAGCCCAGGTAGGGACAGCTTCTGCCACTAAGCACTTTCTCAGGGTGAGCCTTTGAAACATGCTGGGACAGGCTGAGTAAGTCAAAGTTAGGGAACTGGGGTCTGGAGGAAACCACTTCCATCTTCAGTTGCCAAGGGCCATTGGCGAAGCCCAGATGAAGCCACAGGCCAAATGTTTGTGGTCTGGCAGCACTGAGGAGGGCCTGAGCAAAGTGGGAGTGGAGTTGTGGGTGGTGAGGAAGTGTGTCCAGACTCAGGACAGGACCATGGACAGAGATCAGCAGGCTTCTTTAACGGGATCCCGCGGAGAAATGCAGGTCTCCATCATGGGGCTGTGCACCTGGGTGACGCTGCAGTTCTGTGGACAATGTGTGGAATGTGTGATGTGGGTTCTGGGCTTCCCTGGGTTGGGCATGGCCAGAACACCCTGCACAGTGTGAGCTCTCTCTCAAGCACAGACTCACAGGCCTTATTCAGTGTGGCAGGTAGTAGTAGGGCCAAATGTACATTGTTGGAAACTGCAAGGAGGACATATGGTTTTAACAGTAGTCCCAGAGTGAGGAGAACTAGCCAGACTGAGCTCAACTAGCCCTAGAAACATCTGGCCCAGGGCTTCTTGGACATAGTTACCTCTTCTCCTTTAAGGAAAAGACCTTAAAGGACTCCTTTTCACATAAAATCCAATACCTCAGAGTGTACCTCATTCCCCCACCCTACCAACCCAGGTAGAGGAAAGCAGGGTGAGCTGTGTTGTAGTAGAGAAGAAATGGACTTGGAATAAAATGGCCCTGGGTTCTGTCCCTTACTAATGTGATCCTGAGCATTTTACTGAGTCTTCTCAAAGCCACAATCTCTTCATCTGTAAAAAGGGCCTAACGACAATAATCTCTACCTCACAGAGAACCTGTGAGAAGTTCATAAGCTAAGATGCATGAAAACACCTGGCAAAAGGCTTGGCATATAGGGCCATATAATAAATGTGTCTGTTTGTGCATGCATTCCAGAAGTTCCTGAAATCTCCCTTTCTGCAGGAAGGATTTCCTAAGTCATTGATGAAGAAGTCGTGAGTTTTCTCCTATCTACACTAGCAGTTCCTATGATATCCTCCTTTTACCCTGTTAATAGCTACGGCTCCTGCTGCTGATGTTGATAATGGTGGTGATGATGGTGATGGTGATAGTACAATGTGGAGAATAATGACTGGTTCAGACCATGGAGCAAATAATATAGGTAAAAGGAGAGTGAGAGATTACTTTAGGAAGGAAAGAGAGGCTCTGGCTGGGTTCGAGGCCTGACCTTCCCTGAACTAGCCTCTCCAGCTCCATCCACATAGGCAATCACACCAAATCCTCAAGGACCTTGCACTGGGGATTATGCAGCAAAATGTATCCTAAGTAGATCCTGCCCAGAATGGAGGATGTGTTTCGAAAGAGCGAGTGCAGAACAAAGCAAGAAAAGAGATGTTCCCATTAATCTAACACAAATTCTGCCTGGGCACCCTGTTTGGCTACATACAAACCAATCCATTGGCATCTAGGAAATGTGGAGTCAACATACACTCAGTATCGCTATTTGTTCAGAGCAGTCAGTGAGTGTCCTCAGCTTTGTTAAATAACAGGATGCTCTCTGTTACTTCAAACCTTCAAAATCTTCAATGGCTCCCTAAAATCTGAATAACAAAATGTTGAAATCCCTAGGGTAATAATCATGAAACAGTCCCAATATCTTTCCAGTTCTACATAGCTGGTGCTCCAACCACATAGACATTCTCCATTTCATATCTCCATGTCTTTGTTCATGCTGTTCCCTCAGCATGGAATGCCATTTCTGCTCCTCCGCACATTAAAATCCTTCTCTTCCTTTAAGATCTAGTTGAAGTGTCATATCCTTTCTAAGGTCTTTCTTTAATCCCCCTGTATTAGTTTCCTAGTGCTGCTAGGAAGTTGCCACAAATTACCACAAACTTGGTGGCTTAAAATAACAGAAATTTATTCTTTCACAGTTCTGGAGGCCAGAAATCTGAAATCAAGGTGTTGGCAGGGCTATGATCCCTCGAATGGCTCTAAGGGAGGATCTTTCTTTGCCTCCTCCAACTTCTGGTGTCTCCTGGTGTTCCTTGGCCTGTGGCAGCATAACTACAATCTCGATCTCCATCTTTGCATGACCTTCTTGTTTGTATCTCTGTATTGCTCATCTTCTTATATGGACACTTGTCATTGGATTTAGGTCCTACCAGGTTAATCCATAAAGATTTCATCTTGAGATCTATCACTTAATTACATCTGCAAAAACTCTTTTTCATACAAGTTCAGATTCACAGATATCAGGGGTTAGGACTTGGATATATCTTTTTGGGGGTCACCATTCAACCCACTATATCCTCCCAGACTGAATTAATACCCCTTCTTTTGACCTTACACAGTACATTCCTCCTTCTATATTATAGGTGTGTGAATACATATCTGTCTCTCTGATCAGAGGGCAAACTCTTCAAGGACTATGTCTTATTCATCTCTGTGTAACTCATTACTTGTCCAAGTGCCTGACATATAGTAGGTGTTCAATTAATTATTGTGGAAATTTTTAAATGATTGATTTACCTTCCACTTCCAGGATAGAGGGAAGCAGCTGTGGAAAGCAGGCTGAGGCAACAATGTACTACCTAGCCATCAGAGTTATGATTGAATAAGTGCCAGCCTCTGGGAAAGTATTGGTTGCCCTATCACCAGGAGGCAAATGTAACTCCCTATAGTATTAAGTCCAAACAGGAAGGATTTCTTAAGAATTCCCAAGTCAAGCTATCCTGTCTCCCTTAGCCTATCTTTTAGCATTTACTGATTTACTCAAGTAGTTATCATTCACTCATTCATTCACTCAATTAACTGAGCCCCTATGTGTCAAATGCTAGGCTAGGCATGGTATGGAGATACATAAATCCACAGGACATAGGTATTGCCCTTTATGAGCTTAGAGTCTATCCAGAAAGGGAAGACACACACACATATGACATATACGGGGCCAGATATAATCATCTACAGGTGGATGTGACTGATGGACTACTGCCAAGGATAAGTTAGAGAGTCCATTGGCTCAATAGAACTTAGAACCGTGGACTCAGCCAGGAAAGCCTGCCATTTTTTTTTTTTGGAAACATCCATTCTTTTTGGGCTTCCTGTGATACAATACTAATTACCCAGGGCACATATACCCTTCCCATTTCAAGAATCAGAATATAACATGCCTGATTACCAAGTTCTATCTAACCACTAACCCTTTAAATACAAGAGTAACCCCATTCTTCATTCTATATTAAAGCCCTAGGAGGTTAAGACAGACCACTAGGAGGTCTATTTGCTTGATGTCCCCTAGACACATACCACACCCTACCCTGGGAGACACTGTGAATAGGACTTTGGAACTGTGTCCCAAAAATTTGATAATCTGTGTCCCAGATACTTGAATAAAGCAAGAGAGTTACAGGCTGCGAAACTCCTAGAATGAAGTAGGGGAGAGTGGACTAAAGGGGAGAGTTGAAGGATGTATGTCCCCGTTTGGGGCCCAGGGACAAAAAGATAAGAAGGTAACAAGAGGATAGGGACTGGGTATAGGGAAATAGTCTTGCTCACATATCCCCCCACAGAAACTAATGAAAAGTAGTCATGGGGGTGAGGGGATGGAGCGGAGAGTCCTTAAGTTGGAGAGGGATTGGAGCCAGGTGACTGAACACTGTGATTAAAAACTAAAGGCTTGAGCTTTCCTGTGGCACTGTGGTTTTGGCCCATGAGATTTACAATATTACCAACACATACATGTATGTGCTTTACAGTTTATAAAGTTATCTCATATCTACTATCACATAGCCTTTAAAGGTTGAAAAGGATGGCTGAATTCACTTCTCTACGTGATGCCAGAATTCCGTGTTAACCATTTCATTTGCTTCTCATACACTCTTAGCGAGATATAGTGTGGATAAAATGATCATTATTATTATACTTACCATTTACCAGAGAAAGAAGCAGGCCAAGAGGGGCAAGTGACTTGGCCCAGTCACATAGTTGGTAGGAATGGAGTTGAACCTTTACCAGAAATCCTGAACCACTTGCTATTCCCAGAAGCTGCTTTCAGGCCTCTATGCCTTTGCACAAATTCTTTGTTCTGCCTTGCATGTCCTTCCTTCACTAGTGATCTGTTGCTCGTGTGTCAAGGCCTAGCTTGAATGCCACCTCCTCACTGAAGCCCTCTCTGACTCTTCATACCCTCTCCCAAAGAATAAGTGGCTAGTTCCTCTGGAATGTATGGCACCTAGAATAGTATAAATCTCTATTAAAGCACTTATCTCTGTGTATTACAAGTATTTGGGCATGTGTCTGCACCCACATTGAACTGAGAGTTCCTATCTCCTTGAGGGCAGGGAACTTGCTTCCTTCTCTTTGTCCCTCCATTCAGACAGTGGTAGGCACTTATATTTGAAGAATAAAATGTCTAGATAAGTGAATGAGCTGAATATTTCATGCATACTTTTACACCAGCCATGGTCCCACAGATGAGTGCTCCTAATGCATGTCTCCAAATACAGTTGTTTCTCTCTTGAGCCTGGCTCAGTTAACATGCTTATATAAAACCTGAGGAGGCTGAGCCAATTGCCAAGCTCCTCATTCAATATGAGGTCACCCTGACTGGGACCGCTATCTTTACAAGAGGCTCCGTTCCAGGGTTGGTGTGACCCTGAAGACAACTCATCCCACAGAAGATGCCCTCATGTCTCCCTGCCTGAACTCACGTGGCCCTAGAGATGGCAAGGAGGCTGGGAGAGGAAGCAGGAAGATAAAAAAGGAGAGTAGGGGAGGAAAGAGAAAGGAGACAAGGAGGGAGAGATGGGGGGATGGTGTGGAGAGAAAGAGCTAGAAGGGAAGGGATACCAGAAATAAGCAGACGTACCACCTTAAATCAGATGATGGATGCTGTAGGAATTAGCTAATTGGCACCATCCTCATGTAAAATAATATCAATTGAGTTTCCAAAAGCACACAGCTGATGCTTCTTGTCATGCACTCTGACTCTACAAATGAACACCTGTGCCCTTTACACTTTGCAAGAACGGTAGCAAGGTACAGTTGACATAGGCTCTGGTGTGAGGCACATGTGGATTCAAACCCTGAGCTGTGTGAGTTTAGGCAAGGAAAACTCTGAGGCTCATTTTCCTCATCTGTCAGGTGAGGATAATGTCTACCTTGTAGGGTTATCTACCTTATGAAGATTGTAGTACCATACATAAAGTGCTTGGTAAGTAGGCAGTCAATAAATGATAGCTACCATTATTATGTGCTGTTAGGAGACTGAACAATGGAAAAAGCATGGACTTTGCAGACAGACCAAGGTTTGAATCCTATTTCTGCTATTTACTAGCTAGATTTTATGTCCTCCTTTGAGAAGTTAACTCTGTTGTCCTTTGGATTGCTACCTAGGCAGTGTAGTATGACACTTAGGAGCATGGCCTCTGGAGTTTTCAATCCTGGTTCACTTTGTAACCTTGAGTAAATTACCTAACATTCCCAAGCCCCAGTTTCCTCATCTGTAAAGCGGGAGGAATAATAATAGCACCAATTTCCTAGAGTTGTTGTGGATTAAATGAATTAATTGATGTCAAATCCTTAAAACTGTTTCTGGAAAATACTAAGATCTCAATAAAAATGAGCTATTGTTAGCCTAAAATACTTTATACATTCATTATCACATTTATTTCTCACAATATCCTGTGAAAGCCATATTCCCATCCTCATTTTAAAGGTAAGGAAATTGAGGCTCAGACTCCTTCAAATTCATATAGGTAGTAAGTGACAGAGCCCAGACTAAAAGAGGTCTGCTCAATAGCTATAGTGTCTCCATCCTTTCCTCCACTTTAAACCCCACTACCTTCACTATTTCCCAGTGCTTTTCTTTGAATGCTGTGCAGTGTGTCAGGAACAATGCAATATAGACTCATTCTCTACAAACATGCTGATGGACTTTGACTTGCCTACTTGTTAGAGGAGACATGACTTCTGAACATTCAGCTACATACCACCTCCAGATCCACCACTTCCCTGCTTTGCAGAAGTTATTGAGCATTACCTTCCCCTGGAAATCAGCATTCTCTTCCTTTGCACATTTGGTCATTCTGCCAACATTCTTTCACCTTTGTCTTGTCTTATCAGCAAGAATTTAAAGCTCTAAAATATTCATTTCCACAAACATGTTTGCAACCCAGCAAAGTTAGCTAAGACACATTTCTGTAAAGAGAATCCTAATTCTCTAATTCTGTATTAACTTTCATTAAAGTTGAAGGCATGTTTCCATGGAAACTGCCCCTACAACATGCTGAATCAAAAGCTTTTGGTGAAGAAGGGTCAACTATGCTGTGTTGGCAAGAATTGGGCAAGACTGGGCAGCGTGTGAAACAATATACATAAAAACAAAGTGCTATATAAATAGAAGATAGTGCTAGTAGTAATAGCAGGACAAGCATCCACTCTTGGTCCCAAAGCCATGGTTGCCTACTTTCACTTTCTGGAAAGTAGTAGGAGCTTCCCTACCTTAGATCTTTGCAAACTGCACTCCACCCTCCTCCCCAATACCTATCATCAGCACTCCCTATCATGCTTTGTTGTTTTTTGATCTCCATAACACTTACCATCTAACATACCAATTATTTTACATATTTATATTGTTTATTATCGGCCCTTTCCCCATTAGAATGTAAGCAATGTGAGAACATGGATTTTGCTTGCTTTTTCACTACTGTTTCCTCAGCACGTCGAACAATGCCTGATAAATGGTAGATGTTCAATAAATATTTGTTAAATGAGTGCAGGAATGAACGAATGAATGAAAGATGAATGTTGCTCCCTCCCTCTGAAAAGCTCATCTCTCTGCCTCAACCCTTTTCATCTGATTAAGCCCTCCACAGCCTCTGGAATGCAGCAGAAATATCACTCCTTCAAGGAAGCTTTCCTGCCGCCTGAGCGTTTGTTGGATGCTCCTATCAAATCTTGTCACAGCAGCCTATAATTTTCCTACAGAGCACAATTGCAATTAAATAAATTATATAATGTCTTGTTTGTTGTCTGTCCCCCTCAAAACAGAAAATTCATGAGGGCAGGGATTGCACTGTGTTCACCTCTATATCCTCAGTGTCTAGAATAGGGTCTGACACATAATAGGTGCTTAGTAAATAAAGTATGAATGATTGAATGAAAATTGTGCCAGTTATGGGATGGAGCAGGGGGTCTCAGCTTAAGTGCATACTGTTTAGTATAGGATTCAGATATGTCTAGAGGACTGATAGGGTAGTCTCTTTAGGGATCTATGTAAATGAGGGATTGAGAAGTATTCTAGGAAAGAATTTAGCCTAAAAAAAAAAAAGAATGGAGGCCCACAAGGTTGGCTGAATAGCATGAGAAATGTAAAACTGAATAGAGCACTGAGGGCAATGTCTACCACCAAGCTTGTTCTTTGGCCCAAATCTGAGGACACTCAAGCCTTAGTTTTAAAAAGAGTGTGACAGGAGGAAAAACGGTGATGGCTCTTTTGCCAAAAACAGAGCAGATATAAGAAACATGAAACAACCTTGTTTTGGGAGCTTTCTTGTTAATTTTAGCCTAAAAATGGAGGCATATCCCGGCCCAAAGAAGACCCATGATGCAGAAAATAATGCCCTTAACATCAGTTCTCAGTGGCAGCACCATCTTTGGTGTACATTGCCAGTGGTGGTAGTGGTGGCAGCTGTGGCTGTGGAAGCTCTGGAATATAAGAGGCCTGCAGCTAAGCACCACAAGGAAGAAGAAAATGGTGGAAGACAAGCTTTGGCTGAGAGAACTGTGCTTGTGAGCACCTTTCCTGGCAATGCTTGGACATAATTAGGTAAAATATTATAATCCCTGACCAATAGTTTACTTTGTAGAATTTACTTTGCCAACTCTAGGATAGTCTCTCTCCTTTTGTAATCACTCAGGGACCACCTAGCCTCAGCTGCCTCAGTCACTCCAGCAAGTTTCAGCAACATTCACATCGCTCTCCCCCCATGCTTTCAACTGGTTATGTTTTATTTAAAAAATAAAAAGACAGCTTTATTGAGATATAATTCACGTGCCAACCAATTCACAATTTCAAAGTCTACAATTCAATGGTTTTAGTATATTCAGAGTTGTGCAATCAATTTTAGAACACTGTCACTGCCCCCAAAAGAAACAAGAAACCCTGTACCCATTAGCAGTAATTCCATTTTCCCCCAACCCCACGCTCCAAGCCTAGGCAACCACTAATCTATTATCTCTCTCTACAGATTTGCCTATTCTGAACATTTCACATAATGAAATAGGTCATACAGTACTGTGATCACCTTCTTTCACCTAGTATGCTTTCAAGGTTCATCCATGTTATACTATGTATCAGAACTTCATTCCTTTTTATTGATGAATAATATTCCATTGTATAGATATACCATTTTTTATTTATCCATTCATTAATTGATGGGCATTTGAGTTGTTTCCATTTTTTGGCTACTATGAATAATTTCTATAAACATTCATGTACAAATTTTTGTTTTCATTTTTCTTGTGTATATATACCTGGGAGTAGAATTTCTGGGTTATATGGAAACTGTATGTTTCACCTTTGGAGCGACTGCCAGACTGTTTTCCAAAGAAGCTGTACCATTTTACATTCTCACCAGCAATGTAAAAGGGTTACACTTTCTCGACATCCTCATCAACACTTGTTATTATGTTTTTTGATTATAGCCATCCTAGGGGGTGGGAAATGATATATCACTGTGGTTTTCATTTGCATTTCCCTAATGGCTAATGATGTTGAGTATCTTTTAATGTACTTATTGGCAATTTGTATATACATTTTGGAAAAAAGTTTATTCAGATCTTTTCCCCATTTTTTTTTAAGGTATGCTTTTTTTGGTGAGGAAGATTGGTCTTGAGCTAACATCTGTTGCCAATCTTCCTCTCTTTTTTTTACTTTCTTTTTCTCCCCAAAGTCCCAGTACATAGTTGTGTATCCTAGTCACAAGTCATTCTAGTTCTTCTATGTGGGATGCCACCACAGCATGGCTTGATGAGCAGTGCATAGGTCCGTGCCCAGGATCTGAACCAGTGAACCCCGGGCCTCCGAAGCGGGGCACGTGAACTTAACCACTTGGCCATGGGGCCGGCCCCCTTTTCCCATTTTTAATTGGGTTATATGTCTTTCTTCTATTGAGTTGTAAGAATTCTCCACATACTCTATGTAAAATTCCTTTGGCAAAAATGTGGTTTGCAAATATTTTCTCCCATTCTTTGGGTTGTCATTTCATTTTCTTGACGATGTACTTTGAAACACAAAGGTTTTTTAAATTTGATGAAGTCCAGTTTATCTACTTTTGCTTTCATCATTTGTGCTTTTCATGTCTCAGAAGCCATTGTCTAGTCCAAGGTCACAAAGGTTTACTCATGTTTTCTTCTAAGAGTTTTATAGTTTTAGCAATTACTTTTAGGTCTCTGATCAATTTTGAGTTAATGTTTTTATATGGTGTGAGGTAGGTGTCCAACCTCATTCTTTTGCTGATGGATATCCAGTTATCCCAATACCACACATTCAAAACACTGTTTTTTCCCCTATTGAATTGTCTTAGCACCCTTGTTGAAAAGCAACTGAACATAAACATACGTCTTTTTTCCCTGGACTCTCAATTGTATTCCATTGATCTATATTTCTCTCCTTAAGCCAGTATCATACTGTCTTGATTACTGTAACTTTGTAGTAAGTTTTAAAATTTGGAAATGTGAATCCTCCAACTTTGTTCTTTTTCAAGAATGTTTTGGCTATTCTTGGTCCATTGAATTTCCAAATGAATTTTATGATCAGCTTGTCAAGAATTCTGTAAAGAATCCAGCTGGGATTTTCATAGGGACCTGTAGATCAATTTGGGGAGTATTGCCATCTTAGTAATATTAAATTTCTCAATCTATGAACATGGAATGTCTTTTCATTTATTTAGGTCTTCTTCAATTTCTTACAACAATATTTTGTAGTTTTCAGAATATGTTTTCTTTTGTTAAATCTATTCCTAAGATTTTATTATTTTTGATGCTATTACAAATGGAATTGTTTTCCTAATTTCATTTTTGGATTGTTCATTGTTACTGTATAGAAATACTGGTGATTTTTGTGCATTGATTTTGTATCCTATAACTTTGCTGAATTTGTTTATTAGCTCTAATAGTTTATGGTGGATTTTTGAGGGTTCCTGAGATAAATATCATGTCATTTATGAATAGGAATAGTGCTATTTCTTCCTTTCCAATTTGGATGCTTTTAATTTCTTTTTCTTGTCTACTTGCTCTGGCTAGAATTTCCATTACAAAGTTGAATAGAAGTGGGCATCCTTGTCTTGTTCCTGATCTTAGGTTCCGCTTTCAGTCTTTCACCATTGAGTGTGATGTCACCTGAGGGTTTTTCATATGTAGCTTTTATCATATTGAGGAAGTTCCCTCCTATTCCTAGTTTATTGAGGGTTTTTTCAATCATGAAAGGATACTAGATTTTGTCAAATGCTTTTCCTGCATCAAATGAGATGAAACAAAAAATCCAAGAAAAGAAAAGAAATATGAGAAAATAAACATTATTTTAAAGAAAGGAACAAAAAAGAGACACTACTTGGTATAAGAGCTAGCACAACAACTTAAGTTACTGTTTCAGCAGGTACATTCTTGAAGACCTCCATTTTGAGGTATTCCATTACTCACACAGAAAGAAAAAATAAAGGAAGTACACATGTAAGGAAAAAACTATAATCAGTATAGTGAAAATTAAGTGCCTTAATGGCCTTGGTGTTTTTTTAACGTTGAAGTTTAGTTGACACACAATATTGTGTTACTTTCAGGTGTACAACACAGTGATTCAACATTTATACAATGAAATGATCAGCATGATAAGTCTAGTAACTGTCAATACACAAAGTTATTACAATATTATTAACTATATTTGCTATGCTGTATATGACATCCCCCTGACATTTTTTTATATCTGGAAGTTTGTACCTCTTAATCCCCTTTACCTATTTCACCTAATAGGTGAAACCTAGAGCAACCACCTCTCCTCTGGCAATCACCAGTTTGTTTTCTGTATCTATGAGTCTGTTTCTGTTTTGTTTGTTCATGTTTTGTTTTTTAGATTCCACATATAAGTGAAATCATATGGTATTTGTCTTTCTCTGTCTGACTTATTTTTTAGCATAATACCCTCTAAGTCCATCCATGTTGTCACAAATGGGGAAATTTCATTCATTTTTATGACTAAGTAATACTCCATTGTATGTATATACCACATCTTCTTTATCCAATCATCTATCAATGCATGCTTAGGTTGCTTCCATATCTTGGCTATTGTAAATAATGCTGCAATGAACATAGTGGTGCATACATCTTTTTGAATTAGTGTTTTTGTGTTCTTTGGGTAAATACTCAGAAGTGGAGTAGCTGGATAGTATGGTAGTTCTACTTTTAATTTTTTGAGGAACCACCATACTGTTTTCCATAGTGGCATCCTTGTGTTGTTCCAAATCTTAAAGGAAATGATTTTAGCTTTTCACTGTTGAGTATGATGCTAACCATGGATTTGTCACATATGACCTTTATTATGTCGAGGTATGTTCTCTCTATACCCACTTTGTTGAGAGTTTTTTTTTTTTTTATCATAAATGGGTTTTGAATTTTGTCAAAGGCTTTTTCTGCACCTATCAAAATGATGATATGATTTTTATTCTTCATAATCGTTACTGTGGTGTATCATGATTGATTTGTGGATATTGAACCATTCTTGCCTCCTTGGGATAAGTTCCGTTTGATCATGGTGTATGATCCTTTTATGTATTATTGAATTTGGTTTGCTAATATTTTGTTGAGGATTTTTGCTTCTATATTCATCAGGGATATTGGTCTATAATTTTCTTTTTTTGTAGTGTCTTTGTCTGGCTTCAGTATCAGGGTAATGCTGACCTTGTAGAATTAGTTTGAAGCGTTCCTTTCTCTTCAGTTTTTGAAATAGTTTGAGAATGATAGGTATTAACTCTTCTTTAAATCTTTGGTAGAATTTACCTGTGAAGCCATCTGGTCCTGGACTTTTGTTTCTTGGGAGCTTTTTGATTACTGATTCAATTTCATTACTAGTAATCAGTCTGTTCAGATTTTCTCTTTCTTCCTGATTTAGTCTTGGGAGGCTGTTTCTAGGAATTTATCCATTTCTTTTAGGTTGCCCAATTTATTGGCATATAATTGTAATAATCTCTTATGATCCTTAACATTTCTGTGGTGGCAGTTGTAATTTCTCCTCTTTCATTTCTGATTTTATTCATATGGGCCCTCTTTTCTTCATGATGAGTCTGGCTAAAGGTTTATCAATTTTGTTTCTCTTTTCAAAGAACCATCTCATTTCCTTTGACTTTATTTTTTTAAGTCTCTATTTAATTTATTTGCACTTTGATCTTTATTATTTGCTTCCTTCTACTAACTTTGGGTTTTGGCCTTCTTTTTCTAGTTCCTTTAGACATAAGGTTAGATTGTTTGGGACTTTTCTTGTTTCCTGAGGTAGGCCTGTATCACTATAAATTTCCTCTTAGAACTGCTTTTGCTGCAGCCCATAGATTTTGGAATGTTGTGTTTCTATTTTCATTTATCTCAAGATATTTTTTGGTTTCCTCTTTGATTTCTTCAATGACCCATTGGTTGTTTAGTAGCATGTTCTTTAGACTCCATGTGTTTGTGTTTTTTCCCAGTTTTCTTCTTGTAGTTGATTTCTAGTCTCATACCAGTGTGGTCAGAAAAGATGCTTGATATGATTTCAATCTTCTTAAATTTATTGAGACTTGTTTTGTGATCTAATACATCACCTATCCTGGAGAATGTTCCCTGTGCACTTGAAAAGAATGTGTATTCTGCTGTTTTTGGATGGAATGTTCTGTATACATCTATGAAGTCCATCTCATCCAATGTGTTATGTAAGGCCAATGTTTCCTTGTTGATTTTCTGTCTAGATGATCTATCTATTGATGTAAGTGAGGTGTTAATGTCTCCTGCTATTATTGTATTACTGTCAATTTCTCCCTTTATGTCTGTTAATATTTGCTTTATGTATTCAAGTGCCTCTATGTTGGATGCATAGATATTTACAAGTATATCCTCTTGTTGGATTGATTCTTTTATCATTATGCAATATCCTTCTTTGTCTCTTGTTACAGTCTCTGTTTTAAAGTCTATTTTGCCTGATATAAGTATTGCTGCCGCAGTTTTCTTTTCATTTCCATTTGCATGGAATATCATTTTCCATTCCCTCACTTCCAGTCTGTGTGTGTCTTTAGATTGGAAGCGAGTCTCTTGTAGGCAGAATATATACGCACCTTGTTTTTAATTTTTTTATCCATTCAGCCATCCTATGTCTTTTGGATTAAAGCATTTAGTCAACTTACATTTAAAGTAATTATTGATAGGTAGGTACTTATTGCCATTTTGTTGTTTTCTTTTTTTGATAATGCTTCTGTTTCTTTCTTCTTCTCTTGCTTTCTTCCCTTGTGATTTGATGACTTCCTTTAGAATTATGTTTGTATTTCTTTCTGGATCTATTATTGGTTTTTGGTTTGTGATTACCATGAGGTTCTTATATAACAATCTATATTATAGCAGTCTAATTTAAGTTGATGGTCACTTACATGTGGGTGTGTTCTAAAAGCACTACATTTTTACTCCTCCCCCATGTTTTATGTTTTTGATGTCATATTTCACATCTTTTTATTTTGTGTATCCCTTAACTACTTACTGTAGATGTAGATGATTTTACTTTTGTTCTTTAACCTTCATACTTGCTATATTGGTGGTTGATCTATTACCTTTATGATGTGTTTGCCTTTACCAGTGAGACTTTTTCTTTCATAACTTTTGTATTTCTACTTATGGCCTTTTCTTTTTCATTTAAAGAAGTCCCTCTAACATTTCTTGTAAGGTCAGTTTAGTGGTAATGAACTCCTTTAGCTTTTGCTTGTCTGGGAAACTCTTTTGTCTTTCCTTCAGTTCTGAGCGATAACCTTGTCAGATAGAGTATTCTTGGTTGTAAGTATTTTCCTTTCAGCACTTTGAATATGTTGTGTCACTCCCTTCTGGCCTGTAAAGTTTCTTCTGAAAAGTCAACTCATAGTCTTATGGGGGCTTTCTTGTACATAACTAGCTGTTTTTCTCTTGCTGCTTTTAAGATTCTCTCTTTAACTTTTGAAATTTTAATTATAATATCTTTTGGTGTGGGACTTCTTGAGTTCATCTTGTTTGGGACTCTCTGTGCTTCCTGAACTTGGATGTCTGTTTCCTTCAGCAGGTTAGGAAAGTTTTCAGCCATTATTTCTTCAATTAGGTTTTCTGTCCCTTTCTTTCTCTTCTCCTTCTGGGACCCCTATAATGTAGATGTTAGTATACTTGATGTTGTCCCAGAAGTCCCTTAAACTATCCTCATTTTTTAACATTATTTTTGCTGTTCCAATTGGGTGATTTCTACTCCCTATCTTCCAGATTGCTGATCCATTTTTCTGTGTCGTCTACTCTACTGTTGATTCCCTCTAGTGTATTTATCATTTCAGTTATTGTATTCTTCAGCTCTGGTTGTTTCTTTTTTATATTTTCTATCTCTTTGTTGAAGTTCTGTGTTCATCCATTCTTCTCCTGAGTTTGGTGAGCATCTTTATGACTATTACTTTGAAGTCTTTATCTGATAGATCACTTATCTCCATTTTGTTTAGTTCTTTTTCTGAGATTTTTGTCTTGTTCTTTTGTTAGGAACATATTGCTTTGCCTCCTCATTTTGCCTAACTCTGTTTTTGTTTCCATCTATTAGATAGATGAGCTATGTTTCCTGATCTTGAAGGAGTGGGCTTATGTAAAAGGTGTCCTGTGGGGCCTAGAAGTATGGTCCCCCCTGGTCACCAGAGCCAGGTGTTCCAAGAGTGTCCCCTGTGTGAACTGCATGCACCCTCCTGTTGTGGCCAGGACACAACTGCCACAGACACACTGGTGTGCATGGCTGGCTCTTGGTGCTGCCTGCTGCAAGACCTGGCCTTGACAGCTTTGGGCACACTAGTGGGTGGGACAGGCCTCCAGCGCAGATGGCTGCAAGGCCCAGCTGTGACTGCTGTAGGCACTTTGGTGTGTGGGGCCAGCCCCCCTAGGATGGGAGCCACTTTGGGGGGATGCCTGTCCAGGCTGAAGCCACCTGCTGGGTGTGGCAGGGGGGCAATTTGGAGGGGCTTTGGTGTCATTTGGGGCTGCCCACCAGGTGTGGCAGGGTCGGGGTTGTTTTGGAGGGGCTTGAGCTGGCTAGGTCCACATGCCTTGTGTGACCGGGTTGGGGACTGCTTTGGAGGGGCCCTGGTGCCAGTGGGGACCATGTACTGGGTGTGGCAGAGTGGGGGGGTCACTTTGGAGGAGCAGCAGTGAGGGTGGTCCAGGGTAATGCCAGACTTGGGCAAACCAAGCTAGTAAGGTAGATGGAGTGAGTCAGAAGTGGCACCCACCAGCACCAGGCCAGAGAGGTAGAAGGTGAGCAAAAAAATGGTGTCTGCCAGCACCTCTGTCCCAGGAGAAAGTTCCAACAGATTTGGGCCTGTCAGCACATGCCCTAAAATTAGTCAATGAATCTCTTTCACTATGACCCAGGTGCTTTGCAAACTGCTGCCTCTGTGTTGGGACTTGAAGCGAGTGAGTTTTTGTGCATATCCTTTAAGAGGGGAATCTCAGTTTTCTATAGCCTTCCAGCTCTCCTGGATGTAAGCCCTGCTGGTTTTCAAAGCCAGATGTTATGGAGGCTTATCTTCCTGGTGCAGGTCCCCAAAGCTGGGGAGCCCAAGGTGGGGTTTAGACCCCTGGCTCCTCAGGTAGGATCTTCAAAGCTGTGATATCCCTCCTGCCTGTGCGTCCTTACACCAAGGGTGTGGGTCTTCACCAGACCACATCTCTATCCCTCCTACCCATCTCAATGTGTCTTTTCTTTATATCCTTAGTTGAGGAAAATCTCTTCTGCTAGTCTTCAAGTCATTCTCAGAGATAGCTGCTCTATATGTAGCTGTAGTTTTGGTGTGTCTGTGGGAGGAGGCAAGCCCAGGATCTTCCTACACCAACATTTTGAGCCCAAGTCCTCTGACCTTGATGTTTTAGCCCTTATAAGTAGAATTCTGTTCTCCCAAAATGAAGGCAAAATCTATATGACACAAACATTTCTAAGTCCAAACCAATAGCCCACTTCTTGTGTTAAAATTGTAAAGCAATGGCTGATGAAGCTGAATTCTCTCTCTGTGAGAATTTCATTTTGGCATGACCTTAAGGTAGGAAGAAAATGATCTTTTCTTTTTAAAACTTACCCACCTTCTTCTTAAATCTGAGTTAAACTCCAAGAAAACAGGGACATGTCTTCAATGTTTTAGGGAATCCCAGAAAGGCCTATACATACTTCTTATTTGGCCCTGAGCATTTTGGGGGCTGGGACTAAATCTTACTCATCCTGGTATACCAGCATCTAGCACAGGGCCTGGCCTAGAAATAGGCACTTATCTAACTGGCACTGGGGAATTGACGTATGTGTATTATGAAACTCATGTGGAACAGAAATGATAGTTTCTAATTACCTAGAGCAAAGCACTTTAAAAAGTTTTCTCAGCAAATCAACAGGTCTCAAAGGTTTACAAAGTACCTTCACACTAGAGCATGTGGCTCTGTCTCTCTCTGAGAGAAGTTTCAATAGTTGGTCCTACCAACTGAAAGACAGAATCTGACATAAATTTCTAGCAAAAATCCTGCCATAACACCATCTGGAATATATTTCTGAACTAAATAAATATGCCAATATGCCCTCTTTACCTAGCTCTTCTACAGGCACTTCAAACTGAATGTGTCACCTTCCCTACAATTCCACCCTGTCCCCTAGAAATTTCAGAGTCATCCTTGTCTCCCTTTTCTCCCTCATCCAAATCTATTCTAGCTCATAAATCTCTTTTGAATGTGCCTCCCTCCCTTTTGCTTCTACTGCCACTGCTCTAGGTCAAACCCTCATTCTGGACTATTGTAGAAACCTCACCAGTTTCGTTACATTAAGTCTTATTAACCCTAGTTAATCTTCCAGATCACAGCTGGTGCGATCTTTTTAAAAAATAAAAAGCTCAACCTAATCATTCCCTTCTTGAAAACCACTAATGTCATTTCAATGCTGACAGGAAAAGCATCCTTACAAATTTAGCATACAAGGCTCTTCACAAGCTATATCTGATCCATCCTTTCAGCCTCATCTCCTACCACTTAATTCCTGTGTATCCTCCAGTCATACTAATCTTCCTACAATTTTCCTAATATTCCATACTTATTCACACCCCCATGCCTTTGTATATCTTATTCCCTCTGCTTGGAATGCCCTTCCCACTTTATCTGCCTGGTGAACTCCTATTGTCCATCAATCCAATTCATAAGTCAGTTCCTTTGTGAAGACTTCCCTGACTCCCCAAGGCAGAAGTAGTCAATTTGTTCTCTGTTGTGTACAATCCTTTGTTGTAGTACATTGCATTACGATTGCTTTCTTAACATCTCTGGCTCCCCTACTAACCTCAATGGTAGGGACTGGGTCTAGGTTGGAATCATCTTTACATCCCTAGCCTCTAGCACAGCACTGGGTACAAAGCAGGCACTCAGAAAATATTTCTCAGGGCCGGCCCTGTGGCATAGTGGTTAAATTTCCATGCTCCGCCTTGGGGGCTTGGGGTTCATGGATTTGGATCCTGGGTGCAGACCTAACACACCGCTCATCAAGCCATGCTGTGGTGGCATCCCACATATAAAATAGAGGAAGACTGGCACAGATGTTAGCTCAGTGACAATCTTCCTCAAGCAAAAAGAGGAAGATTGGCAACAGATGTTTGGCGACAGATGTTAGCTCAGGGCCAATTCTCCTCACAAAAAAAAGAAAATATTTGTCAATGATCAATCCTTCAACAATATCGTCTTGCTATTGAGGCTTTCAGCAAAGTCACTCTGGCAAATGGATAGAAACTTCATAAACGCATAGATTCAGATGCCAGCAGTGATGGATTTAGGATTTAATACCAGAAAGCTTCTTATACAGATAAATAATTATTTCCCCCATTAGACACATTTATTTTTTAGAAGAATTTTGAAAAATATAAAAAAAGAATATTAGTCTTTCAAGTGTACAAACAAATAGGAAGTTGAAGATAAAAACTGGATTTTTGGGGGCCAACCCCACGGCTGAGTGGTTAAGTTTGCGCACTCTGCTTCGGTGGCCTAGGGTTTCACCAGTTCGAATCCTGGGTGTGCACATGGTATCGCTCATCAGGCCATGCTGAGTCAGCATCCCACATGCCACAACTAGAAGGACCCACAACTAAAAATACACAACTATGTACTGGGAGGCTTTGGGAGACAAAGGAAAAATTTTTAAAAATCTTAAAAAAACCCTGAGTTTTTTACATAAAATATTTTTGGGCTTTTGGATGGAAAGGAACTTGATTTTTATTTAAAATTATGATTAACTACACACACACATCACTAAGTAAACAATTTGAGAGTTCATATTCATGTCTTATTAAAATAATTATGTGTTTTAGCAAAAGAAAAAATTCCAGAATAAGTTGGTTGTTCTTGTTAAAATTAAACACCTTAATTCTCTTTTTTAATATAGTTTGGCAAAAAATAACTCACCAAAATTCATGATTAACCCACTGAATAGTAAATGAGTTGCCTCCCAATGACTTCACAAGTATCAACTTCAATTAGCTTTGGCAAATAAAATAATTCATTATTTAGTTCCCTTATGTAGATGCAAAATTAATCTGAAAAGAGTAAAAAAAAAAATAATGAGTCCTTGCTTTAAAGTGTGTTAGTGTGTACCTTCTAAAATGAAGCCTACATCTACTGCTGAGTTGAAAAAGCTGCATTAAGGCTATAGCAAACAACAAGAAAGCACTTTTCCAAGAAAAATGTCAGGGACGTTGTAGTTAATAATCTGATTCATGAGTCAGATAGAGGGTTGGTCTCAATGACCTCTAATTTCCCTTCCAATGCCAATATGTTATGGTTATATGAAATCAAGTCTTCCTGACCTGTGATTTAAATATATTTACTTTAAATAAAATCTGCCTTACCACAAAGTACATTTGTTAATCAAATCACATTTTCATTGCCTTTCATTACAAACCAGAGATGGGCTTTCATAATAGGAAAAATTGGGACCAAATGATAAATTTAAAAGCACACTTTCAAGAATGCAAGAACTCTTTGAAAATGACAGTTAAAGGGGGGAAAAAAGGGTCACTTTCTGATAAAATAGTACTAACAATTCTCAATACAAAAAGTACAAATAGTACCCTGTATTGGAAAAATAAGCATAAGATCAGAAACTCTCCCTAGTAAACACCCTTTTAAAATAACAAACTACTGGTCTCTTTTTATTTAATTAATAATTTTTGAACTGCTTATAATTTAAAGTTACAATCTCCCTTAATACAATCAAGATACATTTTTCTCTGAAAATCATTCTTTATCTCATGATTTCTTTGCGGGCCAAGTTTCTGACATGATGGCTTTTCCTCAGATACAGAAAACCTCAAGCAAAGCTTTGAGAGGAATACAACATAGTCAAGGTCACTAGTTCTGGTATCAGTGAGTCTTGGGAGTTGAGATCCCTTGTGACCTTAGGCAAGCCCCTTAAAGTAACTGAAGCTCAGTTTCACCAGATATAAAATGAGTTGTAATAAGGATTAAGTGCGATAACTTTCTTCTAGTAATAAGTGATCAATAATGGTCGCTATTATTAAGGTGCAGCCTACAAATGATCATTAGCATTGGAGCTGCTTGAGTTTATCACTATGTATTAAAAAGTTCCTGCACAACACAGGAAACCATTAACAAAATGAAAAGACAACCCACCAACTGAGAAAAAATACTTGCAAATCGTATGTTCCACCAGGGGCTAATTTCCAAAATATATAAAGAACTCAATACAAGTCAACAACAACAAAATGAACAACTCGATCAAAAAATGGGCAGAGGATATGAACAGACATTTTTCCAAAGAAGATATACAGATGGCCAACAGGCACGTGAAAACATGTTCAACATCCCCAACTATTAGGGAAGGGCAGGAACTTTTAAAGATTACAAGTGTCAGCCAGTGAGGGCTACTAGAGATTTTAGCTGTTCACTTAGATTTACAAAATTAATTTCACTTTATGATTTTTCACTATGGGAGGGTACAAGATGGCCTTCCCATTTCACTTCACAAAAATAGGAAACAGGATGAGAATCATTGGGTTAAGTTATAACCAATAAAAGAGCTGACTGATTAACTGAACAAGTAATTATTTACCTAGGGTCTGTAATGTGCAAAGTCCAAGGCACATTCCCACTAGAGGGGACCCAGATGAGGAGCTCTTTGCTCTTGAGGAGCTTACAGTTCAGTGGGTGAGATAAGAAAACACAACTTTAATGCAAGGCCCAATGTACTGAGTGCAAATAGATTAGTGCAAGATGTGGTCAATTTCTCCTAATATCTTGAAACATTATCTCTTGACATAGCAAAGATTCTTTATTCATTTAAAACATTAATACATGTATCTTAACTGAAGATCCAGAATCTTGCTACCATCTACTTGTTCTCAAGAAAACAGAGGTTAGGTCCACCCACCTTCAGTTTTCCATGCAAATGGGGAAGGGCAGAAAGTTCTCACATAAGCAAAAGATCTCACTTTTTTATAATGGTTTCAGCTGCTTTCTCACCAAGTTCTGTTGTTACATATTGTTACTGGTATTTCTACAGAGAGTCAAATGGGCTGCCATTTCTCTGGCAGGCTCAGTCTGCCTCTTTGAATCAAACTGGGCAAATTAACAGGTTGCTAGATCTCTGACTGATGTAGTGAAGACGGTGATCTGTGGTGGTAAGGACAAGTACAATACTAGATACCTGGGTTTGAATACTGCCTCTACCACTAACCAGCTGTGTGACCTTGGGAGAGTCATTCCCCTCTCTATGCCTTTATTTCCTCATCCATAAAAATGGGGATAGTAATATTAATCTCACAGAGTTGGTGTGAGGCTCAAATGTGAAAGTGCCTCATAATCTGCACAATTGCATGCATGCGGGTTGGGGAGTTGTTTTGTTTTTGAGAGCAAGCTGGTCTTCTCCAGCCCAGGCCACCTAACAACTATTGGGATTTCTCATCCAAACTGATTGTATTCTTTATCACAGTGGGGTTGTGATTATCCTAAAGGAAGCTTGCAGTTTACTCATCTGGATGAAATATTTAAGGGCCTAGTCATCACTTCTTCTAACCTCTCTCTCTTTATAAAAAGCCAAAATTCCCACCATCTCAGAGGTGGGGTTTTTGGATAGCATAGAACAGGAGGGAGCAAGAAAATAATGATGATAAATAGTGTTGAAAATGTCAAGGGTTTTAGAAATTAAGTAGTCCAACTTCCTTATTTTACAGTTGAGGAAACAGAGTGTGATGATGGCGATGAATTGTTATGATAATAAAAATAGCTAGCATTTACAGATTGTTACTATGTGCCAGGCACTGTCCTAGGTGCTTTACATGCATTATCTCACTTAATCCTTACAATAATACTCTAGAATAGGAATTGTTAGTATACTCATTTTACAGATGCGGAAACTAAAGCACAGAGAGACTAACTTGCCCAAGGTTCAATGATTAGAGAGTAACAGAACCCAAATAATTTGAGTAATCTTTGGCATATTTTTCCTTCAAAAAGCCATACTGTCTATTGAAAAAAGTCTAAACTTTTAAATATGGCATTTGGGACCTTCCACAATCTGGCCTCAGCCTATTTCTCCAGCCTTGTTTCTTATGATTCATCTTCATGTATCTTGCACTCCAGCAAACAGTTTGCTGAATATGTTACATGCTTTCCTAACTTGTTGCTCTGGCTGTGTTACCTTCTATGCCCTCCCTTGGCACGTTTACAGGTCCAAATGTTACCCATCCTTCAATACCCCATTCAGACACCATTCACTTCACTTAGAAGTAACCTCAACCTCCTCTGTGCCTCTGAAGTTCTTTGCACTGGTCTTCTGCCCAGGAAAGGCTTGTATTCTGGTTTAGCCAAGGAGAAGGGATGACAAGAGAATCTCTACTTTTTGTCAGCTTCCCAGAGTCCTGCCTGCCTTGCAAGCTTGTCATAAGGATGTAATGAGGCAATGGATATGAAAGGGCCCTTTGAACGTTTAAGTACTATAAAGGTCATCATTCCATTTTGGGTATGTCTTTATTATCCAGGTTTGGGAAAGCAGAGCCCTTCCAGAGTGTGCCTATATTTAGGAGAGCAAATTTCCATTTCTGATCTGTATTTAAGAAAATTGAAAATGTCAAAATTGAGTAAGCAGAAGGGAAAGGAATAGAAGGTAACATGGACAAATAAAAATATTGACTTTTATTAGGTAATAAGAGCGTGGACAATTATGGTCTCGGATTTCTATTGTTTTTACAATAGAGGAACATGAAAAGATGAGAAAAGTGAAGACAGTTGCTTGGAATTCATTGTATATGTGTTCATAGCTTTTGTTTGATTTGTAAAATCTACATCCATTTAAAAGCCCTAAGCGAGGGCTTGTGCTCTTTGCTAATAGAGTGATAGGGCCATAGTGCAATAAAACGAAAGGTGGCTATAGGCCAAGGTTTTATTTATGTCTATGTGTGCACATATAAAACCCACCTCCATGCTAAAGGATGACACTCAAAAGCCTTCAGAGAGACAGTGACATCTGCTATGGGGGAGTCACACTTGGGACAACTTGATTGACCATTTTTGGCATATGCTGGTCTAAATTGGCTCATCTATTGGCTAACAATCTTTTCTGAATTAGGTCCAACTCTCAGCAGGCATATTTCCATCTGGTTAAGTTTAGAACTCAAGCTGTTTTTTTTTTTAACTACCTTACACCAGTACTAGTCTAGGCAAAAGGTTCTTATATATTATATCACCCCTGTCCTCCTTTAAAAAGCATTTTCATTTCCCTTTGCTTTAAATCAGAGGTAAATGACATGGCTGTTGGGGCTCTTTGAGTCTGGATTTTGAAGAGGAGCAAAGATGGATTTTTTTAAAAGACACAAAGGGAGATAGGAAGAAGAAAATGCAGACATCTGCAAAAACTGGTGTGCTTGTATGGTAAAACAGAAGCTAATGTATTAGGTGCCTGCATTCTCTCAGTGGAGGGAGGTAGCCCTGATGAACAGACGCTTAGTGCAGACAGAGCCTTCTGCTACTTGGGTCTCTCACTGTTTCCATGTCAAGCACTAGCCTTTGGGACAGTGCATCATAGTATCAAGTCACATAGATGATTAGAAGAGAGATGACAACAAGCAAAGGCATGTGGTGTATGACATGTACCAGCAGGCCAGTAAATCAGAGGCCTGAGGGCTTTGCTTGCAATCAGCTCAATAATGACATTGTTGACCTTTCCTTAACACCCTCTGCTCCTCACTTCTGGGTATTAATTCCTGTCGGAGAGTTGGCTGGCTTAGGGATGGAAGGTGAAGGGTACAAGTTAGAGGATTGAGAGACGTGGTTAGGATTTCTTCAGAATGAGTTAGCAGGCCTAATATTGACAAAGCAGCCTGAGGCAGAGCCTCTCATATCAGAGGTATTCTGTGGTTCTGTCATAGGGCTGGGGTTTAGTGGGTGTCTCATTGTTACAAGTTTGTAAAAACACTTTTCACTTAATTCATAGTCTGGATCAGACTAGCAATTTCAGGAAGCAATTTCTTGGATGGTGCCAGAAATCTAGGGGTGTTCAGTTCTTTTTTTCAATTAAAAATTTTTAATTTTGAAATAAATTAAGACTCATAAGAAATTGCAAAGATAATAGAGAGTTCCCGTGTACTCTTCACCCAGCTTTCTCCAATGATAACATCTTATATAACCATAGTATATTATCAAAACCAGGAAATTAACATCGGCACAATACTATTAACTAAACTATAGACCTTATTCAGATTTTATCAAGTTTTACACACATTCATTTCTTTGGATATTTTTTAATGGAATCTTATTACGTGTAACTACCACCATCATCAGGATACGAAACTGTTCCATCACCAGAAAGAAGCTCCCTTGTACTACCCTCTTATAGTCAGTCACACCAGCAGTGTTCAATTTTAACTAAGTTTTGACCTCTCTAAAGCAGCCTCTGTCAGGAAACACTCTCCTGAAATCTCTCTTCCAGCTCAAACTGCCATGCTGGCCTCCAGAGGAACATTATTTTCTCATTAAATCTCTGGCACAGTGTGAACAACTTCTTCATTGCTTGGCTTCTCTTAGCACAGCTGTAAAAAGCTAAAATTTTTTAAAAGTCTTGAAAAAATATGAAGGAAGAATACAAGGAAAATAAAGAAGCACAAGACACACACACACAAATCAGGCTTCCAAAGAACTTGTTTCCAATTCCACGCTAGTTAACTTGCTTATAAGGATCTTAAGCCATATCCCACGCCTTTTTCTGTCTCCTTAGATACTTGTGCTTCAGCCCCTAGGTACTGGCTAATACAACTTCCCAGACACCGGGGCTGGGCTGTTTACTTACCCTCCAGGTCTCCATGTGACAGGTATTAATATATTTCCTGCTATTTATGGGATGGCTCTTCCTTCCTTTCCTTTCTTCCACCAAGTACCCATACCTCCTTTCCAACCCTATATGGGCGTCCACTCGGTAAGTTTCCCATCTAACATTTTATCCACAACTAATTGGTGACTGATACAACTCATATTCTCATCCTTCAGATGAGACCTTGACAGCAGTAATATAGTAGTAGCATAAAGCTTTAAGTTCTCTTGTTACAGACTCCCAGAAAGTTACCACAGCATTGCTCAGAGTTACAGGGAATGTTCTCATACATTTGTCTCTAAGAGAGTCTTCTTTATAGATCTGAACTCATCAGGGAAAAGGACTATATGAGTTTTCTATGGCTGTGTGGCAAATTACCGCAAATTTAGCTGCTTAAAACAACATCGATTTATTACCTCACAGTTCTATAGAAGTCCAGGCATGGTGTAGCAGTATTCTCTGCTCAGGGTCTCACAAAGCTGAAATTATGCTGTTGGCTGGGCTCCATTCCTTTCTGGAGACTCTAGAGAAGAATTTTCTTCCAAGTTCATTCAGGCTGTTGGAGAATTCATTTCCTTGCAGCTGTAGAACAGAAGTCTCTGTTTTCCTGCTAGCTGTTGGCTGAGGAATGCTCTTAACTACTAAAGGCTTCCCCTCTCCATTGGTAGTTCACAACATGGGTGTTTGCTTTATTCCAGGCCAGCTGGAGCTCATCTCTCTGACTTCCTCTTTGGAGAAAACTCTCTACTATTAAAGTGTTCGTGTGATTAGGACAGGCCCACAACATAATCTCCCTATCTTAAGGTCACCTGTGTCATAGGACATACCCTAATAACAGGCATATAATACATCATCTTCACAGTCCTGAGAACTATGCAGGGCATGCACACCAGGGACAGGAAAATCTTGGGGAACATTTTATAATCCTACCTACAATAGGACACGTTGCTTTTTCTTTTTAATCTCCCTTGAGTGGTTGATTCTCCATCCATAATGAAGTCTAAATGAAGTATAGCGTAACTTCTCAACTGATGTGCCATGAACAAGTAAGAAGTAAGACCAGATATTGATTCCTTCAACTTTGGGGAAGATGAATCAGATTGTGGGGTGACGTGAGCCCGTAAACTCAGAGGACTCAAGCTGTGAGCTGCCCTGGTCACATATCCCAAGAAACCACGCAAATATTAGACTTTTCGATGTGTGCTTGACATGAAAAGGTCAGGAACATAACTACAGTACTTTTGGAAAATCTAAACAAGCTATTCAGACCAATATGAAATGTATTAAGAACTTAGATCTGACGATTCTCTATTCTAGACAAGGACACTGTGATACTTAACAGTGCCTTGAATGTGCAAGGTGCTATTTAGAATATAGACATGTTACCAAGATTTGTGTGTGGGATGGGCATTATACTTCAGTTAAACTGAATTTTTTCCTCTGTATGATTGAAAGTGAAAATGCATAAACAATAATTATAAATCTATGTTAATGGGTACATGCAATGTATAAAAATGTAATTTGTGATAATAACAACATAAATGGGAAGGGAAGAAGCTGTGTAGAAGGAGAGTTTTGCATAGGACTGAAGCAAAGTTGGTGTTAATTCAAACTAGACTATAAATTTAAGATATTGATTGTAATCATCAGGGTAACCATTAAGAAAATAACTTTAAAAATACAGAAAAGGAAAAGAGAAGGAAATCACAATATTACAATACAAAAAATCAATTAAACACAAAAGTCAGTAATGTTGAAATTAAGAAATAAAAAAAGGTCTAAGACACACAGAAAACAAATAGCAAAATGAAGTAAGTCTTTCATTATCGGTAACTACTTTAAATGTAGATAAATTAAACTTTGCAGTTAAAAGGCAGAGAGATTGGTAGATTGGATGAAGAAACATGCACCAACTATATGCTGCCTACAAGAAACTCACTTTAGATCCAAAGATACAAATAGGTTGAAAGTGAAAAAATGGAAAAAGATATCTTATGCAAATAGTAACAAAAAGAGAGCTGGGTGGCCACACTGATATAAGATAAAATAGACTTCAAGTAAAAAATTGTTACAAGAGACAAAGAAGGACATTATATGTTGATGAAAGGATCAAGCAATAAATCAAGAAGATACAACAATTATAAACAAATGCACATCTAACAACAGAAGCCTCAAATACATGAAACAAAAATGGACAACACTGAAGGGATAAATAGACATTTCTACAATAGGAGTTGAAGACTTCAATACTCCACTTTCAATAATGGATAGAACAACTAGACATAAGATAATAATAGAGGACTTAAGCAACATTATAAACCAGTAAGACCTAACAGACAGAGACACATACACAACACTCCATACAACAGCAGAATACACATTCTTTTCAAGTGTATATGGAAATTCTCCTTGATAGACCATATTTACAAAACAAGTCTGAATAAATTTGAGAAGACTGAAATCATACAAAGTATGTTCTCCAACCAAAATGGAATAAAACTAGAAATCAATAACAGAAAACTGGAAAATTCACAGATATGTGGAAATAAAACAGCACATTATTAGTCAATAGGTTAAAAAAGAAATTACAAGGGAAATTGGAAAATATTTTTTGATGAATGAAAACAAAAACACAACATATCCAAATGTATGGGATGCAGCAAAAGCAGTGCTCAGATGGAAGTTTATTGCTGTAAATGCGTACATTAAAAAAAAGATCTCAAAGCAATAATGTAACTTTACATCTTAAGGAACTAGAAAAAGAAGAGCAAATTAAACCCAAAGCTACCAGAAAGTAGGCAATAATAAAGATTAGAGTAGAGATCAATGAAATAGAAAATATAAAAAAAATAGAAAAAATCAACAAAACCAAAAGTTGGTTATTTGAAAGGATCCAAAATATTGACAAAACTTTAGGTAGACTAAGAAGAAAAGAGAGAAGACTCAGATTACTATAATCAGGAATGAAAGGGGGATATTGCTACTGATCTTACTGAAATAAAAATAGATTATGAGAATACTATGAACAATTGTATGACAACAAATTAAGATAACCTAGATGAAATGGACAAATTCCTAGAAATACATCAACTGTCAAAATAGACTCAAGAAGAAACAAAAAATCTGAACAGACATATATACAAGCCAAGAGACTAAATCAGTAGTAAAGATTTCCTAACAAAGAAAAGCCCAGGACCACATGGCTTCACTGGTTAATTCTACCAAACATTTAAAGAAATTGATTAACATCAATTATTCTCAATATCTTCCAAAAAATAGAACAGGATAGAATACTTCCTAACTCATTCTGTGAGGCTAGAGTTACCCTGGTACCAAAGCCAGATAAAGATATCACAAGAAAATAAAACTATACACCAGTTCCCTTGTGAATGTAAAAATCCCCAACAAAGTACTAGAAAACTGAATCCAGCAGCATACTCAGAGGATCAAGTAGGATTTATACCAGGAAATATTCAGAGCAACATCATTCATAATAGCTCAAAACTGCAAACAATCAAAATGTCTTAACTTGTGCATGGATAAAGAAAATGTGGGTATATCTATATGACAGAATACAATTCAGTAATATAAAGGAATAAATAATTGATGCATGATACAACATAGATGACCTTCAAAACATTATGCCACATGAATGAAGCTAGAAACAAAAGATTAGATATTATATGATTCTCATTATATGAAATCTCCAGTGAAGACAAATTTATAGATAAAAAGCAGATCAGTGGTTGCCTATAGCTGGAGGCAGGAGTGGAGATTAACTGCAGATATTCTTGAGGGAACTTTTTGTGTTGATGGAAATGTTCTAATACTGGATGGGGGTGATGTTTGTAGAACTCTATACATTTATTAAAAATCATTGGAGGGGTCAGCTCCGTGACTGAGTGGTTAAGTTCACGTGCTCTGCTTCAGTGGCCCAGGGTTTCACCGATTTGAATCCCAGGCGTGGACCTAGCACCACTCATCGAGCCAGGCTGAGGTGGCGTCCCCCATAGCAGAACTAGAAGGACCTACAACTAGGATATACAACCATGTACTGGGGGGCTTTGGGGAGAAGGAAAAAACAGAGGAAGATTGGCAACAGATGTTAGCTCAGGGCCAATTTTTAAAAAACAATCATTGGCTTGTGCATTCACCATAGATGAATTTTATAGTATATGAATTACTCTTCAATAAAGCTGCAAGTAAAAAGCTAGATTGGGTTGTAATAATTTTCAGGTAGCTTTTGAAGTCTTGCTTGCCAAAGAACAGCAGATTGACTGTCTTGAACATATGCTCTCCTTTTACTGTCCCAGACTCATGGAAATTCATTGATTCACTCTTAGCACATAAGTTCATGAGAAAGGCTAAATTATTATTGTTATTATTATTATTATTATTATTATTACAGAATGTCAGAGACATAAGGAACCTGAGGAATGGTCTAGTTCAACTTATTTCACTTTAAATATTAAGAGACTTAGGTCCAGTCAGAAGGAGCTACTTGCGAAAGGTCTCAAAACTAAGACTAGAATATGATTTTCTTGATTCTCTGTCAAGTGACCATTTTACTATGCCAAAAGGACTGACAATATGCAGAGCTCAACCTTTGATCCTCTCATTTGAAGGCCTTACTGGTTTAAATAAGGCTGGTCCACTGTAGAGGAAATAAAACTGGTTAGGTTCTGGTTTAATGCAGACTGGACATTGTGAAGACTCTGTGGAAACCCAGATTGCTTTTTCTCAGGGAGAGAGGGCCATGGCCAAGGTACACACATACCTCCTTTACCACTTCCTCCTCCTCCTCTTTATTCGAAGACCTAGGCCAAATCTTTCAGTAGGTATCAACAGAGACTTCTGGGCAGAGTCAGAAAAGCAGAGAAACGATGGTGTGGGTGATTAACTGAACTATGATTTCTCAGTCAGCACAAGGAAGTAAGAGAATTGAGTGCTAGAGCTTGTAGCTTTGACTTGTTAGCTGATGGGTGGGTGGTTGTAGAGGATAAAGAAAAGGGTGAATTGTGGAGGCTGAAGTATCCACAACTCAGTGGTTTGGTAGGCAGTCAGTTCACAATGCTCAGAACTTTGTAAATGCTCCTGAGTTCTGCTTGGATGATGAAACGGGGGGCCAGAAAGGTGTTTTGATTAGGAAAAGGCATTATGCTTTATGCAATTATCTTACATACCTTTCTTTTTTCAGCTTAATGAGGTATAATTGGAAAATAAAATTGCAAGCTACTTAAAATGTACATTGTGATGATTTGATATACATATACATTGTGAAAGGACTACTCTCAAGTAGTCAATTATCACATCCATCAGCTCACATATTTGTGGTGGTGTTTTTTGGTGAGAACATTTAAGCTCTATTCTCTTAGCAAATTTCAATTATACAACACATTTACATACGATTCTTGAATTTTAAAAAATGTTACCAAGAGTGCTTAAATGTCTGCTGACAAAAGGGTAAAGTTTAGTAGCTGGGACCTATATGACCACATCACAATGCACTTAATCACAATAAGGAGAACAATGAGAACATGCCATTTAGGAAATAGGTATTATAATGCTGATTTCACCAAATCAATGTTGTAGTTGGGGTGTCAGTCACCTGACAAGTATTTACTGAGCACCTATTATGTGCAAAGCATTGTGCTATACTATCTTATGTTTGTACAGATCGATGCACTTTCACAAATGTGGCAGATGCTATACTTCTGTCTTCAAAGAGCTTACGGTTTAGTAGGGGAGATAATACATATACAAAAGAAGATATACAGAAACATAAAAGAAACTGGTTTAGTGCTATATTAACGGTACAAATGGCTATGGAAATTCACAGGTGAAGAAATAATTTCCTAACAGAATGATCAGGGAAGGTTTCGCAGGTGGATGAATAGGATTTCACGTGTGCATGTATTTGGAGTTCTTTGCAAATGTGAAGAGAGACTGTAACGAGGTTGATGAGTATATGTTCTTGGTTTCCAGCAACAGTAGGTAGAGAATAGGTTTAAAATACACCAGAGAAATTTGGGGTAAGATATGAAAAGCAGCTTCCTGATTCTATGGACAGTGAAACACTGGAAGACACAAGAAAACTTATAAAGTTTACAACCTTTTTAGGTTGAAGATTAGACAATTATATACGTGTGATGGTTTAAAATTAGTGCTTTGTACAAGCAAGTAAATGGGACTAGAGGAATGCTTGCCTTTTCATTCCACGGCATGCTGCACTTGCCTCCTTGGATGTCTTCCATAAACAATTATAACAATTTTTGAAAGGGAATTAATCTTTTCCCCCTTACCACCCTAAACTAGCTCTTCCTCCTGGGTTATCCATCTCGATGAATGACTGCACCAACCACCTGCCCAAGGTCAGGATCTTTGGTGCTCTTCTCTCTTTCACTTCCCACATCCAAAGTGCCATTAAGTCCTAGTTGTTCTACCTCCTGAATCTCTTGTTTTCCCACTTCTCTCCAACCCCACAGGCACTTCCCTAGTTCAGTTCCCCATCATCTCTCCCTAAAGTACCATATTAGCCTCCAAAGTGATCTGACTGTTTGCAGGTTTGTTCCCCTACAAACCATTTCCCCAAATCTGACCAATCATTCTAAAATAGCCTTCTCTAAAAAGCCTCCTTCAAGTGGCTTTCTGATGCTTAGAATGAAATCCAAATACTGTACCATGGCTTATAGGACTTGTCAAAGATTTGCCTCTACTCCATATTCACCACTCTATACTCCAACCACAAACTCAACTGCTTGCTACTTTCCACATTCTCATTTCCATTTTTCTGGCTTTGTTTGTATGTAATGTTTCCTCCTTCACGAGCAATTCTTACTCATCGTTCAGGTAACAGTCTTTTCTAGAAAAGAGATATCTTTTCTCTGACCAATGCCCATTACCCCTCACTCCTGAACTGTGCCTACCCTGATTTCACAATATTGACATTTCCCATATCTTTGTGTATATTTTCCTATTGGATGTGAATTCTTTGAGGGCAGGAATCATATCTATCTTGTCCAGCATTGTAATTTCCAATCACCTACAATAGGGATGGACATTTCATAAGTGCTTAATTGATATTTGTTTAATGTATATGTTTCTAAACTTGCAGTGCTATCCAGTCATGGGTGTCTGCTGATGGGCTGCTTGATTCCAGAAGGAAAGAGAGGGCAAAGGAATCTATGAGTGTAAACCTTTAGAATAATAATAACTCGGGTGAGATAGGTGGGAACTGGACACCTTCCTATTAAGGAGGAAATTAGAATTCAGAGTGATAAGGTGGTAAGAAATAAACCATAAAAGTCCATAAGCAAGCCTACTTCCTATCTGTGAGAAAACTGGAGATAGGGATAAAACACAACTCAGCACATCACAACAGTTAGGTCCTACCAACACATCTGCTAGGAACACTGAGGAAACATTGTTGAAGATTCTATACCTTAATAATAACAAACAAAACACTGCCTCTTTAGATACCCATATATGCCAATGACTTTAATAGCACTCTCTCAGAATGTGTATTTTATGACCTTTCACCTTCTCAAAATAACTTGAGGCAAGCAGCAAGCATTATCCATTTGCCTGGCATAGAATCATTTTCACCAATAAAAACCCAGTACTGATGAGCAAGAACTGCTACTCAGGTAGTCCAAATTTTATTCGACATTTACTGAATGATACCGTCTACATTAGGTGCAAAGTATTGTGCTGGGTGGTGCTGTGGAGGAATCATAAATGAGTAAATTTCCTAAGAAGCTTACAGTAGAGAATGACACAAATACTTAAGTCTACAAGTCCAAAGTGTGAAGAGAGTATGGGGTCAGGAGAAACGAATTTCAACATGGGATAGAAACATAAGTTTTTTAAAGGATGCCTAATTTTAGCTGGGCCTTCTCTGAAAAATGAACAAACCCTCAAGAAGCAAGGGACTAGAGCACTCTATGAAGTAGTAACTTAAACAAGGGCCATGAGGTAAAAGTAAAAAATGTGGAGTGTCTTGAATGCCAAGCTGAGGAATTAGGATTTTATTGAGATGTGAGCCCAAGTTTATACATGTATTTTAGGAAGATAATTCTGATAGCCTTGGGGGATGGAGGAGGAATGGACTGGACGAAAGATGAAAGTAGAGGTATAGACCACTTAGGATGTTACAACTTACATGTGAAAGTAATGAATGGGGGTGGGTGTTTGAGGTAATAGCCTAAATTAGGGAGGTGCAATGAGAACAAAGACAGACAAACTGGAGATACTCTAGGAGAAAATGTCTGTTGTTTGAATGAATGAGCAAGAGTAAACAAATGGAATTTGGCAAAATACTGTTTTTTGAGGGATTTTGAAGACATCAGTAGGAGACTAGGATGACACGTCTGACTTTAAACAAAATAAAGAATAAAGGAAGGAGTTGTTTTGTGACTCATTCATGTATCTGATACTAAATGTTGCTTTGGGAGTTCCAGATAGATTCTGAGCAGGTCTTTGGGCAATCAATGGAGGAAAAGCAGATGCTAGAGTTTAAAATAACACAAGCTTCACACTAGTGTAAGTCGGGCACTTCTTAGGTTTCCCCTGAACCTTTCATCTTACATTTGCACAAAGAAAATTTTTTTTTCCTACAAAGGCCAAAGATCATTTTAGACCAGCTTCTGAGTTCAATTTATGATAATAAAAGTCTGATGACCTCTTAACTTTGCAGAGTAATAGGGAGAACAAGGTGGGAAGAGAATTATAGGAATGAAAAAATAATTCAGAGCCTTATTTGTTCACTGGAGGTAGGGAGGCCACTTAAAAGGCTATTACAAGAATTAAAAGGTGAGAAGCTCTACAACCAGTGTTACAGTGAGAATCTATTTCATTCAACACACATTTACTGAGCCATAAGCAAGGACCTTATTAGATGCTGTGGGAGTTATAAGGGTGGACAAAACGGTCTCTGCTCTCCAGGAGCTTACAGTCTAGTGTGGCACGGATAAGAAAAAAATCATGAGTACAATCCTGAGTAACTAACTGGAAGAGTGGCTGGTGCCTTAGTAGAGGTAAGATAAAAACCATATTTGTTCTTATATTGGATCACCTGATTTTTTTTGTCAGCGTCCATGGCTTGTAACACGTCTAAAACATTAAACTTTAACAGCTCTCAAAATGTGTGGAGTGGAAATGGGGCATTTTGGATTGGAAAAGAAAAGAAAACTTTATTCTTAAGTCTACCTGTCTCATTCAACTTTTTATATTAAGGAGTTTAATATGTTTTCACATATATTCTCACTCTCTTATACCATTCCTGTGAGGTATAGGAAGACAGACATTATTCAGAGTATGCAGTGAAGTCATCTCTCCAAGGGCCATCAACAAAACATAGCAGAGCCACGTCTGGAATACAGGTTTCCTAATTCCCACTCTAATCTTCCCTAGTTTAAACTCCACTTATTTCCATGATGATACTTAAAAAATGTTAGGTTAAATCCTGTCCATTAGGTACTGTCAACTATAATTTGTTTCTGACATTTTTTCTCATTCCAAATCTTAGTCTCTGGAAATATTTTAAAGCCATTGCATTGGAATTTATTGAAAACGGGTTCTTAAGTCTAGGAAGACTTGGAAAGGTCTGTAGACCAAATTCCCAATGAACTCCACCATTAACAGGTACTTTCAGAAGTCTGAGGTGTGTGATATTCTGCGTGAATTCCCCAAAGGGCAGGGCAAAAACTGACCTTGGCAACTGCTTTCCCTTAAAAATTGGAGCCCATTTTGACATGGTGAGTTAACCACTACCCAGATGCCTTTGTTAATCATGTTCCTACAAGATTTGTCAAACAACAAATTGAGTTCCTACCATGTGCTATACATGACATAAATTAGAATTTCACCCTTTCTTATAATAACTGGGCCAGGATATCTATAAACAAAGAGGAATTGGGAATTTAGATCTGGGTTACCAAACATTGCCCCTTTCTTTTGGCTGTAAGTTCTTGAATGTGGTATGAGGATAGTTACAACGTTCTTGTGTGTGTATGTATACATATATTTACATATACACACATTATACACATATATGTATAGATATGCACATACATATATATGCATATATACATTCATATATAAGTATACTGGGAATGTTATTCTGATAAAAGGGGTTTTATGGCTATAACACTGGTGGGAAGAAGACTGAACTCAACAAAGTGGCTCTACTTGAAAATCAATAATTCCAAGTAAGAAAGACCAACAGGGTTACTAGGAGAATAAAGCATAAATTCTTCTGTTCTTAAAAGTGGTGGGGGTATACTCCATATCTTGATTCAGATAAAAGACTAGGATGAGCCCTAAACTACCAAAAAAAGTCTTTACTATGAATAATCTAAATCTTTCCTGCTGTAATAGAAGCACATTTACTCTTGTTCTGCATAACACCATGAGGAGGCCATGCAAAAGTAAGAAAAAGCAGGACTCAGGATGAGGAGTCCCGGCGACTCTAAGCTCTGTCATTCATTCATTCACTCATTTAGATATTCATACAGCAAATACATATTGATTGCCTACATTGTGCTACTTACTGGGGATACAACAGTGAACATTACTATGTGACTTTAGGTAAATCATTTCTCTTCTTGGACCTACATTTTTTTATCTATAAAAATGAAAGTCTGGGACTTAATCTTGGAAAACACTTTTAATCTTGAAGAAAAGAGATAATGGGTGTGAAAATGCTTTGCTAATAGAAAAACACTGTAAAAATGTAAGAGTATAATGTTAGGCTGTCCAAAGATAGCACATAACACAATTTGTTTTCCCATACTGATTTTCAAGGGTTAACTTACTTAATTTGCACAGAGTTCATATAGCTCACACCCAGCCCCAGACCATGACTCCTTCTCTATCTAGAAACCAATTTCCTGGTTTGACAGGAGGCCACATTTCTAATAATGCTTGGAGCTTCGAGTCAGGAATCCAAATAGTATATGCAGAACACTTCTCGAACATTTTGGTGTCAGGACCCCTTTATAACTCTTAAAAGTTTTAAGGACACAAATAGCTTTTGTTCACATGGGTTACATCTATCAATATTTATTGTATTGGAAATTAAACCTGAGGAAAAAATTAAAATATCTGTTCATTAACTTATTTAAAAATTATAAATGTATTACATAGAAAAATATACCATTTTAATGAAAAATATATTGTAAAACAAATTAGTGAGAAGGGTGGCACTGTTTTACAGTTTTGAAAATCTCTTTAATGTCTGGCTTAGCAGAAGATAGCTGGATTCTCATATCTCCTTTTGTATTCAGTCTATTGTGATATGTTGTTTTGGTTGAAGAAAATTTGGCTTTACGTGGACATATAGCTTTAAAAGAGGGAAGTATCTTTATCTTAATAGCTTTTTCAGATAATTGTGGATATTCTTTTTGATTCTACAACAAAACTTGACAAGTGGTAGTTTCTTAAAATTTTCAGTGTGGAATCTGAAACTATATCAATGAATTTTTCAGACCCTGTTACACTGAAATCCATTGGTCTATCATACATTTTGAATGGATCTTTTACCCATGCATGATTATGTAATGTCACTCCCATGGAAAATACTAGTTCACTGAATTATACAGGTATTCCAAATATTTATGCATCTATTATAAAATAGCCAAAATAACAATTTGTTAATATCACCACTGATCTCTTCAGAAAAGTTACTAAATATTGAGAAGCTGTCAGGCTTACAGTGGTGGACACAAGCTTTTTAAAATTCTAATTTTTTCCTGAGAACTCAAATTTTATCATTGGTAACAAATACTGTCCATTGCTTTCCTTGCTTACTTCATTAACTTTTGAGAAAACGTCTGTCAAATACTCAAATCTGAATAGCCACAGTTCTTCTATTAGTCCTTCTTTCAAGTGAAAGTGGTATTCCATGAAAAAAGTGGCTAGTTCAGCTCTCAACTCAAACAAATGTACAAGTGCTTTTCCTTGAGACAACCATTATGCTTCAGCATACAGTGAAAGTGCTTTATGTATACTTGCCATTTCATCCTACAGAATATTAAAAAAAACTGTTCATGGGTTGAGATTTAATAAAATAACTTTTACTGCTTTATCAAGGTTATTCTTAAATGAAACTAGCAAATTTATTTATTGTAAGTACATGATAGTGAAGAATATGATTAGTAGTATAGTTTGGTGCCACTGTCTTGATTCATGCTAAGGGACTGGCAGTTTTACCTACTACTGCTTTTGTACATTTAGTGCAAATGTCAACAAAGTCGTCCCAGGATAAACCATGGGATTCAAAAAAGTTATTCAGCAGTTGGCATATTACAGCAGCACTTGTGTGTGTGTTTCCATGCATTCATAGTAACTTCAGCCATATGTGTAGATTCATCCATCTGTAAGGCTAAAGTATAATTCAGAGGGTGAGATAATGTCATCCTTCGTATTTGTAGCTAAATATTTAATTAGATGAGTTACTGTGTCATTGGAAAGTGGCAGTCCCAGGATTTCTTTTACTGACTTTTCATTCAGTGGGCATTCATTAAGCAATGCCAACTGTACAAGGCTTAATTAGTCTCTTAGCTACCATGTGTGCTTCTCCGGCCAATTTATCCATAAATTGCTTTCATTGCTTTATTTCTAGTTTGTAAAGCTATAAAAAACAATTCTTGGATTTAAAGAGTTTATCCCATCTATGTTTAATATATTGAATTCTTTTTCTATAATTACTGAGTGACTTAACTCAAAATGATGCTGCTATTTAACAGGTACCATAATACTATCTGAAAAGGTTCTGTTACATGAGACATAATAGGATAAATTATTAACATCTATAAAGCTGAGAGAAATAGTTTTCATCATATTTTAATTTACAGTTTTGTCCACTTTCTTTGGAATACAGTAGTGCCACCCCCAGGGGATATTTTCCAAAAACCCCAGTGGATGCCTGAAACCATGAATAATACCAAGTCCTTTACATACTGTCTTTTACTATATATACATACCTACGATAAAGTTTAATTTGTAAGTGAGGCACAGTAGGAGATTAACAACAATAACCAATAGTAAAATAGAACAATTATAATAATATACTGTAACAAAAGTTATTGTAGATCTTGGTAACCTCAGCATATGATTTTTTATCTTTTCTTATTAAGTCAAGAACTTTCATCTTTTCACTTAAAGGAAGCACTTTATGGATTCTCTTCAGCATATCTGAATTTCCAGCATCACTACTCTTGCACTTTGGGCCCGTTATTAAGTAAAATAAGGGTTACTTGAACACAAGCACTGCAATACCACAACATTCACTCTGATAACTGAGACAGTTACTAAGTGACTAATGGGCAGGTAGGGTATAGTGTGGACATGCTGGATAAAGGTGTGATTCATGTCCTGGGTGGGACAGAGCAGGATGGCACAAGATTTCATCATGCTACTTAGAATGGCTCATGATTTGAAACTTATGAGTTGTTTATTTGTGGAATTTTCCATGTAATATTTTTGGACCAGAGATGACTGAGGGAAACTGAAACTGCAGAAAGTGAAACTGCCAATGGGGAGGGACTATGGTATAGGCCTCCCGTCCTTGAGTCAAAGTGCTCTATTGTGATGTCAGTTTCAAGATGAAAATGATTTTCAGCATCTTTAGAAATGGTTGAAGCAGCTATGGGTTGAGAAAGTAATTCTTCTAGTCTCCTTTTGGTAAGCCAATTTTTCCACCTCTAAGTATAAGAAAAATATATTATAAATAATACATTATGTTAGTGTAAAATATTAAATTTTAAAATAAGCTTTAGATTAAATGTAAAAACTAAGAAGCTTTTGAAAAGTTTAAAAAATTATAACTGCAAAAGGAGAAAAATAAAGTATACTTACTTCTCGTATCTCCACATAGGCACTAGGGAAATTCTAGAATTTTAAAATAGCAATTTGGTGGATAGTACAGTTGTTACAGAGATTATTGAAGGTATAACCATAGGTTGCCAGTAAGAAAACACTAGAAGTAATGAGAACAAACTGAGTTATTTGTATTTATATATGAACAAACCCATATTTATACCCTAAACCTACTACCTTAGAAAATTCTAGAAAACACAAGAACAAACACAACTGTCAGAACAATGATGTCATCATATATCATATAGCTTCTGGAAAACACTATTGTGAGAGAATAAGAATGAAAAAAAGCAAATAATGTCTTAGTATAATTATGAAAACTGTTTTGACCTCAGACTCTGAAAGAACCTCAGGAACTCGCAGACCACACTCGGAGAATCTCTGATCTAGACTTCTCGCTTCCCAAATATGATGTGGAGCCACTCAATTAATTAATTTCTACACGCTTTCTTACTGGCAAGATGAAGGAAAATTAGACTCGGTGGCCTTCTGAAAAGTGCTTAGAAACCTCAGACAGGAAAGTGTATAATTATTTTATACACCAGCCTCTCCAGGTTTACTCTTATTTTCCATTAGATCTTGCTTATGATTCAGTTGAAATTTGGTGATGTGACATCCCAAGTTAAAAGTAAAATACTGAGAACAGAGCAGTCAGAAAAGCTAGCCTGTACATATTCTCCTGCAGAGCAACATACAGAGTTCCCAATCCTTCCCCCCTTTTCACTTGCCAAACCAGTTTATGGAACAGAAAAATAATCTACAGAAAAATGTCCCTATGTGTCAAGATCAATTAAAATTCCTATTACTGCCCCTTGATAACCACAAACAAAATACCTATAGAAGTTACATAAAGAAAAAGAGAAAGGAATCAAAATCTATCAATACATAGGGCTGGCCCAATGGTGTAGTGGTTAAGTTCACATGCCCTGTTTTGGCAGCCCAGGGTTTGCAGGTTCAGACCCCAGGCATGGACCTACACACTGCTAATCAAGCCATGCTGTGGTAGCATCCCACATACAAAATAGAGGAAGACTGGCACAGCTGTTAGCTCAGGGACAATCTTCCTCAAGAAAAAAGAGGAAGATTGGCAACAGATGTTAGCTCAGGGTCAATCCTCCTCACCAAAAAACCCACAAAACTATCAATATACACATATACAAAAACACAAAGAAAGACAGCAAGAGAGAAAAAGAGGGACAAAAGAACTACAAGAAAAACAGAAAACAGTTAACAAAATGGCAATAGTAAATCCTTCCCTATCAATAATTACTTTAAATGTAAATGGACTAAAATCCACAGAGAGTGATTGAATGGATAAAAAACCAAGATCTGACTGTGTGCTGTCTACATGAAATTCACTTTAGATACAAGGACACAAATAGGCTGAAAGTGAAGGGAAGGAAAAAGATGTCTCATGCAAATGATAACCAAAAGAGAGCAGGAGTAGCTATACCTACATCAAAGTAGACGTTAAGTCAAAAATTGTCTCTAAAGACAAAGGTCAATACATAATGATAAAAGGGTCAATTCAACAGGTAGATATAACAAAGGTAAATATATACACACTCAACATCAGAGCACATAGGTATATAACGCAAATGTTGACAGATCTGAAAGGAGAAGCTGACAGAAATGTAATAATAGTAGATTTCAATATCCCACTTTCAATAATGGATAGACTATCTAGACAGAAAATTGATAAAAACACAGCTGACTAGAACAACACTATAGACCAAATGGACCTAACAGACATATACAGAACTTTCTACCCAATAACAGAAGAATACACATTCTTCTCAAGTGCACACAGAACATCTCGAGGATAGATCGTGTGTTATGTGACAAAACAAGTCTTAATAAATTTAAGAAGACTGAAGTCATACGAAGTGTCTTTTCCAAACACAATGTAATGAAACTAGAAATCTCTTATCCGGTGTCAAGATGGCAGTGTAGGAGGACTCTGAACTCACCTCCTCCCACAGACACAACAGATTTACAACTACCCTTGGAACAACTACCCCTGAGAGAGAACTGAAAACTGGATAAAAAGAACCCCCACAACAAGTGACAGTGCTGACTGAGGTGGAAGAGGCAGAAATTCCTTTCTGGAGAGGAAAAAGGCTCGTTTCAGCTACAGCGCCTCACAGCAGGGAACAATCTTAAGGTAAGAAGCTTTTCCTGGAGGAGTGGGGGATCTGAGAGGGAGAGCTTTCCCACAATAAGCAGCTTTTGGACTTAGCACAAGCGAGACAAGTGTCATAATATCTGGCTTTGCTGGTTATTAACAAAAACGGGAATACCCTCAGAAAAGCTACTGGACATGAGAAAGAAAAGCTTGCTCTTAAAGAGCCCACAGACAAATTCACCCATTTTGGAAAGCAACCTAAAACCACCAGAAAGAAAGCTGCACAGCCCTTTGGTGAAAAGAGACTCACTTGGTAGGCTCTGGGTGCATCTCGGTGAGAGGTGAGACCTCCCCAGGCTGGGACCACACCCCCAGAGACTGAGACATTGGTGGCAGCCATTATTGAGACCTAGTACAGGTGTGCTGATGCAGATGCTGGCAGATGCCATTGGAGTTTCCCCTGGCCCGTTAGTGCAGGGGTCTGCCTCACCCACTAGAGTACTGATTTAATCCAGCTCAGTCAGAGCAGGCAGCCCACCCTAGGGACTGGCCCCACTCAATAGCAAGCCCTTGGGCAACTTGTGGGCCTGCATAGGTGGGGTATGCAGGACCTCTGCAGGGTGTGAGTGGGTCCGCCTCTGTAGGGCAGGGCATGTGTGAAGGGTGGACATGCACTGGTGGAGTGTGCGGAGCCTCTGCAATGGGGTGAGTGCCTCTGCTTCAGGTGTCAAGGCATGCACATGGGGCAGGATTTTGTTGACAGACTGCATGGGCCTGCGGGCAGTGGGGCTTGTCAGCTGCAGCAGATTTGTGCTTCTCAAACAGCCACACAGGGGATCAGACTCATCTTTCAATGCTTGCAAAAATTGTGCTACCATGACTGGGGCTGGCCCCACTGAGCTGCACTCCTGTGAGAGCTGACAAAAGCCTTGCAGGCTGGAGGCCTACAGCAATTGTAAACCCCTGAGCCTAGCAACCAGCCACACTGGGGGCCTACACACTTAAAGAAAAACTTAAGCAGGAATGTGCTATTAGACCTTGTAGCCAACTCTACTGGGGCTCCCCATGCCCAACAAAGTGACTGAAGTGATCATAGCAGCCACAGGCACCTGAGCATTACAACCAGCTGGCCAGGGGGACAGCCTAGCTTCCCCATGCACCTGCAGCAAAGCAACTCTGACAGAAAAGAAGGACACATGTAGCCCACACAGGGGACACTACTGGGTCATTTGGAACTGGTGACAAGAGGGAAGCACACCACTGGGCCACATAAGCCATCTCTTATAGAAAAGGCAGTCTCTCCAAGATCAGGAGACATAGCTGACCTACCTAATACATAGATATAAGCACAGAGAAAGAGGCAAAATGAGGAGGCAAAGAAATCCGTTCCAAGTAAGAGAACAGGACAAAACACCAGAAAAAGAACTAAACGAAATAGAAAAGTCATCTACCTGACAAAGTGTTCAAGCAAAAAAAAAAAAAAAAAAGTCATAAGGATACTCACTGATCTTGGGAGAAGAATGGATGAACAGAGTAAGAACGCCAACAAAGAATTAGAAAATATAAAAAAGAACCAATCAGAAATGAAGAATAAAATAATGGAAATAAAAAATTCACTAGAGGGACTCAACAGCAGAGTAGAAGATACAGAAGAACAGATCAGTGAGCTTGATGAAAGACTACAGGAAATCACCCACAGTGAACAGATAAAAGAAAAAAGAATTAAAAAAAAGAACAAGGACAGTCTAAGGGACCTCTGGGACAACATCAGGCACACTAACATCCATATTATAGGTGTCCCTGAAGGAGAAGAGAGAGACAAAAGGGCAGAGAATCTATTTGAAGAAATAATAGCTGAAAAATTTCCTAACCTAAGGAAGGAAATACACATCCAGGTACAGAAAGCACAGAGAGCACTAAACAACATAAACCGAGAGGCACATACCAAGATACATTATGATTAAAATGTCAAGAATTAAAGGTAAAGAGAGAATCCTAAAAGCTACTAGAGAAAGGCAACAAATTACATACAAAGGAAACTCCATAGGGCTATCAGCTGACTTTGTCAGCAGAAACTTTGCAGACTAGAGGGGGGTGGCATGATATATTTAAAGTGCAGAAAGGAAAACCCTACAGACAAGAATACTCTAGCCAGCAAGGTTATCATTCAGAATGGAAGGAGAGATAAAGAGTTTTCCAGATAAGCAAAAACTAAAGGAGTTTATCACCAAGAAACCAGCCTTATAAGAAAGAGTAAAGGGACTTAATTTAAGTGGAAAAGAAAGGGCCACAAAAAGGAATAAGAAAATTATCAAAAAAAGAAAAAGTAATAAAATCACTGGTAAAGGCAAATATACAGTAAAGGTAGCAGATCAGCCACCTATTAAGCTAATAGGAAGGTCAAAAGTACTAAAATTATCTATTTCCATGATAAGAGGCTAATGGACAAACACGCAGAAAACGAGGTTAGATACGATATGACAAAACAGAAAATGTGCAAGGAGGGGACTAAAAGAGTAAAGCTTTTAGCAAGAGACATGAGACAAAATAGACTTTAAAACAAAAACTGTAACAAGAGACAAAGAAGGGTAGTACATAATGATAAAGCGAACAATCCAACAAGAGGATATAACACTTATAAATATCTATGCACCCAACAGAGGAGCACCTAAATATATAATGCAATTATTAACAGACATAAAATGAGAAATAGACAGCAACACAATAACAGTAGGGGACTTTAACACTCCACTTACACCAATGGATAGATCATCCAAACAGAAGATCAATAAGGAAACATTAGTCTTAAATGATACATTAGACCAGATGGACTTAGTAGATATATACAGAATATTCCATTCAACAAGTGCAGAATACACATTCTTTTTGAATGGAACATTCTCCAGGATAGATCACATGTTAGGCCACAATACAAGTCCCAATAAATTTAAGAAGACTGAAATAATAGCAAGCATGTTTTGTGACCACAATGGTATGAAACTAGAAATCAAGTACAGGAAAAAAATCAGAAAAGCCACAAATACGTGGAGATTAAACAAAAATGCTACTGAACAACAGTTGAGTCAATGAAGAAATAAAAGGATAAATAAAAAAAACACCTGGAGATAGATGAAAATGAAAATACGACATGCCAAAATTTATGGGATACAGCAAAAGCAGCTGTAAGAGGGAAGTTGATAGCAATATAGGCCTAGCTCAACAAACAAGAAAAATCTAAAATAAACAATCTAACAGTGCACCTAAAGGAATTGGAAAAAGAAGAATAAACAAAGCCCAAAATCAGTAGAAGGAAGGAAATAATAAAAATCAAAGCAGAAAAGTAATGAAGTAGAGGATAAAAAACAATAGAAAAAATCAATGAAACCAAGAGCTGGTTCTTTGTAAAGATAAACCAAATTGATGAACCTTTAGCTAGCCTCACTGAGGAAAAGAGAGAAGGCTCAAATAAATAAAATCAGAAATGAAAGAGAAATTACAACAGAGACCTCAGAAATACAAAAGATTATAAGAGACTACTATAAAAAGCTGTATGCCAACAAATTGGATAATCTAGAAGAAATGGATAAATTCTTAGAATCATACAACCTTCCAAAACTGAATCAAGAAGAAACAGAGAATCTGAATAGATCAATCACCAGTAAGGAGATCAAAACAGTAATCAAGGGGCTGGCCCCGTGGCCGAGTGGTTAAGTTCGCGCGTTCCGCTGCAGGCGGCCCAGTGTTTCGTTGGTTCGAATCCTGGGCGCGGACATGGCACTGCTCATCAAACCACGCTGAGGCAGCATCCCACATGCCACAACTAGAAGGACCCACAACGAAGAATATACAACTATGTACCAGGGGGCTTTGGGGAGAAAAAGGAAAAAATAAAATCTTAAAAAAAAAAAACCAGTAATCAAAACCTCCCAAAAAACAAAAGTCCAGGATCAGATGGATTCCCTGGTAAATTCCATCAAACATTCAAAGAAGACTTAATACCTATCCTTCTCAAACTCTTCTAAAAAATTGAAGAGAAAAGGAAGCTTCCTAACTCATTCAATGAAGCCAACATTACCCTGATACCAAAACCAGACAAGGATAACAAAAAGAAAATTACAGGTAAGTATCAGTGATGAATATCAATGCAAAAATCCTCAACAAAATACTAGCAAATTGAATGCAACAATACATTAAAAAAGACCATACGCCATGATCAAGTGGGATTTATTCCAGGGATGCAGGGATGGTTCAACATCTGCAAATCAATCAACAAGATACACTACATTAACAAAATGAAGAATAAAAATCATATGATCATCTCAATAGATACAGAGAAAGCATTTGACAAGATACAGCACCCATGTGTGATAAAAACACTCAATAAAATGAGTATAGAAGGAAAGTATCTCAACATAATACGGGCCATATATGACAAACCCACAGCTAATATCATACTCAGTGGAGAAAAACTGAAAGCTATCCCTCTAAGAACAGGAACCAGACAAGGATGCCCACTTTTCCCACTCTTATTTTACATAGTATTGGAAGTCCTAGTCAGAGCAGTCAGGCAAGGAAAAGAAATAAAGGAGATCCAAACTGGAAATGAAGAAGTGAAATTGTCATTATTTGCAGATGACATGATTTTATATATAGAAAACCCTAAAGAACTCACCAAAAAACTTTTAGAAATAATAAATGAATACTGTAAAGTTGCAGGTTACAAAATCAACATACAGAAATCAGTTGTGTTTCTATATACTAACAACAAAGCAGCAAAAAGAGAAATTAAGAATACAATCCCATTTACAGTTGCAACCAAAAGAATAAAATACCTAGGAATAAACTTAACCAAAGAGGTGAAAGACCTGTACACTGAAAAGTATAAAACACTTTTGAAAGAAATAGAAGACACAAAGAAATGGAAATCTATTCTGTGCTCTTGGACTAGAAGAATCAATATAGTTAAAATGTCCATAGTTCCTAAAGCAATCTACAGATTCAATGCAATCCCTATCAAAGTTCCAAAAATATTTTTCATGGAAATAGAACAAAGAATTCTAAAATTTATATGGAACAGCCCAAGACCCCAAATAGCCAAAGGCATCCTGAGAAAAAAGAACAAAGCTGGAGGTATTACACTCCCTGATTTCAAAATATTCTACAAAGCTATAGGAATCAAAACAGCATGGTACTAGCACAAAAACACACACACAGATCAATGGAACAGAATTGAGAGTCCAGAAATAAACCCATACATCTATGGTCAGCTAATTTTTGACACGGAAGTCAAGAGCACACAATGGAGAAAGGAGAGTCTCCTCAATAAATGGTGTTGAGAAAAGTGGACAGCTACATCCAAAAGAATGAAAGTAACCATTATCTTACAACATACATAAAATTAACTCAAAATGGATTAAAGACTTGAATGTAAGACCTGAAAGCATAACAATTCTAGAAGAAAATGTAGGGAGTACCCTCTTTGACATCAGTCGCAGCAGCATATTTTCAAGTACCATGTCCAACCAGGTAGAAAAAATAAACAAATAGCACTACATCAAACTAAAAAGCTCTGCACAGCAAAAGAAACCATAAACAAAATGAAAAGACAACCTAACAACTGAAAGAAAATATTTGCACATCATCTATCTGATAAGGGGTTAATATCCAAAATATATAAAGAACTCATACATCTCAACAACAACAAAAACAACAACTCAATTACAAAATGGGCAGAAGATCTGAACAGACATTTTTCCAAAGAAGATATACAGATGGCCAATAGGCACATGAAAAGAGGTTTAACATCACTAATTATTAGGAAAATGCAAATCAAAACTACAATGAGATATCACCTCATGCCCATCAGAACCGGTACAATTAACAAGACAAAACATAACAAGCATTGGAGAGGATGAGGAGAAAAGGGAACTCTCATACACTGCTGGTGGGAGTGGAAACTGGTGCAGCCACTATGGAAAACAGTGTGGAGATTCCTCAAAAAGTTCAGAATAGAACTACCATATGATCCAGCTATTCTACTGCTGGGTATTTATCCAAAGTACAGGAAAACACCAATGTGTAAAGATATATGCACCACCGTGTTCAGTGAATCATTATTCACAATACCCAAGACTTGGAAGCAACCTAGGTGCCCATCAAAGGATGAATGGATAAAGAAGATGTGATATATATACACAGTGGAATACCACTCATCCATAAATTATGATGAAATCGTGCCTTTTGCAACAACATGGATAGACCTTGAGGGTATTATGCAAAGCAAAATAAGGCAAAGGGAGAAAGTCAAATAGTGTATGATCTCACTCATAAATAGAAATTAAAAAAACAACACATTGAGACAGAGATTTGGTTGGTGGTTCCCAGAGGGGAAGCGGGGAGGGAAGGGGATGAAATGGGTAATTAGACACATGTGTATGGTGATGGACGGTAATTACTCTTTGGGCAGAGAACACGATGCCATCAACAGAGAAATCGAAATAAAATTATGTACACCTGAAATTTATATAATATTAGAAACTAATGTCACCTCAATAAGAAAAAGGCGTTTCCCACAAAAAAAAAAAGAAAGTAGAAATCAACAATAGTAAGAAAATTGGAAAATTTACAAATATGTGGAAACAAAGTAACATAGTATTCAACATAGTCTTCAACAACCACTGGTTCAAATAAGAAATCAAAAGGAAATTTAAAAAATATTTTGAGACAAACAAAATTGAAAACACAGCATACAAAAGTGTAGGGGATGCAGCAAAATCAGTACTAAGAGGGAATTTTATAGTAATAAATGCCTAGATTAAAAAAGAAAAAAGATATCAAATAAACAACCTAACTTTACTGCTCAAGTCACTAGAAAAATAATAACAAACTAAGCCCAAAGTGAAGAAGGAAGGAAATAATAAAGATCAGAGTAGAATAAATCAAATAGAGGATGGAAAAACACTAGAAAAAAATGAACAAAACTAAGAGTTATTTTTTTAAATAAACAAAATCAACAAACTCTTAGCTAGGCATACTAAGAAAGAAACAGAGAAGATTCGAATAAATAAAATCAGATGAAAGAGGAAAGATTACAATGGATACCTCAGGAATAAAAAGGATCATAAGTGACTATTGTGAATAATTATATGTCCACAAATTGAATAGCCTAGAAGAAATGGATAAATTTCTAGAAACATACAAGTTACCAAGACTGAATCAAGAAGAAAGAGAAAGCCTGAACAGACCCATAACAAATAAGGAGACTGAAGTAGTAATCAAAAACCTCCCAACAAAGAAAAACCCAGGACCAGATGGCTTCACAGCTGAATTCTAACAAACATTCAAAGAATAGCAATCCTTCTCAACCTCTTCCAAAATATAGTAAATGGAATACTTCCAAACCCATTGTATGAGGCCAGCATCACCCTGATACCAAAGCCAGAAAAAGACACCACAAGAAAAATACAGGTCAATATCTCTGATGAACACAGGTGTAACACTCCTCAGTAAAACACTAGCAAACCAAACTAACAACACTCAAAAAGATATGTTGTTATATATCATGACCAAGTGGGATTTAACCCTGAGATACAAGGTTGGTTTAACATATGCAAATCAATCAATGTGATACACCACATTAACAGAACAAAGATAAAAACTACATGACCATCTCAATAGATACAGAAAAAGCATTTGATAAAGTTCAACATCCATTCATGATAAAAACTCTCAAAAAAATAGGAATAGAAGGAACTCACTTCAATGTAATAAAGGCTGTTTATGAAAACCCCACAGCTAACATCATAATCAATGGGGAAAAACAGAAAGCTTTCCCTCAAAGATCTGATACAAGGCAAGAATGTCCACTCTCACCTCTTGTATTCAACTTAGAACTGGAAGTACTAGCATAAGTAATCAGACAAGAAAAATAAATAGGGGCCAGCCCCAATGGTCTAGTGCTTAAGTTTGACACACTCTGCTTCAGTGGCCTGGGTTCAGATCCTGGGTGTAGACCTACACCACTCATCTGTTAGCATCCAAGCTGTGGTGATGGCCCATGTAAAAAAAGAAAAGAATGAGGAAGATTGGCAATGAATGTTAGCTCAGAGTGAATCTTCCTCAGCAAAAAAAAAAAAAAAAAAAAAAAAAAAAAGAAAAGAAAAAAGAAAAGAAAAAAGAAAAAAAAAGAAAAGAGAAAGAAAAAGAAAAAATAAAAGATATCCAAATCAGTAAGGAAGAAGTAAAATCACCTGTTTGTAGATGACATGATTCTATATGTAGAAAACCCTAAAGACTCCATTAAAACTCTTAGAATAAACAAATTCAGTAAAGACACAAAGTCAACATATGAAAATCAGTTGCATTTCTTTACACCAACAGTGATCTATCTGAAAAAGAAATCAAGAAAACAATCCCATTTACAATAGTATCAAAAAGAATAAAATACTTAGGAATAAATTTAATCACGGAAGTGAAAGATCTGTACACTGAAAACCAAAACACTGATGAAACAAACTGAAGAAGGTACAAATAAATGTAAAGATATTCCATGTTCATGCACTGGAAGAATTAATATTGTTAAAATGTCCATATTACCCACAGTGACCTACAGATTCAATCCAATCCCTAACAAAACTCCAATGGCATTTTTCACGGAAATAGAATAAATAATTCTAAAATTTGGATGGAACCACAAAAGATCCTCTAAATAGCCAAAGCAATCTTGAGAAAGAATCAAGTTGGAAGCATCTTATTTCCTGATTTCAAATTATATTACAAATCTATAATAATCAAAATAGAAAGGTACTGGCATAAAAACAGACACATAGACTAATGGAACAGAATAGAGCCCAGAAATAAACCCAAGCATATATGGTCAACTAATTTCAACAAGGGTGCTAAGAATACACAATGGGGAAAAGATAGTATCTTCAATAAATGGTGCTGGGAAAACCGGATATCCACATGCAAAAGAATGAAATTGGATCTCTATCTTATACCATACACAATAATCAATTCAAAATGGATTGAAGACTTAAATTTAAGACCTGAAATCATAAAATCCTTAGAAGAAAACATAAGGAAAAAAATCTCCTTGATATTGGTCTTGGCAATGTTTCTTTTTGATAGGACACCAAAAGCTCAGGCAACAAAAGCAAAAATAAACAAGTAAGACTACATCAAACTAAAAAGCTTCTGCACAGCAAAGGAAACAATCCACAAAATGAAATGGCAACGTGTAGACTGGGAAAAAAATATTTGCAAGTCTCATATCTGATAAGGAGTTGAAATCCAAAATATATAAGGAACTCATACAACTCAATCATAAAAAATACAAAGAACTTGATTTAAAAAAGGGGAAAGGACCTGCAGAGTCACAATTCCAAAGACTTACAAATGGCCAATAGGTGTATGAATAGGTGCACATCACTAATCATCAGGTAAATACAAATCAAAATCACAATGAGATATCACCTCACAACTTTTAGGGTGGCTATTATCAAAAAGACAAATGATAACACGTGTTGGTGAGGATGTGGAGAAAAGGGAACCCTTGTACACTGTTGGTAGGAATGTAAGGGTGCAGCTGCTATGGAAAATGGTGACATCATAAAATTAAAAATAGAAGTATATCATATGATCCAGCAATCCCCCTTCTGGGTATATATCCAAAGGAAACGAAATCAGTACCTTAAAGAGATATCTCTATTCCCTTGTTCCCTGCAGCATTATTTACAACAGACAAAATATGGAAACAACCTAAGTGTCCGTCAACGGATGAATGGATAAAGAAATTGTGGTATGTATAAACACACACACACAATAGAGTATTATTCAGTCTTAAGAACATCCTTCCATTTGTGACAACATGGATGAGCCTGGAGGACGTTATGCTAAGTGAAATAAGCCAGACACAGAAAGACAAATACTGCATGATCTCACTTATATGTGGAACGTAAAAAAGTTGAATTCATAGAAGCAGAGAGTAGAACAGTGGTTACTAGGGGTAAGGAACTGAGGAAAATTTGGAGATGTTGGTTAAAGGGTACAAAGTTGCAATTATGTAGCTACGTAGGATGAATACATTCTAGAGATCTAACATAGAGGATGGTGACTGTAGGTAATAGTACCGTATTGTATACTGGAAATTTGCTAAGAGAGTCAATTTCAGTTGCTCTCACCACACACACAAAAAGTGACTGTGTGAGGAGATGGATAGGTTAATTAGCTTGACTATAGTAATCATTTCACTATGTATATCAAAACATCATGTTGTATACCATAAATGCATAAAAATTTCTTAAAATTATCATTACAAAACAATTTATAACAGCAGGGCATTATAACTTATAAAAGCAATATCTAGTATGCAAACACTAGTAAACGCAGTCTTTCTAAAAACTCAAAGAACCTTTCTTCTGGCAAGAAGAAAAAAGAAAACCTGGAATTCAAGCATTCCTACACACAGACATTCATGTGAGTGAGTTATCAGGATGTCTTTTGTCACAAGCTGGTTTTTTGTGTCACTTATAAAAAACAAAGTTCTTTCTGATGACAGATAATGTACTTCTAAGATCCTAAGGAGAGATTTGCCTTCAGAAGAAGCAATATTTCCTCTTTCAAGAATAGATCTTCTCTAACATTTTACAAAACTGTTAAGCTTTAACGGACTTTAACACATATTTTCAAGTTTAAATTTTTAATATTTAAAATAAATTCAAGAAGTCAACTCACAAAATTCTCGGCTGTTAGAGTTAAATTGCCTAAAGTACCTAATTTAGGTGAGACAGATTCTTTAAAATATCTAGGGACAGTGATTCTACCACGTTTTTCCAAACATTCTTCTAGAGTTTAGTCTCACTACTTGTTTATATGAGTACAAACTTCCATTAAACATGAGAAATAAAGAAATCTCGTGTGATTAATTGAATGACATCGTTGGCAAGAAACTAATTCTGAGTATTGATTTTATTTCCTGCTTTTTTCTTATTTTTTTTTAATGGAACTCATCTTAATGCTTTTGCGTTTACCATTCACTGATATTTGGACATAATTACACTGTCACAAGTTGACCTTTATGAGTATGGTTTCTCTTCTATAAATAAGGAAGTATATGGTCAGTAAGTTTTTTACAAGCACATTATGGCTTTGTGAGCATTATTGTCACTTCCTTTGATTAATATGTTATACGTTGTTGATATATTGGGATCTGCATTGTTCTTCTTCAGGTTTCTTGCACTAGCCTAATTGCTTTTTAATAAAAATAAGTTAATTGATTCTAATCAGTGGGGAGCCGTGCCTCGTTTTTCCAAAGGATAACATCCTCTTAAAAGTTAATACATTGCTGCACAGACAGAAAGGCAGAGACGAAAAGGAAAGAATGGGAATCAACATTCTTTGAGGATCTGTCTCGTATCACCTTTTATACTTTTATACTTTAAGATGTAATTTATGTAGTGTTAAAACAATTATTAAATGAAAGGATTGCATAGGTATATCAGTTATTCTTGACTCAGGAAATTGATGAAAGCAAATATATTGTACTTTCAATTTTTTTCATAATTTAATTTTGTTCCTTTAGCTCCTGATTTGCAAATAATTGCTTGGAAGTCTCTCCCTGATTCATAGAAACAAATCTCATAGGCTTGGTTAGCAAAGCTATATTCAAACCTGAACATAGAAGAGGCCAATTAGGATTAATTAGGCTAATTGACAAAATATAAATGTTATTATAAATTGTTTCTCTTCCACAAATACACAGTGTGAGAAATTCTTGTAATTCTTGGACCTGGCATTAAAACCCTACAAGGCCAGATATGAAGTAGTTCCCACATCACGTCAGCAAGTGAAGTTATGAAAACATACTTAAAGTAATATCTGGAAATCCTGGGTTTTTGTTTTATTTTCAGCTTTATCATCTTAGGACAGTTAAACTGTATAGATTAGTAATTGGACTAAAATATTAAATGTAATAAGACCCAAGAGAAGACATGACATTGCCCATTTCAATTGATGGTCTCTTACCCTAGTCATTATGCACCCTAATTAGCTTTGCAGCATGATGCTGTCTGAATGGACTGAAAACAGAATTCTCCGGTGGTTTCTGCTCATAGTCTGACCACGTTCTTGGACATTCTCACCCATTAAGCCTGGGTTCTTCAGATATGTAGCCAGGGTTGAAGGAGTTGAAAACTACTCCTTGGCTCCAACAAAACTGAAGATCCATTGGTTAGCTGAGACGTGGAGCAGATCCTAGTTCTGCTTGGGGTCAGCTGGCTGACTAGGCTTGTTGCTCAACCACTTTGGACCTCTATTTCATCAGAGTTCCAGAGGCTACAGGTCCAAAATCAAGGTGTTAGCAGGGCCATGGGCCTTCCAAAACCCTGGGGGAGGATTCTTTCTGCTCTTTCAGCTTCTGGTAGCCGCAAGCATTCCTTGGCTGTGGATGCCATCACCCCAGTCTTTGCCTCTGTCATCACATGGTTGTGTTCTCCCTGTGTCTATCCTCACATTTTTTCCCTCATAGCATTTATTGAGTGGGTGATACTACTATGAAATCTCTCACACAAACCCCAGTTTCACTGTTAACCAGAAAGAGTTCACTGGAAATCTCTACCATATCTGTGTTACAGCTGGTCATGTTAATCATCACTTTCTTAGAACGTTAACTATACTTTCAAAGATTAAATTAGAATGGCTACACAAATGGATGCAGAGACCACCCAAATAAGTTTATTCTGAGCTAGAGGTTAAATGATACATTGATGTATTTCATGTGATCTTAAAACATGAAGAGTAGTGTTAATACCTCTGAGACCTTAGAGAGGGCCTGACCATTTGAAATTAATATGAAGGCTTCACTAGATTATATTATTACACTTTTCATTTTTTTTCCCTAAACACAGACAGATCATGAGAAATAGCAGGAGTGTAGGGAAACCAAAATCCTGCAATGAAACATCAGTTTTGAAAAGGACATTCAACACCAAATCTAGAAAGCTGTTTTCATTCTCTTTTGACTGCTCTGCTTAAGAAACCCTTACCACCAGAGTTTTATCATGATGGGAAGTCAGTTGGGAGAACAACTGGTTAAGTGCCTTAACCAAGAGTTCACTTAATCAATTCTTAATTATTCCATAGCTGAAAATTTGATCCCCAATAACTAAACCTTCTTCTTCCTCTGGATTTTAGACCTCTGTTCATTTTGCTGCTCCCCTCCATGCCAGTGGGTTAAAGCGAGATAAAAGAAAGAGTAAGTAACCAATTTCCATGTTAGTGAATCTTGTTGGTGAATAAGAAGGTGAAATGGGACTTATTTATAGATTTCATGTATTCGAATTCTGATATTCTACACAACTATGAAATTATTAATTTAATAAAGAAATCATTAATTTACAATGTCATCCTATGTATAAACTTGCAGCTTCTAAATTATGCAATGGCTTTTCTTTATAGACAAACTGGCATCAATATTACTAATTGAAGAAGGGTTTGTTCTTCATGTTTCATGACTACAGTTAAGGGCAGCATCTGTAGAGATCTGTAGAGGTTTTTTTTTTTTTGAATCATCATCATCAATAATGTTTTAAGTGTGGTAAATGAACCTTTGGAAATAGAAGTTGGAGACTCCTATAATTAAAACCAGAAGAAAACCTGCTCGAGGATTCTGATTTCTTACTTCAATGGCCTGATTTTGTGGAATACAGAAGTAAAATGCCAGCAACATACTACAGTGTCAACACATGTACAAAACACATTTTGCGTTGTGAACCACATGACAACAGAGGCTATAGTCAATATACTTACCCCATACCCATTAGCAGTAACTCCGCATTTACCTATGACAAACTCCTATCCCTAGGCTACCACTAATCTACCTTCTATCTCTGTAAGATTTGCATATTCTAGAATGGAAGCATACAATACGTGGGAAGCATCCATATGTAACATGGATTAGTATTTTATTCTTTTTTATCGTCAAATAATATTCCATGGTATGGATAGAAAAGATTTTACTTATCTATTCATCAGTTAATGGACATTTGAGTTATTTATGCTTTTTCGCTACTATGAGTGATGTTACTATGAATGCTCATGTGTTTTTGCGTGGACATACATTTTCAATTCTCTTGGGTATTATATCAAGGAGTGGAACTTATGGATCATATGACAACTCTACGTTTAACTTTTTGAGGAACTGTCAGACTGTTTTCCAAAGCAGCTGCACCATTTTACATTCCTACCAGCAATGTATGAGGGTTCCAATTTCTCCATATCCTTGCCAACATTCTTATTTTCTATCTTTTTGATTATAGGCATCCTAGTGAGTGTGAAGTAGTATCTCTCTGTGGTTTTGATTTGCATTTCCCTAATGGCTAATGATGTTGAGCATCTTTTCATGTGTTTATTGGTCATTTGTACACCTTCCTTGGAAAATTTCTATTCACATCTCCTGCACATTTTTGTATTATTAGATTTTTTATTATTGAGTTGTGATTATATTTATATATTCTGGATACAGTCTCTTACCAGATACATGATTTGCAAATATATTCTTCCATTCTAAGGGTTTTACTTTCTTAACAGTATCATTTGAAGAACAAAAGTTAATTTTGGTGATGTTCAATTTATCTACTTTCTCTTGTGGTACTTGTGCTATCGATGTCACATCTAAGAAACCATTGCCCAACCCAAGGTCATGAAGATTTATTATGTTTTCTTCTAAGCATTTTATAGTTTTAGCTCTTACATTTAGGTTTATGATCTGCTTTGAGTCAATTCTTATATACAACGTGAAGGAGTTTATCTTCACCTTTTTGCATGTGGATATCCAGCTGTCTCGGCACCATTTGTTGAAGACAATGTCCTTTCCCCATTGAATCATCTTCGTACCCTTTGTCAGAAATCAACTGGCCATAAATATAATGGTTTATTTCTGGACTCTCAATTCTATTTCACTGATTTATATTTCTATCCTTATGCCACTAGCATACATATCTTGATTACTGTATCTTTGGGGTAAGTTCTGCAGTTGGGAAGTTAGAGTCCTCCAACTTCGTTTTTATTGCCTATTTGCCCTGGCTAGAATCTCCAGTACAACAGCAAATAGAAGCAGTAAGAACAAATATTCTTGTCTCATTCCTGATGTTAAGAGGACAGCAATCAGTCTTTCACCATTAAGTGAAAACTCATTAACTGTGAGTTTTCCATAGATGGCCTTTATCAGGTTGAGGGAGCTTCTATGCACACCTAGTTTATTAAGCATTTTTATCGTGAAAGGGTGTTGGAATTTGTCAAATGCTTTTTCTGCATCTACTGAAATGATCATATGGTTTTTGTCCTTTATTCTATTACTATAGTGTATTACATTGATTTTTGGATGTTACATTAATTTTGCATTCCTGGAATAAATCTCACTTGGCTATGTTGTACAGTCCTTCCAAAATGTTGCTGGATTCAGTTTGCTAGTATATGTTGAGGATTTCTGTATCTATATACATAAGGGATACTGCTCTGTAGTTTTCTTGTGATGTCTATGGTTTGGGTATGAGGATAATACTGGTCTCATAGAATGAGTTGGGATGAATTCCCTCTTCGTTTTGGAAAAGTGTGTGAAGTACTGGTATTAATTCTTCTTTAAATGTCTGAGAATTCAGTAGTGAAGCCATCTAGGCCTGGGCTTTTCTTTGTGGGTAGTTTTTGGATTAGTAATTTAACCTCTTGTTATACATCTAATCAGCTCAGCTATTTCTTCTTAGGTTGGTTTCAGTAGTTTCTATCTTTCTAAGAATTTGTCCATTTCATCTAAGTTATCAATTTGTGGCATATGTTGTTCACAGGCTTTTACAAGTCTTTTTTACGTCTGTAAGACTGGTAGTGATATCTTCCCCTTCATTCTTTATTTTATTTTAAGATTTTATTTTTTTCCTTTTTCTCCCCAAAGCCCCCTGGTACATAGTTGTATATTCTTCGTTGTGGGTCCTTCTAGTTGTGGCATGTGGGATGCTGCCTCAGCATGGTTTGATGAGCAGTGCCACGTCTGCGCCCAGGATTCGAACCAAGGAAACACTGGGCCGCCTGCAGCGGAGCGCACGAACTTAACCACTCGGCCACAGGGCCAGCCCCTCATTCTTTATTTTACTAATTTGAGTCTTCACTATTTTGTTACTGATCAGTCTAGTTAAAAGAAGTAACAATTTTGTTGATCTTTCTAAAGAACCAATTTGTGGTTTTGTTAATTTTCTCTATTGTTTTATATTCTCTATCTCACTAATTTATGATCTAATTTATTAGATTCTAATCTATTTCACTAATTTACGCTGTATTTGTTCTTTCCTTCTGCTCACTCTGGGTTCAGTTTGCTCTTCTTTTTCTAGTATCTTAGGGCAAAAGGTTAGGTTATTGATTTGAGATGTTCCTTCTTTTAAAATAAAGGCATTTACAACTATAAACTCCTCTCTAATGACAACTTTAGTTGCATCCCATACGTTTTTGTTGTTTTCACTTTCGTTCATCTCAGTATTTTCTAGTTTCCATTGTGATTTCTTCTTTGACCCATATTTAGGTGTGCTATTTAATTTCCTTCTGAAGTCCTCAACTTTTCCTCCTCTATTATTGACTCCTAATATCATTTTTATTGTGGTCAGAGAACATTCTTTGTATGATTTCAATCTTTTTAAATTTATTTAAGCTTGTTTTATTGCTTAGCATATAGTCTATCCTGAAGAATGTTCCATGTGCACTGAGCTGAATGTGTATTCTGCTGTTCAAGCCTTCTATTTCCTTGTTGATCTTCTGCCTAGTTGTTCTATCCATTATTGAAAGTGGGGCCTTGAAATCTCTATCATTGTTGAATTGTCTATTTCTTCCTTCAATTCTGTCAGTTTTTGTCTCATCTATTTTGATAGGTTCTTAGGTGCATATGTGCTTAAAATTGTTATAACTTCCTGACAGATTGAATCTTTAGACATCACAAAATGTCCCTTTTGATCTTTAGTAACACTGATTTGTTTTAAAGTTTATTTTGTCTGATAATAGTATAGACACTCCAATTCTTTTACGGTTGGTGCTTGCATGGTATATACATATATTTTTTCCATCCTTTTACTTTCAACCTATTTGTATCTTTGAATAAGAAGTGCTTCTCCTATAGACAGCATATCTGTTGGATCAAGCTGGATCTTGGTCTTTTAATTCAATCTGACAATCTTTACCTTTTGATTTGATTAATTAATTCATATCTAATGTTGTTACTGATATGGCTGAGTATACATCTTCCATTTTATTTTTTTCCATGCCTCATTTCTTCTTTTTCTATTCCTTTTTTTTATTGCCTTCTTTTGTATTAATTGGATATGTTCCAGTGTAACACTTTGATCCATTTAATGTTTTAAGTATATCTTTTAAGAGTTATTTTCTTAGTGGTTGTTCGAGGGCTTAACAATATACATGCTAATTTATCAGAATTTACTTCATATTTACACTGATTAGTTCCAGTGAAATATAAAAACTTTACTCCTAAGAGCTCCTTTCCATCCTGCCTTTTTGTACTATTATTGTTATACATATTACATCTATATGTTACAAACTCAACAATACACAGTCATAATTATTACTTTATATGATCTTATATCTTTTAAAACAGCTGACAGGAGAGCAGGTATATATTCAGAGTTTGTTATATTAACCATCTTATATACTGTTTCTGGCTCTCTTTATCTGTTCTTGTGGATTCTAGATAACATCTGGTATCATTTCCTTACTCCAAGATAGCTTTGTTTCCACCCCCAACAAAAGAATAATACACATATTGTTTCATGTGATTGTTTTCTAAGTCAACTTAAGAAAAGTGTTGGGGCCGGCTCCGTGGCCGAGTGGTTAAGTTCGCGCGCTCCGCTGCGGCGGCCCAGGGTTCGGATCCTGGGCGCGGACATGGCACCGCTCATCAGGCCACGCTGAGGTGGCATCGCACATCCCACAACTAGAAGGACCTGCAACTAAGATATACAACTGTGTACAGGGGGGGTTTGGGGAGATAAAGCAGAAAAAAAAAAAAAGATTGGAAACAGTTGTTAGCCCAGGTGCCAATCCTTAAAAAAAAATAAAAGAAGATTAGCAACAATCGTTAGCCCAGGTGCCAACAAATAAAATAAAAAAAATTTAAAGGCTGATGCTGAATATTTAAAAAAAAAGAAAAGTGTTTAAGTCTTTTAAGAGAAGAAAGAAAGATGTAATTATACTTATACTGTCTTTTATAAATACCTATATGAGTGCCTTTACTGGTGCTCTTTGTCTTTTTTGTGTGGATTTGAATTACTGTCTAGTGTCACTTGCTTTTTACCTAAAGAATTTCCTTTGTATTTCTTGTAATACAGGTCTACTAGCAATAGATTTTCTGTTTATTTGTCTGGTAACATCTTTATTTCACCTTCATTTTTGAATGATAGTTTTGGATATAATATTCTTGCTTGATAGTTTTTTAAATTTCAGCAATTTGAATAAGTCATACTTCTGTCTTCTGGTTTTCACTGGTCCTGAAGAAACTTCACCTGTTAATCGTATTGTGGTTTCCTTGTATGTGATGAGTAATTTTCTCTTATGGTTTTCATGACTTCCCCCTTATCTTTAGCTTTGAACATCTGACCATCAAGTGTCTGGGTGTGGATCTCTGTGTTTATCCTAGTTGGTGTTTGTTGAGTTTCTTTGACGTGTAGATTAATTTTTTCATCACATTTAGATGTTTCCATCCATCTCTTTGAATATTTTCTTTCTGCTCCTTTCCTTTACTCTGTACTCCCATTACGCATATGTTGGTATGCTTAACAGTGTCCCACATTTCTCTGAGGTTATTTTTCTTCATTATTTTCTCGCTGTTCTTCAGATTGCTTTGTCTTCAAGTTCGCTGATTCTTTCTTTAGCCAGCTCAAATATATCATTGAGCTCTTCTAGTGAATTTCTCATTTCAGTTATTGTACTTCTGAACTCCAGAATTTCCATTTGTTATTTTTTTTATAATTTCTATTTCATCACTGATAAAGTTTTGTCTGCTATACCCACCATTGGGCCCTTTTGAAGACAGTGTTTTTTGCCCTTTTTCCCCCTTGTGTACGGGTGACACTTCCCTGTTTCTTTGCATGCCTTATAATTTTTTGTTATAAACTGGACATTTTATATAGTATAGCAACTCTGGACAATGATCCTCCTCCTCCTCTGGAGGATTGTTATTTGCTTGGTTATTTCCCCTGCTGCATGCAGCCTGATGTTATCTCTGTTAGTCCAGTTACCTAAGGGTTGCACCTGGGTCGGCATAAGGCACTTATTGGTCAGTAGGAATTTTATCCTTTACCATTGGATATGTGAGTGCTTGGAGGCTAATATCACAGTTCAGGGAGTTTACTTTTGACCCATGTTCTACCAAGGACTAGCTTGGATATTCCTTCTCTGTTCTGAGAGGGCACAGCCTTGAACATACACATAGTCTTACAGATTGCAAGGGACGAGTGTGACTTTATTTTTAAGCCCGTGTTCCTAGGAGTCACTTCTGGGTCACAGTAACTTATTGTTCAGTCAGTGTTTGGTCAAGTTCCTTGTACCAGTGAAGCTTTTGCCCTGTTATGGGTCTACATGTATTAGGAAATGCTTTAAAGTCTGTCCCAATTTCTGTTTTGATTGTCCTGAGTGGGTATAGCTCACCACATACACAGAGCCTTTTCAATCCTCAGAGTTGACAGTGCTCCCAGGAGTGCTCTGCTTGTCTCCCTCTTGGCTTTTCCCTATTAAACTTCTGGCTGCTCTGCTGCTTTGCCTGCACCAGCTCCTCCTAATTGCTCTCCAACAAGATCCCCAATGTTTTTGACAAATGCCCTTAGGGATGGAGTTCTCCATGCTCTGTTTCAAATGAAGTCAGCTCCCTTATGCAAAGCTTTGTCCTCATCATATGCCTTCTTCTTTGGAAAGAACCTCTGTATCACTGAACTGGAGCTGGGGGCAAGGGGCCCAGAGTGAAACTGCCACTCTATGAGGGGGCACTGGAGCATGGTGGCAGTCCCTGGTATTGTCAATTTTCCTCCATTTGAGTAAAACTTCCAACCTTTGAGTAAGCTGGGGTGGAAAAAGTCAGGGCCCCAGTATTGTCAGCTTGTACATGGAGCAGTGTTTCTACTCTAAGAGTAGAGGCTGGCTGGTGGAAGGGATCTCCAGTCCTCTTGGCTGTGCCTGCCTGGAATAGTTTCTACAACACAGGGTTGGGGGCATGAGAAATGCAGGCAGTTACCTCTGCCAGGGTGTAACTGTAGCCTCAGGGTGGGAGCAGGTGGAAGGAGGAGCCCTACCTCTCCCAACATCTTCACCATATCTGCCCAGAATAGAACACCAAGGGTAGAGCTTCTATAACACAGACCTGGTAGGGTGGGGGGTATGCAGGTAATTCCTCAAATGCCACAGACTTTTGTGTTCTTACTGAGATTTAATAGTTTTCTTGAATGAATTTTTTCCAATTGCTATACGCCCTTTGGAAAATTTCTAGAGGTTTTAAGTGACTCTTTTTTAGAAAACAATTTTTACCAGTTAAGTTGCTGTTTTGCTGGAGAGAAGGTCTATTGAGCTCCTTACTTCACCATTCTGGAAAGCTTGCCCTTCAATATATTTTTGAACATAACTTCTGAGCAGAAATGTGGTCCAGCAAAAAGAGAAAAGGACTGAGTGTCAGGAGCCAGAGTTTTCCTTAAAACTTGGCCTCTAGCAAGCTCAGTGACTTCTCCTGAAGTTCAATTTCCTCATTTGTAGAATAAGGAAATTGTATTAAAGGACTTCTAAGTTCCTTCCAACTCTAAAATCCTATGATTTTATGAAATAGAAATGGAATAGAAAGTCATCAGTGAAAAACATTCTACTGTAGCTGTGTGAGAATAGGAAATATGGAAACAATCCACTGCCTTTTTTTCATCAAAAATATTCCAACTTGTTCTTAGAGCATGCACTTCATTTCCAACTCTACCTAGCTAATCAAAATGATAGTTTAAAACATGGTCTGCAGTCAAGACTTTTCTACATCTCAAAGCTTTCTCTCCTAATCATTAGAAGTGAGAAACTGGGGGCCACAGAAAGTTGCCTTTCACTGATTGGTCATAAAAAATAAGAGTTTAATGCTAAGTGAAAGCACTACAATTTGCTACTATTTTACCCATATTATGAGCTCTGCAAACAATTACTTTCTCTCTGAGACAATTCCAAGTTTTCACTTCTGCATAAGGCTGTAAGGCCATACTCCCAAATCGTCTATTAATTACTTGTAGTTATTCTGAGTGTGTGAAAGACAAAATATCAGTTCTCCCTATGCACTGCAGAAAACAGTTGCTTCAATTGGGCATCCACTTCTATTCACAAAGACATATTGTTTATTTAGTAATGATTATCTGCACAGATTGCTATAACAATAAAATTGTGGTAAAGGGCCTCCCTTGCTGAGTCATTTTGTCTTAACTAATCAGTTTTAACCAGCTTATTTGACTTCATATTGTCATTTACTATACTGTTTACACTCAGAATCTATATACTCAGAGCAGGGAGAGAAGGGACCTTTCTATAATTTAAGAAAGTTGCCACTGAAAATGTACTTAAATGCTTTCAACTACTAACCCACAACAGAATACCCTATGATAAAGCTACAAGGTAAGAGAATTATGAATATACATTGGCAAAAGTTGCTACTCACTGACACATATAGCAACTAGGAAGGATAGGAAGAAGGCAGTTTGGGCAAAGTGATCCAGAAACAAGGAATCATATGATCTTTAAACATCTTGCCTTTAAAGCAAAACATATTTTTAAACTAGCCATCTTCACAAAATGAGCTTTGTCAACATCAAGGGAAAAGGCAGAATATTTACCTTAAAGTATATAAAAGGTACAAATACCTGTAGAGGAAAAGGAAATGCATATTTTCAGTTTGTCCAAATGTTAAGGCCTCTTTCTGATTCTTACAGTTGACCCTCAGACTTGAGCTGTTCAAAAATTTCCAAATGAACCCATCTGCTCATCAAGATATTTCTATGTTAAAGACCTTCAGGAAGGCATCTGGTCCAGTTTTTATGATCTCAAATTATCTTGCTTTCAATTTAATTTTTGTAAACTGGGATTCCCTTAGGAAGAAAGTAAAATTTTCAACCTTTAAAATAAAAGGATATCATCTTCCTCCATTTTCAGAACCCATATTTCAAAACTATAGCTTATTCATCCTAATATATTAAAAAATTATGTTGCAACAGTGATTTAGAAATTTATATACTTGATTATCCTTTTGTGTGAGTATCTAATATTGTAATGTAAAATTAGTACATCATAATAAATACCCTTTCTCTTGGCATTTCCTCTGAGTGAATCATGCTAGGAAGCTTTTCTTTCATGTTAATTTGTCCATTATTTCACAGTATAGAAGCACCTTAATATGATGGAGTTAAGAGAAAAATATTTAAGACTAAGTTATGGCCCCTATAATAACTGTGTTTTTTAGGTAACTTAAGTTTTTATTAGCTCAAAATACTGGTTAATGACTACAATGACCCAATGGCCTACAGACCACCACCAATCAGATGAAAAGAAAATAGTTTCAACTCTTTTAGTGGGGAAATCATCCCACCCTAAAAACATTATTAACCTTCTTTGACTAAATGTTTCCCATATCACAGAATCACTTTGAATACTGCTATTCACAATCAAAATGAGTATTACTAGTGGTTACTTCAATCTTACTTACTTGATTATGCAACTAAATGCAATCTTTTCCATTAGCATCATTGGGAATGTACAGAAAGAATTCAGAAGCAAATTTCTATCTAGACCAACCACATTTCTAGATGCAGCTGATTTATTCAAAGTGCTTTTTTTCCTCAGAGGAGCAATAATGTCTACGTCTTCACAGTAAGAAATGTCCCCCCCCCCAAAAAAACCATTTTGCAGTTGATTACGCATCTTAGGGTTAACTCCAACTTCAAAAGCAAGATCCTGCATCACTTACTCTGGTGTCAAAGACTGTGAAATACTGGCTTCAAGCTATTTATCAAATTGGCTTTAAATAACAAAACTGGACACCCGAGTTAGGTAAGTTTAGATATCCACCTATCAATGACAACAATACAAAACAGAAAAAAACATTAGTCTCACCCATACCAAATTATCTTTTAAAACACATTAAAACCATAAACCAATAAATACTTTAAAACCTTTTCTGAGAAATAAAACCTCATTATATACAGTTATGTGGTCATTCATGAGACACACAAGTTTCTCAAACTGAATGATTACTACCAAACAAATTAAAGCAAATTCAAATTGGAAAAGAGAGGAGCATTCTAAGTGAACACACACCAACATTTTATTAATTATTTCTACCTGGTAAAACTTGATTATTTTGTTTGGGCTCTTCCTTATTATGTTAGGCTTAAAGGAACTCATTAAATCACTGGAAGAAAGAAGAGAACTTGTAATAAAGTAATTCTGAAGTGTCAACACAGATTAGAGTCCTAATCATCTAAAGAGTATATATATGTAACCCTCTACTATTTACCTAAAGGACACTAATAATTTTTAAGTGGATGTTGCCTTACACACATGTGTGAGCATGTGCATGAACACATCCCATTTAGTTGTTTCTTTGTATAACTTCAGATAGCAAAAGCAGTGCATTTAAGATGGAAATAGAAAAGCCAATTAACTTCCTAAGCTTTTTAGATCACTCCCAGTACGGCAACTCTCAAATTATATCAGGGCTTCTAAGTCTTTAAAGAGAAATATAGAAATTTTGGTCCAAAACAAAAGCAATACGTCATTTTGGTGGAAAGGTAAAATTCCCACCACTAGATAATAGTTATAATGCTGGTTAATGATGAAGAAAATTCTACATACCAACATGAGAATTAAGGTTTTTCCTCCAAAGGGGATACGGTGGCAACTTTAAAAAATGTAAGCTTATGTATCTGTCATTGAAGTATTTCAGTGGGGGGTGGGAGAGAAACAATGAACGCATACTGTCCTCTTTTCTTTTTTTTTTTTAAATTTCAAGAAACAGATACTTTCCATTAAATCATCAGCATAAAGGAAGTTTTAAAAACTACAAAAATTTGGAAACCAATCTGATTCATTTGGTTATGGATATCAAATGGCTGAGACTTCAAAAATGGAAATGGGGTAAAGTCAAAATAGTAACCAAAATTATGCTTTGAGTACAACTAAGGAAGTAACAAGAAAATAATCTGGGGATAAATATAGATACCACATTAGAGAGATTATGAAAGATGTAAAACTCAAACCCCCTTTCAAATAAATCTTATCTAAAAGAAGGATTGTAGAAAATGGGAATGTATGATTTTCTTTTAATAAAACAATTCTTCTTCAGTGCAAATGGATAGTCAAAAAAAAAAAAAAGAAAGGAAAAAAAATGTCTTATGTGACTTAGCAGGAACAGTTTCCACAGCCTTTCACACTGTTGACAATTTCTTCTTGTAGTTTCTTCCTTTCCTCCTCTTTGGACACATTTTCTTTCCTTGCATCCCACTTGGGATTATCATGGTTCTGCACACGGTTGCTCTGCGTATGCCACATTTCAGAATAGATACTGCCAGTGTTAGCAAGCAAAGCATGGTGGGTACCGCGTTCAGCTATCTTACCCTAAAAAGCGAAAACAAGAGAAACATAGAAAAAGATCAGACAACTAGCATAATAATGGAAAATACATAATACTTTCTAACGAAGGATTTTGAAGGATTTGGACTCATTAAAATACCTCTCCTAATTCCTCATCCACAGTATAAGTGGGAAGAATTGAAGCAAGAATGTTTTCTTCACTGTAGAGCTATCAGCCCAGTGAACAAACAAAACGCTATGAAATTCCATATACCATAAACCATTTCACATAAAAGAAATAAAATTTTTATGTTTTATTTTTCATTTTGAGGGACAGAAAAGGAAGGTGAGAATTTTTTAAAGGTAATATTTTCTGTAACCAGTAAATATTTAAGTCAAAAACTGTTATTTATACAAAGATTTAAATGATTTAAAAATAATATCTTGAAATCCTTATGTATACTTTGAAATAAAAAAGATTTCTCCATGAAAAGTTTACTTCTTGCAGTAACTATTTTGTTAAGAATGGCTATTAAACTTGACATTGCATAGATTTGGTATAGATTCCAAACTCTCATCCACAATTAATTTGTCTCTTGACAGCTACTGCTAAACATGCTGGGAGACAAAAGGAATTTTGTCACTTTTACTGGTACTCCTGGTGATAGAACCTTTACAGATATACTCTTAAGCAAAATAACTGAAATTTGTCTGTGCCCACTTCTGAGTGGTTAATTGAAGGCTCTTCCTTGATTGCTGGCTGGATAGTCTAAGAAACAACTATTTTGCTCAGCTATTTGAATTCCTCTGGATCTTGAAGAATGTAGCCCTCAATCTTGGTATGTATAGAGCACGTCATAGGCACCAAAGCCCCAATGGATTATATATTTTATACTTTTCTATTTACCACTGTCAAAAACAAACAAAATAAAATCCTCAGTGAAAACTTCATCAAAAACTATTAAAAAATTGACATTACTTTTATGGAAACACCAATGAAACCACACATAATTTATCCTTTAATAAAAATGTATAAAGTATATTTTAAATTATTTGTATTAAAGCACAAATATATATAGCTTAAAAAGTCAAGTAATATTACAAAGCTTATAAGAAAAAGAACAGTCTTTTGCCTCCTCCTTCTGCACCCTTGAATATCTCCTTACTCTCCCCAAATTTGAGCTGCTACTTCTGGTGTTTACATACACACACACACACACACACACATATACACGTGTGTATATACATGAGATTCAGCACTCTTACACTATCCCACATTCCCACTGTCTCATTCTTCACTCTCCTAATAACATTGGTTATATCACAAATGTTTAGGTTAATATTCAGTGTTTACCTTATTATGACTACGTAAGTATTACCTGTTGAGCCAAGTAGATACTAGGATTTTATAGATATTTTCTCATATAATTTTTTATTCTTCCTGGACTTAGTAACTGCCTTATTTTTTCATGTGCTTAGTTTTCTATGTCACTATTGGTAATCCTCTCTAAACTTCATTCCAGAATTATAAAACCTATCTGAACACTATTTTTCTCATAATTAAACTACATTAAGTAGTCTATTAGTTCACTTCCCTCTCCCTCCCAGAGATATTCCTCTCACAGCTTTTAGGTTCTTTTCTTTATCCTCATTTCTGAAATTTTATGATAATATGACTTGGTGTGGTTTTTTCTTTTTCCTTTCCATTCATTGTGGTGGGTACTTGGTAGGCCCTTTCAATCTGGAAACGCAATGATCTGAAGTTCTAGACAATTTTGGGGTATTATTTCTCTGATAATTTTCTCCCCCCTTTTCCTAGTCTCTCTTTCCAGAACTAGTCAGATGTTGAACTTCTTAGACTAATTCTCTCATTTTCTTATCTTTTGTCTACTTTCTCTTTTTGTTCTACTCTTTAGAGATTTCCTTGACTTTATTTCAGCAATGACGTTTTTCATTTCCATAATCTCTTCTTCTCTGGTTGTTCCTTTATTTATTTACCACTCCCATTTTTAATTTTGAAATCGCAAGATTAATAACAATGAACACCATAAATATGCTTCTCCTAGTTCAGCAGCTGTTAATTTTTCCACATTTCCTTTCTCTCACTTGTCTAATTTTTCACTCTTTTTTGCTAAATCACTTGAGAATGAGTTGCGGACATCATTACGTTCTACCCCCAAATATTTCATTAGCATGTATCTCCTAAAAACAAAGACATTCTCCTACATAACTGAAATACAACTTATCATACCCAAGAAATTTATCTTTTAGTCCATATTCATATTTCATAAATTGTCCCAATAGTGTACTTTATATATATTTTTTCAATCCAGGATCCAATCAGGGTCAACACATTGAACTGATATTTCCTAGTCTGTGTGGGTGTGAGTGACATTGATGTTTCTAAAATGTCCAGGCTTGTTTTTCAAAGAATGCCCTTCAAGATGTATTTGTCTAGGGGCTGGCCCCGTGGCCGAGTGGTTAAGTTCGCGCGCTCCGCTGCAGGCGGCCCAGTGTTTCGTTGGTTCGAATCCTGGGCGCGGACATGGCACTGCTCATCAGACCATGCTGAGGCAGCGTCCCACATGCCACAACTAGAAGGACCCACAACAAAGAATATACAACTATGTACCGGAGGGCTTTGGGGAGAAAAAGGGAAAAAATAAAATCTTAAAAAAACAACAAAAAAAAGATGTATTTGTCTAGTGGTTCCTGATTATTAGATCCAGGTTAAACATTTTTGGTAGGAATACAACATATGTGTTGATGTGTCTTCAGTGCATCACATTAGGAGGTACATGATATCCATTTGCTCCACAATTAATACTAAGTTTGATCACTTGGTTAAGGTAGTGTCTACCAGATTTCTCTATTTTAAAGGTACTTTTTCTCTTTGTAATTAATAAATAATCTATGGGGTTATACTTTCAAACTGTGTGAATAATGTATTCCCCAACAATTTTTTACCATACGGTTTTAGTGACCAATGATGATCCTTACCTGAATCAACTATTAGAATGGTGCTTGTAAAATGTAATTTTCTAAATTTATCATTCCTTCTACATGTTAGTTGGCATTCTTCTTAAAAAGAGCTTTCCCTTTCCGCATGATAACTTTTTTTTAAAGTATCATTATGGAATTATGTAATTCATCAGTATCATTATTCTTTTTGATGTTCAAATTATCCCATATTTGGCCAGTGGGAACCCATTCAAAATAGTTCCTGTGTCCTTGTGATGTTTTTCCTTAGTTTCCCAGCCCCAGATACCGAAATTAGTCATTGCTCCAAGAAGTCTTGGTTCCTTTTAGTGAGGGAAAGTATTTAATACCCAAGATGTAGGTACTAGTTAAACTCATTGCTACTAGGATTTCGTGGCTTCTGAGCCTTTCCAGTGAACAGAGTTAGGGATTTTTTTTTTCCATCATGAATTCATATTGATAATTCTGTTCCAATAAAACATCATACAGTTCCTCCTATTCTTCTCCCAAGTAAGACCTGTTTCCCAACAACATCAATATATTTACTCATATGCTCAATCTTACAATATATACAAAATAGTTTCAAAACGGTTACTCCCATACTAACAACAAAGTTCAAATTTTCTTTGAGTTATTTTTGTCCTTATAATATATTCCACTGAGGGTAAATAATCAGAGTAATGTATTCAAAAGTTACTTGAATTAATTCTATTTTTCTTCTGCATGGTTGTTATCAATTTGTTATACAGTTAGCTTCACTTCTTCTTTTCCTTTTTCATGAGGAAGATTGGCCCTGAGCTATTATCTCTTGCCAATCTTCCTCTTTAGGTTTTTCTCTCCCTAAAGCCCTAGTACATAGCTGTGTATCCTAGTTGTAAGACCTTCTAGTTCTTCTATGTGGGACACTACCATAGCATGGCTTGATGAGGGGTGTGTAGATCCGCATCCAGGATCTGAAATAGGGAACCCCAGGCTGCTGAAGCGCAGTGCGAACTTAACCACTGTGCCACTGGGCCAGCCCTCCTCTTTCTTTTTTGCTGAAGAAGATTTATCTTCAGCTAACATCCGTGCCAATCTTCCTCTATTTTTTTAGTATGTGGGCTGCCAGCATAGCATGTCTGCTAACAGAGCAGTATAGGTCCATGCCTGGGAACCAAACCCAAGCTGCCAAAGAGGAGCATGCCGAACTTAACCACCAGGCCACCAGGGCTGGCTCTAGCTTCACTTCGTTTTGTTTGCATTCAATTTCTGTTTTTCCCCATTCTTGTGGATTTTTAAACTTTTGAATATATAAAAACATTAGCATAGTTCAAAAGTAAAAATAATATAAAAAGTATAATCAAGAAAGTCTTGTTCCTTCCCCTAGCTCTTCTACCGCTTTTCTATCCCAACTCTGCAGGTAGTCAATTTCTTTAGTTTCTAGTTTATTCTCCCTGAGTTTCTTTTTTCAAATTAAGTAAATATACATATGTTCTTTTTTACCCATCCTCCTTGCAAAAGGTAGCATACTATATACTTGTTTGCATCTTTATTTCCTTCATTTAACAACCTATCCTGGAACTCATGCCATCTAAGTCTCCTTTTACTTTTTTTCTTAAGAGTACTTGTTCTTATTTTACAAATGCTATATTTTTCATGACTTTTGATGATACTAATTACATTTTTTTTTTTGAGGAAGATTAGCCCTGAGCTAACTGCTGCCAATCCTCTTCTTTTCGCTGAGGAAGACTGGCCCTGAGCTAACATCCGTGCCCAACTTCCTCTACTTTATATGTGGGATGCCTACCACAGCATAGTGTGTGAAGCGGTGCCATGTCTGCACCTGGGATCCGAACTGATGAACCCTGGGCCGCCGAAGCAGAACGTGTGCACTTAACCGCTGCGCCACTGGGCTGGCCCTAATTACATTTTTTAAGTTTTCTTATGTTCTCTGCATTGTCTACATTTTCTACTGAGTTCCTTTTTTCCTGCTTGTTTTGGAGGTCTTCCTTTATTATCCACTGACACTTAAGAATGGAGCATTAAAAAGCAGACTGGAAGCTGTGTGTGCATGGCAGTGGGCTTTTCAACTGTTGGGTTTCACTGTGGGATGATCACATGGGTACCTGGTCATTTTGTTGGGGTCCTCAAATATGAATATATTTTTTTCTGGAGCTACTTTTGTTTCTCCAGAGAAGAATCTTCCAATTATCTGCTGATGAGGGAAGGAGTGGTGTTAGAAATAAACAACTAGTTGTCAAGGTTCTTGGAGCCAGTGGCACAAGAGGGTCTCTGGTCTTATTCTTCTGTATGATTTGATTTCCAGTTGATCTTGCCCCTCTTTGTTAATGTGCTTGGTAGTCTTCTCATGTCCAGAGCCTCTCTGACACAATTTCCTGACAAGTAAACCTCCAGCCTCTTGCCAAGGCTGGGAAGGGGTAATCACCAGGCCGCAGGGGGTGAGGAAGGGCCTTGGGAACTCTTATCTCTTATCTAGACTTAACATTAACACTACAAGAAACTGCTGACAGAACAGATGAGATCACACTAGTTTCACCAGAAAAGGAAAATCTCTAATCTTCATAATCTAGTAATTACAGAATCATCAAATTATAAACATAAAGAGATTTTAGATAAAGGTACTATGATCATTAATAAGTTTCAATTATAATCCAAACCCTAAGTGGCAATGTTGTGATATAACTGAATAGCTACTGTTAGCCTCATGACATGAGGCAGGTAAGCACATGCCTGCTAAAGTACTTTTAACATTGTATATTTATAAGAAAAGGCTCTATGTGCATGACTACATACAATTAGAAAGTTTAGTTTAAAGCATAAAACAGATTTTATTTCAGAGTCTTGAATATCAATGACATAATAAAGTATATTTACAAAATTGCCCATTTAAGATATTCTGGTACAATCATACTGAAAAAATAAATTTATTTCCTAATGAATATAAGCATTTATGGACAAGCCAACAAAAAGACCTAGGGTTTCAAGTGCACAGGTAACTTATAAAGGAAATAATACATACACCACAGAACTAAACACCCTATAAGAAATTTTAGTGGTGTGAACAACTCTCTCTCAATAACTCAATAAAGAAAGTACATGAGAATGCTTCTTCTCTCTTTAACACCCAGTACTCAGGCTTTCAAAACGATAAAGAATTTAAGGTTTATTTATTAGAAAGGAAAAACAATCATAGAACAGGTTGAATGGGAAGTGAAAAACCGAACAATGTTAGAAATAATCAAGTAGTAGGGGGTGGGGAAAAGATGCCCTTACAGAGAGGAGAAAAGGTAAACCATTACAATTTTCAAATCTACCAATCACAATACTGGTACTCTGATTTGTTCAGAACATTTAGATAGTACACTCTTATAGTAATTCTCTCAGAAGAGATAAAGCAGGCTGTCCTTTTTCTTACTCTCTCCATGAGGAAAAAGATAAAATAAAAATGGCCATGTTCGAAGATGAGCACTTTATTTTATGCTAATTTTCTTTTAGATATCAAGGGTATGTTCAGATATTAGAAAAAAGAAAATATAAAATACAGTAAACACAGTGAGCAAAGATTCTGTACAGAGCAAAAATGAACGCAGACAAATTATTTTATACATACACCCTTTAAAACCAGCTTCTATCATATGAGGATTTAACGCTTTCCTGATCTAACTTTGCTTTGAACACTTTAATAAAGAGTGAATTTATTCCTTCTTGGAAGTGGCACGCATTATTTCCTATCAAAAGGAGGTAAAAACAGAATCCTATCAGGATTCAATCTCATTCAAAGAACACAAATTCTGTATATTTCTTTAGAAACAATATTTAAGTTGCTTGTGTTTGTAACAATTTCCAATATTCTTCAAATACTAAACTTAAATCCCTTACCTGGTCCAAGACAATGATTTCATCTGCATCAACCACTGTTGACAATCTGTGTGCAATGAAAATAGAAGTTCTGTGCTTGACTGCATCCCTCATGGCAGCAAGAATAGTCTGCAAGTTTGACAACAAGGAGAGTAGGAGGGGAAAAAAAGATTTATCTATTAGGTAAATATAAATTAAAATTACCATACATTTCTTAAAGGAACATATAAAACGCCAATTAATTTTGCATTATATAGACTTTACACTACTAACAAATATTTGACCTAATCTAATTCAATCAAAAAGGGAAGGAAAATACGACCACATTATCACGCAAAATACCTTTAAGATAGGTAACATTTCTTTAAATTACAAAGTCTGGGAAAATGTAGATATTTTCTATACTTAAAGACAAACAAACAAATCACAACGATGAATCCCGCAAAATCAGGAGCATAGCCAGATATGACGTTTATCGGCCAATGAGAGCAAAGATAAAATGAAAACGTATTCAAATGATAGGATGCAGAGAAATTTAAAAAAATCAAGAGATAGGAGACTCAAAAGGTATAGCATTTGCTTTTCCTTAGTTCAAACTCAGAGGACAGAAAGGATGACAAAGACATCTGTATGTTTAACTTGAGGAAACTTCTTTTTCAAAAGCATTCTGACTTCTTAAGGCATTCTGGAAAATACATTTTTGTTTACTGCCTGTAAAGTACAAGAAAGCTGTCTACATATTCAGCTATACTTGGAAACCTGGGTTTAAGTAACAGCTAGCTAGGATGGAAAGAGCAGTGTGGGGGAATGGGGATTATCCAACGGCTTTCTACAGATATTTCTAAACACTGTGTTTAGCAAAGGAATAAAACTGTCAAGAATAGATGGTTACCCAGGAAAAGAAGACCTTAAATTTTACTAGGGCAGACTGAAAATCAAGTGCAGGGCCAATTCTGAGAAAACTTGTGATATTTGTGGGGACTCTTCTTCCTTACTCTCAAGAACTTAAACTCTGACATCCGACTGAGTGTCCTGGACTTTTTAAAAAGGTCTACTAAAATATACCAAATCTTCTGGTAACTCATTCCCTCGCGGGGGTTCTCTGCCAGCTCTTAATGCTCTATGAGATAACAGAATATATTTCAATGTAATTCAAATAACGACTGTTAGGACTTTCAGTTTGTGGGAAATGAGGATGACATATTTTTAGGTATAAAGTTCTTGTAACCAAATTCCTACTCTGTCTATAAATGAGGCCCAGTCCTGCATAAGGTTCCCTTTAAATATAACAAGTCTTCATGGTAAACAATTCACTTAGAAATTAAACTGTTTTAAACATATGGCAGATCAAATAATATGCCCTGAAATTTAACTCCATATGCAAATATTATGTTATACATGGTGTAAAGCCAAAATTAGGCCTATCCTTCAACACTAGATTTTTACTTATAGTCAAGTAAAACGTAGGTGAATGGAGGCAACTGACAACATCTATTTTCAGTTCTAGATTAAGGGGATTTGTGCATGAAGTTATCACTGCTGTTAAGACTTTTGTATTTAATGCAAAGATGTTGTTATGAAGCCTAATGTAGTTGCTGTGTAGTACCATGACATCAGTGTCACAACATTTTGGTGTTTCACAATACGTTGTGAAATGAATATAAATTGACAGCAGCACTGCAGGCTACGTGTGCCTGACTTGCACCTCAATAAGTTACTCCATGATAAGTGAAAGGCTTTCTTGTTTGTACTGTGTCACAATCATTTACATGACCTGTTTTAATGACTGTTAAGTGGCAATAGCAAAAAGACTAAAACGTTCTTCCTTTGTCAACAGATTAGGCAATTCCTACAGCTTTGTAAAATGCAAGGGTAATACAAGAGCTAAGATGTCACACAGTTCCAAAAGGACACATGTTTGCAAATGGACTTAATGTGATAGTTCAAGGCAACCTGGTATTCTTACTATTACCACTTGCTAGATGGGGAAAATAGGGTTAGGTATTTTGCTCTATAGTAACCCCAATTGAAGTTCATCCAAAATACAGAAGAATGTAACCATTTTACTGAAACTTCCAGGGAGAAAAGTTAAGCATTGAGAATTGAAGAGCTTTGTATCCTCCTCATCATTTACCTCTTCAGTAATTGAATCTAATGATGAAGTGGCTTCATCATAGAGAATGACTGGGGGGTCCTTCAAAATGGCTCTTGCAATTGCTACTCTTTGCTTTTCTCCTCCTGGTAAAGAAAAATTTTAGTTTAAGAGAACACACATAAAGGCATATTTTATGTTTCTAGTATTTCCATTGATTATAACACCAAGTAATATCTTCAACATTTATCTCTACTCCTTATTACTATTCATTTTACTCAGTCATAAGAGTCTAAGTTCATAGATAATATCCTTAGACAAACTAGATCCCCTGGAACATAAATGTAATTCTGGCTTCTCATTTCATGGCAGGCAAAAAGAATGAGGAGGGGAGGTAACAACTTTGATTTCACAATTATTCTTCTCACCAGAAATATGCTCATTATATATGTTACTTTATATGTACTTTATATTACTTCCCAATGCATAGCAATTCAGAAAAACTTTAATATTAGAGAATCAACAAAGCCAAAACCAAATTCAATTATCTGAAACCTGAAAACTTAAAGACACAAAACTATAAATATCTAAATTTATCTCAACATAAAAAAGTACCATTCAGCCAGTATTCTCAAGGATTTTATTTTTTTAACAGAAAGCTATTATTTTCATATTCCTCTTCAAAGTTAAGGATATATTCTAGATATTCCTTACTTCAACTTAGTTATTTGCTATGGATCTCTAGCATAGAAGAATTTTAAAACAGAAAGGAAACAGAGGCCCAGAAAGGTTAAGTGATTTGCTCTAGGTCACAGAGCAAGTTCCAGTGGAATCTCGACTAGACCTGACAGACTCCCAGTCCAAAGCTCTTCCTTCACAATGTGCAAGTCTATATTTATTCCCAAATATCTTCTAGTGAAAATAAAGCAATGTGTTTTTGCTAGGGGTCTTGTACGTCTAAGGTCATCAATCTCACAAAGAACTCTGGTTGGAAGTATAGAAGATGGTGCTTGGGGGCCGACTCTGTGGCTGAGTGGTTAAGTTCATATGCTCCGCTTCGGCAGCCCAGGGTTTCGCCGGTTTGGATCCTGGGAGCGGACATGGCACCGCTCATCAAACCATGCTGAGGCAGCGTCCCCCATAGCACAACCAGAGGTACTAACAACTAGAATATACAACTATGTACTCGGGGTCTTTGGGGAGAAGAAGAAAAAAATAAGAAAACATTTTAAAAAAGAAAAAAAAAAAGAAGATTGGCAACAGTTGTTAGCTTAGGTGCCAATCTTAAAAAAAAAAAAATCTGGATGGGGCCGGCCCCATGGCCGAGTGGTTAAGTTCATGCGCTCCGCTTCGGTGGCCCAGGGTTTCGCTGGTTCAAATCCTGGGTGTGGACATGACACCGCTCATCAGTTCACACTGAGGCAGCATCCCATATGCCACAACTAGAAGGACCCACAGCTAAAAATATACAACTATGTACTCGGGGGCTTTGGGGAGAAAAAGGAAAAATAAAATCTTAAAAAAAAAATCTGGAAAGTTAAAAAAAAAAAGAAGATGATGCTTTGTTGAATATGCCCTTTTTGGCTTCTTTTCTTGTCCATTATCCATTAGTTTATCAAAGTCTGAATAAACTTGTATTTTTCAGCTTCAGTAACCTCGTCAGGAAACAAGCTTGTTGATTACACCAAGTATTTAATTTTTATTTGTTCTGCAATGATTATCTTCAACCTATGGGGCTTCCTTATGTCCATTAGTGAATAAGTTTATGTTCATGCTATCCACACTGCCCCCCATTTCATAAGATCAAAATTCTCCTATCAAAGCAGGCACCAAGCCAGAACTATCTGCTCACCTACCCAGCAATTCAGCAGCAGAAAGCTCCTCAAAGAAGTAGATACTCAGAGGACTAGTTTTGACATGCCTCCCAAATTTCAAGTGGAAACCAACCCAGTTTTAATTCTATTTGATAGAATTTTGGAACTTGGAGAAGAAACACTTGTTTGTTCTTTATCATAATTAGTAGCATAGATGTTAAATAATAACTGCTCGTTTTGAGAGGTCTGGTTGTAAGGCGATGAGTATTGGGTAAGAATAAAATTTCTTTAGCCATTCCTACCCTCAAAGGCATAGAGAGAGGAAAAAAATGGAAACTGGAATGCAGTATAGCCATCTGAGGCAAGGTCATGTGTTGAGGGGGCTAGTCTATATTATGTGACAAACTGGGGATCTCTAGAATTATCCAAATGGACAAATAATCTGGGGGTGAGCTAGTTATTTGGAAACTACTCCTATTAAGAGCAATAGTAAAGCATAAAGGCAGACTGGAATGATGTAGGCATCCTTATACTACCAGGTAATGACCAAATAACTCCTACAAACCAACTTAACTTGAAAATAATCTTTGCTTAACATTTTCTAAACCTAGATCAAAACTTTCTAAGAGACTGCAAATTCTTTGAGAGCAGGCCATTTATGCTTCATCTTTTTAAATCTCAAATCATTTAGCATATTAGCTCATACACAGTATGTGCCTAATCAATGTTAGGGATAAATGAAGCCAGTTTGTAATGAAGAGGAATGGGGAACCATTAAAATTCATGCAGAGTATTCTTCATTCTCTTTTTGCCTTACCTCCATCAAGAGCACATTTCCTCCCCAAACTAAACTATAATGAAGAATAAATGTAAAGGATGTAGTATGTTTATATGAGTTACATTAATACTTTCAGGCATTAGATATCGTTATACTTTTGGAATTCAAATAATTTGGGGCAAAGAAACATTTTTATGAATCCTCCAAAAAACTCAGTCATTTTAGGATAATTCATTATTAAACCCAGCAATCTCATAATTAAACACTTAAATAGAAACGTACAAGCCCCAAACTTTACTTGACCACTGAATCAACAATGACATAAAAATAAAATTGGCTGTAAGGAAAATATAGCAGTTAAGTATATCAAGTATAAGGAGGTCTAAAGTATTGAAAACATCCCATAATGGTCTAGGAAATTACGAGATACACTATTTACTATGAAATTTCTTCTCCCTACCCTTACTACTTTCTCAGGTGAATAATGATATTGGCTTTCCTTTAATATTAGGATTGTGGATAATAAGTTAACAACGATCTAAGCATATATCAGTAACTTCTATCAAGCACTTACAGTATTTGCAGCTGAAAGTGAAAAAAAGAAGTGTCACTTGAGAACAGTTACTTCTAGTATGTTGAACTGTTTACAGTGATGGATAGGAGACTGGAGACCTTGTCTAAAGTGACTGGATGAGGACTATGTTTGTACTGCATCGTTACATTTTCTAGAAAATGGCTTTGACAAAGTAAAGTTTGAAGGGAGTATCCAAGTTGGGGGCAGGTCTAAAATCTTTGATTACCTGAAAGCTTGAGTCCTCGTTCTCCTACTTGGGTATCATATCCATGTGGCATTCGAAGAATTGCATCATGGAGTCCAGCTAATTTTGCCACTGTATACACCTCCTCAGGTGAAGCATTGATATTTCCATATAAGAGGTTGTAGTAAATGGTATTATGGAAGAGGACAGCATCCTGGAGTAGATTTATTTATACATATATATATGTTCATTAGAAAAAATTCCAACAAGAGGAAAGACATAAAGGCATAAAGAGTAAAACACGATAGCTCCCTTTATCACCCCCCTCAGCCTTGAAATCCCATTTCCCCTTCCAGAGCTAATCACCATGAACAATTTATGTATCATTTTAGACTTTTTTTTGATACATTTATATGCCTAAACATACATTTTCTTTTTCAACACAAGTGGGGCCATACCATGTACATTATTTTGCAAATTGCTTTTTTCACTTAACATATTCTGGAGATTGTTCACGTCAGTAAGAGAAGCCTGCCTTATTTTTTAACAGTTGCATGATACTAAGGATATATCATAATTTATTTATCCATTCCTCTACTGATGTACATTAATGTAGTTTCCAAATTTTTGCTACTACAATCAATGCTGGAATAAAATATCATTGTATATATGATTTTGTGCACCTGTATACTTCTATTCATTGTATATATGATTTTGTGCACCTGTATACTTCTATGAAGGATTCCTAGAAGTGGACTGATGAGTTAAAAGGTAAGCATATGTTTATCCTTTGATAGTATTGCCCACTGTCTCTCAAAAACACTGCAACAGTATACATGCCAATCAGTAGTGTATGTGGGTGCCAGGTCCCCATCCTCAGCAACCCTAGATATTAATAAGGTTTACTTATTGCTACTTTTAGGGGTAAACTGTGCTTTCTGTTTAAATTAGCATTGCCTTAATTAATAATAAGGTTGAAAATGTTTTCATGTTTCTCAGGAGCTTTTAAATTGGACTTAAAGAATTTATGCATCATAGATTTCTTTTTTGGAGAAAGTTCACTGCAAGCATTCACTTGATATTTCAATTCACTCTGACATGGCACACTAACGCTAATTTACTTAAAGTGAGTATCCATCTCCCACTTTTCTTTTAGTCTCCAAATGGCTGAAAGGTAACAGTAAGATGAAAGAAAAATGACTCCATTAGTTAACACTAACCAGGATACTCAATTAAGATCTTCTTCAATATCACAATCAGCCCTATAGTTTCAGATATTATTTCAAATAACAATCATTTATATACCTATTATTAATATAAAATTTTCTTGGATTGGGATGGTACTTAAACCCAATGAGCTTAAAGTTCTATAAAGAGAAAAAACTTATTTTTTACATATTTTATATTCAGAAAAAAGTTAACAAACAAATGCTAACTGGAAACTTCAAAAATACAAAAAAAGGCAAAATAAAAATTAAGTAAGTAATTCATACTCCCACCATCTAGGAATAACCTATTATTAACATTTTGGTGTATTTTCTCCTATCTTTTTTCTCTACTTACATATATTCATTTAACACTCTAATATTGGGATATTACATTTTGTTTGGTATCTTCTTTTTCAAAAACTTTGTATCTGAGTATTTTTCAATGACACTCAATATTCTTTACAAATATAATATTTATAAATGGCTGTATGGCATCTGATCCTATGATGATAATTTAACCATCTATTTATTGTTGGATATTTATATTGTTCCCAAATTCTGCTCTTATAAATAATGCTTTAACGAACATCTTTGCATGTAAAAAATCTGTTTATTTCCTTACTAAAACTTCCTAAAGGCAAAATTATTGGAATAAAGGGTATGAATATTTTTCAGGCTCTTGATACAGAGCGCCAATTTACTCGTCAGGGAAGCTGTACACTTCCACCGTCAAAACAACAGACTGTCCATTTTACAGTTTTGCCCAAACTGGATATTATGAATTTTAAAATCCTTGCCAATCTGACAGGCGAAAAATGGTACCCCACTGTTGATTTAATTTATATTGCTCAGACCTCCAATGAGGATGAGTACCTTTTCTTTAGTTTATTGCCCATGCATATTTTCCCTTAGTAAATAAAATATTTTATTTTTCAAAAGGACAATGGTAATTGTTACATAGCCCAAGAGAATGGCAGGAATCTAGTTACAAGGATGAGGACACTGAGCCCTAAGCAGGCACAGCTCAGAATTCAGTTCACTTGATATACAGTTTAGGTCAGTTTTTCTCAACATATAATCTACGAATCATCTATATCAGAATCCCCTAGGAGGCACATTTAAAAATGGAGGTTTCTGGGCTCCATACTGCCCTCCTAAACCAGAACTAAGGGGTGTAAAAGAGAGTTGGAATTTCAATAATCTCCCTAGGTGACTCGCGTACACTAACATCTGGGATTCTCAGTGAAAGGGAGGACAGGACAGAGTGGCATGTGTCAGATCACTTGGGGACCTTTTACAAGCTTCATATCCCTGTCTGATTCTTTTCTTACAGTCTTCTTAGGGATTTGATTCTGATTCTAGGCTGTAATTAATTCTCAGGTGTCTCTATTGGCTTTCAGCATAAGAAAAACTCACATCCTATAAGGCTATCTTCTTGTCTTCTCAGATCTTATTGGAATTCATTTTTCCCCCTAAAGTCATTCAGCAAATACCTGTTAAATGCTTACTATGGGTCAGGCACTGTGCTTGGTACTGAGCGATTAGTGGTGAACAGGGCATACAAACTTGAAGTCAGCAGTCAAACTGCTTTGTAATTTTACTATGTCAAAAACTATTCAAAATTGCAATAATAACTTTCATTTACTCAACAGTTGCGTGATGGACATTGTAACTGGTGCTTTACACATATTCTCTCTAATCCATAATAATTCTATCCCATAAAAGAAATGGTATCCTTATTTTACAGATGAGGAAACTGAGGACCAAGACCACAGAACTTTTAAGGGTTAGAGCTGGGGTAAGAATTCAGTTCTGTTTGAATCTAATCTGGGCTCTTTTCCCTATATTATGCTATCTGTCTAAGGTTTAAAAAATCTTTCCATCATGCATATTTTCCATTCATGTTTTTTGTAAGTCTTTTTGGTAATAGAATTTGCCCTGTAGGGCCTAACACTTCCTACTTAATTAGCATATATTGATTCCTTAGAGTCAAGTTATTCTAGTAAAAAAATCCAGCAACCCAATAAATTTTCCCCCAAATAGGTTTAAATACCTGAGGTACCACTCCCACTGCCCTCCGAAGGCTTTCCAGACTCACATCTTGTATATTTTGACCAGCAAGGTAAATGTTACCCTTTTGAGGCTCATAGAACCGAAACAACAGCCTCACTATTGTACTTTTCCTGAAATTGGAGACAAGGAAAGGTTATTTAGCTCCTACTGGCATTAGGGAACTGTTTCAAACCACAGTAATCATTATGGTAAAGAAAAAAAATATAACATTGGGAATCATCAAGCGATGATGCAGAATTTTATAAATAACTAAATTACGCACCCTGACCCACTACCTCCTACAATGGCTACTTTCTTTCCTGCAGGGACTTCAAAAGATATTCCATTAAGGACTTTCTGCCCTTCAATGTATTCAAAATGCACATTATCAAAGGCCACCGTAGCTGTCTGTGGTGTGATCCGAAGGGGAGACACCATCGCTTTGTCCTAGTAGAGAAGAGGAAAAAAAAAAAAGCCATGTCACATACCGCCTAGAGTACAGCTATGCAGACAATTTTCTAATTCACAGAGAGAAAAAGGAAAATAATGGGAAAGGAGGAAGTTTATAAGTGGAGTTAGACCACTTTCAAGAATGCTTTTAAGGCTTTATTTTTTCACTTCAAATTACTAAGGTAAAAAATCCTGAATGCTTTGATTTCTGCGAAATTTTTTTGAGGGGTAGAGGGATGGTGGGCAGGGGAGTAAGGAGGTCAAGGATGTGAGGAGAGGGAATCACACGTTTGATATCATAATTAGCAAAAGTAAATCAAGCGCAAGTACAAATAACTCAAGTTAGCAAAATTTAGCTTCTGGCTATAATATTCTTTGCTAACATTTTAAGGGTCTAAACATAGAAGTAAAAGCTATAACAACCTCTTAATACACATGACAGTTGCAACTCCTGCAAAAAAAAAATTGGTTTGCTAACATAGTCATGTAAAAATATTCCCCTAGAGGGGCCAGCCAGGTGGCATAGTGGTTAAGTTTACGTGCTCTGCTTTGATGGCCCAGGGTTTGTGAGTCTGGATCCCAGGCGCAGACCTACACACTGCTCATCAAGCCATGCTGCCGCAGCATCCCACATACAAAGTAGAGGAAGATTGGCACTAATTTTAGCTCAGGGACAATCTTCCTCAAGCAAAAGAGGAGGATTGGCAACAGATGTTAGCTTAGGGCCAATCTTCCTCATTAAAAAGAAAAATCCCCTAGAATAATCCTATTAATGGGATGATGCTCACATGCTTCTAAAAAGGTACTAAATAGATTACTTACTTTAATTCGTGTGTCTACCTTGAGCAGAGAAAACAAGGTGTTCATATCTATGAGTGCTTGTCTAGTTTCTCTATATACAGTTCCCAGAAAGTTAAGGGGTAATGAAAGCTGAAAGAGCAGTCCATTCACCATTACTAGATCTCCAACGGTAAGGGTACCTTAATACGCAGTTGTCAGAAGAAAAAAAAAAAAAAGGGATATTTTAGATGTTATGAACTTTTCCAGTTTAAGATAGAGAAGTTTATAGTCTATTACTCTGGAATACAGTTCAAAATAAATATAATCAGCAACTCTTAGGGCTAGTCAAATTTCAAAGCATTTTAATCCATGATTTAGGAATACAGGGAACTTGATATATGCTAAGTGGTATAGGAAAAGCTCACCCATACACTATACATTATATACAAAAAGAAAAGAATGGTTTAAGTGAGAATAGAAATGGAAGGCTAAAAATCTCTCCTTTCTTCCTAAGACACTAGCAAGTTTCTTTGTAATGTAAAATAGAAATTTTAAAAAAGAGTATATATCAAAAAATAGAAGCAAATGCATATCATGATTAGGAATGATAAACCATGTATTAAGGTCACAGTGAATGAATGAATCTTAACTGAGCAGACAGGTTACAGAAAAGAGGCACAAACATTGTTTACTTTTGAAATGTTTTGCAAATGAAAAACTAATAGAAAGATTAAAAGATTACTACTAATTCTAAAAAAAGATTGCTTGTATTTTAGTCCTTTGGACTAAACACTAAATTAAGTATACTGTTTACAAGGTCTACAAGAAAAATTAGAAATATGAGATGCTAAAAAAAAGTTACTCCTAAAAGAATCAAGTTGTAGCCCCATAAAAATGTATAAACAGTAATCCCAATCAATGAGAGAGCTAGTGCTAAACTTGCAGTGTTAAATAAAAGGAAGTAAAAAAACATTATCATACAATCAAGAAAACACATTCTGATATAAAAAAGAAAGTACTCCAAGGATGTTAAAGCACCTTATTGAATATGCTTTATAATTAAGACTAATATACATATTCCTTTCATTAATCTTTATTTAAAGGTTAAATAAAAACATCTATAAATGTGAAAACCGCAGATCCATTACCTGCCACAATTCCCTGACTGGCAAGCACCATTATAGCTGTTAAACCAACACTGAAAATAGCACTTTGACCAAAGTTCAGCATAGCCAGAGTAGAGGTACTTTTCAATGAGGCAGTCTCATATGTCTTCAAAAATCCATCATATCTTTGTGCTTCATAGTTTTCATTATTAAAATACTACAAAATAAACAAAAACAGTAACTACATACAAGTATAATTGGAATTTGTTCTCTTCAGTGATTAGTATCCTTTTCATCAGACTTCAAGTAGGGATACAATTTTGTACTGCATACTCCATTTTAAAAACTGACTTTCAATATATTCGATTATGGTACTCCTGCATTTTTCTATAATGGACTGTATTTGAAAAGCTCATAAAATTCATCCCACAAACATTTACTTAATGCCTAGTTAGTTTAAACCTAGATCTGAGAAACCCATCAATGCCACTTCCTTCACAAAGCCATCCTCTGATCCCCTGAGACTCTGAAGTGACAGTTCTCATTGCCCCCACCACATTATGCCTTCTTGTATAGTCATCTGCATACTTACTTTAACTCTCCCAGTAGATTAGCCAACTCTGGGAAGGCAAGGATTAAATATTAGTCATTTTTTTTACCACCCTCCCCTACCACAGGACTTAGCATAGTGCTTTGCACACAGGAGGCATTCAGTAATATTTGTTAAATGAAAAAAACGAACAAATAAAAGAATTAATGAAAAACACTATGCTAGGCACTCTGAGGGAGAATTAAGAACTTACATGCCATTTTAATTAGCTTAGTGTTCACCTTCTGAATCAAGATACTAACTGTACTCTTATCATTTATAAATTAATTTAGAAGGTAAAATTCTGATGCTGCCACACAAAACCTGAGGTGGAAAGAAAAGGCAATTTCTAAATGAAAGAAAAATAAAGTACTATTATTCCATCACACCTAGAGATCCTATCACAATCTGAAGCTCTAATTTACAGCACCTATTAAATTAAATGGCAGAACAAATCTTAGTGCAGTGTGAAAGGCAGAGGAAAGTATAATTAACAAACATATTACCTTCACAGTTTCATAATTCAGCAGCGAGTCTATGGCAGCATTACCTGCATCATTATCCGCTTTGTTCATTTCTATTCTAAATCTAGTTCTGTAAGATAAAGATTTGCATAGGCATGAAATGTTTGCTATAAAAGCATAACTAATCTCTGAACCTTGACTGGCCTCTGGGGAATACCTACCTCCACCGTGTGACAGCAACTGTGAATGCTGTGTACGCACCAAGTGTCCCAAGGGTCACCAATGCAAACTGGGCACCACATCTGTAATACTGGAGAAGGCAAAAGAAGAAATGAGAAACAGTCATTGTTCTTGCCAATAGTTTATAATATACAACAGCAAATCTCAGTCAAAATATTTTAATAAGAAACATGTTGATGGAAGTTGTATAAACAAATAACTGGGTGAGAAATCAAATACCTTAGAAAATCTACTTTAAGTAACAAGGGAAAAAAGCCAAACTGCACTTGCCACACTGATAACACTGTTAAATGTTGATAATAAAAATAGTGCAATAAGCCTTAAGAGGAATAAAAAATATATATACACTTTTAATTATAAAATATGAAATTGCCTAAAATGTTATGAATGGTGAATAGAAATCTAGATAATCTGAACACACCAGTCCAAAGTCATACACTAAAATCTCTAACAAAAAAAATGCAAACTAAATGGCTGATCTATGTGTAGAACTGAATAGCTCTTTACAATAACATGAGAAAGACTTTGGACGGTCCCTTGAAGCTTGTGGTAAAATAATTAAAAGAATGGCATAATCCTTCTGGCACCATGGAATTTTTGCTCTCAAACCATGGACATGCAATAGCACAACAGCTTGAAATACTACGTAGCAGCTAATGAGAACGTAAGATAAAAGCTTGTTATGAAAAATGTTTTACTTACCAAAACACCACTGACAAGAGTCACCTCAAACATGATGGGAAGAAGATTAAATACTAAAGCACTCAGGACAAAACTAATACCCCTCGTCCCTCTGTCAATAGCTTTTGATAAAGCTCCTGTCTGTCTGCTCAGGTGGAAAGCCAGATCCAGGTTATGAAGATGCAGAAAGACATTTTTTGCTATTCTTCGGATTGAATTTTGGGCAACCTTGCCAAATACTGCATTTCGAACTTCATTAAAAAAGGCAGCTCCGGCTCTTGACACACCATCTAACAATACATTCGAAAGAAAACATAGGGTGTAAAAACATTAGAATCATAGGAGTGTAAAAATGGTGAGGGCTCAGAAAATGTTTGTATAATGAATGAACATAACCCAGAATACTTACACTAAAAGAAACCTAGAAAGCATCTAGCCTAGTGACGACCAATCTTTCTACCATGGATCCCTTTCAGTGTTATTTTCCCCCATAGGTTCCAAATGTTGAAAGATTTTTTCCTACTCGATACTTTTAATAAACAGCAGTCCATATGGCCTTATTGTGGATAAATGTACAGTACCTGTAGAGGTTTTTCGATCTAATTAAATTCCCCCAAATAATAAAATTGAGATCTTGAAAAATCAAATTCCTTGACTAAAGCATACCCCGACTCAAGTCTCCTTAGTTTCATAAAGTGTCCTTTCTAATGCATGGGGACACAAACATCATATTCTGTTCTCTACCAATTGTAGATTTGTTTCATGGCTATTGAATATAATTTAATAAAGTATTAATGCATGTATATCATTATTTAGCTATTTCCTATTTAACAGCTAACAACAAGACCAAGAAAATAACTAACCTTACTGAAAAGGTATTTTATAAGGAGCCTAACTATTAGAAGTGGTTGTCATGGGCCAGCCCAGTGGCGCAGCGGTTAAGTTCGCACGTTCCGCTTCTCAGCGGCCCGGGGTTTGCCGGTTCGGATCCCGGATGCAGACATGGCACCGCTTGGCAAAAAGCCATGCTGTGGTAGGCATCCCACATATAAAGTAGAGGAAGATGGGCATGCATGGATGTTAGCTCAGGGCCAGTATTCCTCAGCAAAAAGAGGAGGATTGGCAGTAGTTAGCTTAGGGCTAATCTTCCTCAAAAAAAAAAAAAGTGGTTGTCATGAATTTAATGTTTTATTTCATGTTATTGTTTTCTAGGACTTGGAAAATGAGACTATTATCAAAGAATTTTTGGAAAGTATATCATATAAAGAATTTTTTAAAACCACATATCAAAAAGAAAAATCTCACATAAAACGACAAACATCCAAAATGCTAAGTTGTGTTTGTGGTGAAAAGGTCATCTGCTCAAATATGATGAAACCCTCTTGAAGAAAGTCAACACCTGTAGAGAGATTAAAGAATCACACATACAGCCAATCAGAACTGCCGTTGCCATGGTTGCAACTGTATTTGGTGCATCACTCAGGTTCAGCATGTTTCCCGACATCTGGTTGAGGCTGTCTACAGCATATTTAAACATGAAGGGAACCACAATATTCATGGCCTAAAAAACATAACAACAGCAATTACCCACCATACGCAATATATTTATTTATAAAAAAGTACAAATATTTACCTTACATTAGTATTTATGCGAATGTTTAGATATTAACCATTTAATAGCATTGGAATGATTTTCCCAGTTTATAAGATAAAAATCTTTGGCATTGGGAGAGCTGTCATTTCAGGATTCCTACCTCACACTGACTGCCATGTTAATATTCATTTATAAGCTATATGCACTAGTCAAATGCTCCTGCCTCCATGAAATCATCCTTGATCATCCACTCAAAAATGCTTTCCCCGTTATCTGAAATCCTACAGAGCTCATGACACCTAAGGAAAACTGCCTTATATTGTAGTTATTTGTGTATATACTTTTCTTTCCTACTAGATCCTTGAGGGCTTGTATCACATTCCTCTTTTTGTCCCACCCATGTTAAGTACAATGGTTTGTGTATAGTAGGGATTCAATAAATACATGTAAAATTATTTGTTCATTGAAATAATGGTAAAACTTAAATTATATAGCAAAAAGGATCTCAAAAGCAGATAAATTATGAGTATCTGTGGCTGATGCACCATTGGGGGTAAAAAACACTGATAGATTTATTTGCCCCACAGAAAGATTCCTTTGCTGCAAAATCATACAAAACCAAACCCACCGATTGCCAAACTAAGCTTTCAAAAACCAACCCATATCTCCATACTACACCAAAAAATATGAAAATTAGGGATATCATGCTTTCATATATTCAAGGCAAATATTCAATCACTCACATTTCACATTTTCTCCAAAGCTATAGTATCAAAAACACCAACTATCATTTAGGAACAAGAAGTTGGTTAGACTGCCAAAGTTTTCTTTGAAGAAATTAAATTCATATATATTAATAACACATGAAAACAATTCAATAAGTTTTAATAAAAACACTGAAATCCCAGCTCTTGTTAATGTTCCATTATTTTGTCATTCATCTCTGTTAAACGTAAAGAATTTATTGTCAACAAGCCTAAGTTAAGCTACAACTGACAGGAGGTATGTAAATCTTAACAATCAAGATTTCAAAGTCAGGTATACAAAGTGCCTTTGCAAATAAGCCAGTGCTCTAATATTCAGCAGTATCATCAAAATACACAGCAGATGCTGGGACACTTTAAAGAATGTAATACTATAGGATAAATTGCTTAAAACTTTAAGATTTCTAACGTCCAAAATATAATCAAATAGAATAGCAGGTTTCAAGCAGTATAAATTTCTCAATTCTGATTCCCATGTAACCATATAACCTCAGGCTCTTGCTTCTGTTTGAAATCATCTCCCCACTCAATTCACCTCTCCATCTCTCCATTCTTCAAAACCCACTTTCAAACCCATTTCCATCCCAATGCCTTCTCTGAAACCTGCAGCCTATTTGGAACTTTCCATTTTCCAACTCCTCCTTTTTTTACAGTTTATACCTCAGTATTTGTCATTTTTATTATATATTTATCATTCACTTTGTCTGTAGGTACATGTGCATGGATATGCTGCTTTCTCAACCTCAGTGGAGACTTTTTGTGGCAAAACAAACATTTTGTGAACAGCTATATGAGTTGGGTATGGTGCTATGTACCTTTTACAAAGGTGAGAGCTGAATGAAATAACAATTCTATGAAATGGATTTTATCTCTATAACTGAGGAAACTCGGGTTCCATGGGGTTTAATGACTTGTCTGGTAAGCAGCAGAGTCAGGATTAAAATCCGTCTGACTTGAAATTTGGAATTTTTTCTAGTATACCATATCAGCACCTTATAAGGCAGGGACCATATTATTTTACTACTTTTGAACTCCAAAAGGGATGCTCTCAAATGCACTGTTTAAACCAGCTATAGTTGTAAAGTATGGCACAAGTAATTTAAATAAATTTGAGCACATTCCGGTTTTCCATATAAGGAGGCCATATCCCCTCACTTGCATTCCAATACACTTTCCTGAGTAGGAGAAGAAGTAAGTTACAGCTAGCACACAATTCTCACAACTCACAGCCCATTATATCTTTGCTGCAGCCAGAGTGAGCGGTGACTGAAAACTAACGTATCATCAAGAAAGTTGTGCAATTTCACTTTCTTGAAATGTGTTTGGGTTTGGTAAAATTTGGGAGTATTCCTTGTAAGTGCATAAAGAATATGAATGTCATCTGTCTTGTGTTTTTATCGGCAGAAAAAGGGCAGTTAGCACAATGCTAAGATTACAGCACTACTTCTAACAATAACTGTTGATTACTGTCAGTTTTCCCATAAAAGTAATTTTAAAAAGGAAAGGAAAAAAAAACACCAAAGAAATGGAAAGGATTATATTATATGTAGATGTTTTTATTAGTACAAATGTGTGGGTTCCATTGGCCTTGTGATATTTTGGGGATGGTGGGTACAAATACTGGTTTTCCCTAATAACTCTGCCTTCAGCAGAACTAGACTTAAACCATCTCAGAAAAAAGTGAAATTTTAAAAAGCTTTTTATTTTGAAATAATTACAGATTCACAGGAAGTTGCAAAAGTAGTAAGAGACTCATAACCCTTCACCCAGCATCTCTTAATGATGACATCGTATAGAGCCATAGTTCAATGTCAAAACCAAAGATGTACATTGGCACATTACTATTAACTAAACTACAGAACTCATTCAGTTTTCACCATTTTAAAACGTGTATTTGTTTAAAGATGTGTGTGTGTAGTCTATATGGTTCTACACATTTTTATCCCATGTTTGGATCCATGCAACCATCACGACAATCAAGACACAGAACTATCCCATCACCACAAAAGAACTCCCTTGTGGTACCTCTTTATATTTACTCTCATCTCACCTTGCCCCACCTCAGTCCCTGTCTTCTAGCAACCACTAATCTGTTCTTGATCTCCATAATTTCACCATTTTGAGAATATTATATATGGAATCATACAGTATGTAACCTTTTGAGATGGTCTTTTTTTCACTCAGCATAATGCCCTTGAGGTTCATCAAGGATGATGCATGTACCAATAGCTCATCTTCTTTTACTGCTGGGTACTATTCCACGGATGTACCAGAATTTATTCAATCATTCGCCCCTGAAGGACAACTTAGATATTCTAGTTTTGGGCTATTACAAACAAAAATGTTATGAACATTTTCATACAGGTGGTCATAAGTATTCACTCCTCTGGGATAAATGCCCAAGAATGCAACTGCTAAGTTGTATGGTAAGTCTACGCTGAACTTTTTATGAAACTGCCATACTCTTTCAGAGTGGCTGTACCATTTTAAATTCCCACCGGTGAAGTGTGAGTGATCCAGTTCCTCCGTATCCTCACCAACATTTGGAATCATCACTATTTTTTTATTTTGAAACTATTTTAACAGGTGAATAGTGATACCTCATTGTGGTTTTATTTTATGTTTCCCTAACAGCAATGATGTTGACCATCTTGTCATGTGCTTATTTGTCATTCATATATCCTCTTTGGTGAAATATCTGTTCATGTTTTCTGCACATTTTATAACTGGATTGTTCTTTTGCTTTTGAGTTTAAAGAGTTCTTTATATATATTCTAGATATAGGCCTTTGCTGGATATGTGATTTACAAATATTTTCTCCCAGTCTATAGCTTGTCTTTCATCCTACTGAGGAGTCTGAACTCCTATCCCACCTAGGAGTCATGAAGAATCCCTTCCCCTAAGAGTCAATGGAGGGCAAGGTGAGAACCTGGACTTTCATTCTCTCCTGCAGTAATGAGACAGTCCATCCCCAGTGGAGCAGGAGGTCTGCTAAACAGAAGATTTACACAAGATTCAGAGTCTCAATAAATACGTCCAGGTCTCAATAAAAAATCACTCATCATACCAAGAACTACTAAGACATCAACTCCAAGAAGAAAATACAATCAACAGACACAAATGTTAGAACTATCTAACAAAGATTTCAGAGTAGCCATCATTAAAGTGCTTCAAGGAGAATTTATGAACATGCTTGACAACAAAAAAATAGGATGTTTCAGCAAATAAACAGAGGACATAAAAAAGAACCAAATGAAAAATCTGTAAGTGAAAAATATAATAACTGAAGTAAAAAAGTACTAAATGGATGGGCTCCACGGCAGAATGGAGAGGACAAAGGAAAGAATCAGTAAACTTGAAGACAGGACAACAGAAATTACTGAATATGAACAACAGAGAGAAAACAGACTAAAAAAAATGTGAACAAGATTCAGGGACCTATGGGACTATAAACTAAAGATCTATCATTCTTCTTCAGTGTCCCAGAAGAATAGGAGAAAAAGTATGAGGCTACAAAAAATATTCAAAGAAATATTGGCTAAAAATTCCCCAAATATCGCAAAAGACATAAACCTACAGATTCAAGAAGGTGAGCAACCCCAAATAGCAATACACTCAAAGAAATTTATATCAAGACATATCATAATTGAACTTCTGAAAACTAAAGATAAAGAAAAAATCTTAAAAGCAGCTAGGTAGAAAAAATATATCATGTATAAGGGAAAAACAATTTAAAGACAGCAGATTTCCAGGGAGGCCAGCAGGAAGTGGCACAATATTTTTCAAGCGGTGAAAGAAAAGAACTTTCAACCTAAAATCCTATAACCAGCAAAATTAGTCTTTAGGAATGAAGGGGATATCAAGACATTCTCAGATTAAGGAAAACTAAGAAGTAGTCACCAGCAGACCTGCTATAGAAGAATTGCTATTGGAAATTCTTCAGACACATGGGAAATAGAAGCAGAAGGAAACCTTGAACATCAGGAAAAGCAACAGAAATGGTAAATAGTTGTACAAATATAGTAGCCTATTCTCTTAAGTACTTTAAAATATATTTGATGGTTAAAAGCAAAAATTAAATCATTGACTTATGGGGTTTTCAATGTATATAGATGTAATACATAAGACGACTTGTAAACATAAAGAGGGAAGGTAAAAGGATTTATAGAATAGTAAAGCTTTTACATTCCACGTGAAGTCATTAAATAATGATTCTAAGTAGACTTTGAAAAGTTGAATATGAATGCTGTAATTCCTAGAGCAGCTACTAAAAAATTATACAAAGAGATAGACTAAAAGGCACAACAGATAAATTAAAACAAGATTGTAAAACCTGTTCAAATAACACAAAAGATGGCAGGAAAGGTGAAAGAGAGTAACAAAATAAACAAGAAATTACAAAACAAATAATAAAATGGTAGACCAAACTCCAAATACATCAATAATTATCAGTACAACTATAAACACATAATGATCAACATAAATGAATGATTATTATAATGCACAAATATACTAGCAATGAACAATTGGAAACCAAAATAATAAAAAACTTACAACACTCCTCCCCAAAAAAGAAATCCTTAAGTATAAACCTAACCCAGGGTTCCTAACCTTGAACACTACTGACATTTGGGGTTATTATTTTTTTTTAATTCTTTTATGTTTATTTCATAAATTTTTTTGCCTTCATTTCAGCAAAATCTCTAAATAAGTTCATTTCTACGAAATTTTATTCTAGTGACAATAATCATCTAATGATTAAAAAATAAAATGCAATTGTACTCAAAGGGAAAACTGTGAATGTACTTTCACTTTTTTTAATTAAGGTCATAAGAGTTTATAACATTGTGAAATTTCACTTGTACATTCTCATTTGTCAGTCACCATAAGAATGTGCCCCTTCATCCCTTTTGCTCACCCCCTAAGCCCTTTCTGCTCTGGTAACCACTAAGCTGTTCTCTTTGTCCGCGTGTTAGTTTACCTTCCACATGAGTGAAATCATATGGTATTTGTCTTTCTCTGTCTGGCTTATTTCGCTTAACATAATACCCTCAATGTCCATTCATGTGGTTGCATATGGGACAATTTTGTCTTTATGGCTGAATAGTATTCCACTGTATATATATTCCACGTCGTCTTTATCCACTCATCAGTCAATGGGCACTTGGGTTGCTTCCACATCTAGGCTATAGTGAATAAGGCTGCAATGAACATAGGGGTACATAAGTCTCTCTGAATTGTTCATTACAAGTTCTTTGGATAAATACCCAGCAGTGATGGATAGCTGGGTCATATGGTATTTCTATTTTCAATTTTTTGAGAAATCTCCATATGGTTTTCCATAGCGGCTGCACTAGTTTGCATTCCCACCAGAAGTGTCTGAGGGTTCCCTTTTCTCCACATCCTCTACAAAACTTGGTATTTCTGTCTTGTTAATTATAGCCATTCTGAAGGGTGTGAGGTGATCTCATTGTAGTTTTGATATACATTTCCCTAAAAATTAGTGATGTCAAGTATCTTTTCATGTGTCTGCTGGCCATCTCTAAATCTTCTTTGGAAAAATGTCTGTTCATATCCTTTCCCCATTTTTTGATCGGGTTGTTTTTTGTTCTTCAGTTGTGTGAGTTCCTTATATATTTTGGAGATTAACCCCTTGTTGGATATATGGCTTGCAAATATTTTCTCCCAGTTCGTGGGTTGTCTTTTCCTTTTGTTCCTGGTTCCTTGGACTTGAAGAAGCTTTCTACTCTGATAGAGTCCCATTTGTTTTTTTCTTTTGTTTTCCTTGCCTGAATAGACACGGTATTCGAAAAGATGCTGCTAAGACTGATGTCACTGAGTGTACTGCTTATACTTTATTCTAGGAGTTGTATGGTTTCAGGTCTTACATTCAAGTCTTTTATCGATTTTGGGTTAATTTTTGTGTATGGCAAAAGAGAATGGTCTACTTTCATTCTTTCACATGTGGCTGTCCAGTTTTCCCAGCAGCATATTTTGAAGAGACCTTCCTTGCTCCATTGTATGTTCTCACCTCATTCGTTGAAGACTAGCTCTATGTGGATGTATGGTTTTATTCTTGGTATTTCAACTCTGTCCCATTGCTCTGTGTGTCTGTTTTAGTACCAGTACCATGCTGTTTTGATTACTATAGCTTTGTAGTATATTTTGAAGTCAGGGATTGTGATGCCTCCAGCTTTGTTTATTTTCCTCAGGATTGCTTTGGCTATTTGGGGTCTCTTGTTACATATGAACCTTAGGATTCTTTGTTCTATTTCCATGATGAATATTATTGGGATTCTGATTGGGATTGCACTGAATCTGTAGATTGCTCTAGTAGCATGGACATTTTAACTATATTTATTCTTGCAATCCATGTGCATTCAATATCTTTCTGTTTCTTTATGTCATTATTGATTTCTTTCAATAACTTCTTTAGTTTTCATTATATATATCTTTCACCTCCTTGGTTAAATTTATTCCTAGATATTTTACTCTTTTTGCTGTGATTGTGAATGGGATTGTATTCTTGAGTTCTCTTTCTGTTAGTTCGTTAATAGAGTATAGAAATGCAACTGATTTTTGCAAGTTTATTTTGTACCCTGCAACTTTGCTGTAGTTGTTGATTATTTCTAATAGTTTTCTGATGGATTCCTTAGGGTTTCCTATATATAAAATCATGTCGTCTGCAAACAGTGAGAGTTTCACTTCTTCACTGCCTATTTGCACTCCTTTTCTTTCTTTTTCTTGCTTAATTACTCTGGCAAAAACTGCCAGTACTACGTTGAATAAGAGTGGTGAGAGTGGGCACCCCTGTCTTGTTCCTGTTCTCAGAGGGACAGCTTTCAGTTTTTCCCCATTGAGTACAATGTCGGCTCTGGGTTTGTCATATATGGCCTTTATTATGGTGAGGTGCACTCATTCTATACCAATTTTACTAAGAGTTTTTATCACAAATGGATGTTGGATCCTGTCAAATGCTTTCTATGTGTCTACTGAGATGATCATGTGGCTTTTATTCCTCATTTTGTTAATGTGGTGTATAACATTGATTGATTTGTGGATGTTGAACCATCCGTGTGTCCCTGGTATAAATCCCACTCGATCATAGTGTATGAACTTTTTAATGTATTGCTGTATTCAGTTTGCCAATATTTTGTTGAGGATTTCTGCATCTATGTTCATCATGATATTTGCCTGAAATTTTCCTTCTTGGTGCTGTCCTTGTCTGACTTTGGTATTAGGGTGATGTTGGCCTTGTAGAATGTGTTAGGAAGTGTTCCGGCTACCTCAATGTTTTGAAATATCTTGAGGATAGGTATTCAATCTTCTTTGACTGTTTGGTAGAATTCTCCAGAGAAGCCATTTGGTCATGGACTTTTATTTTTGGGAGGTTTTTGATTACTGTTTCAATCTCTTTACTTGTGATTGATCTATGCAGATTTTCTCTTCCTTCATGGATCACTTTTGGGAACTTATATGAGTCTAAGAAGTTATCCACTTCTTCTGATTGTCCACTTTGCTGGCATGTAGTTTTTCATAGTATTCTCTTATAATGCTTTGTATTTTTGTGGTGTCCATTGTAATTTTTCTTCTTCATTTCTAATTTTATTTATTTGAGACTTCTCTCTTTTTTTCTTAGTGAGTCTGGCTAGGAGTTTGTCCATTTTGTTTATCTTTGCAAAGAACCAGCTCTTTGTTTCATTGATCCTTCTACTGTTTTTTTTTTTTTGGTTTTAATTTCATTTACTTCTGCTCTAATTTTTATTATTTTCCTCCTTCTGCTGATTTTGGGCTTTGTTGGTTCTTTCTTTTCTAGTTCTGTTAGGTGTAGTTTAACATTGCTTATTTGAGACTTTTCTTGTTTCTTAAGGTGGGCCTGTATTGCTATGAATTTCCCTGTTATGACTGCTTTTGTTGCATCCCATATGAGTTGCTATGGTGCATTTTGATTCTCATTCGTCTCCAATTTTTTGATTTCTCCTTTCATTTCTTCAATGACCCATTGGTTGTTCAGTAGCATGGTGTTTAGTCTCCACACATTTGTCAATTTCCTAGCTTTTTTCTTGTAGTTGATTTCTAGTGTCATAGCATTATGGTCAGAAAAGGTATTCGATATGATTTCAATCTTAAATTTATCGAGGCTTGCCTTCTTTCCCAACATAAGGTCTGTCCTTGAGAATGTTCCATGCGCACTTTAGAAGAATGTCTATTCTGTTGTTTTTGGATGGAGTGTTCTATATATATCTATTAAGTCCATCTGGTCTAGTTTTTCATTTAAATCCACGATTTCCCTGTTGACTTTCTGTGTGGATGATCTATCCATTGACCTAAGACAGGTGTTTAGGTCCCCTACTATTATTGTGTTGTTAACATCTCCTTTTTGATTTGTTAGTACTTGCTTTATGTACTTTGGTGCTCCTGTGTTGGGTGCATAGATATTTATAAGTGCTCTATCTTCTTGGTAGAGTATCCCTTTTATCATTATATACTGCCCCTGTTTGTCTCTCATTACCTGTTCTGTCTTGAAGTCTACATTGTCTGATACAAGTATGGCAACAGCTGCTTACTTTTCTATGCCATTAGCTTGGAGCATCGTTTTCCATCCCTTCACTCTGAGCCTGTGTTTATCTTTAGAGCCGAGATGTGTTTCCTGGAGGCAGCATATTGTTGGGTCTTATTTTTTTTCTTGAGGAAGATTAGCCCTGAGCTAACTGCTGCCAATCCTCCTCTTTTTGCTGAGGAAGACTGGCCCTAAGCTAACATCCATGCCCATCTTCCTCTACTTTATATGTGGGATGTCTACCACAGCATGGCATGCCAACTGGTGCCATGTCTGCACCTGGGATCCGAACCAGCAAACCCTGGGCTGCCAAAGTGTAACGTGTGCATTTGACTGCTGCGTCACCAGGCCAGCGCCTGTTGGATCTTGTTTTTGAATCCATCCCACCACTGTTTTTTGATTGAAGAATTCCATCTAGTTACATTTAGAGTGATTACTGACACACGAGGTCTTAATGCTGCCATTTTATCGCTCATTTTCCAGTTTTGCATTTCCCATATTTCTCGTACCACCAATTCAGTTTGGTAGTTCTTTATGATGGGCTTCCTAGTTTTTTCTTTATTTATCATTTGTGTCTCTGTTCTGATTATTTGTTTAGTGGTTACCATGAGGTTTGTATAAAAAATCTCGTAGGGGTCGGCCCCGTGGCCAAGTGGTTAAGTTCGCACACTCTGCTGCGGTGGCCCAGGGTTCGGATCCTGGGCACAGACATAGCACCGCTCGTCAGGCCACGTTGAGCTGGCATCCCATATGCCACAACTAGAAGGACCTGCAACTAGGATATACAACTATGTACCAGGGGGGATTTGGGGAGATACAGCAGAAAAAAAAAAAAGAAAAAGATTGGCCACAGTTGTTAGCTCAGGTGCCAATCTTCAAAAAAAAAAATCTCGTAGATGATATAGCCCATTTTCTGATAGCCTCTTATTTCCTTATTGGCTGATTCCATCTCTTTCCTCTTCTCTTTCGAAGTTATTATTGTCAGAACTTGTTCCATCTTGTATGTGAGTTTGTGGTTAAAATGACGAGATGATATTTATTTTTGGTTTTCCTTCCTTTCATCCTTAATTTTATAATTGTTTGCTAATCTGTTCTGATAGGGAGCTGAAATTTTCTCTTTTGTCTACCTATTTATCTCCTTGCTCAAGACTTTGTAAACCTTTTCTTCCTTTTCAGGTATGAGGGCCTTCTTGAGCATTTCTTGCATGGGGTGGGGTCTTGTGGTGATGAACTCCCTTAGCTTTTGTTTATCTGGGAAAGTTTTTATTTCTCCATCATCATATCTGAAGGATATTTTCACTGGATAGAGTATTCTTGGTTGAAAGTTTTATCTTTCAGAATTTTGAATATATCATTCCACTCTCTCCTAGCCTGTGAGGTTTCTGCTGAAAAATCCGCTGAATGCCTGATAGGAGTTCCCTTCTAAGTTATTTTCTTCTGCCTTGCTGCCCTTAACATTTCTTGTCATTGACTTTTACCAGTTTTACTCCTATATGCTTGGAGAAGGTGTTTTTATGTTGATGAAATTAGGAGATCTATTAGCTTCTTTCACTTGTATTTCCAGCTCCTTATCCAAGTTTGGGAAGTTCTCAGCTATTATTTCTTTGAACAAGCTTTCCACTCCATTCTCTTTGTCTTTTCCTTCTTGAATATCTATAATCCACATGTTGCATTTCCTAATTGTCAGACATTTCTCGGAGAATTTCTTCATTTCTCTTTAGTCTTAGTTCTCTCTCCTCCTCCATCTGATACATTTCTATATTTCTATCCTCTAGAGTGCTGATTCTATCCTCCATAATATCACCTCTGTTGTTTAGGGCATCCAGATTTTTCTTGGTCTCATGCATTGTGTTTTTCATGTGCAACACTTCTGATTTGTTTTTCTTTATAGTTTCAATCTCTTTTGTGAAGAAGTTCTTGAAGTCATTGAACTGTCCATCTGTATTTCCTTGTAACTTGTTGAGTTTTTCATGATAGCTTTATTGAATTCTCTGTCATTTAGATTATAAATTTCTGTGCTTCAGGGTTGATTTCTGGGTGCTCGTTATTGTACTTCTGATCTGGAGTATTAAAATATTTTTTCATATTGTTTGATGGCATGGATTTGTGCCTCCACAAAGTGGTAGTATTTGGTTACAGCTTCCACCTGCTGCCACTGGGTGAGGGTCAAGAGTTGTGTATTCTGAGCATGCCATGACCCTGGCTTGCTCGCTCACAGCTGTTGCTTTTCTAATGTACGCACAGGCACTCCGGCCAACCGGTTGAGCTGGAGCACTAGGTCGGCTGAAGGGTGACTTCTTTCACCTGCACCATACCAGGGGCATTCTCGCTCTGTCCTCGTTATCTGCTCTTCTCGGGTGCTGGCTTGATAAAGCCACCCTGTGACAGCTTAGCCAACTCTATGTGGGGTGTTCCCATGGTCTATGAGGGAACTTGGAGAGCAAAGGTGTTCCCACAGAGGGTGGCCCCTTGCCCTCTCCTCACAGAGCCACGTGTGCTCCTGTGCCCTGGGTCGCTGCTGTTGGGGGAGGGAGAAGAGGTCCCCTTATTTCCTTCCAGTTCCTCTGGGGGGTCCAGCATCTCCACCTTCAGACGTTTGGCTGTGTGGCTCTCTCAGACATCTTCTGTGTTGTGTGGATGTCCTCTGTCGGTATATGAATGTCCTTTTCATTGTATCTTAGGGGGGAAAGTCTAAGGGAAGAGCTCATTCCACCATGAGGCTGACGTCACTCTCAGGTTATTCTTTCTTAAAGGAGCGGTTATTCTGTGCACTTTAGGATGTTTAGCAGTGTCCCTGACCTCTACCCACTAAACGCTAGTAGCATCCCCCATCCAGCTGTGACCAACCAAACTGTGTACAGATACTACTGCCAAATATCCCCTCAGGGGCAAAATCACCCCTGGCTGGGAACCACTGGTCTAACAAAGAATGTGCAGTGTCTGCATGCTGAAAGCTATAAATGCAGATGAAATAAATCCAAGAATATCTAAGTAAATGGAGAGCTATACTATGTCCATCAACTGGAAGACTCAGTGTAGTAGGGACGTCAATTTCCCACAAATTAGTCTAGAGATTTAATAAGAATCCATTAAAAGCTCCCATCTAGGGGCTGGCCCAGTGGCGTAGTGGTTAAGTTTGTATGCTCTGCTTTGGCAGCCTCGGGATTGTGGGTTCAGATCCCTGGCACAGATCTACACACCACGAATCAAGCCATGTTGTGGTGGCATCCCACATACAAAACAGAGGAAGATCAGTATGCATATTAGCTCAGGGACAGTCTTCCCCAAGGCAAAAGAGGAAGATTGGCAACAGATGTTAGCTCAGGGCCAATCTTCCTCACCAAAAAAACAAAAACCACCCATCTGGCTTCCAGCTATAGACAAGATTATTCTAAAATTATATGGAGAGGAAAAGAAAGCAGAATAGCCAGAATAATTCTGAAAAACAAGAAAGTTGGAAGAACCAGACTTCCTGTCTTTAAGACTTACTATCAAGCTACAATAATGAAGACTGTTGTGTTGACTAATGCAGAGACACACAGATCGATGAAACAACAGAGTCCAGGAAAAGATGGCATATATGTATGTGTGTGTGTGTGCGCGCGTGTATGTGTGTGTGTGTGTGTGTAAATAAAACTACGGTGGAGAGAATAATGGCTCTCTAAAATCTCTATGTACTAATCTCCGGAACCTGTGAAGATGATACCTTACATGGCAAAATGGACTTTGCAGATCCGATTAAACTGAAGAACATGAGCTGGGGAGAGTATCCTGGATTACCTTGGTGGGCCAAATATAACCAAAAGGGTCTTTATAAGAGGGAAGCAGGAGGGTCAAAATCAAGAGAAAAGATATCACTATAGAAGTCAAGAGTCAGAGTCAGAAAGATTGAAGATGCTGCTGCTTTTAAGATGGAGGACAGAGCAATGAGCCAAAGAATGCAGGTGACCTGTAGAAGCTGGAAAAGGCCAAATAACAGATCATCCCCCAGGAGCCTCTGGAGGCAGGATAGCCCTGCCAAATGCCTTTATTTTCATTTAGTGAAACCTAATTTTGGACTTCTGACCTTCATAAATATAATAAATTTGTGCTGTTTTAAGCTACAAAGTTTGTGATAAGTTGTTATAGCAGCAATAGGACACAAAGGAAATTCAATGGGGAGAGCATAGCCTTCATGTAGAAACAATTGGACAAAACAAGGAACCTTCTCTTAAACTGGATACAACAATTAACTCAAAATGGAGCATAGATCTAAATGAAAAAGGTAAAAATACAACTTTTAGAAGAAAACATGGGAGAAAATCTTGATGAGCCTGAGGAGGTGAAGAGTTCTTAGACATAACAAGCAAACCCTAACCCATAAAGGAAAAGAATGACAAACTAGAACCTATCAAATTAAAAACTTTTGTTCTATATAAGACAGACTAAGGCAATTAAAAAATAAGCTACAGATTGGGACAACATGGTTGCAAATCATCTATCTGTGAAAGGTCTCATATCCAGAATATATAAATAACTCACTAAATTCAACAGTAAAAAAAAAGACAGCCCAACTAAAAAATAGACAAAACACCTGAACAGACACTTCACCAAAGTGGATATACGGATGGCAACTAAGCACAGGCAAAGATATTCAACATCATTAGCCATTAGGGAAATGTATATTGAAACTACAAGACACCACGATATGCCTGACAATGCCAGGTGGTGGGAAAGAAGTGAGAAGCAACCGGAACTCTCATACATTATTGGTGGGAAGACAAAAACAGCCATTCTGGAAAACAGTTTGGTAGTTTCTTATAGAGTTAAAAACACACTTACCACGACCCAGCAATTCTATTCCTAGAGAAATAAAAACTCAGGTCCACACAAAAACCTGTACCTGAATGTTACAGGAACTCTAGTTATAATTGCCAAAGGGTGGAAAGAAACCAAACGTCCATCAGTGGGTGAATGGAGAAACAAACTAGTAAATCCATACCATGGAATACTACTCAGCAATAAAACAAATGAACTTCTGATATACTCAGTATCTTGGACAAATGACAAAAGCATTATGCTCAGTGAGAGAAGCCTAGTCCAAAGATTATATACTATATGATTCCATTTGTATGGTATTCTCAAAATACAAAAACCATAGTTATAGAGGACAAATCAGTGGTGCCCAGCAGTTAGGGGTCTGGAGAGGGTTACACAAAGGAGATTTTTGGGGTGATAGCACTTTTCTGTATCCTGGCTATGGCAGTAATTACATGAACATAAATAGGTGTTGAAAATCATAGTACTATGTACCAAAAGGAGTGCATTTTACTGCTTATGTTAAAAACAAATTTTAAAAAATAAAGACAGTGTCTCAGTTCATACCAGACCTGGCTCCCTAGAGGCTGGAGATGTCTAAATATAAGGCTAGATGATAGTGTATTTCAATCAAAACTGACTCACTATGAAGTTTCATTCCCCCGTTGCTTTCTGAAAATGGAGAAACTGGTTATTTTTACTAGAACATAATCATGTGACAAAAGGTATATTTCATCTGTAAATACAATGTACCCATTAACTTAAATACAAGAGAAATAAAGGGATTTATTCTCACACTACTTTTTTCTTTGCTAGATCAAAAATTTAAATCACATCAATAATCTGTGAAACTCCTGAGTTTTCACAGAGACTGGTATATCATTAGGAAATTGAATTCACTTAACTTTAACATGAAAACATACAATTTGGGACACTAATTGAAGAACAGAATTAAAGAAAAAGTAAAATCACCATAAAGGACAGCCAAAGGTATGCTGAATCTATATGATGCCAAAATTACCGGTCAATATGGTCAGTTTGCTGAGGGTCTCAAATTCCAGATTTTAAAATGATTTATCCCTTCTTAGTCATCAAAGTACTGTCTATGTCATCTGAGAAACCTAATTCTTCCAGACCTTTTAATACCTAACTTCCTCAATAATTAATCTCTTCCACAGCAGCCTCTGACAATTAAGGGCTCTATAACTAGTGCTGCCAGCAAGGACCCAATATATGTGAACAAGTAAAAGAGAATTTCATTCTTTAATTACCTCTCTAGTCCCAAAAGGATCAGAAAGAAAGAAAGAAAATAAAGAACAAGAGCACTAAAGGGAGATTAGATAAGCAAGGTAAAACAAGGAGAAAAGACAACTGGACAAAGTACTTAAACAATTTGTAGATCACCTCTTCCAGAAAACAGAGATAGAGGGAATAGTTCCTAACTCATTCTATGAAACAAGCATTACCCTAATACCAAAACCAGACAAAGATATTGCAAGAGAGGAAAACTACAGACCACTGTCTCTCATGAACATAGAAAATTCTCACCAAAATACTAGGACATCAAATCCAATAACGTATAAAAATAGTTATACACAACTAAGAGGAATTTATTCCAGGTATGCACGGCTGGTTCAACATTTGAAAATCAATTAATGTAATCCATCATATCAGTAGTCTAAAGAAAAAATATCATTTGATATCAATATATGCAAAAAAAAGCACTAGACAAAATCCAACACCTATTCATGATATAAACTCTAAGCAAACTAGGAATAGAGGGGAACTTCCTCAACTTAATTAAGAGCATCTACAAAAAAGCCTACAGCTAAAAATATACTTAATAATGAGAAATTATATGTCCCTAAGATCAGGAACAAGGCAAGGATGTCCTCTCTTACCACTCTTGTTTAACCTGGTACTAGAAGTCCTAGCTAATGCAATAAGACCAGAAAATAAAATAAAAAGTATACATATTAGGAAGGAGGAAATAAAACTGCCTTTGTAGATATGATTATGTAGGCAGAAAACCCAAAAGAATTAACAAAAACACTCCTGAAACTAATAAGCAACTCTAGTAAGGTTGCAGGATACAGTAGTCCCCCCCTTATTCACAATTTTGTTTTCTGCAATTTCAGTTACCCATGGTCAACTGCAGTCTGAAAATATTAAATGGAAAATTCCAGAAATAAACAATTCATAAGTTTTAAATTGCATGTCATTCTGAGTAGAATGATGAAATCTCATGCCATCCCACACTGTCCTGCCTGGGATGCCATGTCACAATGCCTACGTCATTCACCTCATTTCATCTCATCATGTAGGCATTGTATCATCTCACATAATCACAAGGGTAAAAGTGAGAACAGTACAATAAGATATTTTGAGAGAGAGAGACCACATTCACATAACTTTCATTATAGTTATAATTGTTCTATTTTATTATTATTTGTTCTTAATCTCTTACCTTGCCTAATTTATAAAGTAAACTTTACCATAGGTTTGTATGTATAGGAAAAAACAGTATGTATAGGGTTCAGTACTACCCATGGTTTCAGGCATCCATTGCGGGCCTTGGAATGAATTCCTCACAGATAAGGGGGGACTATTATATAAGGTTAATACACAGAAGTCAATCACTTTCTTATATACCTCCAATAAACAATATGGAACTTGAAACTAAAAATATAACACCATTGATATTAGTACCAAAAAGAGAAATAATGAGGTATAAATCTAACAAAACATGTACAAGATCTATATGAGGAAAACTACAAAATTCTGATGAAAGAAATCAAAGAACTAAATGAATGGAGAGATATTTCATGTTCATGAGTAGAATGACTCAATATTGTCATGATGTCAGTTCTTCCTAAACTCGATCTACATATTCAACATAATCCCAACCAAAATCCAAGCAAGTAATTTGGTAGATATGGACAAAATGATTCTAATTTTTAAACAGAAAAGCAAAAGATACAGAATATCCAACTCAATGTGGAAGAAGAAATCAATGTTGGAGGTCTCACATTACTTGACTTCAAGACTTACCATAAAGCTACAGTAATCAAGACAGTGGAGTACTGGCAAAAGAATAGACAAATAGACTAATGGAACAGAACAGAGTGTCCAGAAATAGACAAATATACACAAATATAGTCAACTGATCTTTGACAAAGGAGCAAAGGCAACCCAGTGTTGAAAGGATAGTCTTTTCAAAAAATGGTGCTGAAACAACTAAATGTGCAAAAGAAAAAAGAATCTAGATAACGACTTCACACCTTCCACAAAAATTAACTCCAAATGGATCATAGACTTAAATGTAAAGCACAAAGCTATAAAACTTCTAGAAGATAACACAAAAGACAATCTAGGTGACCTTGGTTTGGCAATGACTTTAGCTACAACACTAAAGGCACAATTCATGAAATATTGATAAGCTGGACTTCATTAAAATTTAAAACTTTCGTTCTGTGAAAGATACTGTTAAGAGAAGGAAAATACAAGTCACAGATTGAGTGAAAATATTTGCAAAACATCTATCTGATAAAGGACTGATATCCAAAATATACAAAGAACTCTTAAAATTCAACAATAAAAAGATGAACAAGTCAATTAAAAAAGGGCCAAAAGACCTGACAGACATTTCACCAAGAAAGATATACAGATGGCCAATAAGCATATGAAAAGATGCTCAATATCATATATCATTAGGCAAATTCAAATTAGAACAGAAATGAACTACTACTACACATCTATTAGAATGGTTAAAATCCAGAACACTGACAACACCAAATGGTGACAAAAACTCTCATTCATTGCTGGTTGGAATGTAGAATGGTACAGCCACTTTGGAAGACATTTTGACAGTTTCTCATAAAACTAAACATAGTCTTACCATATAATCTAGCAATTTTACTCACTGGTAATTACCCAAAGGAGTTGAAAATTTATGTCACACAAAATCCAGCACACAAATGTTTATTGCAGCTTTATTTATAATTGCCAAAATCTGGAAGCAACTAAGATGTCTTTCAACAGAGAATGGATAAACACACTATCGTATATCCATACAATGGATTATTTTTCAGCAATAAAAAGAAATGAACTATCAAGTCACAGAAAGATATGGGTGACTGTGAAACGCACATTACTAAGTGAAAGAAGTCAGTCTAAATGGGTTACAAACTACATGATTCCAAGTCTATGACATTCTAGAAAAGGTAAAATTACAGAGACAAAATGATCAGTGGTTGTCAGGGGTTTGGGAGAACGAAGGGAGAGATGAATAGGTGGAACACATGGTATTTTTTAGGGCAGTGATACAATTCTGTACAATACTTTAATGGTGGATACATGACAATATGCATTTCCCCAAACTCATACAACTGTACAACACAAAGTGTGAATCCTAATATAAACTATGAACTTAGTTAATAAGAATAACGTATTTTTTTGTAATTGGTTCATCAATTGTAACTAATGTAACTACACTAATGCAAGATGTTAGTAACAGAAGAAATTGACTGGTTTTTGGAGGTGGGGGTAAAGGATATACAGGAACACTCAGTAGTTACTGCTCAATTTTTCTATAAGCCTAAAACTCCTCTAAAATACAGTCTTTTAATTAAAACAATACTCCAGGATACAAACCATACTTCTCAACTTAATTAAAGGCTTTATATAACATTGTTTCATTTTAAAATGTGCTTTTCAAAAAAATTTTAAAGAATCAAAGTTAAGCAAAATGTACATGAATCTTTTACTTTTGGTGAGGAAGACTGGCCCTGAGCTGACATCTGTGCCAATCCTCGTCGATTTTTGTATGTGGGATGCTGCCACAGCACGGCTTGGATGAAGTAGTGTATAGTTCTGTGCCCAGGATCCAAACCTGCAAACCCCAGGCCTCTCAAGTGGAGTGTGTGCACTTAACCACTATGCCACCAGGCCGGCCCCCATGAATCTTTCGAAGTTACAAATATCAAGATGGTATTTACTGGAAAACTCTAGCTCCTCCACAAAACCTTCCCTAAATACCTAATTTTGGAACTACTATATAGCTTCATTTATGACTCTCTTTGGTTGTTGATATTATGTTAATATATATTTTATCATTATATTTTTTTCCCTCAATACACTGCAACTCCAAGAGGGCAAGGCCCAAGTTTTATTCATTTTTGTATTCCCAGCTGCCTAGCACAGTACCTTTTACCTAATCGTCATTCAACGAATGTTTGCTCAATACATATTACTGCGGTCTGAATGTTTGTGCCCCACCACCCCCAAATTCATACATTGAATTCTAACCTCCAGGGTAATGGTATTTGGAGTTGGGGTCTTTAGGAGGTGATTAGGTCATGAGGGCAAAGCCCTCATGAGTGTGATTAGTGCCCTTCTAAAAGAGTCCCCAGAGATTCTTCTTACCCCTTACATCATGTGAGGTCACAACATCTGTGAACCACTAGTTTATGGTATTTTGTTACAGCAGTCCAAATGGACTGACACATATCTTATCCCTTACTTTACATAACAGATGCATTCTTGAAGAAAAGGGGTATTAATTATATTTTTATAAATCATACTCTCCCTTGAAATTATTTTATAATTTTAAATACAGTTTAATTTTCATTTCTGATAGCTTATTGATTGAGAATATCTTTTTGTACTTGACAATACTTTAATTTTCTGTGCCCCCAATTTATCTCTCAACTAAGTGGTTCCCAAGATGGTAGTGGTTAGAGAATATGAGTAAACATTTTTATAATATTAAAATAAACATTTGTTTTATGAAATCAGATGATTTCAGTAAATACGTTTTAGATTTTCCTTAAGTCTTAGCATGGTTATATAATATACTAATAGAAATGTTGAATTAAAAAAAAATACTAAGAGGGGCCAGGCCTGCAGCTGAGTAGTTGGGTTAGTGCACCTCACTTCGGCAACCCAGGGTTCCCTGGTTCAGATCCTGGGCACGGACCTACACACTGCTCATCAAGCCATGCTATGGTGGCATCCCACAAAGAAAGACTGGAATGACTTACAACTAGGATATACAACTGTGTACAGGGGCTATGGGGAGTTAAGAAAAAAAAAAAGGAAGACTGGCAACAGATGTTAGCTCAGGGCCAATCTTCCTCAAGAAAAAAAGAAAGGAGGGGCCAGCACGGTGGCGCAGCAGTTAAGTGCGCATGTTCTGCTTCTTGGCTGCCTGGGGTTCGCTGGTTCGGATCCTAGGTGAGGACATGACACCACCCGGCAAAAGCCATGCTGTGGTAGGCGTCCCACATATAAAGTAGAGGAAGATGGGCATGGATGTTAATTCAGGGCCAGTCTTCCTCAGCAAAAAGAGGAGGATTGGCAGTAGTTAGCTCAGGGCTAATCTTCCTCAAAAACAAAACAAAACAAAAAAAGAAAGGAAAAAAAAAATCCTTAGAAGATCTCAAAATCCCCAGATTACCAGATTAATGAACATTAATGATGATGTGATACTCCTATGATATATGTGTGGATGGTAAGAAAAGGCACTGAATACAATTTGGAGAGATTTAAGGAATGAAGGCAAATAGTGTTCTCTTAGTCTCTCTCGGTGGCAGAACCCCTAAAATATATCTTATACACAACTCCAACATATTAAAATTTCTGCAACTCGGATAGAAGAAATACCAACCCATTCTCTTGACCTCCTCTGGGTCACAAGGCATCTCTACACAATATAGTTTATCTTAAAAATCTTTGCTGGAGACAATGATAGCCTTAAGACCCTGAGAATCAAAAGAGCAGTAAAAGGCAAATAAGCAAGCAGATGGTGTGCTGTCGTCCCATATGTTAAGCGTGAAATCCTCCTTCCTTTGTCTTCTTCTCACTTGACGTTTTTCTCTTTTTGTCTTCCTTCTTCCTCATGGATGCCTCAGGCCTCATTATGAAACCACCACAGACTGCTCAGATGACTGGGTGGCATTCATTTAGAGCTGAGAAGGTTCCTCAACCCTGCCCTAAAGGTCCCAGAAGTATGTGGAGGAGGTAGAGGAGACCAGAGTATAAAGGGGCGTAGATCGGTCCAAAGTGCTTATATGTCAAAGCATGTAATCAGGTGGAAGAAAAAATAGGAAGCCAAGGAATAGAAAGGAGAATAATCCATCTTTGCACACCAATTATAAATCATACCTGCAATACTACTCAAAAATAAACAATGACCAGGTTTTAAAAATTTGGGAGTGATCATTTTTAAACTGACAGTATAGAACCTGGAAAAACGGTGTTAGGAATGGTTAAATGCTAATACTATGCTCTACATTCCTTAGTTATTCCTAAAGTCTGTAAAAAGAAAACTGTTTTCCTATATGCTCTGGAAGTACAAGCAGGCACTCATTATAACATCTGACAATTTCCTCCTCTTCTTGATTCAAAAGGAATGAAACATACTTTTTGAGGATTGATTTTTCTATAGTCATTTCTGTTTACTTGTAATTAGTTCATATGAGGTTATACTTTCCATTCTATGGGTGCTCAGTATTTGTTGACAGAAGAATCAAATATTAGCCTTCTAAAAATATTTCAGTCATTAAGGAAGTTAGCTTGATCTAGATTTCACACCCTGATATTGACCTGTCACCAAGCAAGAGAAATCTGTATTTTCAAGGATTGGAATTCACTCTAAAAATAAAGTCTAATACAGACGTCATCATTTAAGACTCCTCCCTTTGACTAGTTTAATTAGTCATGTTCTAACCTGTTCTCTTCAATTCAAAAGAAAGTCCAGGAAACAATCTGCCTTTAACTTGTCAGTAAGGTACTTACATTCAGCTAATTAAGGAATAAAAGCCAATTTGCTAATTGTGCTTTGCACAAGAGCTTGGAATAATCTTTATCTTTAAGCAATTTGTAGGTAAAAGACAATTCAGCAACAAGTACTATGCTAAATATGAACATAAACATTTAAAAAATTTCAACATTAGCTACCAAAATTAGATTTGTAATATTGTTCTAATTGTTCGGCTTAAACACGTGGAATAAAGTATGAATTCTTGGTCTGTTGCTCGATATCTTGATTTAAGTCCTCTCCCAGGGAAGGAATCTGGTTCACTGGGAAAGTACTCAACAGGGCCCACAGATGAAAAAGGAGAAAAGAAAATGGACGAAGTCTGACTGCATTGTTTTGGTTTTACTCTCCCATCACTTATTCCCTGTTTCCACTACTGTTTACTTTACTTCCCTACATTTATAACAGGTTTATCTACAGGAACACATTTATCACAGATTCTGTCTGTAGTCGTCTTCTATATCTGTTCTTTTCCTTGGTGAATCCACTAATCTGCATTATTTCAACTATCACCTCCTAATCTCTCTAGCCCTGGGCTCCTTCCTGAGCCTGTCTTGCATTTTGTATTACCAGCTGTCTCGATGTTCCACTAGCACCTCAAACTTAACATACCCAAAACCAAAATTTTCACCTTCCCAAACAAGACCTCCTGTCTTACCACCTACTTCTGTTAAAGGCATTATCATTCTCGGCATCATCTTTGAATCCTATTTCTCTTTTACTTCTAATATATGATCTGTGGCTAAGTCTTACTGACTCTACCTCCCTTACCTCACAATATCTCTGGCATTTTTTCCCTCCATATTACCATCTCTACCACCACTCCAGTACAAACTGCTATTACTTCTCATCTAGACTATTATATTAGCCTCATAACTGGTCAATAAATATTTGCTAAATTGAATGCATGAAACAAAAATAAAAGGTGTCCCTAGTTTAGGTCTCTCACTACCCTAATCCATCTTACACTACAGGGTCAGATAAATTTCCTAAAGTACAGCTCTAACATTATTACTCTTTTACTCAGAACAGAGGTTCCTACTTCCAACATAATTAAATTTTTATTTTACAGTTAAGGTATTTCACATTAGGAGCTCTATCTATCTTTCTAAGACTACTACTAATTCCTCTAAAACATTATCCCCTCGCTGGAACAAGGATGGACTACTCACTTCTCCACACATACTATCCGTTTTCTCTCATCTTGTTCACGTTACTCCTATACCTCTAAGAATCCTCCTTAATCAATCCAGGCCTAACTCAGACAGCACCTCCTCTGTGAAACATTTCCTGACTCCTTATCTTGGTGGTTCTTTCCTTTGAAACCTCTGGACACTTGACTTGTACTTCTTTTAAATCATTTATGTCCTACTTTGTATTATGGCAATAAAATAAAACTTGTCCTATCCTGCATGATTTGAGAGAAGAAATGTGCTTTATTTATATTTAAATACCCTGCAGGGCCAAAAACAGTACTTTGTATGACAAGTTCTCAATAAACATTTTCAGGGTAGGGAAAAGAATGAGTAAATAAAAGGGAACATAAGTGATATAGAGAAGAAGTAAGTGATAAGACGTGGGTTCTAAAACAATATACAGTATTTACCCTTATACGTAAGAGTGATAACCAAATTATAGCCAACCCTCATTTACACTTTTGAGCACTTTTTTTAAACCATATTTCTGATGGAAATCTAAATTTACTTATTTTTAACATATATATTATGTTTTACTATGTACCAGCATTGTTCTAAACCTTTTATATATTATTTAATCCTTATAACAACTCTCTTTTACAAATTGAGAAACTGAGTCACAGAGACTAAGCAATTTGCCCAAGGTTGCAAATTTAGTAAGTGGCAGAGACCAGGATGTCTGACTTCAAACTATATATGTACCATGACTATATACTGTACCTACAGATATATAATTCACTGACTTTAAAATTTGAATAAATTGAAAACAAGATTTTTTTTCTTGAAAGCTAAAAGTCATTATTATATCTTTGCTTTATTAAAATGTGTTAAAGTACAGTGATAAACAGAGGCGGCTGCTAAGATGTAGAAGGCCCCTATACTGAATGGTACCAAAATGTCCAGCTTCTGTGGCTGTTTTATTTATTTATTTATTTATTTATGTATTAAATAAGAGCCAACAGTGTTCTCAGGAGCTTCCTTTGAAAAGTTCCTCATGCTTTGTTACAACCAACGATCCTGTATCTTACACTAGTTTCAGGAGTGAACTCCATTAAGTTGAGTCTGTTAGAAGTCAGATCCACAGATAAATTGGGCATTACCATATAATTTCTGCTAAGTGCATAAAAAAAGCTATGTAAATGAGGGTCCTAAAAGTTAACAATGATCGCCCAAAAGTAGTTTATACCAGCCCAGTTTCATTACTACAAAATGTCATAGTATTTCTTAGTTATAGCAACAACGCATAATTTCTCCCATTCTTACCTTTGCGCCACCTAAAAATCCCAGAGAAATGGCAACCCTAGCTCGTAGATCTGGCCTGTCCTTGGGCCACACATAAGAAAGCATTGCTTTTATGATTTTCCGACTATCAACATCTTTTAACTGTTGAAAGAAAGAAAACAAAGCAGTAAGTAACATGACATTTCAAATATAACTATATTTCAATAATGCAGAATCAAGCAAATATTTGATAAAAATATGAAAACATTACAAACAGAACTTTTATTCTTAATCTAAGGTCAATTATCTTTCAATCTCAAACTATTTTGGAGAAAAAAACTATTTCAATTGCTTTTAAAAAGCTACTTATTTCTCACTTCCAACTATAGCCATCCTCATACTGCCAAAAAGTTATTCAGTGAGGGCAAGGGGACATGTACTATACATTTATTTCTTATCTATTAAGCTATCAAAACATTACATAAAATTTAAGAAACATTTCCCTATTTCCATCTTTGTGGTCAAAATCTTTACATACTTCTGGGCTCTTTCAGTATGGTTATTTAAAATAGTCTGGAGACCTACTCATGATAGAGCAGAGTTACAATACAGTGTTTAGGAAAGTAGGAGTCTTAGCGTTGACTATATATAACAGGGATTGAGTTATTAAAAGTTTCAACAAAAATGTAATTTTCCAGTCATGCTTAATCTGACCTAAATCTAGCTTACATTTTTCTTTTTCCCAAGGCAACATTCTCATTGAATCTGTTTGTTTCAGTTTCAGCTTTTATTGGCAGAACATTCAAAATCAAAATCATACTTCCTAAAGCCAAAGAAAGAAGATAAATACATATATATTCCAAAACTACCATATTATTATAGTTGGTAAAATAATCCCCATTTCAAAAACTGAAGTATCCATTTCTGGAAAAGGTATTGAAAAGAAAACAAAAAAAGTTAACACTCGTTGGTGAACGTGTATAGAAATGAGTACTCTAATACACTGTTAATGGGAGAGTACACCAAAACAATCTTTTTGGAAAGCAATTTGATATCTACCATAAACTTTTAAAATAATTCTGCCCTTTGTCTCAAGAATTTCACTTTAAAAAAATACTTAAGAGTATGCTCCAAGTTGAATCAATCTTACTTCCTACAAGTCTCTTCAATCTGTGTACTTCTTTGTACTTTCACCACCAACTAAACCAAGCTATCATCACTTCTCACCTAAAGCACTGCAACAACTTCCTAACTGATCTCCCTGCCCCCACTCTGCTCCCTGTCCATTAGTTCACCTTGCATCAGACATAACTCCCAGCTTAAATCCCTTCAGTGGATCCTATCACTCTTAGGATAAAGAACAAAGTGCATAACATGACTTACGAGGCTCTGCTTGGCCTAGTCCCTGACTACCTCTCTAGCAATCTCTTATACCACAGCTTTAAGTATTCATGCCACAGTGGCTTTATTTCGGTTCCTCAAATATGCCATAATCCCTCCTGCCTCAGGGCCCTTGCACAATACCATTCACTCTGTCTGGAATAATCTCTCTCTGCAATCTCTTCCAACTAGTTAACTGCCAGCTCAACCAGTATTTCCTTAATGAGGTCTTCTCTATCCCCAGTCAGGATCCTCAGCTGTATCCTCTCACAGAACAGTATTCCTTTCTTTCAGAGTATCCATTTCAGTTATAAACTACATATAGAACAGTGTGATTATCTGATTACCATCTGTTCTCTTACTAGAATTTAAATTTCATATGAGTAGTAACTTTGTTTTGTGGTCACTGTTGTAACCCAATACCAAATACAGTGGTTGACATACAGTAGCTACTCAACAAATATTTATTGAGCAAGGGAATGAAAAATTTAGCTGTAAAGATGTTTATTCCCTTGCTGTAATAATAGGGAAAAAACTGGAAACAGCCTAAATAATCAAGAGAGAAGAACCATGTAAACAAATTACAGTGACTGCATACAACAAAATACAGCCATACAGAAATATATGTAGTGACAAAGAAACACATTAGGTTAAAAAAACAAAGTACAAAACCTAGTTTTCATGAAAAAAAATGTGATATGTGTATAAGTTTACACATGTACACAAACAGATCAGGAAAGCAATACCCCCCAAAGTGTTAATATCAATAGCTGTGAGTAGATGGAATCATTGACGATTTTTTACATTTTTCCTTTTGCTTGCTTGTATTTTCGGTAGTTCACACATAATAAGAAAAAAATTTAATTCATTTTGAGGAGGAAAAGTTACATAACTTCAATTAGATTTGCACAGCAATGAATCGGGGAGAAACTGTCAACATATAAGAAACCCAGGCCAACACAGATTATAAAAGGTCGTTTTATATTACGCTTATTCTTCCTAAGGTTCAGCAAACTATTTTTCTAGTCTCTTTTAGTCATTTTATTCACTAAAGAGCAAAAGAAATAAAACTGTTCATATTGTACTGAAAACAGGACTATCTTCCTGAATTGCTTTAAATACATAAGATGACAAAAACATGAAATGCTGAAAAGTATAGTTGCTTTTTTTATTGAGGTAACACTGGTTTATAACACGATATAGATTTCAGGCGTACATCATTATAATTCGGCTTCTGTATACACTAAATTGTGTTCACAACCAAAATTCTACTTTCCATCTGCCACAGTACAAAAGACTCCTTTTACTCATTTCCCCCTCCCCCCACCTCCCTTCCCTCTGGTAACCACCCATCTGTTTTCCGTATCTATGTATTTGTTTGGTTGTCATTTTTTTTTTTCATTCTTCCACATGGGTGAAATCATACAATGTTTGTCTTTCTCTGCCTGACCTCAAGATCTATCCATGTTGTTGCAAATAGCAAGATTTCATCTTTCTTATGTTATCTTCTTTATCCACTCATCTGTTTGTGGGCACTTAAGTTATTTCCATCTCTTGGTTATTGTAAATAATGCTGCAATGAACAGAGGGGAACATATATCTTTCAAATCAGTGCTTTCATATTCTTTGGATAAATACCCAGAAGTGGAATAGCTTGATTGTATGGCAGTTCTATTCTTAATACTACTACATACTGTTTTCCATAGTGGCTGAGCCAATTTACATTCCCCACCAGCAGTGCACAAGGGTTCCCTTTTCTTGACATTTTCTCCAACACTTGTTATTTCTTGTCTTTGTAAAAGCCATCCTGATGGATGTGAGGTGATATCTCATTGTAGTTTTGATTTGCATCTCCCTAACAATTAGAGATGTTGAACATCTCTTCACGTGTTTGTTCACCATCTGTATGCCTTCACTGGAAAGATGTCTATTCAGATCCTCTGCCCATTTTTTGATTGGGTTATTTATTTTTTTGTTGTTGAGTTGTATGAGTACTTTATTTATTTTGTTTATTAGCCCTCATTGGATGTATGACTTGCAAATATCTTCTCCCAAATGGTAAGATGTCTTTTTGTTTCGTTGATGGTTTCCTTTGCTGTGCAGAAGCTTTTTAGTTTGATATAGTCCTATTTGTTTATTTTTTCCTTTGTTTCCCTTGCCTGAGGAGACATATTCGAAGAGATACTACTAAGACCGCTGTCAAAGACCATACTGCCTATGTTTTCTCGGAGGAGTTTTATGGTGTCAGGTCTTAAAACCAAAGTCTTTAATCCATATTGAGCCAATTTTTGTGTACGGTGTAAGATAATGGTCTACTTTCATTCTTTTGCATGTGGCTGTCCAGTGTTCCCAACACCATCTATTGAAGTCATTTTCCTTTTTCCATTATATGTTCTTGGCTCCTTTGTCAAAATCAGCTGTCCATAAATGTGTGGGTTTATTTCTGGGCTCTAAATTCTGTTCCACTGATCTGTGTGTATGTTTCTCTGACAGTACAATGCTGTTTTGGTTATTATAGCTTTGTAGTATACTTTGAGATCAGGGATTATGATGCCTCCAGCTTTGTTCTTTTTAATCAGGACTGCTTTGGCTATCCGAGGGTCTTCTGTTGTTTCATATAAATTTTAGGATTCTTTGTTCTATTTCTAAGAGAAACGTTACTGGAATTTTCATAGGGATTGCATGGAACCTGTGGATTTCTTTAGGAAGTATGGACATTTAACTATGTTAATTCTTCGAATCCATGAGCAGAAAATCTATCCATTTCTTTGTGTCTTCTTCAATTTCTTTCAACAATGCCTTATAGTTTCCCACGTACAGGTCTTTCACCTCCTTGGTTGAGTTTATTATATGTATTTCATTCTTTTTGTTGTGATTGTAAATGAGATTGTTTTCTTGATTTCTCTTTCAGGTTAGTGTATAGAAATGCAACTGATATTTGTATGTTGATTTTGGACCCTGCAACTGTATTTGTTCATTAATTCCAACAGTGTTCTGGTGGCTTCTTTAGGTTTTCTATATATAGAATCATGTCATCAGCAAACAGCGAGAGTTTTACTACTTCCTTTCCAATTTGGATACCTTTTACTTCCTTTTCTTGCCTAACTGGTCTGGGCAAAACCTCCAGTTACTAGGTTGAATAGCAGTGGTGAGAGTGGGCAACCTTGTCTTGTTCCTGTTCTCAGAGGCATGGCTTTCAGTTTTTCACCATTAAGTATGATGTTGGCTGTGGCTTTGTCATATACGGCCTTTATTATGTTGAGGTATTTTCCTTCTATGCCCTTTTTTTTGAGGAAGATTAGCCCTGAGCTAACGTTTGCCGTGAATCCTGCTCTTTTTGCTGAGGAAGACTGGCCCTGAGCTAACATCCATGCCCATCTTCCACTATTTTATGTGCGATGCCTGCCACAGCATGGCTTGACAAGCAGAGTGTAGGTTCACACACGGGATCCAAACTGGTGAACCTCGGGCCGCCAAATCAGAACGTGCAAACTTAACCACTGCACCACTGGGCTGGCCCCCTTCTATGCCCATTTTATTGAGAGTTTTTATCAGAAATGGATGTTACAATTTTGTCAAATGCTTTCTCTGCATCTAATGAGACGATCATGTGAGTTTTATTCTTCATTTTATTAATGTGGGGTGTCACGCTGATTGATTTGCAGATGTTGAACCCTCCGTGAATACCTGGAATAAATCCCACTTGATCATGGTGTATGATCCTTTTAATGTATTGTTGTATTCGATTTGCTAATATTCATTGAGAATTTTTGCATCTACGCTCATCAGCAACATTGGCCTGTAATTCTTTTGTGTGTTGTGCTTTTCTGGTTTTGGTATCAGGGTAAGGCTGGCCTCATAAAATGACTTCAGAAATGTCCCATCCTAGTCAATTTTTTGTTACAGTTTGAGAAGAATAGGTATTAAGCATTCTTTGAATCTTTGGTAGAATTCATCGGAGAAGGTATATGGTCTTGCACATTTGTTTTTAGGGGAGGTTTCTGACTATTGTTTCAATCTCCTTGCTAGTGATTGGTCTTTTCAGATTCTCTATTTCTTATTGATTCAGTTTTTGAAAGTTGTATGATTCTAAGAATTTATCCATTTCTTCTACATTATCCAATTTATTGTGGTACAGTTTTTCATAGTATTCTCTTATAATCTTTTGTGTTTCTGTGGCATCTGTTGTAATTTCTCCTCTTTTGCTTCTGATTTTACTTATTTGAGCCTTCGTTTTTCTTAGTGAGTCTAGCTAAAAGCTTATCAATTTTGTTTATCTTTTCAAAGAACCAGCTCTTAGTTTCACTAATCTTTTCTGTTGTCATTTTGGCCTCTATTTCATGTATTTCTGCTCTGATATTTATTATTTCCTTCCTTCTAATGACTTTTACATTTGTTCTTTTTCTAGTTCTTTCAGGTGTACTGCTAAATTGTTTATTTGATATTTTTCTTCTTTTTTGAGGTAGGCATGTATTGCCATAAATTTCCCTCTTAGTATCACTTTTTCTGCATCCCAAAGATTTTGGTATGTCATATTTTCATTTATCTCCAGGAAATTTTTTACTTCTCCTTTGATTTCTTCATTAATCCAATAATTGTTCAGAAGCATGTGGTTTATTCTCCACATATTTATGGCTTTTCCAGTTTTCTTCTTCTAGTTCATTTCTAGTTTCATACTGTTGTGGTCAGAAAAGATACTTGATATGATTTCAATCTTCTTAAGTTTATTGAGACTTGTTTTATTTCCAAATATATGGTCTACTCTTGAGAATGGTCTATGTGCACTTGTGAAAAATGTGTATTCTTCTGCTTTTGGAGGGAATGTTCTATGTACATCTATTAAGTTTGTCTGGTTTAATGTTTCATTTAAGGCCAATTTTTCCTTGGTGACTTTCTGTCTAGATGATCTATCCATTGATGGAATGAGGTATTAATGTCTCCTACTATTGTTGTGGTGCTGCCAATTTTCCCCTTTAAGTCTGTTAATAATTGCTTTATATATTTTGGTGATCCTATGTTAGGTGTACATATATTAATAAATGTTATGTCTTCTTGATGGATTGTCCCCTTTATCATTATATAATGTCCATCACCGTCTGTTGTTATCTTTTTTGACTTGAGGCCTATTTTCTATGATATAAGTTTGGCTATGCCTGCTTTCTTTTGGTTGCCATTGGCTTGGAGTATATCATCTTCCATCCCTTCACTTTGAGCCTAAGATTGTCTTTAGAGCTGAGTTGGGTCTCCCGGAGGCAGCATATTGTTGGGTCTTATTTTTTAATCCATTCAACTGCTGTGTGTCTTTTGATTGGTGGATTCAATCTATTTACATGTAGGGCGATTAATATGAGGTCTTAATACTGCCATTTTATCTTTTGTTTTCTGGTTGTTCTATCTATATTTCCACTGTGTCTTTTTCCTTGAATTTCTGTCTGCCATTTCAATTTGGTAGTTTTATGTAATGGGTTTCTCAGTTTCCTTTTTTTGTTTCAGGTCTCTGCTCTGAATTTTTGTTTTTGGATACCATGAGGTTTGTATAAAAGGTCTCATGGTTAAGATAGTCCTTTTTCTGCCTATAGCATCTTCTTTTCATTTGCCTATACAGGTTCCATTCTTTTCCTCTTCCTCCTCTATGCTTTTGTTGTTGCAAATTATCCCTTTTTATGTTGTGAGTTCATTATCAAATTAAAGTGACTATAGTTATTTTTAATGCTTTCTTTCCCTTTAACCTCTACAATATAATTAAGGTTTACCAACTTATTCCGATATAGAGTTGAAATTTTCTGATTCTGTCTGTTTACCTATCACCTTGCTCAATGTTTTGTGTACCTTTGACTTTTTGTTTCAGGTAGGAGAGCTCCTTTCAACATTTCTTGTAAGGTAGGTCTAGTGACAGTGAACTCCCTCAGCTTTTGTTTGTCTGGGAAAGCCTTTATTTCTCCTTCATATCTGAAGGATAACTTTGCTGGATAGAGTATTCTTGGTTGATAGTTTTTATCTTTCAATAATTTGAATATATCATCCCACTCTCTTCTAGCCTGCAGAGTTACTGCTGAGAAATCTGCTGATAGCCTAATGGGGGTTCCCTTGTATATTACTGTTTTTCCCTTCCCTGGTTGCCTTATTATTCTTTCTTTCTCTTTGACTTTTGACAGTTTTATCATGTGCCTTTGAGAAGGTCCTTCTGTGTTGAGATAAATGGGTGTTCTATTAACTTCACAGATCTGAATATCCAGTGCCTTCCCCAGGTTTGGGAAGTTCTCAGCTATTATCTCTTTAAATAAGCTCTTTGCTTGCTTCTCCCTTTCTCCTCCTTCTGGGATATCCATTATCCTTATGTTGCCCTTTCTAGTGGAGTCAGTTAATCCTTGTAGTATTTCTATATTTTTAAAAAAATCTTAGTTCTGTCTCCCCTTTGGAAGTATAGTTCTTAATGTTTTATTTTATACACATATATACTCACACATGGTCTCATAATTGGTAAGGTATTTTTAAAAAGGGAACAACACTAATTTTAAAATTCACTTTTTCAATGGAAGTATTACTAAATATATATAATTTAATGCATTATAACACAAACTGGAGTATTTCAATCACTTTCCCATTTCACAAGCTTTGTGTCTTATTTTTCTTGATGGAATAATGGCAAAAAGGTCCTGTTTCTGTATATATTTAGAAACACTCTCTCCCATCAAAACCTTCTACAACACACCCCAAAATTTTTTCAATAAGGACACAGGGAAGTTATGGCTAAGAGCAAGAAAATCATTCTAGTTGGCTTAATAGTGCATAAAATGTCACCACTTCATTTAATGAAATGGGTTCTCAAGTTGTATAATCATGCATTACGAGTCCATTAAACTGTAAAGTACATGACTTTAGTTATAGTTTGGATAAACGATAAAGTTTGAAAAATAATCTTTTTTTTTAAAGTGGAGGCCAAATCAAAGAGGCATTTCAGAGGCTGAGGCATATTTTTAAAAAATTTTAAAACAACTTATTCCTGCTGTACAAGAGTAAAATAAAATTGGAAGCTTCAATACAGATCCTGAAAGACAATATACGACCTTTCAGTATCACCACAGTTAATTCATACTGGACACCCAATGGTAATCCTGAAAGGCGAAGAGTTCTTTAAAGCTGAAAAGAGTCTAGCCACAAGCTTGAGAGTCAATTAGACATCACCTTCACATCAACTAATCCTTTCATTTCAGACTAAGCAACACAAATAGCACATACACGATTGTAAGATCGCATTCTTTTTTTTTTTGAGGAAGATTAGCCCTCAGCTAACTGCTGCCAATACTCCTCTTTTTGCTGAGGAAGACTGGCCCTAAGCTAACATCCATGCCCATCTTCCTCTACTTTATACGTGGGACGCCTGCCACAGCATGACTTTTTGCCAAGAGGTGCCATGTCCACACATGGGATCTGAACCGGTGAACCCTGGGCCACCGAGAAGCAGAATGTGCACACTTAACCACTGTGCCACTGGGCCGGCCCCAAGATCGCATTCTTAAAGAAAGAGTGGGAAATGTAGGAAATGGTCAAGGAGGATGACAATAAATTGGATTATTTGAAAACCCACTGTGTAAAGAGTAATTATAGTACAGGGAAAAAACCCCTCAAAGATTTAAGGAAGGGATGTTCTTTTTCAAGGGTCAAAATTTCTGAAGTAACCAATGGTTGATATCATATTTTTTCTTTAAGCCCCATTTATAGAATTTAAAGGATATGAAGTGCTTTAAATTTTCTGTTTATCATTTTCACAATAAATAGAATTTTGAAGTTATTTGAAAAACATAACTGTGATGACTATCTCACGACAAGAAAAGCTCTCTAAAATTGAACACTATAGAAATATCATTAAAAGGCCTATAAAAGTAGGAGTAAATATACTTTCCTCCTCTGCTAACAATATATACAACGTGGCATTCTTGCTGTAACTAAATAGCCTCAAATTTAAAACATGGAATTGATATTTTAAGCCCCATTACAATGTAAAACTAGTACTGCTAGCATGAGGAATAAGTTTTCAGAAAGGTCTCAACTATATACTGGAATTAACTAGGCATAATAAAGGAAAGCAATTAGATTCAGAAAGAAAACACAAGGGTAAGAAGGAATTCAAATTGGCTCACTAAGATCTTTGCATGGTTACAAAACTGTATTGCTCCCCCCACCCCCGGAAATGTCTTCAGAAGAAAACATTTGGAAACATCAGAGAGCTGTCAAAGATGAGATGAAAGTAGCTGAAAATAAGGAGGACCAAAAGAAAAAAGCAGGTGCCAGAGAAAGAAACTTGATTGATACCAGAAACAAGGCTCAATATTTGTTCAATTAATGAATTAATTTATCTTTTCTTAAACACATGAGGACAAATTCTTATTAATAAATAGGAGGTACACCAAATACGTTATTAAGTTATCACAACTTTTGACAGATTTTTAAATATTTACTTATTTGCTATTAATATAGCTTCATAAGCCATATGAGGCTGGGCAGACAAGAAGAAATAATGAAAGGAGTATCTACCTGCACACAGGGAGCTGAAACAACAGACTCACAGCTCAGTGGACCAAAAAAAGACATAAACTGGAAGCACTTGACTCAAAAGGGTATAACTGGAAAGCCACAACTTGTACTGCTTCTATGAAGCAGTGTTCAATTCAACAGCATGACCTGAGGGAGAGATGCAGTAGCTCACACCCATAAGTACTGTATGTGACTACTGATAGCTAATACCCATGTGGACAAGGCAAAAAAAAGACAATAAAAAAAAATCAAAACACATCTGGAGCAGGTCACTTGGTAGAATCTTCAGATATTAAAGATAAGTGTATATTAACAAACTGAATACGTTTTGCTTCTCAGATTGGTAACTTCATCTCTCTCACCAAAAAAGGTTGTGAAGCACTGAAGCAAGAGCAAATTTTTCCACCAAGAGCTCATTTCTTTCAACAGAACGAAGCCCATTGGGCTTTGACAGGAAAATGAAAGAGTAAGAAAAAACAAAATGATCTTTTAATAAAGGGAGGAGAATCACTTTTTCTTTAGATGATGAGGAATGTATCTAAGAATTCCAGTTTTAGAGACATTCCTTCTAGCGCACACAAGCAAGGGATTGGCTTAGAAAATTAATTGGGGGCAAAATCTGTGGTGAGAAAGAAAAAGTATACCCCCAAAATTTGGAAGTTATTTGTTTTGTATAAATGTGGTCTATAGGCTGAATGTTTTCTCCCTAAAGAATTAATTTAGCAGAGAATTTGGAAGTACCCACAACTTTGGGTATAAGCAAACTGTCCAGAGAAGAGAACTAACTCTTCAATCCAAGCTAAAGGTAACTAACTGCAATTAAAGGAATAATTTTAACCAGTACTACAATACTGTTATGAAAAATAGTGGCTTGATAAAAGCCAGGTCAAAAAGTAAGTTAAGCAGATATCTAATGGAAAAGTTCAGAGGGTAACTGGAAAACTTTTCCCACATTATTTGGGACACAAGTATAGTGAGTTTATGAAGGGGAGAAGAAAGAGTACATTAATTGTCAGGAAAAGCTTTGCAATTATTGTTCCTTTCTCTACACCTCGAGGTTTGTTTGAATGACATCAGCATCATGGCAGAGTGAGCTTGCCTGGGACTCTCTTCCCTCCAACACACAACAAAAAGGAGCAACCATATTCCAACAGAAAACACCCTAAAAGCACAAAAATCCTCAGAGTCACGGGAACCACACGACCAAGGGCAGAAAGGCTGGAGCACCTCTCTGAGGAGCTGGAACGGGGAAGAGAGATCATTGCTCCCTCCCCTAAAGACTGCAGTGGCTGCCATGGGAGGCTCCATGAGGGAAGGTGTGGGGGAGGGGTCACGCGTCCACAGGATCACCCAGGACTCCCTAGCGCCCTTGCAGCCTAGAGGGAAGCCCTCTACCAGGGTGAAAGCTTTCGGGTGGGGTGACCTCACCAAGCCAAGACCCCAGGAGACCAGACAGAGCTGATCAGGAAATGCAGGACTGCACACAGAAGAAAGCGTCCCTCCCCCAACCCGCACCACGCCATCTCAGCTGAAGGCAAAGGGCTCAGAATACATGACTCTCGACCCCCATCAAGTGGTGATAGGCTGTAACAGCAACTGAATAGTATCACAATGGGAAATACCGATCCTTCCAGTATCAGGCCATTCATCAATTCTCCAGATGAGAGAGAAAACGAGAAGCACCCAGAATAAAGTCCTCGGGATGCAGAAATAAGTAAACTAAATGACCATGAATTCAAAATAGCTATTGTCAAAAAACTCAATGAGGTAAAAGAGAATATAGAGAAACAATTCAACGAGTTCAGGAGCTACTTCACAAAAGAGATTGAAACTATAAAGAAGAATCAATCAGAAATATTAAAGATGAAAGACACAATGGAAGAGATAAAACAAAATACGGATTCCCTGAATGCTCGTGTGGACATCATAGAGGAGCAAATCAGCATAATCGACGACAGAAATATTGAAATGCTCCAGACAGAGGAGGAGAGAGAACAGAGACTAAAAAGAAATGAAGAAAGTCTCTGAGAAATATCCAACTCAGTGAGGAAATGCAACATAAGAATTATAGGTATCCAAGAAGGTGAAGAGAAGGAGAATAGAGCAGAAAGCATTCTCAAAGAAATAATAGCAGAGAACTTCCCAAATCTAGGGAATGAGAGGGAAATGTGTGTGGAGGAAGCTTGCAGATCTCCTAGATTTGTCAATGTAAAAAGACCTACTGCAAAGCATATAGTAGTAAAACTGGCACAGATGAATGACAAAGAAAGAATACTCAAGGCAGCAAGGCAGAAGAAAATAACCTACAAAGGAACTCCCATCAGGCTCTCAGCAGATTTCTCTGCAGAAACCTTACAAGCTAGGAAAGAATGGAATGACATATACAAAGCTTTAAAAGATAAAAATCTTCAGCCAAGAATACTCTATCCAGCAAAAATATCCTTCAGATATGAGGGAGAAATTAAATCTTTCCCAGACAAACAAAAGCTAAGGGACTTCGTAGCCACGAGACCTCCCATACAAGACATCTCCAAGAAGGCCCTCATACCTGAAAAAATAAAAAAGGTAGAAAGGGGTCACAAAACACAGAGTGAGGAGACAAATAGATAGAATCATAAAAGGATAGCAAATATTCAACTATAGCATTAGAATAAAGGGAAGGAAAACAGCAAAAGCAAAGACAATCTTGTCACTTTAACCACAAACTCACAACACAAGTTGGAATAAGATATGAGAATAATAACTTAGGAGGGGAGGAGGAAAGGGACAGAATCAGTTTAGACTATGGAAATAAAAGGCCATCAGAAAATGGACTATGTTATGCACGAGATTCTGAATACAAACTTCAGGGTAGCCACTAAACTAAAAAGCAGACCAGAGTCACAAAAAATAAATAAGGAAAAAACAAACAAACACAGCATTAAAAATTGTATAATTCAATGGGTAGACCAAAACACACAGGAAGAGAAACAAAGGAAATGCAGGAAAACCGGAAAAGGAGTGACAGAATGACAGCATTAAGCCCTCATACATCAATAATCACCCTCAATGTAAACGGACTGAACTCTCCAATAAAAAGACACAGAGTGGCAAAATGTATTAAAGAACAAGATCTAACAATATGTTGCCTCCAGGAAACACATCAAAGCTCCAATGACAAATACAAACTCAGAGTGAAGAGGCGGAAGATGATACTCCAAGCTAATGGCAAACAAAAGAAAACAGGTGTCACCATACTTATATAAGACAAAGTAGACTTCAAGATAAGACAGGTAAAGAGAGACAAAGAGGGGCAGTATATAATGATCAAAGGGACACTCCATCAAGAAGAAATAACGCTTATAAATATCTATGCAACCAACACAGGAGCACTAAAGTTCATAAAGCAACTATTAACAAACCTAAAAGAACATATCAAAAATAACACAATAATAGTAGGAGAGTGCAACACCCCACTCACATCATTGGACAGACCATCCAGACAGAAAATCAACAAGGAAACAGTGGAATTAATGAAAAGCTAGAACAGTTGGACTTAATAGACATATATAGAAAACTCCATCCAAAAACAGCAGAATACACATTCTTCTCAAGTGCGCATGGATCACTCAAGGATAGACCATATGTTGGGAAACAAGGCAAGCCTCTATAAATTTCAAAACATCGAAATATACCTCAAGGTTTATTTTCCAAGCTGTTGGTCTGAAACCACAACAAAGAGCTTATCTAGCAGTGAAAAGGCCCTAAGAAAAAATGGCTTATGCTCCATATGAGATGGATTTGTATTCAATAGTCAATTTAATAATTTATAATAGAAAATAACTACCAAGCTGACTGATATTCGCATTGGCCAGTCAGTGAATTCTCTATCCCAAAGGGAAGTTAGATGATAAATTAATAAAGATCATAGGGCTGCATAATGATGGATGAAATCAGAGCTAGGAAACAGTCTCTTCATGTCATTCAGGTACTCTTCTCCACTGGTCTGTGTCTACTCATTTTAACAAGCCTGGAGATTCATTATTCCATTATCTCCCCAATCCTCCAACTTTTAATATTCCAAGTTGCTGTTTCACTTCTTCTGATTATATCAAGATTATACCACAGCTCTCTGATTGCTCCAGTCAGTGCTAATCTCTCTTTTAATACTGCTAGCTTCTGACTATATCCAATGAATGAAGATATGTTTCTAACATAAAAAAAGTATGTCAAGCAATGTCTTCTTCTTATTCATGTTCTTATTGTGAGCACAGGATTAACTAAATTTACTAACAGATGCTTCTTCAAAAGAGGCACATATAAAAAGTTTAAATGCAGGAATAAAGCTCTAAAATCCTTTAAAAATCTGATTCCATTATAAAACAAGTTAATTCATTTATTTTAAAAATATGAGCTTCCAAATATTGAAATTGCTACTTTTTTTTCACAATCCCTTTACTATAGCCACACTGGATAAACAGATGATTTAAATACTTTCTGAGAATTATTAATGCTTATTAATAGTTGTTAAGCTCCATACAAGTGGAAATGTATAAAAAGAAAAGCAGTAGAGATATCATTTGGTTATAAGGTAAAATCTATGATTTGTCAGAGTGATAAAATTTCTACATGGTAGTTTAGATGTTCTGCCATTTAAACTGGTAAGTTTCTGGACAGCAGGGAGTGTGGCTTGTTCATTATTTTATCTCTAGTACTTAACAGAGTTATGCACAAAGCAGGTATTCAATACATACTTTTTAAATGAATAGATAATGGTAGGGGACAGGACTTAAAATCTCACTTTATAGTAACAGCAGCTAATATTTATTGAACACGTACTATGTGCCAGGCACTATTTAAGAGCTTTACATGGTCTGAAGAGTTAACTTATTTAAATCCTCTTTGGTATGATTATCACCACCATTTTACAGATGAAGAAACTGATACACAAAGAGATTAAGTAACCTGCCCAAGGTCATTCCACTAGCAAGTGATGTAGGCAGTCTGGCTCCAGAGCTCAGGCTCTTAACTACAAGTCCATACTGCCTCTTTTCTGATGTGGACTTCAAGCTCTATTACTCAATGATACCTTTTAGCTAACAAGGCTAATGTAACACAAAGCTAACAGGGAACAGAGGACAAAGAAGAGACCAAACATAAAGTATTACAATGGTTTTTACTTTGTTTTATTTTATTGGAGAATAAAGAAAGTATCTTGAAGTTTATATTGCTTGAGTCTAAGAGAAGTGTCTGCTTTTCCTTTATTAGTCAACATATTTTTGGTGTGTTTAGAACATTATTTGCAACTAATCTTAAGAGGCCTTGATGACGGACAATCCCAAAAGCTGGCAAATATCATGCCAAAGACTAATAAATGGATAAACAAATCTCAATATTTGTATTAACTTTCCAAAATTCTATTTTACAATTGGCTTTTTCTAAAGATAGCCATGAAGAATAGTAATATACAAAAATGGGATAGAAACATGAATGCAATGTGTTTTGACTTGCATGAAAGAAAGAAGTTACTTGGAGATTAAAGAAACGGTGAAAAGCACTGGAAAGCTTTTCCTACCAATCATCTCCCACCAATAAAACAACTAATATTCATTTATCTGTCTACAATTTAGAGAGCATTTTTACATGAAATTTGTTCACTTGCCAATAACCTTAAAATATCATTTCTACCTAGAGATACCACACATAGATTGGTTGAGTCAAGGCAGAGGAAGAAAACTAAGGCAAACCCAGAGAAAGAAGATCAGATGGAGAATTGTATAACAGTATTCCAATGACATTTTCATTCTCCTAAAAAAGTATAGTCCAATCAAATCTTTTGATTTCAGTGGCCCTATATTAGCTTGCCTGTATGTTGATAATAATGATGATGACAGGGGCTGGCCCCATGGCTGAGGGGTTAAGTTCATAGGCTCTGCTTCGGTGGCCTGGGGTTTTGCTAGTTCAGACCCTGAGTATGGACATGGCACTGCTCATCAGGCTATGCTGAGGTGGCGTCCCCCATAGCACAACCAGAGATGCTCACAACTAGAATATACAACTATGTACAGGGGGGCTTTGGGGAGAAGAAGAAAAAAAGAAAAAGACTGGCAACAGATTTAGCTCAAGTGCCAATCTTTAAAAAAAAAAAAAGATGATGATGATGATAAAGAATATGGATAATTAAATAAAAGGATCATGGAGGGTTTACCATGAAGCTAGAGGACATTCTGAGATCTTTCTAAACTAAGTGTATAGAAGGGAAAACAGTAACCTTAAACACACACACAAATTACTTGTAAGTGCTAAATCTAATTTACCTATTTATTAATAAGGCTAGATTACATTATAACAAATAACCTCAACCTATGCTATTTTAAATAAAGAACTAAAATGTTTAGGTTGATAACTAACTTCTTTTTTTGGCCAATCATGAATTTTTTTGTATGAGCCTGAGAAAAATCTCATCTACATAACCATGGTCAATTCATATGGTTTTGTATTGGAAAATCTGCAGTTACATGAGTCAACCAAATATTCTGGAACATAATAATCTGGAATATATACATCTTCTACATAAGCACAATTCATCTATAAGAATTTCCAGTTACTTTTTATTGGCTCTTACCCCTTCTTTCGGGTCGGTGTGGAGTCCTCCTCCTGCATGACCATGCCAACATGTCCTTCTTTCTATCAGCGGCCATGCCTGGAGAGCCTAGTTGAAGATGATACCAAGCGGTCCATTAGCTACTACAAAATTTCAGATCTTTAAAAATCTGATTTAGACTGCATAATTTAATGAATTTCCCCCAAACAAATTCAGAGGCATAGCTTTTAGCCTAGCATAGCAAAGCAAAACATCTTCCTATTAGCTTACAGATACATTTATACAAAGAATATTGAGATATAACAAATACTCATACAGAAGTTACTTTCTCTAAATAGCTTCTGAAATTAATGTTTAAAATATTAAACTTGTATTATGCTTCTATTTGACTAATACTGGCTTTCTTACTGTCATTAGCTACTATAGTACTGTGTAATCTGTTACTCTATCATTGGCAAGCAAAGTATATTATACAGTTAATTAATTATATCCCATTTGCTTTCCACGTGTATACATTTTTGCTTTACAATTTAATGCAGTTGATTTTACATAACTGACTCTTTTTCTTATTATTCTGACTCATGTATACTTAGAGACAAAGTATTTTTTAATACTTCACAGTCTTACCTTATGCTATAGTAATTTGCATACACGTTTTGTCTTTTCTATTACATGGTAATTTCTTAAGATTAGGGACAGTCTCTCTTATGCTTGTATCTCCCAGGGCACATACCACAGTGTCTTGAACATGAGCAAGTTAGATTTCAATGCTTGTTGGATTAGTTTATAAAATAGAGCTATCTGCCAACGAGCCTTGAAAATATGCAAACATCTTGTCTATTACATTTTTTTTAAAAGCCTTAAGATCATTGCTCAGGTTAGAGAAAAAGGAATAAATCATTTGATAAAATATAACAGTTAACAAGATAGTAAAGATTAGGCTTAAAATTTACGCTTGCTAATATTTAAAGTATTTCCTCAATTACAAAATACTTAATGAAGTACATGGATATAATAATACTTCTTCAGCAGCCACAATAATCAATAATTAATGAATGAGGGTACAGTTTTTTACAAACACAAATGTGTATCAATACCGAATCATACCAGTATCAGCTCTGGGCCAAGCTATGAAAATGGAATTATAAAAAGCAAAAGTGCCTTCTTGTTCTCACCAGTTGAGACACAAGAAGTAACTGCCATAAATGGGTTATTGATCTTTAGAACAACAATCTTAAAGCATTTTTAAAGGGAAAAACTCAAAAGGTAATTTTTAGTGTGACGATGTCTTTTTGTGACATTTTTTTCTTCTGAAAGACTGAACAACAAGTTATATCAAGGGATCTGGTGAATACCACACAAGATAACGAGGTCTTCAACAAAACAAAAGATTAAAGTATAAACAAACTTAGTGGTGTCATGAACAATGAGAAGATTGAACATTCTCCCGTAACTCAAAACTTTAATTTAATAATGGAAAATTTAATTCATTTCTATGGCCTCTGTATAAATTAGAACAATGCCTTGTACCTAAATGGCAAATAATTATTAATCAGAAAGAAAAAATAAAAGAAGTACTCAGGATTTAGACCATCTTCTAATTTTCTAGTCTTTTTCTGTCTTGGAGATTTACTTGTCTCATTTTAAAGCACTGATAATTTTTAAAAATGTCTTTCACTTACATTAGTAATGAAAAATAACCCTCATCAACATGTAAACCCAGCATCACTTACCCCAGGGGCTCTAAAAAGCTTAGAGTCCCTTGATTTTCTGCTATTTGAACGTTTTACAAGGTAAAGAAACTTTGTTCACTTGAAAAACTTACAGCATTCCATACATCAGATACAAATTACCAGGATAAATTTAAGCGTCAACAAACTGCCATTACGTTTATAAAAGCTTTCTGAAAATGTTACTCTCATTGGCATTGATCTCGAGAGATTTAGACAGATTTCTCCAGGGGTAGAAAAATATCAAGATTTCTTTCTCCATTTTCAGTAGCAGAATGCTATCTTCATTTCCAGTAGCAGAAACATACCTTGTTATTCATCTTGCTAGTATTTAGAAAAACATGAAAAGGGAAACTATTTGGGAAATATAAAATATGTACTGTAAATTGGAAAATGCTTCAAGGGCTTGCACATTTTTCCTAGTTATACATGGAAGAAGTGTCTGCTAAGTCTTACCCTTGTGGCATCTAATAACTGTCTTGAATTGCCTTTCCCCAGTCCCTGCCATGTGGTACGTCTTAATGACTCCAGGATCTGCAGAAGAGAAAAAAAGGGGGAAGAAGTTTCAGAGTGGACAGTAAATATTCAAAGATTTCCTTTGTTGCATATAAATATACATAAAATTAAAACCATAGTGAGTGTTAGAGAGATGGTTACGCTTTTAATACATGCCTAAAAAGATTAAAAATAAAATGTGTGGTTCACGTATAAGGTCACATATTATTCATTAAAAGTGTCAAACTATTTTCTTTTTGCCCTCTTTCTCTAGGTTTCTCTGTCTTTGTTTCTTAAAGCTGCCAGTCTTCAACCCCATTTCTTTCTTAAATGGCTTTTATGCCCTTTTCAAACACTCCTCCCTTTACTAATTCCCTTTACTGTATTCTATTATGCCCTACCTTGTGTCTGTTCCCTCTTTAGTCTTAATCTGAATGCTAAATTTAGATATTGATCACAAGATCAGTTTTGCCAAATACTTTTATGTACCTAACTGTTGGACTCCAATGAAAGATTCCTTCAGCCAATTTTTTGTCTTGATAATGTTCCAAAACCAGAGTTGAAGGAAGGCAGAATAAAGAACCTCTCCAAGATAGTATCAGATAGACATCTGTAAAATGGACACACAATCTTCTGAAATGTAACATCAATTTAGTGAGGAAAAACTGGCTTCTTGGGTCAAGTCTCTCCCAAAAGGCAGATAATACTTAGGCTTTCCTTAAGCTATAAATGAGTTATACAAATAGATTAATGTCTGAATATAAAAGTTAACACTGTATGCTTCAAAAGAGCAAAAGTGAAATCAACCCAAAAACAACCTCCATATACAAAAAAACTAACCAACTTACTGAGAAAATTAACTCAGTTTTTTTCTAAAATGTAACTGAACAGTAGTTGATTTCTGCTTATGTATATTTGTAAATATATAAGGCAGTCCCTGAATTACAAAAATTTCAAAAGTACTAATGGCTGTTTGCATACTGTCTTGCCAAATCCAATTTCCTACACCACTCCATGTACCCTCAAACCTCCACAAGCCATCCACCGTCAATTATGCCTTTCTGGTGCTTAACTCAATTGCTTTCCTCACTGCCTTTCTCCATACTAAGACCTCATACAAGCTTTACCCCTTCACTTTCCTGTTTTTCATAAGCCCCCACTTCAAGTAACTGCACATCAAGCATGATCATGCATGTTTGCACATGCATATTCAATTTAATCTTCTTTGCCTTCCAAAATTTTTCCAGTTATCTCAAGTAAAATACTATCTACCTTCTTCTCTCCTTTTTCTCAAAACCATACCTATATACGGCCAACAGGTAAAAGATGAATGTCAGTGATACACTCAAATTAACAGCAAAAACATACATTCTGAAGTGATATTGGTCAAAATAGAGACAATGTACCATAAAGTCTAGGCCCTTGAAAGTACTCATAAATCCCCTTCAGAAATTCTAGCTCTCTCTTTATCCTTCTATAATCAAACTATTTTTCCCTTAAGCATCAGGATTCAAGGTAAGTAATTTTTAAATGTTCATATTCAAACTGAACTTCTAGTACCAAAATAGCATTGTTAAAATTACAAACTATTTGAGGCATGTGAAAACCTAGAAAACAATATAATGAACAAAAGTGTACTCACTACACAAGCCTAAGAAATAACAAATGAAAACAAAGCCCCAACAGGCACCTCTACAATGCCATCTCCTCTTGGTTCCCCAGAGAGTATTAGCATTAATTATTTAAAACATCTTTCATTGCAAAATGAAAAATAAGCCTCATAATGGGTTAACTCCTTTTGACGGCTATTCTCACCACTATTTAAAATATCATTCCTATGGAAAAATGTTCTGAGTTTTAAACAACAAACTTACAGACACCTCTGAAACATGATGCATTTGTAACTTAGGGACTATTTCTATTTTTAAAACCCTGAAAGAAGAAGAGTTTACAGCAAAAAAAACCTTTCGCTTAAAAATGGAGGTGGGCAACAAGGGAAAACAAGATGCTTAATTCTGTGAAACTTGATTTGAACATTAGAGGGTTGGATTAGATGCCCTCTAAGGTCCCTTTCAACTCTCAAATTCTATGATTTTTATGGAATTAAACGAAAAGTCTGCTGATATTAACTGGATTTAAAAAATCTTAACTGAGTAGATTATAATCTATTTCTACAATAAATCTAGCATCTGAACTTATTTATAACACCATCCCTCCAAAGACACACAAAGCAATAACCCATATACTGCTGAAGATAACAGACATGATCGATATGCACAGATAGCAAATAAATGCAGTATACTAATAATGACAACCTCCCAGTCCATATGAAGAGGCAGATAAGTTAAAATGTTTACACTGGAGAGTCACGTTTATTTTATCTAAAAAGGAAGAAATTCTGGAAGAACCTAAAAGTTAAGGAAGGATTCTGTGGCTGCTGAGTGTAATAATAATCATTTAGATCAGCACTATTCATCTACTAATCATTAGAAATATTAATCTTTGACAGACAGTTGTATAGGCACAGTATCTTGCTCCATGTAGACACTCAATAAATATTTATAAAAAGAATATCAACACTAAAACCATCAATCTAGCAGACAGAACTACCTCAACATATATGAGGCCAAGACCAAAACGAGGTGGCTAATAAAATTTAAAGCAATTCCATTACGACTGCATTCTCCCTTTAAAGTAAAAATTTAATTTTTACTAAAAATAATCCTATTAAATAACTTCTTTAATTACCAGATATGATTGCATCCTTTTTTATAATAGTTAACTTTCATAATTCATGTTCAGTGTTTATGACACTTGAAGAATTACCTAATAATAAAAAGAGATTAAAGAACAACTTATAAATCATCAACCAATCAGGAATTTTGGAGTCAATTATATATTCTGCATTTCTGAAGCCTTGGAAGCAAAACTAAGTTTACCACTAGCCATCCACGATGTATGTAAAGCTTAACAGTATCAAGTAGTCGTGTGCAAATATTGTTATCATCTGATCATTCCAAAACCTAAAACATTTAAAATTAAGCTCTGAATACATTTCTAAAGACAAACTGTTATCATTCAAAATTACATTTAACTTACTTTAAAAGCATAAAAGTTTGAGATGAATGTTATTTAAACCAGGTTTTCTTCCCAACTGTCTAGAAACTAGCTGAGAGGGAGAGAAGGGGAAAGGGGTAGGGGAGGAAAAGGGGGGGAAGAGAAGGGGGAGGGGAGTGGGGGAGAGGGTGAGAGGGGGTAGAAGGGAAGAGAGGGGAGAGGAGGATAAAATGGTAGACTGATGACTTAGATTTTGTAACTATGTTCCTCAGCTGAAAGTTGAAGGATAAAGGATTTCCTTCTCTGTGTTACACATTCAATAAACGCTTGTAGAATGAACGAATAAATGGCAGCACAGCATAAGGATTTTGGACAGCTCACGTCACTTGAGTCTTCATTCATTAAGCCACAAAATCATCAGGTTGAATTCCATTGCTATAAAATTTGATGACTCTAGAATAGGGGTTGGCAAACTTTTTTTCTCTAAAGGGCCAGATAGTAAATATTGCAGGGTTTGCAGGCATATAATCTCTGTCACAACTACTCAACTCTGACACTGTAGCACAAAAGCAGCCATGGATAATACATAAAAGAATGAATGTGGCTGTGTTCAAATAAAACTTTATTTAGAGACACTGAAATTTGAATTTCATATAATTGTCACTGAAAAATTATTCTTTTAATTCTTTTCCCAACCATCAACATATGTTAACCTCTTAGCATAGAGGTCTTGCAAAAATAAGTGGCATATTGGATTTGGCCCAAGGGCCACAGAGTGCTGACGCCTAGATAAATTCTTAAATAATTTCTACATAATTTCTAAAATCTCTGCTGCCTCTAAGGACTCTGAGAATACCATAACAAAACAAAGCACCTCCACCAAAAATTAGTCACCACCACCATCACAAAAAAACAACTTATGAACAAAAAATATCCACAGAATTCCCCTCTTCCTCAACCAGTTTTCCTTTTACCTACAAAATTTTCACATCTCTGGGGGAACAACATCAGCAGCAAGGCCCATTTAGCAGAGGTACAAAAACTCTTCAGAGAATATTTATGTTTGTTTAGGCAACTTCTGTGAAGAAAGATTAGAAATGGCTCCCATTCAGATAAGAAACTCATTTATCATGACATTTTTGTCATCACAAAACTTGGTCATTGCTTCATATGTTTCGGCTAAGTGGTGTGAGATGCCATGCTGTTTGCTAATACAGCAACAAAGAATTACAAGGCGTTTGCCAAATTCATAGCAATAAAAACCAATGACTGAATATTAAAAGGTAAGAAAAGACTTCAGAACCAATTCATCTTTTTTTTACTGAGGTAACACTGGTTTATAACATTATATAGATTTCAGGTGTACATCATTATAATTCGACTACAGTATACACTACATTGTGTTCACCGCCAAAAGTATACTTCCATTCTGTCACTGGACAAATATCTCCCTTTACCCCTTTTGCCCTATCCTACTCCTCTTCCTCTCTGGTAACCACCAATGTGTTCTCTGTATCTATGTGTTTCTTTTCTTTTTTTTTTTTATCTTCCACATGTCAGTGAAATCAGACAGTTTTGTCTTTCTCTGTCTGACTTACTTCACTTAGCATAATACCCTCAAGGTTCATCCACGTTGTTGCAAATGGCAAAAGTTCATTGTTTTTATGACTAAGTAGCATTCCATTGTACAAATATACCACATCTTCTTTATCTGTTCATCCATCGATGGGCACGTTAGTCGTTTCCATGTCTTGGCTATTGTAAATAATGCTGCAATGAACATGGGGTGCATATACCTTTTCAAATGAGTGTTTCATATTCTTTGGATAAATAGCCAGAGGTGGAATAGCTGGATTGTATGGTAGTTCTATTCTTATTTTTTTGAAGAATCTCCATACTGTTTTCAATAATAGCTGGACCAATTTACACGCCCATCAGCAGTGTATGAGGGTTCTCCTTTCTCCACATCCTCTCCAACACTTGTTATTTCTTATCTTTTTAATAACAGCCATTCTGACAGACATGAAGTGGTATCTCACTGTGGTTTTGATTCTCATTTCCCTAATGATTAGTGATGTTGAACATCTTCTCATGTGCTGGTTGGCCATCTGTATATCTTCTTTGGAAAAAATCTTCTGTTCAGATCCTCTGCCCATTTTTTAATTGGGCTGCTTATTTTTGTTGTTGTTGAGTTGTATGAGTACTTTACATATTTTGGATAGTAAGTTCTTATTGGATGTATGATTTGCAAAAATCTTCCCCCAACCAGCAGGCTGCCTTTTTGTTTTGTTGATGGTTTCCTTTGTGTGCAGAAGCTTTTGAGTTTGATGTAGTCTCATTCGTTTATTTCTGCTCTAGTTTCCTTGCCTGAGGAGATATATTCAAAAAGATACTGCTAAGACTGATGTCAGACTGTACTGTCTATGTTTTCTTCAAAGAGTTTTATGGTGTCAGGTCTTACACTCAAGTCTTTAATCTATTTTAAGTAAATTTCTTTGTATGGTGTAAAATAGTGGTCTAGTTTCATTCTTTTGCATGTGGATGTCCAGTTTTTCCAAACCATTTATTGAAGAGAATTTCCTTTCTCCACTGTACATTCTCAGCTCCTTTGTTGAAAATTAGCTGTCCACAGATGTGTGGGTTTATTTATGGACTCTCAATTCTGTTCCACTGATCTGTGTGTCCATATGTCTGACATTACCATGCTGTTTTGTTTACTATAGCTATCTAACATACTTTGAAATCTGGGAGTGTGATGCCTCCACAGCTTAGTTTGTTTTTTAATCGGGATGGCTTTGGTTATCCAGGGTCTTCCGTTGTTTCATATAAATTTTCGGTTTCTTTGTTCTATTTCTGTGAAAAATATCACTGGGATTCTGATAGGGATTGCACTGAATCTGTAGACTGCTTTAGGTAATATGGACATTGTAACTATGTTAATTCTTCCAATCCAAGAGCATGGACTATCTTTCCATTTCTTTGTCTTCTTCGATTTCTTTCAACAATGTCTTATAGTTTTCCATGTACAGGTCTTTCACTTCATTGGTTAAATTTATTCCTAGGTATTTTACTCTCTTTGTTGTGATTGTAAATGAGATTGCTTACTTTATTTCTCTTTCTGCTAGTTCATTGCAAGCATATAAGAAATGCAACTGATTTTTGCATTTTGATTTTGTACCCTGCAACTTTAAAGTATTCATTTATTATTTCTAATAGATTTTTGGTGGCTTCTTTAAGGTTTTCTATATACAAAATTATGTCATACATGAATAGTGACACTTTTATTCTTCCTTTCCAATTCAGTAGCCTTTTATTTCTTTCTCTTGCCTAACTGCCGTGGCTAAGACTTCCAATACCATGTTGAATAAGAGGCAAGAGCGGGCATCCTTGTCTTGCTCTTCTTCTATAACGGACAGCTTTCAGTTTTTCACCATTGACTATGATATTAGGTGTGGGTTTGTCATATATGCCCTTTGTTATGTTGTATTTTCCTTCTATACCCATTTTATTGAGAGTTTTTATCAGAAATGGATGCTGAATCTTGTAAAATGCTTTCTCTGTATCTATTGAGATGATCATATGATTTTTATTCTTTATTTTGTTAATCTGATGTACCACAACGATTGATTTGCAGAGGTTGAATCATCCTTGCATCCCTGGAATAAATCCCACTTGATCATGGTGTATGATTCTTTTACTGTATTGTTATATTTGGTTTGCTAATATTTTGTTGAGGATTTTTGCATCTATGCTCACCAGTGATACTGGCCTGTACTTTTCTTTTTTCCATTGTCCTTGTCTGTTTTCTTGTATCAGGGTAATATTGGCCTGCTAAAATGAGTGAGGAAATGTGCCCTCCGCTTCAATTTTTTGTTAGAGTTTGAGAAAGACAGGCATTAAACCTTCTTTGAATGTTTAATAGAATTCACCAGAGAAGTCATCTGGTCCTGGACTTTTGTTTTTTCAGAGGTTTTTGATTACTCTTTCAATCTCCTTACTAGTGATTAGTCTATTCAGATTCTCTATTTCTTCTTCATTCATTTTGGGAAGGTTGTATGATTCTAAAAGTTATCCATTTCTTCTAGATTATCCACTTTGATGACATATAGCCTTTGACAGTAGCCTATATTGATCCTTTGCAGTTCTGGTGCACCTATTGTAATTTCTCTTCTTTTGTTTCTGATTTCATTTTTTTGAGCCTTCCCTTTTTTTCTTAGTGATCTAGCTAAAGGTTTGTGAATTTTATCTTTTCAAGTTCAGAACCAGCTTAGTTTCATGAATGTTTTCTATTGTCTTTTTAGCCTCTATTTCCTTTATTCCTGCTCTGATTTTTATTATTGCCTCCCTTCTATAAACTTTGAGCTTTCTTTGTTCTTCTTTTTCTAGTTCCCTTAAGTGTACTGTTAGATTGTTTGAGATTTTTCTTGTTTTTTGAGGTAGGCCTGTATTGCTATAAACTTCCCTCTTAGAACCACTTTTACTATATCCCACAAATTTTGATATGTCGTAGTTTTCATTTTTATTTGTCTCCAGGTAATTTTTGGTTGCTTCACTAATCCAATAATTGTTCTGTAGCATGTTGTTTATTCTCTACATATTTATGACTTTTCCAGCTTTCTTCTTGTAGGTTATTTCTACTTTTATACTGTTGTGGTCAGAAAATACGCTTGATATAATTTCAATCTTCTTAAATTTATTCGGAGATGTTCTGTTTCCCAATATATGGTCTATCCTTGAAAACGTCCCATGTTCACTTGAGAAAAATGTGTATTCTGCTGCTTTGGGATGGAATGTTTTATATATATCTATTAAGTCCATCTGGTCTAATGTTTCATTTAAGGCCAATACTTCCTTGCTGACTTTCTGTCTGGATGATCTATCCATTGATGTAATGGGGTATTAAAGTCCCCTACTATTATTGTGGTGCTGTCAATTTACCCCTTTAGATCTGTTAATAATTGTTTTATATATTTTAGTGCTCCTATATTAGATGCACATATATTAATAAATGTTGCATCTTCTTCATGGATTGTCCCCTTTACCATTACATAATGTCCATCTTTGTCTCTTGTTATCTTTTTTGGCTTGAGGTCTAATTTGTCTGATATAAGTATGGCTTATATCCTGTTTTCTTTTAGTTGCCATTTGCTTGGAGTATTGTCTTCCATCCCTTTACTTTGAGCTTATGTTTGTCTTTAGAGCTGAGATGCGTCTCCTGGAGGCAGCATATTGTTGGGTCTTGTTTTCTAATCCATCCAGCCACTCTGTATCTTTTGACTGGCAAATTCAATCCATTTATATCTAGGATGATTACTGATAATATGATGACAATCCTACCATTTTATCTTTTGTTTTCTGGTTGTTCTATATTTTCATTGTTTCTTTTTCTTTGTATTTGTCTGCCATTTCAGTTTGGTGTTTTTATGTGATGTTTCTCAGTTTCCTCTTTTTTTGTGTTTTGTGCCTCTGCTCTGAACTTTTGTTTTTGGATACCATGAGGTTTGTATAAAAGGTCTCATGGATAAAACAGTTCTTTTTCTGCTGACAGTATCTTACCTTCATTTGCCTATATAGGTTGTATCCTTTTCCTCTTCCCCTTCTATGATTTTGCTCTTGCATATCATCCCTTTTTATGGTGTGAATTCAATATCAAATTAAAGTGGTTACAGTTGCTTTTAATGACTTTCCCTTTAATCTTTATGTTATAATAAGAGCTCACCAACCTATTCTGATACAGAGTTGCAAGATACAGATTCTGTTTGGCTATTTATCACTTGCTCAATGTTTTGTGTACCTTTGCCTTTTCACTTTAGGTAGGAAAGATCCTTTCAACATTTCTTGTAAGGCAGTTCTACTGTTGATGAATTCCCTCAGCTTTTGTTTCTCTAGGAAAGCATTTATTTCTCCTTCATATCTGATGATAACTTTGCTGGGTAGAGTATTCTTGACTGATAGTTTTTATTTTTCAATCTTTTGAATATACCACTCCACTCTCTCCTGGCCTGTAGAGTTTCTGCTGAGAAATCTGCTGATGGACTAATGTGGGTTCCCTCGTAGGTTACTGGTTTTTTCTTCCCTGGCTGCCTTTAATATTCTTCCTTTGCCATTGACTTTTGACAGTTTCATTATTGTCTTGCAGAAGATCTTTTTGAATTGAGGTAATTGGATGTTCTATTAGCTTCATGTATTTGTATATCCAGTTCCTTTTCCAGGTGTAGGAAGTTCTCAGTTATTAGTTCTTTAAATAAGTTCTCTTCTCCTTCTGGAATACCCACTATCTTTATGTTGCCCTTTCTAATGGAGTCAGAGAATTCTCATTGAATTTCTACATTTAAAAAAAATCTTAATTCTCTCTCCTCTTCTACCTGCATCATTTCTAGGTTTCTATCTTTGAGGTTCCTAAGTCTGTCTTCCATATGGTCTGCTCCATTTCCAAAGCTTTCTAATGCATTCTTCATCTCATTTATTGAGTTCCTCAGCTCCAGAATTTATTTGGTTCTTTTTCAGAGTTTCGATCTGTTTAGTAAAATATTCCTTTTGTGCATTAATTTTATTCCTGACACCATTTCTGAGCTTTCTTGTAGCTTGTTGAGTTTCTTCATGACAGTTGTTTTTAATTCTTTATCAGATACAATCTTACATGACTTTGGTTTCTGAGGAACTGTTATTTTCTTTCTGTGATGCTGTTACGGTGGCTTTTCATAGTGCTTGATGAATCATTCCTCTGCTGGTGCATTTGTCATAGCAAATGCTTTTCTTATTTAGGTTTAGCTATGTTTGTTTTGATTCTAACTATTCAATTGGCTGTATATTAGAGGCCTTTCTTTTTTCAGTAGGTGGCGCTATAGTGCCAGTTTTTGGTTTCTGTTACCTGAGCTGCCTCTGGCATATTTGAAGTTTGGCACTTTCCACTCTCCATCCCTTCTATTAGGGGTGTTGCTGGCACCCTCCTCATCACCACCAGTACCTCTGGGGTCACTGATGCTTTGCTATTGCTGGTGTTGCTGCAGTCACTGCATTTTCCACCAGGGTACAAGGATGGTGATGCCTCTACCGTATCTGGGATCACCTGGGTCAGAAGCATCCCCTCTGTGGCAGGGCTATGGGAAGGGTGGAGATGGAGCTGGGTTTGCAGAGCACTCGCTCCATTGTTGCTGTTTCCTTGTGGCCACAGGTGCCACTGCAGTTGAGAGGTCAGAGTTGTGTGCGCACCTTGCTGCTCTACTTGGCTCTGAGCTGCAGGGGCCTGGGATTGCAGGGTTCCACCTCCATTGCTGCTCTGCTCCCCATGGCCACAGATGCTGCTGCAGCTAAGAAGCCAGAGTCTCACATGCACCTCAGCTGCTGCCCACCAAGTTCTCTGTGGCTGAGCATGGCTGGCTTGGCCTCCACAGCCAGGGGGCTAGGATCCTGGGCACCACATTCACTGTTCCCCCAGTTTGCCACCTCTATGTGTTCCAATCCACCCACCTTCGTATGTACTGATGTGTAGGTCTCTCTGGCATCCTGTGTTGGGCAATGTAGCCTTTGTTGAGTTATGGATGCTTTACTCACTGTAGAGTGAAGGGGAAAGACCAAGGAAGCATCTCTGCCACCATGATGATGACCCAATCCCTTTTAAATCATGAAACTAGGGGACAAATGCATAAAGAGAACTTTCTTTATCACATTAAGAATAATTCACTAACAGCGCATTTTAGACACATTTAATAGTGAATTATTTCATTGGGCTAGTTTATTAGAACCCAGGAACTTTAAAAAATTGGAATTAATCTGTCAGTACTTCTAAGATTCCTAGCCCTACTGTGTTTGTGCACAGAATGGAAACATTACCACACATTTCACACTGCAGCTAGAATGCTGAGATAATGTGAAAGAAGCTGAGAAAGTGGAATTGGACCTCTTTTCTGCTACTTCATAGTTTCAGCTTTCAGTCTTTATGTTTACTAATATGGACTGGGGAGAGAACTCTCAAGCACATTTCTTAACTCTAGGTTCCATAGCTAGAAGATCCGAACCAGTAGCAGACCTTCTACTTTGTTCAGTTACATTTTTCTATAAATGCTCATTTATGTTTTTTGCTTTTTATGGATGTGTCAGATTGCCACAGACAAGTAAATTACCTAGAAAATTACCCTAACCTCATACAAGATAGGATTTTCATTTACTTGGGTCATTCTGCAAGGCTCACTATGCAAGTCATATCCCAAATATCCTGGTTTTCTTTATAAGCATTTCAACAAAGTCGGATCACAGTCAGTCCTTTGGTAGGAAATATGTGACATATTCTTTGCTTCTAACACAGGTGCAGACTAAGAGAATATTGATGTAAACACAAACTGAACTCCAGTGCTTATAAATGATACCTAATGAGTTCCTGCTGAGCACTAGATGGAAAAGGTAATTTAAAGAAGGTATTTGGTTTTGTTGATTTTAAATTCCTTTTGCCTTATCCTTATATAGTCTCTTTCTAGCATGCTAAAAGTTAATTTCTACTACAGAAGTAGGTAAACATGGGCATTTGGGGCTGATAGCTATCTGCCACTCCCCTCAACATGGGTCTCTCCTCTTTATTTCCTTACTATTCTCTCTCTTTTTATGTGTTTGTAGATTTCTCATTCTCTTCTATATGTCTATTTTCTAATTGTTAGCTTAGTACTGCTAATGGTACTCAAACCTGAGAAGGCTGCTAACCTCTATTCTATTATCTCTTCATGGTCTAATTGAACAAAGACATCATACAGAATGCAACTATGTATTTCTGGTAACACAATATTGCCCAAAACAGTTGAATTAGCTTCTCAAATGAAAAAAGGGACCTTTCAAAAGATATTGTACTCCCTGAAACATACATACACAAAAATGTCTCAATTTTGCTGCCTCTGATTTATCTCATTTATCTATTTGGGCCCTGAAAATCTGTCAGAGTTTTTTCTAAAAATATCCACTCTTCTTTTCAACTGCACTTTCAAAATTTCATAAGGTAACCATAATTCATGAAATGGTTAGAACACTTAATTTCACATAATGCCAGGAAGAAAACTGACAGCTCTCTTAGAAGCATTTTAAGAGCTGTGTTTTTTCCTAAATGCCTTGAAGAGAAGCACCTAGAGCCTTAAAGTCTCGCTCAAATGTTTCAAGAGTAAACAAACCTTGTTCTAAATTGTCATATCAACCTTCTTAAACTGGATTCACCATTGTAACACAAAAAGGTTTTTATCTTACATACTGTACAAAACAAAAAATTTAAATACATGATCCTTACACTTTAGGAGTTTATAATCTAAAACTGACAGATGCAGGCACAAATATCACAGCAAGACAAATGCAATGTTAAGAGATAACTTGACTACCTTCTCACTATCATCCAGTCCCCAAAACGCCTTCAATTTTAGTTCATACCTGGAGATGCTTAGCCCAGAACAGAATAGCAGATTCACTGATGGTCAGGGTAGTTAGTATTTTATCCAATTTTCATATTTTCATTTTGATCTTGGTTTGCTAAGGTTTTCTGCATTATAAAGCAATGTGGATTAGAAACACCTATACTACTATCATTTTTAGTAAGAACTATAGCACCTACCATTCACTAAGCACTTACTATTTGACTCATCTTCTACTGAACACTACATTATCTTATTTCATTTTCACTACAACCCAAGGTATCTATTATTATTATTCTCATTTTACAGACTAGATACTAAGGCTCAGAAAGGCTGCTTTGCTTGAGTTCCCATAGCTAGTAAGTGGTGGAATGGAGATGCACATTCCTAACCTTATTGATACTAACAACAACAGTATCTGTAGACATAGTGGAATTTACTGTCACCTTCCTGATCAATAACCTTGAAACGGCTAGGTTTCTATTGTTAACAAGGCACAGGTAACATTGTTTGTTTTTGGTAAAAGCGTCAATGCAATTGTGATGTTAAAAATAGTGTGACATCACCAAAAGCGGCAGAGTATGGAATGCCAAAAATGTGCACCTCTACTAAGGCAATGATTACGCTGTCAAAAACTGACAGAAACAACTTCATTAGAACTTTGTAATCCAATAAAAACAACCTATAATAACGAGGGAGAACGTAATGAAGAAAGAAGTTGCTAAATTTCAGTAGAGTGTGTTATGCATTTGTGCATCCTCACCTACCATCCTCCATTCCCCAGATCAGCGGCAGCCATGGGGATGGATGGTATCTCTCATTCCTGGTATGACTTGATGGTACCAGAGGAAGAGATATGGGCCTTGTTCAAATTAAAGATGAAAGATCTCATATCGGAAGAGCATATAGAGTGCCAAGAGAAAAATAACAAAAAAAATCTAGACATATTCATAACAGAATTTTGGAATATCAAAGTGAAAGAATATATTCTAAAAGAATCCTGAAAGAATAACAAAAGTAAAAAAAAACAGATTAGCATCAGACTTTTCAACAAATTAGACTGAATGCAAAAAGACAATGGAGTAGGATTTTCAGAGCATTGAAGGAAAAGAATGTCACACCTAGAGTTTTGTATACAACTAAACTGTCTTTCAAATATGATGGCATTCTGGGCACAGAATTTGGTTTGCACTCCCATATTCACTGCAGCATTATTCACAACAGCAAAAATGTGGAAACAACCTAAATGTCCATCAATGTATGGATAAAGAAAATGTAGTAAATACATACAATGGAATATTTTTTATCCTGTCATGTGTGGCAACATGGATGAACCTGGGGGATATCATGCTAAGTGGAATAATCCACTCACAGAAGGATAAATACTGCATGGTTCCAATTAGAATATGTATCTAAAGTAGTCAAACTCATAGAGGCAGAAAGTAGAATGTTGGTTGCCAGGGGTTGGGGGGAGGAGGAAATGGGAAATTGCTGTTCAATAGGTATAAAAGGTTCAGTTATGCAAAGTGAAAAAGTCCTAGAGATTTCCTGTAAAACCTTGTGCTTAAAGTTAACAATCTTGTACTGCACACTTAGAAACTTGTTAAGACGGCAGATCTCAAGCTGTTTTTTACCACAATAAGGAAAAAAAGTTAAAATTCATTTGATGAAGAAGATGACAGAGCAGTGAAAGCATAATATTTTCATCTTCTTGAATTCTCACATTCCAAACAGAATAACTACACAAAACCAAGAACAGAACTTATGAACAATATTTACAACAAAATTAGGACATAAGAAATCCCCTTGAACCTCAAAATATAAGCACAAGGAGAGAAACCACCAACAGCCACATGATCTGCATGGTATCAGAATTTGTGTGGTAATAAGCAGAGGCCATAGTCATACTTGAGACTAGGAGAAAACCCATATAGTACTCACTGGAAAACACAGTGGCCAAATTAGGAACAGTAGGTGAAAATGGAAAGGCTTTTGTCCATTCCAATAGTGGATGAATGCAAGGGATCTGGGATAATAAGTTCTGAAGGAGCTGGAGCAGTCTAATCTAAAGAACTCTCAAAATTGACCAACAAAGGCTCCCTTTCAGGACACAATGAGGAGAAACTGCTGGAAGTGGAATTAAAATTGGGCAGGGCAAGGACAATAGAAACAAAAGAAAAGAAGGCCTAGATAAAAGTAAGGAAGGGGAAGAGAGACAGAGTATCGCTGAAAACAGCACAAAAGGGAGCTCTATGACGTTAGAAAAGCTAGCGTAAGTCACCCTCCATCTAAAAGATCAGGTAAAGTCATTTCACATAAAAATAAGCAACAGAAAACTATCAAGATTAAACTCTGTACAAAGTTAGCATAAGAAATACAAAATAATGAACAGAATGATAGTGCTATAGACAAGAAAAGCACAACAAAAAGACATGCTTATAAAACAGATCAAAAGTATAAATTATCTCAAAATAAGCTAGAAATTAAGAAAAAGACACAATATATAAAAGAATATAAATGAAAATAGGGTAAACTCAGAAATAAGATGAGAGAACTCAAGAAAGAATTAGAAATAAAAGGAAACATATTTTAGAAATAAAGCCCAAATTACAAGAACAAACACACAAGGGCAAATAAGCTCAACAAACAATGTCTTAAGAAAAGCAGAAGGTGAGAAGGAAGAAAATGCTAATAACCAAAATAAACGAGGGGCGGGCTCCATGGCTGAGTGGTTAAGTTCGCATGCTCCACTTCGGCGGCCCAGGGTTTCACTGGTTTGGATCCCGGGCGCGGACATGACACCACTCATCAAGTCATGCTGAGGTGGCATCCCACATAGCACAACCATAGGCACTCACAACTAGCATATACAACTATGTACTGGGGGCTTTGGGTAGAAGAAGATTGGCAACAGATGTTACTTCAGGTGTGAAAAAAATAAAATGAAATAAATGAATGAGACAAAAAAGGATTCAAGAGAAAGTGATATAATTGAAGACAGGAAAAGAAGATACAGCATATGAATAACAGATGGTCCTCAAGAAGAAAATTAAAATGCATTTCCCAGTTTCAAAACTTAATACAAAACTAAAGTAATTAAGACAAGGGGATACTAGCATAAAGACAGAAATATAGATCAATGGAACAAAATTAAGAGTCCAGAAATGAACCAATACATTTACTGTCAATTGACTTTTGACAAGGGTGTCAAGAAAAAAAAATAGAAGAAAGTCTACCCTCTCACAAATGGTCTTGGAGCAACTGGATATCCACATGTAAAAGAATGAATCAGGGGCTGGCCTGGTGCTGCAGCAGTTAAGTTCGCACGTTCTGCTTCTCGGCAGCCCGGGGTTCACCGGCTCAGATCCCAGGTTTGGATAGGGCACCACTTGGCAAAAAGCCACGCTGTGGCAGGCGTCCCACGTATAAAGGGGAGGAAGATGGGCATGGATGCTGGCTCAGGGCCAGTCTTCCTCAGCAAATGAAGAGGATTGGCAGTAGTTAGCACAAGGCTAATCTTCCTCAAAAAAAACCAACCTCACAATGGATTGATTACCAAATTATAAGAATATGAATTACAAGGAAAACAAAAGAAACATAGAAACATAGAAAACTTAGAAGAAAACATACAGAGAAGTTTTTATTTTTGCTTTTGTTGCCTGTGCTTTTGGTATCACATCCAAAAAATCTTCACCAAGACCAAGGTCAAGGAACTTTCTCTCATGTTTTCATCTAAGAATTTTATGGTGTCAGGTCTTAAGTCTTTAAGCCGTTTTGAGTTGACTTTTGTGTACGGTGTAAGAGAAGGGTCCTATTTCATCCTTTTGCATGTGGATACCCAGTTTTCCCAACACTATTTACTTTTTTTTTTAAAGACGACTTTATTTTTTTTGCTGAGGAAGATTCTCCTGAGCTAACATTGGTTGCCAATGTTCCTCTTTTTGTATGTGAGCCACCACCACAGCATGGCCACTGACAGATGAGTGGTATAGGACCACACCCAGGAACAGAACCTGGGCCGCCAAAGCAAAGCATGCTGAACTTAACCATTAGGCCACCAGGGCTGGCCCCAACACCACTTATTGAAGAGATTATCTTTTCCCCATTGTGTATCTTTGGCACCTTTGTTAAGGGTAGTTGACCATATATGCCTATTTCTAGGCTCTCAATCCTGTTCCATTGTTCTATACGCCTGGTTTTATGCCAGTACCACAATGTTTTGACTACTATAGCTTTGTAATAAAATTTTAAAACAATCAAGAGAAGGGGCGGAGCAAAATGGCAGGGTGAGCTGACCCGGGATTCTCTCCCCTCCAAAATACAACAAAGGATTGGAAGAACCGAATTTCAGAGAATAAACATAATGCCAGCTCGTTAGAGACCTACAATACCAAGAAGGCGGAGATCATAAACCCTACTTACAGCCTCGGAGGCACTGGAACGGTAGGAGAGAACATCGCTCCCTTCCCTAGAGTCTGCGATCGCTGCAGTGCGAGTCGGGAAGGAGCGGGGGAGGGGCCGCGCGACCGGGGGATCATCCAGGACTCCTGCCCTGGTTCAGTGGAAACCTGCTGATGGGGGGAAAGCTTCCAGCCGTGAGGACCCCATAAACCAAGGGCCTTGGGAGACCAGAGAACAGAACTGATCTGAACCCAGACTGGCATGTGTGACTAACGGCCCCCCCCCCCCCAGGCAAAGCCAGTGGGCGCAGCAATCTTGCCCTAAGTTGGAGAGCTCATAACACGTGGCTCTCAACCCCCATCTAGTGGCGACAGGCTGTAACTGCAACCAGATTCTACCACCATGCAAAAAAACCACTCCTCTACCATCCAGCAATTTATAAAAGCCCCAGACCAGAAGGAAAACAAGAAAAACATAGAATTAAGTCCTGAGGACTTGGAATTAGGTAAACTAAGTGATAATGAGTTCAGAGCAGCTATAATCAAAAAACTCAATGAGGTAGAGAGAGAGATAGAGAAACAAGCCGAGTTCTGGAGTTACTTCACAAGAGAGTTTGAAAGCATAAAGAAGAATCAAACAGAATTACTTGAGATGAAAAACACAATGGACCAGATAAAACAGAATACGGATTCCCTGGATGCCCATGTAGAGACCATAGAAGAGCAAATTAACATAATTGAAGATAGACAGGCTGAATGGCTCCAGACAGAGGAAGAAAGAGAACTAAGAATTTAAAAAAATGAGGAAAATCTCCGAGAGATAATGGATTCAATGAGGAGTAAGAACATAAGGATCATAGGAATTCCCAAGAGTATGGAAAAGGAAAATGGAGCAGAAACTGTGCTTAACGAAATTATTGAAGAGAACTTCCCAAATCTAGGGATCAACGGAGAAATGTGTGTAGAGGAGGGTTTTAGATCTCCTGGATTTGTCAATGTAAAGAGAGCTACGCCAAGGCACATAGTAGTAAAATTGGCAAAAAGGAAAGATAAGGAAAAAATACTCAGGGAAGTAACAAAAAAAAAGAGAATAACCTATAAAGGAGCCCCTATCAGACTGTCAGCGGATTTCTCTACAGAAACCCTACAAGCTAGGAGAGAATGGAGTGACATAATCAAAGCTTTAAAGGATAAAAATCTTCAGCCAAGAATACTCTATCCAGCAAGAATTTCCTTCAGATATGAGGGAGAAATTAAATCTTTTCCAGACAAACAAAAGTTAAGGGGATTTGTAACCAAAAGCCCTCCATTACAAGAAATCCTCAAGAAGGCTCTCATACCTGAAAAAAGAAAAAAGGGAGAAAGGGGACACAATCCACAGACTAGAGAGACCGATGGATAGAACCAGAACAGGATAGCAATTATTCAATTATAGCATTAGGGTAAAGGTAAGGAAACTACGAAAGCAAGGACGATCTTATCACTCTAACTACAAATTAATAAGACGAGTTGGAATAAAAAATGAAAATAATTATTTAGGAGGGGAAGAGCAAAGGGTCTAAATCAGTATTGGGCAAGTAAGAGACCACCAGAGAATAGACTATATTATACATGAGATTCTAAATACAAACGTCAAGGTAGACACTAAAATAAAGTACAGAACAGAGTCACAAATCATAAATAAGGAAAAATCTAAGAAACCTAGCATAAGAAATTGCAGTATTAAATGGGTAGCTTAAAGCAAACAGGGAAAGAAACGCAGGAAAGCAAGATAATGAGTGACAGATTAACAGCATTAAGTCCACATGCATCAATAATCACACTCAATGGAAATGGATTGAACTCTCCAATAAAAAGACACAGAGTGGCAAAATGGATTAAAGAACATGATCCAACAATTTGTTGCCTCCAGGAAATACACCTCAGCCCCAAGGACAAACACAGACTCAGGGTGAAGGGGTGGAGGACAATACTTCAAGCAAATAGCAAGGAAAAGAAGGCAGGTGTTGCAATTCTTATATCAGACCAAGTGGATTTCAAAATAAGACAGGTAAAGAGAGACACAGAGGGACAATATATGATGATCAAAGGGACACTTCATCAAGAAGAAATAACGCTTATAAATATCTATGCACCCAACACAGGAGCACCAAGATTCGTAAAGCAACTATTAACAGACCTAAAGGAAGATGTTAAAAACAACACAATAATAGTAGGAGACCTCAACACCCCACTCACATCAATGGACAGATCATCCAGACAGAAAATCAACAAGGAAATGGTGGAGCTAAATAAAAAACTAAAACAATTGGACTTTATAGACATATATAGATCACTTCACCCTGAAAGAGCTGAATACACATTCTTCTCAAGGGCACATGGAACATTCTCAAGGATAGACCATATGTTGGGAAACAAGGCAAACCTCTACAAATTTAAAAAAATTGAAACAATAACAAGCATCTTCTCCAATCATAGTGCTATAAGGCTAGAAATTAATTACAAGATAAAAGCTGAGAAAGGCACAAAGATGTGGAGACTAAACAACACACTATTGAACAAGCAATGGATCATTGAAGAAATTAAAGAAGAAATCAAAAAATACCTGGAAACAAATGAAAATGATAGCATGCCATACCAACTCATATGGGATACAGCAAAAGCTGTATTAAGAGGAAAATTCATCGCAATACAGGCACATCTTAACAAACAAGAAAAATCCCAAATAAGCAACCTTAAAGCACACCTAACTAAACTAGAGAAAAAAGAACAAATGAAGCCCAAAATCAGCAGAAGGAGAAAAATAATAAAAATCAGAGCAGAAATAAATACTATTGAAACGAAAAAGGCAGTAGAAAGGATCAATGAGACAAAGAGCTGGTTTTTTGAGAAGATAAATAAAATTGACAAACCACTAGCCAGACGTACAAAGAAAACAAGGGAGAAAGCCGAAATAAACAAAATCAGAAATGAGCGAGGAGAAATAACAGCAGACTCTGCAGAAATACAACAGATTATAAGAGAATATTACAAAAAACTATATGCCAACAGAATGGATAACCTAGAGGAAATGGATAAATTCTTGGACTCCTACAATCTCCCAAAGCTCACTCAAGAAGAGGCAGACAATTGGAACAGACCAATCACAAGGAAAGAGATTGAAACAGCAATCAAAAGCATCCCAAAGAATAAAACCCCAGGACCAGATGGCTTTCCTGGGGAATTCTACCAAACTTTCAGAGAGGATTTAATACCTATCCTTTTCAAGCTATTCCAAAAAATTAGGGAAGATGGAACACTTCCTAACACATTCTATGAGGCCAACATCACGCTGATACCAAAACCTGACAAGGACACCACGAAAAAAGAGAACTACAAGCCAATATCACTGATGAACATAGATGCAAAAATTCTAAACAAAATTTTGGCAACCAGAATTCAGCAATTCATCAAAAGGATCATACATCATGATCAGGTGGGATTCATACCAGGGACACAGGGATGGTTCAACATCCGCAAATCGATCAACGTGATACACCACATCAACAAACTGAGGAATAAAAACCACATGATCATCTCAATAGATGCAGAGAAGGCATTTGACAAGATCCAACAGCCATTTATGATAAAAACTCTGAACAAAATGGGCATAGAAGGAAACTACCTCAACATAATAAAGGCCATATATGAAAAACCCATAGCCAACATCATACTCAACGGGCAAAAACTGAACCCCATCCCCCTGAAAACAGGAACGAGACAAGGATGCCCTCTATCACCACTCTTATTTAACATAGTACTGGAGGTCCTGGCCAGAGCAATCAGGCAAGAAAAAGGAATAAAAGGAATCCAAATAGGGAGGGAAGAAGTGAAACTCTCGCCGTTTGCAGACGACATGATCTTATATATAGAAAACCCCAAAGAATCCATTGGAAAACTGTTAGAAGTAATCAACAACTACAGCAAAGTTGCAGGGTATAAAATCAATTTGCATAAATCAGTAGCATTTCTATACTCCAGTAATGAACCAACAGAAAAAGAACTCAAGAACACAATACCACTCACAATCGCAACAAGAAGAATAAAATACCTTGGGGTAAATTTAACTAAGGAAGTGAAGGACCTATATAATGAAAATTACAAGGCCTTTCTGAGAGAATTGGATGATGACATAAGGAGATGGAAAGACATTCCATGTACATGGATTGGAAGAATAAACATAGTTAAAATGTCCGTTCTACCTAAAGCAATCTACAGATTCAATGCCATCCCAATCAGAATCCCAATGACATTCTTTACAGAATTAGAACAAAGAATCCTAAAATTCATATGGGGCAACAAAAGACCCCGAATTTCTAAAGCAATCCTGAGAAAAAAGAACAAAATGGGAGGCATCACAATCTCTGACTTCAAAACTTACAATAAAGCTACAGTAATCAAAACAGCATGGTACTGGTACAAAAACAGGTGCACAGATCAATGGAACAGAATTGAAAGCCCAGAAATAAAACCACACATCTACGGACAGCTTATCTTTGACAAAGGAGCTGAGGGCATACAATGGAGAAAAGAAAGTCTTTTCAACAAATGGTGCTGGGAAAACTGGAAAGCCACATGTAAAAGAATGGAAATTGACCATTCTTTCTCACCATTCACCAAAATAAACTCAAAATGGATAAAAGACCTAAAGGTGAGACCTGAAACCATAAGGCTTCCGGAAGAAAACGTAGGCAGTACACTCTTTGACATCAGTATTAAAAGGACCTTTTTGGACACCATGCCTTCTCAGAGAAGGGAAACAACAGAAAGAATAAACAAATGGGACTTCATCAGACTAAAGAGCTTCTTCAAGGCAAATGAAAACAGGATTGAAACAAAAAAACAACCCACTAACTGGGAAAAAATATTTGCAAGTCATATATCTGACAAAGGCTTAATATCCATAATATATAAAGAACTCTCAAACTCAACAACAAAACATCAAACAACCCAATCAAAAAATGGGCTGGAGACATGAACAGACATTTCTCCAAAGACACACTGATGGCCAATAGGCACATGAAAAGATGCTCATCATCGCTGATCATCAGGGAAATGCAAATCAAAACTACACTAAGATATCACCTTACACCCGTTAGAATGACAAAACTATCTAAAACTAATAGTAACAAATGTTGGAGAGGTTGCGGAGAAAAAGGAACCCTCACACACTGCTGGTGGGAATGCAAACTGGTGCAGCCACTATGGAAAACAGTATGGAGATTCCTCAAAAAATTAAAAATAGAACTACCATACGATCCAGCCATCCCACTACTGGGTATTTATCCAAAGAGCTTGAAGTCAGCAATCCCAAAAGTCCTATGCACCCCAATGTTTATTGCAGCATTATTTACAATAGCCAAGACGTGGAAGCAACCTAAGTGCCCAGCAACAGACGAATGGATAAAGAAGATGTGGTACATATATACAATGGAATACTACTCAGCTGCAAAACAGAACAAAATCATCCCATTTGCAATAACATGGATGGACCTTGAGGGAATTACGTTAAGTGAAATAAGTCAGCGAGAGAAGGATAATCTGTGTATGACTCCACTCATACGAGGAATTTAAAATTATGGACTAAGAACAGTTTAGTGGATACCAGGGGAAAGGTGGGGTGGGGGGTGGGCACAAAGGGTGAAGTGGTGCACCTACAATATGACTGACAAACATTAATGTACAAGTGAAATTTCACAAGATTGTAACCTATCATTAACTCAATAAAAAAAATTTTAAATCAGGAAGTGTGTGATGACTGCAGCTTAGTTCTTGCTCAAGATTGCTTTCGCTATTCAGGGTCCTCTGTGGTTCCATATGAATTTTAGATTGTTTTTTCTACTTCTGTGAAAAATGCCTTGGAATGTTAATAGATATTGCATTGAATCTGTTGATTGCTTTAGGCAGTACGGATATTTTAACAATATTAACTCTTCCAATATATAGACATGAGATATCTTTCCACTTACTTGTGCCTTCTTCAATTTCCTTCATTAATGTCTAGTAGTTTTCGGTGTACAGATCTTTCACATCCTTTGTTAATTGTTTTCTTAAGTATTTTATTCAGTTTGATGCTATTATAAAAAGGATTGTTTTCTTAATTGCTTTTTCAGACAGTTCATTGTTAATGTACAAAAACACAACTGAGTTGTCTATGTACATTTTGCATCCTTCAACTTTACTAAATTCATTTATTAGTTTTAACAGTTTTTTGGTGACGTCTAGGGTTTTCTATATATAAGATCATGTCATCTGCACACAGAGACAATTTTACTTCTTCCTTTCCAATTTAGGATGCCTCTTACTTCATTATTTTAACAAAATGCTCTGGCTAGGACTTCCAGTATTATGCTGAATAAAAGTGGTGAGGGTGGGCACCTTGTCTTGTTCCTGATCTTAAAGGAAAAGCTTTCTGCTTTTCATTGTTGAATATGATGTTAACTGTGGGCTTGTCATACTGTAGGCCTTTACTATGTTGAGGTATATTCCTTCTATACCTAATTTTTTCAAAGTCTTTTTTTTATCATGAAAGGATGCTGAATTTTGCCTAATGCTTTTTCTGCATCATTGGACATGATCATATGATTCTTATCCTTCATTCTGTTGATGTGGTGTACCACTTTCATTAATTTGCAGCCAAAGAGCCAGGGTCTGGAGCACGAGCGTGTGCAAAACGGTCACAGTTCTGAGGTCTGGGGCATGCATACACCACAGTGGCTCCTTCTTGTGAGGGAGGGGGCAGCAGTGTCTCACTCTCTGGGAGGGGGATCCATGGTGGTGATAGCTATTGGTTACTTCAGTGGCAAAAGCTGCTCCAAGTGTCTTCAGCAGAGGAGGCCACTAGGGTCTGCATGGGAAATACTACAAGAGCCTCAGCTGTGAAAGCTGCAGGGAGGTCACGGCTGTTGCAGGGCTGTTGAGGTCCTCAGAGGTAAAGTCTGCTGGGGTCCTCTGCAGGGCAGGCCACTGGGGATGGCGGTATCACCGGCCATGTGGTTGACACCAATAGCCCCATCCTTCTTTGTTCTAAAGCCTCTCCAGACGTCTCAACTATGCCCATCTCCCCAGCAATCCCTTCTGTGCAGCTATTCTGTGTGTTTTGTTTCTTTTTTCCTCTTCTGTGTTGCTATAGTTTGCTATATACTTGCTATAGTTTTCAATTGGACTCTGGAGCCCTCCCCAGAGCTTTTTTTCTTCATAGGTAGGTGTCCAATTGCTACTTTTTATGGGGGTCAGAAAGCTGGTATCACCTACTCCATCATTTTCCTGACATCTCCCTGGGCATGAACCTTTTTTAAGGTTTTGATCCATTTGGCAAACTGCCCTCCAGAAATGCTGTGCCAACTTACATTCGCAAAAGCACTGCATAAGAATCATTTCACTGCAGGAACACTGGTGTGTATATGTATGTATTTACTATTGTCAACTGAACAGAATGTAAAATATTTGGTTGTTGTTAATAACTCATATTTCTTTTTTTTCTGAATTTGAGCATCTTTTCATATACTTATTGACTATTCATCTAATATCTCTTTTTCTATGAATGGCCTGTTCACCTCTTTATCTATCTTTCAATTGGGCTTTTGGCCTTTAAGATAAAATTCATTTGTATGAGTTCTTTATATGTTATAGCTATCAACTCTTTATTGGCTTATGTTACAAAAATTGATCTTTTTTATGTCATCCTTGAGAAAGAAATATGTATTTTTACATATTAAATTTACCCGTTTCATTTGTTTATTCTTTTGCTCTTATACTTAGAGAGCTCATTCTTACCCTGGGAGTAGATAAATGATCATATCATTTCTTTTCATTGATTTAAGGTTCGATTTTATAATATTTAATCATTAATCCATTCAGTTTATTTTTGTATATGATATTAAGTAAAGATTTAGGTCTTTTTTTCCCCTGATTTAAAATTTAAGGAATTTGTCAAACACTAAATTTATATTTAGGTCTGTTTCAACATTTGTTATTTGCTCTCATTAATCTCTGTCTACTCATATGCTAGTACCATACGCTTTAATTTATATACAGTCTAATATCTAGCAGAATAAGTTTCTCCCTTCAAAAATGCATGCAGTACTCTTTCTCCAAAATCTTCTTGGCTTTTCTCACCAGTTTATTCTTCCGGAAAAACTATGAAAATAATTTTGTGAAAGTCTCCTCAAAAATTCTTGTGACGATTTTGATTGGAATTCCATTAAAGCTATTAATTAATTTGGGGAGAATCAACATCAGTGTAATATTGAATATTCTAGTATATTTATCCATCTATTCAAATTGTCTTTTACTATCCTTGGTAACAATTGTTAGCTTTGGTCATAAGGGTCTTAAACAGTCTGTATAAATTTATTCCTAATGTGTGTATGTACTGGTGATATTGTGAGGTCTGGGGCATGCGTGCACAATAGCAGCTCCTTCTTGTAAGGGAGGGGGCAGCAGTGTCTCACTCTCTGGGAGGGGGAGGTCCATGGTGGTGATGGCTGTTGGTTACCTCAGTGGCAAAAGCTGCCCCACTGTCTTCAGCAGAGGAGGCCACTAGGGTCTGCATGGAAAAACACTACACGAGCCTCAGCTGTGAAAGCTGCAGGGAGGTCATGGCTGTTGTAGGGCTGTTGAGGTCCTCAGAGGTAAAGTCTGCTGAGGTCCTCTGCAGGGCAGGCCACTGGGGACAGCTGTATCACCAGCCCATTATACTTTCTGTATATCTAGGGCATCTTCACAATGCATGAAAGTATGTAGAACTGGTGTACCAGTCTGTACAATCATGTACTTACAGATTAAAAGCTTATATGTAGACATTTGCCCAGATATTATCTGTCAGAATCACTTAAGGAGTTTTTAAAGAATACATTCTTCCCCGACTCCTACCACAAGCCAACCTTCCTTCTTGAAACATTTGCCTACCTCATAAGTATCTAAGAATAAGTTTCTATGATTATTAAGATTATTGTCTTCTGAACACAACCAACAAGGTCTTGTATACTTATGCTCCCACTTACCTCTCCAGCTTTATCTTGTAGCATCTTACCATGTGCTCCTCTACTCCCTTATTACCACACGGCTTCCCTCAGCATGAAACTCTCTTCCTTTTCTTCTTTGCCTAGTTAACTCCTAGGCATCCTTCAGATCTCAGCTTAGAGGTAATTACTGCACCAAAGCCTTCCCTAACTTCCCTGATAAGGTCAAATCTCCATACTAGAGAGTATCATGGCAGCACCCATCTCTCAGTATAGCACTTGTCACATTTCCAATTTTGCATTTTAATTTTCTGTCATCATTTAATGTCTGTATCCCTATCTCCCCGTCCATTTGCCCCATGAATGGAAGGACTAAGTCTGTTTCCCCCATGACCCAGAGCCTACCACACTTCCTGGCACTCAATGTAGTCTTTCTATGAGTAACTGCCAAATAAACAGTTAAAATAATAAACAGCAAATCTGAGGTAATTTGATATTTTTGTTACTAACAACTCTCGTTCAAAATTGGCTCAGCCTTTCCATTGGTTTTGAACGTCCTGAGACATAAGAAGCCCAGGAAAAAAAAAAGAATGACAGTTTCATATATTCCTGAATTTCTCTCTGAATTTTCCTCTCTAAATAGTCCTTATACGTGAATCCCAAGAAGAGTTGAGCAAGGGTTAATATACATAATAAAAGTATGCTGAAGTGAATTGAATAAGAAAATCCTAAAATGATACAGTGCAACAGTCTACTAGAATTTAGGAGATCATTATCTCTTTATGCTATCAGGCATGTGATTCTTCAGTTTCTCATTTGTAAGATTAGCATAATGAAGTAGATTACCCCTAAAGTCTATTTGAATGCTAATATCCAATGAATCTATGACCCATGTGTAATTACTTCATGTACTTAAAAAGCAACTGCCTTTCAAGGGAAAACAGGATTGAAACAAAAAAACAACCCACCAATTGGGAAAAAATATTTGCAAGTCATATATCTGACAAACGGTTAATCTCCATAATATATAAAGAACTCACACAACTCAACAACAAAAAATCAAACAACTCGATCAAAAAATGGGCAGGGGACAAGAACAGACATTTCTCCAAAGATGGTCAATAGGCACATGAAAAGATGCTCATCATCACTGATCATCCGGGAAATGCAAATCAAAACTACACTAAGATATCACCTTACACCCATCAGAATGGCAAAAATAACCAAAACAAAAAGTAACACATGTTGGAGAGGTTGTGGAGAAAAAGGAACCATCATACACTGTTGGTGGGAATGCAAACTGGTGCAGCCACTATGGAAAACAGTATGGAGATTTCTCAAAAAATTAAAAATAGAAATATCATACAACCCACACATACCACTACTGGGTATCTATCCAAAGAACTTGAAATCAGCAATTCCAAAAGTCCTATGCACTCCTATCTTCACTGCAGAATTATTTACAATAACCAAGACGTGGAAGCAACCTAAGTGCCCATCAACTGATAACTGGATAAAGAAGATATGGTATGTGTGTGTGTGTATATATATATATATATATATATACACACACACACACACATATACATACAATACAATACTACTCAGCCATAAAAAAAGACAAAATCATCCCATTCACAACAACATGGACGGATCTTGAGGGTATTATGTTAAGTGAAATAAGCCAGATAGAGAAAGACAATCTCTGTATGACTCCACTCATATGTGGAAGTTAAACATGCAGACAAAGAGAACAGATTAGTGGTTACCAGGGGAAAGGGGGGGTGGGAAGTGGGCACAAAGGGTGAAGTGGTGCACCTACAACACGACTGACAAACAATAATGTACAACTGAAATTTCACAAGGTTGTAAACTATCATAATCTCAATAAAAAGTTAAAAAAAGTGAGAAGTGAAAAAAGAAAAGCAACTGCCTTTGCTGGCAATTAAAACGTTAACTAAGAGTCATTTGACATGTCTCTGAAAAGTAAACAAAGTTTACTTAAATGAAATTTGGGTAGAATACAATATTTGGCCTTCCCATATGACTATCACTGAAACTTGTCTTCTATTCACTGAAATTTTATAAAGTAAAAATCTTACATGAAGTTCTTATGCAATTTCAAACACTAATAAATCAAAATTGAAAGTAAGCTTATTAAAAGACAACTACATTACATAACTGTATGTTTTCAGCCCATGTAATGAAATTAAATATATTAAGATAGTGTCTTATGACTAATCACTTGAAAACCACACTAGCTCTAAAAAAGACGTTATCACTATTCAGAGAGTTTTTCTATCATATGTGCCAACCTAAATTATTAAAGTATGAAAGTTAATGTGAAGGAATTAATAAACATTGATACGGTGATGGCTCAGATACATGTGAGTTTAAATATCAAAAATTTAACTAAGTAGTTTCACAGAAGAGTAAATAGAATAATTAACTTCAGTTTTAACTCCAAGAATATTGGCTAATGAGGTGACAATGGGAAAATGGCAGAGTAGACAGCTCAAAACACCCATCTCGCCACAGAAAGTAAAAAACAATCAGAAATCATCAGAACCAACTTTATCAGAGGGAGTCTGTAGCCAGTAGACTTGTCTTACAAGAAATGCTAAAGGAAATTCAAGTGAAAGAATTCCAGACAGTACCTCAAAGACTACAAAGAAATGAAGATTTCCAGTAAAAGTAACTACATAGGTAAATACGAAAGTTAGTATTATTGTATTTTTGGATTCTAACTCCACGTTTTATTTCCCACCTGACTTAAAAGACAAATGTGGAAAAATATTTATAAATCTGTTAAGGAGCACACAATGTATAAAGATATAATATATGTTAACAACAACATAAAGGGGAGAGAATGCACCTACATGGTAGCAGCATTTTTGTATGCTATTGAAGCTAAATTGGTATTAATTCAAACTAGACTGTTATAAATTTATGATGTTAATTGTAACGCCTATAGTAAACACTGATTTCTAAAAAATAAACACAAAATGAAAAGAGAAGGCAATCAAAATGGTACACCTAAATAATCAACCATATCTGAAAAAGGCAAGATATGAGGGACAAAAATACTAAGTAATGTAGTGAAAACAAATAGAATACAGGCAGAAATTATTCCTAATTAGAAATAATTGTAAAAGTAAATGAATTAAACACTCCAATCAAAAGGCAAGGATTGGCTGAATGGATTAAAAAAACAAATCAACTATATACTATCTCCAAGAGAGAAAATAAAAAAGGGATGACAGGGAAAGGACAGAAAAGATATTTGGTGATGCAAGTAAGCACCAAAAGAGACCCAGAGTGGCAAAACTAGTAACAGACAAAATAGACTTTAAGGAAAAAGTTGTTACAAGGGACAAAGAAGAATATTACATATTGAGAAAATGGTCAATCCAAAACAACCAGACAGAAAATCAATAAGGAAACAAAGGATTTAAACAACACTATAGGCCAATAATCAGAACACTCCACCCAACAAAAGCAGAAAACATACTCTTCCAAAACACGAATGGAACATTCTCCAGGATAGGCCACAAGTTCAGTCACAACAAGACTTAAAAAACTTAAGAAGACGAAACTCATATTAATTATCTTTTACCACCAAAATCAAATGAAACTAGAAATCAACAGGAAAAGGAAAATTGGAAAATCCAGACATGAGGAAATCACATAACACATTGTTAAACAACCAACAATTCAAAGAAGAAATCAAAAGGGAAATTAGAACATATCTTGAGACAAATAAAAATAAAAACAAAACCACAACATACCAAAACTTAAGAGATGCAGCAAAATCAATACTAAGAAGGAAATTTATAGCTGTAAATGCTAACATTGAAAAAGAACTCAAATCAACCACTCAACTTTGTATCTCAAGGAACCAGAAAGAGAAGAACAAACTACACCCAAAGCTAATGAAAGGAAAAAAACAATAAAGATTAGAGCAGAGATTTAAAAATCGAGAAGAGAAAAACAACAGGAAAAAAATAAATTAAACTGAGTTAGTTTTTTGAAAATATGAACAAAACTAAAAAACCCTCAGACTAGGTAAGAAAAAAAGAAAGAAGATTCAAATAAATAAAATGAGAAACAAAGGAGGGAACATTGCAATTGATGGTACAAAAATAAAAAAGATTACAGGAGAATATTATGAACAATAATATGCAAACAGATTGAACAATCTATAGGAAACAGACAAATTCTTACAAACGTAAAAACTACCAAGACTGAATCCTAAAGAAATAAAAAATATGAACAGACCTATCACTTACTAAGAAGACTGAATCAGTAATCAAAAATCTCCCAAAAAAGAAAAGTCCAGGATAAGATGACTGCATGGGAGAACTCTACCAAATATTTAAAGAAGAATTGATACTAATCCTCCTCAAACTCTTCCAAAATATTGCAGAGGAGGGAATACTTTGAAACTTATCCTATGAGGCCACCATGACCCTGATAACAAAATCAGACAAAGATACTAGAAGAAAAGGAAACTACAGATGAATATCCCTGATGAATACTGATGCAAAAATTCTCAACAAAATACTAGAAAATCTAATTCTAAACAACACATTAAAATGAGTATACAACATGACTAAGTAAGGAATCATTCTTAGCATGCCAGGAAGGTTCAACATATGAAAACCAGTGTAATACACCACATTAATGGAATGAAGGATAAAAACCACATGACCATATAAATTGATACAGAAAAAGCATCTGATAATATTCAGTAATCTTTCAGGATAAAGACATTGAAAAATCTAGGAAAATAGGATAACTACCTCAACATAATAAAGTTCATACATGAAAAGACTACAGCTAACATCATACACAAGAAGGAAAAGACTGAAAGATTTTTTCTAAGATCAGGAACAAAGCAAGGCATCCACTTTCACCATTACTATTCAACATAGTACTGGACACCCTAGTCACAGTAATTAGACAAACATCAAACAAAAAAGAAATAAACGGTATCCAAAATGGACAAGGAAGAAGTAAAATTTGCTCTGCACATGACGTAATTTTAAATGAAGAAAACCCTAAAGATTCTTAAAATAAATTGCTAGAACTAATAAAAGAATTTAGCAATGTTGCAGGATGAAAAATCAACATGAAAAAACAATTGTTTCTATAAACTAAAAGCGAACATTACAAAAAGAATCCCATTTAAATAGTATCAAAAATAATAAAGTAATTAGAAATAAACTTAACCAAGGAGGCAAAAGACTTCTACTCTGAAAACTACAAAATGTTGCAGAAAAAAAAAAGACAGGAATAAATGGAAAGACATCTCGTATTCATGGATTGGAAGACAACATTGTTTAAAAAAATCCATACTATCCATAGCTATCTACAGATTCAATGCAATCCCAATCAAAATCCCGATGGCACTTCTTGCACAAATAGAAAAAACATCCTAAAATTCATATGGAAACCCAAGGGTCCCAGAAAAGCCACAACAATCTTGAAAAAGAAAACGGAAAGTTGGAGGCCTCACACTTCCTGATTTCAAAACATATCACAAAGCAACAGCAATCAAAACAGTATGGGACTGGCATAACAACAGACATATAGATCAACAGAACATAATACAGAGCCAGGAAATATAATCCTGCCCACATGGCAAAATGATCTTCAACACGAGTGCCAAGACCACACAATGAGAGTCTCTTAGACAAATGGTAAGGGTAAATTGGATATTCACACGCAAAAGAATGAAGCTAGACTCTTACCTTACACCATACACAAAATTCAAAGTGGATTAAAGATCTATTTATTTATTTATTTATTTTGAGGAAGATTAGCCCTGTGCTAACTGCTGCCAATCCTCCTCTTTTTGCTGAGGAAGACTGGCCCTGAGCTAACATCCGTGCCCTTCTTCCTCTACTTTATGCAGGACGCCTACCACAGCATGGCTTGCCAAGCTGTGTTGTGTCCACACCCAGGATCCGAACCGGTGAACCCTGGGCCGCTGAAGCAGAACGTGTGCACTTAACTGCTGTGCCACTGGGCCAGCCCCTGGATTAAAGATCTAAACATAAGTAAAAAACTATAAAACTTCAAAAAGAAAACAGGAAAACATCATGACATTGGATTTGGCAATATTTTCTTGAATAACAATATCAAAAGCACGGGCAACAAAAGCAAAAATACACAAATGGGAGTACATCAAATTTTACAACTTCTGCACATCAAAGGAAACAATCAACAGAGCGAAAATGCAACCTATGGAATGGGAGAAAATACTTTCAAACCATACATCTGATAAGGGGTCAATATCTAAAATATATATACACAACTCATACAACTCAGTAGAAAAAAAATCCAATTTAAAAACGGGCAGAGGAACTGAATAGTCATTTCTCCAGAGAAGACATACAAATAACCAACAGGTACATGAAAAGGTACTCAACATCATTAATCATCAGAGAAATGAAAATCAAAACAACAATGAGGTATCACTTCATATCTGTTAGAATGGTTGTCATCAAAAAGACAGGAGATAACAAGTGTTGACGAGGATGTGGAGAAAAGGGAACCCTTGTGTATTGCTGGTGGGAATGTAAATTGGTGCAGCCACTATGGAAAACAAAATGGAGGCTCCTCAAAAAATTAAAAATAGAACTATCACATGATCCAGCAATTCCACTTCTGGGTATTTATCTGAAGGAAATGAAATCACTATCTTGAAGAGACATCTGCACCACCACATCACTGCAGAATTATTTACAACAGCCATGACATATAAACAACCTAAGTGTCCACTGATGAGTGAGTGTATAAAGAAGTTACAGTATGTATATACAACAGAATATTATTCAGCCATAAAAAAGAAGGAAATCCTGCCATTTGCAACAACATGGAACTTGAGGACACTATGCTAAGTGAAATAACACACATAGAGAAAGACAAATGCTATTTGCTATCACATATATGTAGAATCTAAAAAACCCAACTCAAAAACAGAACACATTGATGGTTGTCAGAGGCAGGGGGTGCGAAGTGTGGAAAACGGGTAAAGGTGATCAAAAGGTGCAAACTTCCTGTTATAAGATAAATAACTTCTGGGAATGTCATATATGGCAGGGTGACATAGTTAACAATACTGTATTACATATTTCAAAGTTACTAAGAGCAAATCTCAAAAGATCTCATCATAAGAAAATAAACTGTAACCATGCGAGGTGACAGATGTTAATTAAACTTACTGTGGTAATCATTTCACAATATTTACATATCAAAAATCATTATTGTATACCTTAAACTAACACATTATATGTCAATTATATCTCAATAAAACTTGAAAAATAAAAACAAAAACAAAAGTAGACTCAGGTATATAGCCACGTAAGATCAAGTCAACTAAAAACCAGGCTAAGTTTTGACATGTTTCTGTGTGAGTGTGCATGTGTAGGGTCAGTGGTTTATTTGGGGTGAATCATAATAATCACCAATGTTATGAACTGATAAACTGAGTAGTGGGATAATTTAACTTGAACCATCCTATTTAAATATTATTAATCAAACTAACATTTTTTGTGAGTATAGGTGGGAAGCTTCCTGAATTAGAAATAATGTTAAACAAATGGTAGGCAATTCAAGTATCACTTGTTTGTATTTAAATTGACCTTACTAAAAAATTTTAAGCAGTTTGCACGTGTCATTTAAGTATTTTTCTCCAGTCTTGTTTGCACTGGTAATTTACTCAGCAAAAGTTTTTTTTATCGTACAAAGGTAATCCTCAGTCCTGCTCTCACCTAGATTTGCCATAAATTCCCAGACAGTGAGACATGGATAAATGTGTTTACTGGGGCAAAAACAGACATTTGTAAAATTTTAGTCCTACTTTCACTCTGGGTTGCCTTTCATTCTTTCATTGACTGATGCGAAGTAGCAAATATTAATTAAAAAAAACAAATTAATTAAATGCCTCTGCATGTCATCCAGAGCCAAGGAGTTACCCCAAGAACGTATGGGGCTCTTGTCAGTCTAGCAGTGCAGGAGACAGACAGCACAGCATGGTGACACAGGAGCCCCAGGAACGTGGAACTCTCTACATCAAAGCTTCAGTGGCTTCTCATCTCTCAGGACAAAATCCAAATGCCTTACCATGTCTTTCAATGCCTTGGTTGACCCACCTTCACCCATGTCTCTGGCCTCAGCTCACTGCTTGCTGGGCTCCTGCAGCCACACCAGCTTCTTTCTGTTCCTCAAACCCCCAGACCCATTGCTGCCTCAGGGGCAGTCATCAATTTGTGTTTTTGGACAGAGGCCTTTATGGAGAGATTTAAGTAAGAGAGCCTGGGCCCACACATGTGCTTCAAGCCATTCACTTATCACCCAGCTGTTGTAGTCAGACTGTCTACTAGGATTCAGCATGTGCCAGGCCCTGTGGTCCCTGTCCCCAAGGACTGATTACTCTGCAAAATATAAAAATATAAATAACTAAAGACAAACATAACCTGAAAGTGAAGGAATGGAAAAAGATATTTCATGCAATTGGTAACCGAAGGAGAGCAAGGATGGTTATATTTACATCAGACAAAACAGATTTTAAGTCTAAAACTGTCTCTAGAGACAAAAAATGTCATTATATAATGATAAAAGTGTTAATTCAGCAGGAGGGTATAATAGTATAAATACATACACACCCAACATCAGAGCACCTAAATATACAAAGCAAATATTGACAGACCTAAACGCAGTATAATAAGGAATAGCACACCAAGACAGAAAATCAATTAAGAAACAGCTGACTCAAACAACACTACAGACCAAATGGACCTAAAAGACATACAGAATTTTCCACACAATGGCAAAAGAATACACATTCTTCTCAAGCTCACACAGAACATTCTCCAGGATAGATTATACGTTAGGTCACAAAACACGTCAACAAATTTAAGAAGCTGGAAATCATTCCAAGTATGTTTTCCAACCACAATGGAACAAAACTAGAAATCATTAATAGCCACAAAACAAGAAAATTTACAAATAGTTGGAAACTAAACAACAAAATCTTGACCAACCATTGTGTCAAATGGAAATCAAAAGGGAATTTAAAAGGTATCTCGAGACAAGCAGAAAAACATAACATACCAAAATTTACGGAATGCAGCAAAAGTAGTAATGACAGGGAAGTTTATAGTGATACATATCTACATTAAAAAAGAAGAAAAATCTCTGCAATAGACTGAATTTTTGCATCCCTCCAAAATTCACACATTAAAACCTAATCCACAATGCAAGGGTATTTGGAGGTGGTGCCTTTGAAAAGTGACCAGGTCGTGAAGGTACAGCCTCATTAATGGAATTAGCGCCTTATGAAAGAGACCCCAGAGAGATGTCTCAGCCATTCCACCATGTAAGGATACAATGAAAAGACAGCCATCTACGAACAAGCAAGTGGGCCCTCACCAGACACTGAATCTCCTGGCGCCTTGATCTTGGACTTCCCAGCTTTCAGAAGTGTGAAAAATAAATTTCTGCTGTTTATAAGCCACCAGTGTATGGTATTTTATTAGAGCAGTCTGAACTAAGATAATCTCAAATAAAAAACCAAATTTTTCACCTCAAGGAAGATAAAGAAGAACAAAGAAACCCAAAGATAGTGGAAAGAAGGAAATAATAAAGAGTAGAGCAGAAATAAATCAAACAGAAAATTAAAAAACAATACAAAAAATCAATGAACCAGGAGTTGATTTTTTAAACAAATAAACAAAATTGACAAGGTTTTTACAAGACTGAGAAAAAAAGCAAGATCCAAATAAATAAAATGAGAAATGAAAGAACAGACAATATAACAGACGCCTCAGAAATATAAAGGATCATAAGGGACTACAGTGAACTATATGCCAAGAATCTAGATAACCTAGGAAGAATGGATAAATTCCTAGAAACATACAAAACACCAAAGCTGAGTCAAAAAGAAACAGAAAGACTGAACAGACCAGTGACAAATAAGGAGATTGAATCAGTAGTCAAAAACCTCTCGACAAAGAAAAGCCCAGGACCTGATGGCTACAAGGGTAAATTCTACCAAACATTCAAAGAATTCATATCAATCATTAAACTCTCCCAAAAATTAGATGCAGGAACACTTCCAAACCATTTTATGAGGACAGCATCACCCTGATACCAAAACCAGACAAAGACACTACAAGAAAAGTACAGGCCAATACTCCTGAAGAACATAGATGCAAAAATGCTCAATAAAATCCTAGGAAACCAAATTCAACAGCACATTAAAGGATCATACACCATAACCAAGTGGGATTTATCCCTGGGATACAAGGATGGTTCAGCATACGCATTTCAACCAATGTGATACATCACAATAACAAAATGAAAAAAACATGATCATCTCAGTAGATGCTGAAAAAGTACTTAACAAAGTTCAACACATATTCACAGTTAAAACTTATCAGCAAAATAAGTATAGAAGAAATTTATCTCAACAAAATAAAGGTCATATATGAAAAGCTCACAGCTAACATCATACTCAATGGGAAAAACTGTAAGTGCCCCTTTAGGATCTGATACAAGAGAATAATGCCCACTCTGGCCACCTCTTCTCAACATAGTACTGAAAGTTCTAGCCAGAGCTATTAGACAAGAAAAAGAAGTAATATTAGTCATCCAAGCCAGAAAAGAAGAAATAAAATTATCTCTGCAGATGACATGATCACATATGTAGAAAACCCTAAAGATTCAACAAAAAGACTGTTAGAACTAATAAACAAATTCAGTAAAGTCGCAAGACACAAAATCAATACACAAAAATCAGTTGTGTTTCTATACACAAACAATGAACTATCTGAATAGGAAATTAAGAAAACAATCTCGAGGCTGGCCCCATGGCCAAGTGGTTGGGTTCACACACTCTGCTTCAGCAGCCCAGGGTTTCACCGATGCACATACTGGTTGCAGACCTAGCACTGTTCATCAAGCCATGCTGAGGTGGCATCCCACATAGCAAAACTAGAAGGACCTGCAACTAGAATAAACAACTATGTACTGAGGGGGGGGCTTTGGAGAGAAGAACAAGAAGAAAAAAAGATTGGGAACAGATGGTAGCTCAGGTGCCAAAAAAAAAAAAAAGAAATTGGAACCTTCGGACATTGCTGGTAAAAACACAAAATGGTTCAGCTGCTGTGGAAAATAGTTTTGCAGTTCCTCAAAAAGTTAAACACAAAATTACCACGTGACCACTTAATTCCATTCCTAGGTATATAATCAAAAGAACTGAAAAGAGGAGCACCTACATATATAGAACAAATACTAACAGAATTGAAAACAGAAATAGCAATACTGACAGAGAATCAATAAGGAATCAGCAGTTTTGAACAACACTATAGACCAAATGGACCTAATGGACATATACAGAATATTCCATCCAACAGCATTCTTCTCAAGTGCACACAGAACATTTTCTAGGATAGTTCATATGTTAGACCACAAAACTATTCTTCGTAAATTTAAGAAGATTGAAATCATACCAAGTATCTTTTCTAACCACAATGGTATGAAACTAAAAATCAATAACAGACGGAAAGCAGGAAAATTTCCAAATACATGGAAAGAAAACAAGACATTCCTGAACAACCAATGGATCAAAAAAAATCAAAAGGGAAATTAAAACATCTCTTGAGACAAACAAAACTGGAAACACACATACTAAAACTTATGGGCTGCAGCAAAAGTAGTTCTAAGAGTGACGTTTATAGCAATACATGCATACATCGAGAAAAAAGAAAGATCTGAAATAAACTTTACACCTCAGGGAACTAAAAACAAACTAAGCCCAAAGTTAGCAGAAGGAAGGAAATAATACAGATTAGAGCAGAAATAAATGAAACAGAGAACAGGAAGACAATAGAAAAGATTAACAAAACTAAGAGTTGGTTCTCTGAAAAGATAAAGAAAATTGACAAACTTTTAGCTAGACTAACCAAGAAAAAGAGATAGGACTCAAATAAATAAAATCAGAAATGAAAGAGGAGACATTACAACTGATACCACAGAAGTATGAGGCATCAAAAGAGATACTACGAACAACTATACAGTAACAAATTGTGGACAACCTAGAGTAAATGGATAAATTCCTAGAAACATACAACCTACTAAGACTGATCAGGAACAGAAAATACAACATGATGACTATAGTTAACAATACTGTATTGTCTATTTGAAAGTTGCTAATAGTGTAGATCTTAAAAGTTCTCATCACAAGAAAAAAAACTAACTGTGAAGTGATGGATGTTAACTAAACTTATTGTGGTAATCATCTCACAATATATACATATATCAAATAATTATGTTGTACACCTTAAACCTAAACAATGTTATATGTCAAGAATATCTCAATAAAACTGGGGAAAAAAAGCGAAAAAAAAATTGAAAACAGGTACTCAAACAAGTACATGTACATGCTTATTTATAACAGCACTATTAATAATAGCCAATAGGTAGAAATAGCCCAAATGTCCTCAACCGATGAATGGATTAAAAACATGCAGTATACAAATACACACACAAAGAAATATTATCCAGCCATAAAACGGGATGAAGTATTGATACATGCTACAATGTGGATGAACCTCTGAAAGATTATGCTAAGTGAAAGAAGCCAGACACAAAAGGTCACATATTGTATGATCCCATTCATATGAAGTATCTAGAACAGATAAATCCATAGACATAGGATGCAGACTGATGGTTGCTGGGATGCTGGTGGGAGGGAGGAATGAGAAAGAGGTTTTAATGGGTAAGGGCTTTTACTTTGGAGTGATGGAAATAAATGCTTTGGAATTAGACAGAGGTGGTAGTTGCACTACACTCTGAATATACTACATGTCACTGAATCGTTCACTTAAAAATGGTTAATTTTATATTATGTAAATGTCAACTAGTATTTTGCAAAAAGTAATCTATGACGGAATTATATCAAGGGTATTTAATCAGAAGTAACAAATGAAGAGTTAGACACATTTCTGAAGATAAAGCGTTTATCAAATAAAATAATAATCACAATTTTTTTCCAAGAAGACTATTTTAAAAGGTAATGCTCTCATCGCCCTTTAGATTAAATGGTCTCACAGGTCTTATGTGAAATTGGTTGTTAACATTTCTAATGGAAAGCTTATTAAATTGTGTTAGGCCAGTTTTATCTGTGGATATTCACAGTCCCCAGAATGTAAGAACTGATCATGTTTTAAAACTGTATAGTCTTGTAGCATCCAGATCTTGGTTTCTAAATACTGTTTTCCAATAAAAGGTACAAGGTTCCTTGTAGAAAGGGCTGATTTCAGGGCCAGGGCAGAGAAAAATCTAAGATGAACCTGGAACATTGTGGGGTGCCAGAAAGTAAGGAAGTGCTTGAAAAAGGATGGGGCCATGTCCAAAGGACAGCGGAGCCAATCTAAAGGAGCTTCCAATGGCCCAGAGCTAGGACAACTAGAGCAACAACAAAAAAAATGAGAGTATTGGATTATAACTCATAGAATATAGTTTATTAAAATCTATGAGTTCATCCTGATATAAATAAGTAAACAATTAAATGAGGGAAAGGGGACAGCTCTTCCTTACAGAAGAATTCCAATTAATAAACGTAGAAGGAATGAGGAAAACAGAAAAACATAATTAGGCAAACACCAAAGTAATAATTATTGTAGACAAGATCCACTGATCCATGCTAATATTAGCTGGTGAAAGTTCAGGGAGAAACATGGTATTTGCCTACTCTCAAAGAATCTTCCTCAAGGTGTTTTTTAATTACAAAGGAGAAAATAGTACTTTTCATTGGAGAAACCCGATAGACACCACCTTAACCAAGCAATGGAGGTTAACATCACCAGTAACAAGACATATCAACACCATGTACCCCCGGATATGATACACTGAGAAGGACACAACATAATGCCTTACTGCTTAAGACACTATAATATGGGTTCTACCCCCAAATCACCACTGAAACTGTTTTTATCAGGAATACTAATTGAGCTATTAATTGCTAAATAATATTTTGCATATTCATCTTACGTACCCTCTCCATTGCATAAAACTATTGACCATTCCTTCCTTTCTGAAACTCTTTCCTCCCTTGGCTTATAGAATACCAATCTACCTCCATTCCTTTAACCTCCCTGGCCACTGTGTACTCTCCTTCTTGGATTACTCTTCCATTTAAATATTGGAGATCGCAGGAGTCTCTTCCTTAGCCCTCTATTTTTTTCTCATTCTATATAGTCTCTAGAAGTTATCCAAGGCGACTATAAAGAAAAAATTACCTCCAGGAAGATTCTTAAACTACCTCAAACCCAGATCTCTTTCTTGAGTGAGTACCTACATATATACAACTTTTTGTTAGACATTTTCATCATGATATCTCACAGCTAGCTTAAACTCCATATTTCCCAAGCTGAACTCACCATTTTCTCCATCTTCTCCAACCCCTCAAATTGGCTCCTCCCCATCTTAGTTAATAGCATCACTAACCACCCAGCTGCTTAAGCCAGACACCTGTGAATTATTCTCTACTCTTTATTTCTTCTTTACCCTCTGTATCAAACCACTCACTAACTCCTGTCAACTTTACCTCCTAAATATCTCTGTCACAGCCTTATTTGAGGTCATCAACCCTTCCTTCCAATATTACCATTAAATTCTCTAATATTCCATCCAAACCAAAAGTCTCTCAACCTCCAATCCCGTCCACTTCCAATCCAGCCTCCAAACTATAGCTTTTCCAAAGAAGACATGTTATTTAATATCTTTTGCCCTAAAATACCCTTTCCTCATTCATCCACCAGGCCAACATCTACCTACAAGTCCTTCAATACTCATCTATAAATCCTTTGTTTGGAAAGTCTTCCCTGACCTCTCTAGACTGAGGGTGGTTCTCCACCTCTGGGCTCCCATAAAATCCTGCATATATCTCTATGAAAGCATGTACCACACCTTATTTGAATAGTTGGTTACCTGTGTTCTCCTATAAATCGTGAATTCCCGGAGGGAAAAGGCTATTCCTTGTTCATGGTTGTAGCCCCAGTGTCTAGTACCATGTCTGCCAAACAGGTACACAATAAATGTTTGTTAAAAGACTGGCTGAAGATGGTGGTGGCAAGTTCTTTTTGTAAATGTAGAGCTGTGTTCGGAGGTGGTAAACTCTAGAAACATGAGTATAGTATGATTTTGCTACTTTTGTACATATGACGATATTCTAAACTAATAGTATATAATAATTCATTTAAAAGATAGTTTTACAATAGGTTTATTTAAATGTATTTACTCTGGATATTCATCAAAGCAATAGATTATAGCTGCACAAAGGGTCCTAAATAAGAAATAATATTCATCAGTTTGAGTTGTGAAAAGTAGAGCTAGCATGCTGAAGGGGAAAGAGATGAGTGAAAAGACCTGGGTTGTAGTGTCAGTTCTGTACAACGTAACTGGACTGCTTGAGAAGCATTCAAAACAGAAACAACGATGGTAGCCTAACCACAAGAGCTATATAACAGTCCCCACAAAATCCATTACCAAAGATGGTCTTTTATTATAGAGCCATAAGCCAAAATTGCAATGGCAAAGTTTAAAGCACCTTACCATTCACAAACTACTTTCACAAAAATCATTTCACTTGATCCTCCCCAGAACTGTGGGAGAAAGGTCTTGTTAAAATGCCCATTTTACAGAGTAAAAACACTGAGATGAGATAAAGTAGATAAGACAAAGTAATACTCTCCTGCTTCAAAACCTTTCATAACCTTTCAAAGTCTTTTCATGATACAAGAATGCTTGGTGATAAATCCTGACAACTCTTCATCATGACAGGTAGTGTAGGCCCTTATCAATTCTACATTACTTCAATATCCTCCTAACTGATATCTCTATCTCCAATCCCGGCCTATCTCCAATCTACCCTTTAAACTGTAGCCAGAATCATACTCCTAAAATAAATTTGATAGTATTATCTCCTACTTAAAACTAGATTCTAGACCAGCCATGTCCAGTAGAACTTTCTGTGATGATGAAAATGTTCTATATCTGTAAGGTCAAACACAACAGCCACTTGGCTACACGTGGCTATTGAGTACTTGGAACATGTCTAGTGTGACTAAGCTACTAAGTTCTTAATTTCAGTTAATTTTACTTAATTTTAATTGAAGTTTAAAAAAACCACATGTGACTAATGTCTACGGTATCGGACATTGTAGCTCTAAGCAACAGGGACCCTTTATTTGTCTCTGATTCTCGTGAAAACCAATGAATAAATAAATAGGAACAGGAAAAGTGAAATGTTAAAGCATTTTGTAAACTATAAACACTATAAAATTATTTTAAGTATAGATTATACCCAAGTATTTATATTTGCCTTTTTCTTTCTTTCTTCTATTCTTTTTTGCTTTTCTTTATTTTCTAATCTCTCAGTAGTTGGTATGTACTGTTTTGGTAATTTTTTTTTAAATATAGGAACTTGATTTTGAAGAAAGAAACACGAGAATAGCTCTTTATTAGGTAGCATCAAATATGTAGAACACCTATGTTACACAGAAATTGAAAAAACCACTGAAATGAAGAGGAAATACTGGGACTCAATCTTCAAAGAATCCCCCAATTCTCTTGTAAAGTGATAATCAAAAATTGGCTAATTCTAAAAGCTGAAGATTACTTCCTGGAAAGCTTGTTAAACATGTTAAAGATCTTTTTACATTACACAAAATAATCATTAAGTCATATACAAGTATGTCAAAATGCATTAATTGTAGACAAAACAAACTAGAGTTCAATACATGAACACATTCATGCAACCTATTCAAAAAGGTCAGATCACCAATTGAAAAGCTTAAATATGACTGTTCTCATTATAAAAACAATTATATCAAACAATGCCAAAGTATCTATAATAACAAGTGAAAGTTCCTTTTTACTGTCCTCTAGCCTCCCAACCCACCCCCTCTCGAGAGATATGTTTGGAGTATATTCCCTCAGTTTTCTATGTATTTGCATACACACACACACAGAGTTATGGACTAAACTGTGTCTCCCTCAAATTCATGTTGAAGTCCTAACGCCCAGTACCTCAAATGCGTCTGTATGTGGAGATAGGGCCCTTAAAGAGGTAATCAAGGTTAAATGAGGTCATTAGGATGGGCTCTAACCTAATATGACTGGTGTACATACAAGAAGAGATTAGGACACTGACATGCACAGAGAATGACCTTGTGAGGACAGAGGAAAAACGAGCCATCTGCAAGCCAAGGAGGGATGTCTCAGAAGAAATCAACCCTGCTGACACCTTAATCTCAGACTTCTAGCTTCCAGAACTGTGAGAAAATAAATTTCTTTTTAAGCTACCGAGTCTGTGGTACTTTGTTATGGCAGCCCTAGCAAACTAATACATACACACACACGTACACACACACACACACACACACATGTTAAGGCACCATAATTAAGAGTAGTTGAAGAAAGAGTTCATACCTGGCCAAATATTCATGCACTTAAAAATACAAATATATTACAAGTCATAATACAAATTACTTGAGATCAATGAAAATAATTAAATAAGTAAATCAAAATAGAAGCCTCAACTTCTCTTTTCCAGTTTGCTTTGAAAAGCATGATAAGTAAATAGTTTAAAAGCCTACTTTCCTAAAACATCAGTTTCTGAGAAACTACACTCTTAGGATACAGTTTCTCCACTCTAATGTCCCCTTCCCCTCTGGATGCAGTAAAGAAAACTTAACTGGAGAACTAACGAACAAAGCCAAAATACAGCCTGCAGTTAAAATTTCTACAAAGAGTACAATTTTATACATCTTAGTCCTCAAAGAATTACATCTTGTAAGTCATTTTTTTCTTAGCAAAAGATACTAATAAAATAACTTGAAAATTTTAGGATTAAAAAGCATGTGTACTTTAGTTATGGAACTAAAAACTGACATTCAGTGATGCTACCTGACCACAGTACCACCTAATGACAGAAATGCAATGAACAAACTTAAGAGGTTATCCGCAAGCTAAATAACTCCACAATTAGATTATGATTTTGCTGAAATACACATTTTATGAAGAAAATGAACCTTTGATTCCAAATGTACAGCACCAAAGCAAATAGTATTTATTCTTATGTTGGACTTTGTTTTGATTTGGTTATAGGGCTTAATCATCCATTTCACAAATATTTTCTAAGTGCTTACTACATGTAAGATACCATGCCTGGCTCTGTGGAAGATAAAAAAGACGATTGGAATGTATCTGCCTTTTAGGTGAATAAAATCTTATCTCCTCTACAAGACACACATGGTAACTACTTGTAGAAAAACGTGTTACAGGAGTTCAGAGGAGAAAGAATTCAGTGTCTTATAAGTTTATAAGAAATGGTTCTATGGAATAAGCTGGACCTTGAGCTAATATTTGAAAAACAGGGAGGAGTCAAAGAGAGGGCATTTCAGACAGAGGGTATGGCATAAATGAAGGAACAAAAACAAAACAGCACAAGGTCCAAGGAGCAGCAATCCAGGTGGTTTGAGGGGGAGAGTATTTACAGAGAAATAGTTAACAATATGGCTAGCAAGCAGGTTAGGTGGAAATCCTTTAGGGCCAAGATATTGAGACGACTGAAGTCCACAAGCAGGGAAGTGACACTTATCAGAGTTGTGCTTTAGGAAGAATAATCTGGATGTATTGTGTGGGATGAATTGGAAGGGTAAATGCCTGGAGGCAGTGAGAAATGTCAACAAATATTTATTGTGTGCTTAGTGTCTACCAGAGTCTTATTTACCCTCACATACATACCTGATACACAAAAGGCAATAAATGAATGAATAGCCTTAAAAACTGTCATTTATCTATACTAGGACTTAGTTTCCTCATCTGCAAAATAAGAAAGGCTGGATATGATTTTCTTAAAATCAGCACTGTTCAGTACAACTCTCTGCAGTGATGGAAATGTTCCATATCTGCATGGTTTTTCAGCCCTTGAAATGCAGCTAATTCAAATGAGGAATTAAATTTTTTATTTAAATTTTAATTTTATTAGCCACATGAAGCTAGTGACTACCAGATCACACAGCATAGATCTAGGGCATAATCCTGTGTGAAAAACACATTTTATAATGCATCCCAGTAATGCCATACATGTGGGAGTGTGTACATATATGTGTGTGGCTGTGTGTGTGTGTGTGTGTATATAAAAAAACAAAAGTACATAAAATAATACCTCCCTTAATATGTATAAAGCACTGATGTTTTCTTTCGTATTCTACTGAATTTCATCTAAAAAAAGCACTGATCCAATCCACTAATATGATTTCATATGACTGCACTAAGGTTCCTTTCAGCTCTAAAATATTATGCTATATACTAATGATTGCCCTAAAAGTATGCATTCAACACTTATTTTGTGATCTTAATCACAAGTCACTAATTTGAAGGTGTCTCAGATTATATCAGGTTCTACTTTAAAAGCCTTATAATCATTCTTTCCTCTCCCTGTTAAATCCACATTTTTTTGTTTGTTTGTTTGTTTAAAGATTTTATTTTTTCCTTTTTCTCCCCAAAGCCCCCCGATACATAGTTGTATATTCTTCGTTGTGGGTCCTTCTAGTTGTGGCATGTGGGACGCTGCCTCAGCATGGTTTGATGAGCAGTGCCATGTCCACGCCCAGGATTCGAACCAACGAAACACTGGGCCGCCTGCAGCAGAGCGCGTGAACTTAACTACTCGACCACGGGGCCAGCCCCTAAATCCACATTTTTAAAAAAGATGGCAAGAGTTCTACTTTGAAGAAGTAGAAAACAAAGGTAACATCTTTCCCTTGTTTTTCAGACTTCAGAAATGGTAACCAAAGGAAATGGGAGGATGCAGAGAAGAGAGTGGAGGAAGGAAGGAAGTTGTGGGGATGAGGTTCGTGAAAAGAGAGAAAGCTAATTTTTTATTGTCACCACCTCCTCCGAAAGTCCTAATAACTTCTCCTACCACCTCATTCTCCCAGCTTGATAAAGTCCTAAAAATTTATCTTAACTTCATCTGGCTTATTACAGGACCACAGAACAAGGATAGTTCCCAAGAGATCACGTTACAAATGTCGACTACGAAGTGCTTTAAAAACCTTAATAAAATGACCTGGATTTACTTCTCTAGCCTCATCTGCCACTTCCTACCTTGAACTCCTTGCTAGTCTAAACTATATGCAGTTCTACAAAAGGTCCATGCTCTCTCTTACCTGTGGGCCTTTGCACATGCTAGTCATTCTTTAACTAGCTAATTTCTAATTTTTCAGGCCTTGGCTTAGATATCAGTTACTCAAGGAAACTTCCCCACCTCAAGATTAGACTTGATGCCCCTCATGTGTACTCTTCCAGTACTTTATACCTTCCCCATCATTGCACTACTGTATTATAACTGCCTGTTTAGTTATCTATTTCCCCTACTAGATTTTAAACTCTTTAAGGACAGGGCCTATATTTTGTTCTGTTCACTGCTGTAAAGGTGTTCAATAATTACTGAAGGAACAAATGGATATAATTCTTCCTGCATCCCACATTTCTAGTGTCATTTCCTAGTCTCCCTTCTTGGAATGTTCTCTCTAGTTCTATCACCAGCACAAGATCCTCTCTATAATCTGGTCCTTAATTATCACCATTTCTTTCGGATGCCTACAGCCCTTACTGTTCATCTAATATTTAACCTACTACCTTGCTTTTTAGTTACTCTTGTAATGCACAGTTCCAATCTCCTTAACTAAATTGACTGATCTTGAAGGCATTACTGTATATTTCTCTTGGTAACCTATTATCCAGCATAGTGCTATGTACCTACTACACATTAAATATCTGTTGACAAAGAATCAAAATTTAAGAGGTTGTTTCTCATACAAAGCTGACAATACTTTAGTGAGTGATGAACAAGTGGTGGCAATTAAACTTTTTCTCACTATATAGGAAATAAAAAGATATACTGAAGTACAGCAAGCATCAATAATTTTAAAAAAACTGTTCCTGAGAGAGAGGTAATAATGGATGCAAATATTAAGGAGCACTATAACCATAGTTACATTCATTAGTTAAAGATAAGTAGCCTTATGGCGTCCAAAGTGACCTGTGTACACAGAAGAACACTATATTCAGATCAAAGGACAAACGTGTTTACATATGAATTTAGGGCGGTCTATGTTTTGGAGAGAAAGATAATTATGGTTCTGGCCTATCAAGGAGCACTGTCTGTCAGCAAGGGAGTTAACTGGTGCCAACTCAATTTGCCACTTGTTTATAGGTAGCTTGCTGTCATCTTACAGTGCCTAACAAATTGCTACTTCCGACTGAGTAAAATCTGAACCACAGGCAAACTGGTCCCAAATTCCATTACTAACTTTGGAAAGTAGCCCAGTTTTCCTTGCATTTAGAAAAGTAAGCAGTTTGGGAATGGTGTCTACCTCATCTCCTAAACTCAGGAAAAAACTGTAAATCCTGCGAGTCACCAGCGCTCCAGGTGCACTCTGCCCGGAACCTCCCGTCCTGTTTCCATTTACTGTACCCCAAAGGTTTTTTTCACCCCGTCCTCAAATTACTAACCCTAACCTCCTTCACTTACTGTTGCTCCGAGTTAGCCCTGACAGCCTTTCTTCTTGGCGCCGTCTCTGACCCGAGGACAACCTTTTCCCTATAGGTCCACTCGTCCTTCACCCTACTACTCTTCCATGCGAACGGCATCTCACCTGGGAGGTTCGAGCGGTTCCCGAGGCGCCGAGCTGACGAGACCTCCATTGTGGACCTGGGCCGCGGACAGTGACTAGAGGCCGAATCAGAATCGCGGCGCGCCGGCGCTTTTCGAAAGCAGCCGCCGCGGCGACCCACCGCCAAGAATGTATCGCGAGCAGCGCCATCTTGAGCGAGGAAAGAGGAACCGAGAGCAGAGGATTGTGGGACGCTGGCGGACCTTAATCCTCTCTCCCCTCCCCCTCGTTTTCCCAGGGCCCCGGACCGGAAATAGCTTGTCTCTAAAGAGTCAGATGCTTTGGCGCGACCACTTTTCTTCTTTGTGGGCCGGCGTTTGCGTGTTTTTCTTTTTACACAACCGGGAATATCGGAGTAACATTGTCTTTCTCTGTTTCCCTAGATTTGCCAGGTAATATATGGGATGGTCAGTTAAATTTGAATTTCAGATAAACAAGGAATCATTTTTTAGTATAGGTATTTCCTAAATATTGCATTTGCTAAATCTGGCAACCTTGTTTGGTCCGACATCCCACTATTCTCTTACCACCTCGAACTCAGTACCACGCTCCACTCTCTCCGTTTTCCCTCTGCGTATTCTTATCTTCACTCCCCTGTGCACCAGCGCTTAGGGTAGATTAAGCTACAGATATTAATTTCCCTGGGGACGAGGTTTCATCCGTGAGATTCACTGCCTGTTCCTCTTGTAAGCGCTTTTACTTGGCTGCTAGTTTTCTTTCGCGCAAACCTTAGGGCAGTTTCTCTGGTCTGTTGCTCTTGGAACAGTTTTACACGCACACATCTTTACTAATTTGCTTCTCTTTACAGCTCTTCCCTTTGGTTTCTGCGAAGTCCCTAATTATTACAAAACAGCTAGATTGGCTGAGGGATGGTACAGTGAAAATGTATGTAGAGAAGTCCGTGTTTAAAGACAAGTTTGTATTCTTTTGTCACCTCCTGTAACCCAGGCCCTCCAGGGCCCGTTCAACTAACCCCATCTCTTATCAACAGAGTGATTAAGAATTATCTTTCAGAAAATCTGCAAAGTCGTATAGCCACAGCACGCGCAAAAGAAGAAATCTTGAACTGAAGTGATCGGGGAACCAAGGATCCTCCTTCCCGCGGACCAGGACAGGCCAGAACTTGAAAGTAAGACTGTTAGAAGCGAGGGGGTCCCTCATTCAGGAAGATCTGGTGTTAAAATTCCTTCCCCACCTCATCAAAAATGTTGAGAACCCTGTCATAAATGTTTAAAACCTTATCATAAAAGTTCGAAGCCCAACAATCAAAACCTGTCCCACCAGCATTTCTGTGTGCCAGCCTGTTCTCCCTAACCTCTTAAATTGCACCCCAAATCCTGAATCGGGGAGATGGATTTGGGGGCACACACCCCTGTTCTCCCTGCAGATCAGTCTCACAGACTAAAGCTCATCTCGTTTCCCAAAGGCTAATGCCGTCATTAATTGGCTATTCATGTGCATTGGGCAAGAGAGCCCCAATTTTGTGCAATAACACTATCATCAAACAAAATTATGTTGAAATACGTTTACAGTTACCTGAGAGATTGCATTTCCAAGTATAAATGTTGCCTGAAACCCTGGAGACGGCAATGCAGTTACAATTTTATATTTATTGCTGCGTTCTCAAACCTTTCACACAAAACAGACAGGTGATTATGAACTCCTTATGTAGAGGCACTGCGGACTAATGATGAGTCTGATGTAGACAAAGAATATGCATGGCCCATGCAGTTAGCTTTACTTTGTTTTGGTATTCATATTACACTCCAGGTTTCCAAGGAAGAGGATGCTTGAGCTGAGTTATTTAAAGAAGAATAAAGTTTCCAATTGAAGAGGTTGAAGAAAATTCCATGTAAAGGAAATAGAATGTTTAAAAGCAGGAAGACATAAGAAAATATTTCCAGGCTCAGGAGTCTGGGGAGTGTGTGGCAGAGTAATAGGAGATGAGCCTGGGTGAGCAGGGGCCTGATGGTGAAGGGCCTTGTATTTCATTCTAAGAAGCTAATGCTTGATCATGTAGCCAGTGAAGGGTTTTGATCAGGAGAGTAGCATGATTAGATTTGTATGTCCATTAAACCACTCTGGCTTAAGTGGGAAGGTTGGACTGGAAGGAGTTCAAATTGGAGTCATGAAGTTAATGTAATAGTTCAGTCATAAAATAAAGACCTGAACCTAGCAGTATCAGTGGCAATAAATCAATTACAGAGATGTTATGGAGAAAGAATTGACAGGACTTAGTGACTAATTGGATGTTTTTGCCTTATTGTCTTGTTGACAGATCAGTAATGGCCTCTTTTATTAATGCCTATATCATCAGCAGTAAATATTTATTCAGCATCTATTCTGTGTTAGAGAGCAACATTCTACACTAAAGAAACCCTACACTCCACCCATGATTTCTATCAGTATAGTGCCACTGAATCTTTCTATCCAGGTAAGGCATTGTCCAGTAATGCTCTAATTTTTTAAAAATGTAGGAACCTATGCAATATATATTTAGTGAGAGATTGTCAGATATAATGTGACAAAATAAAATCTTAAATTTTTATACTTTCAGAAACATACATATTATTATCTTACTGGATTTTAATAACAGATTTGGGAGGTACTCCTCCTTCCTAGTAGATAAAGAAGACAAGGGCCACGTGGGGATAGAGTCAGAACTAGAATCATGGTATTCTGGCACCAGTCCAGTGTTCTTTACACTAAAGATGTTGCCTGCACTCAAACACAAGGTTTAATTGAAACTCTCTAGAGGCCATATAGAATCATAAGATTTTAAATTAGGCAAGACCTCAGAATTCTAAAACTCCTGACCGTACAAATGATTTCTCAGGATTTTTGAGAAATTTCGTTAGAGAATCACCTACAGGCATTATTGGCATGGAACAACAGTTGTGAGGTCTTTAAATGGAGTCAGCATATTTTTACTAAAGTAGTGCTCATTGTAAGCCAACTCCTCTGATTGAGAAATGTGAATAACATTGGAATACCAAGTAGTTACTCTACGAGAAGCTAAAGTGGGTCAAACATGAGCCAAATAAGCCAAAGAAAATTTCCAGTGCACCCAGAAATAGAACATGAAGCATAGTGAGAGTTGTGCACTGCTAGAGAACTGCAACAACAGACAGGCCGACTTGGCCTGCAGCAACTTGACATATAAGTGTCTGAAATAAGTTAAAGAGACAGAGGATTGCACAGTAAAAGCTACTATAAATAGCTGTTGCAGACACAAATCACATGACAGCACTTTATGCAATATTTATATGTGTATAGTATTTTGCAGTTTAAAAAAATGCGTTTCTCATACCTTATCTTATTTAATCCTCACATCAACCCTGGAGAATAGGTATTATTTATTAATATTCCCATATTTATGAAGAAACAGGCTGAGACAAGTTGTGACGACAGATATCACAGAGCTTGTGGGATGAAGACCAACCCTCGGTGCTCTTTTCACATAATTATACATAAATACATAAACACAGTGTTCTTTTCACATAATTGTACCTGAAATGTGGAAGAAACACTTGAGTACTTCAAGAGGGCCACAGTGGTCTTTTCTGTTTCTAGAAAATGCCAGAACTTATTCTCAGCTTAATGCCTTTGCACTTGCTTTCCCCTCTACCTGGAACATCCTTCCTTCCTGGAGACTTTTTAACGACTCAGATATCACCTGCTTAGAGAAGCTTTTCAAGAGCATCTTACCTAAAGAAGCCATCCTCTGTCCCTGCTACTCTCTATCACATTGTCTTGTTGGATTTCCCTTAAAACCTTGCTACTCAAAGTATGGTCCATGGACCACCAGCATTGGCATCACCTGGGAGCTAATAAGAAATGCGGAATCTAAGGCCCCACTCAGGACCTATTGATTCAGAATTTGCATTTTAATAAGAATTCCCAAGGTTATTCATATGCACATTCAAATTTGAGAAACACTTTTAGAGCACCTATCACTTTCTGAAAGTAGCTTTATTTTTTGTGCATTTTTAACATTAGGAAGTAGTTCATCATAACTGAAAGTTATGAAGGAAAAGATAATGGACACCCATGTACCTGCAACCCAGCTTAGTCATATTTTAACATTTAACATTTAACATATTTTAACATTTAACTTATTTAACATATTTTAAGATTTTACTATATTTGCTTTAGTTCTTAAAAAGAATAGTTTAGTGAAGACCCCTGTGTTACCCTTCTCTAATCCTAGTCTCTTTGTCCTAGTAGGTTATTCCTATTTTATTCCTTTATGTTATTTTGGTGGAGTTTGAAAAGAAGAGGAGACAAATTGATTAATCTACTATGATTATTTGGATGTCCTACATATTTTATGAGGCTAGTATAAACTCAATACCAAACATGGACAAAGCTTGCACAAGAAAATTATATGTCAATCTTATGAACACAAATGAAAACTAGAAAAATAAAATAATGAACTCAATCCAGCATTGTATTAAAAAAATACATCAAGACCAACGAGGGTCTTTCCCAAAAATGCAAAGATGGCTGAATATATATTAACGTGTATTCTATAGCTGTTGGGAGTAGTTTATCTATATGTCCCTTACATCAAGGTTGTTAATTGTCCATATAATAGACAAATTTTAAAGAATAGGTATATAGAAAAAAACCTATAATTCAGAAAAGACATTTAATAAAACAACACTCATTCAAGATTTTAAAACTCTCAGTTAACTAGGAATAGAAAGGATATTCTCTAAACTGATAAGGGTATCTCTCCTCCTACCATTAAAAAAATCTATTTCAAGCATTTTACTTACTGATGACGCCTTAGTAGTGTTCTCCTTAAGGATGGGAATATGCAAGGATACCCACTTACCCAATTACTATTTGACATTGTATTGGATGGAAGTAGAGGTCAATGCAATAAGATAAATAGAAACAAAAGGTATAAGGATTGAAAGAGAGAAAATAGTAGTAATCTGTAGATTATATCATTTTCCAAATTAAAAAGATAATCTACAGATAGAAACTAATAAAAAAAAACAATAATAGAGTTATACAAGGTTGCTAAGTAAAATGTCAACCCAAATAATCAGTATCCTTTAGAGGACATAAACATTTTTTAACTTGTCCAAATTTTCTACACCTTTCCTGCTTATTCGTGTGCTTTGTTCTATCAGTGTTAAAATGTCCCACTGTGAATGTGGGTTTGTCAGTTGCTTCTTGTAATTAAGTCAACTATTGTTTTATATATTAAGATGATATTATGAGGTGTATACAGGTTCATGATTGTTGTATCTTCTTGGTGGCTGCTAAAAGATTATTAAGTCATTTCCCTTTTTTAATATTAATAATTTTCATCATGAATTCTCTTTTGTCTGATACTAATATTGCCATATCATTACCTACCCCTTTATTGTTAGTATTTTGTGTGATTATGTTTTAGGTGTGTCTTTTTTAAGCAACATACACTTGGATTTTGGGGGGGGGGTTCTCTTTTTATTTTTATTATTAATTTGTTTATTTTTCATTTTATTGAGGTCACATTGGTTTGTAACACTATGTGAATTTCAGGTACATCATTATATTTCATCTTCTGTATAGACTGCATCGTGTTCAACACCAAAAGTCTAGTTCTCATCTGTCACCATAGATATGTGGCTCCTTTATCCCTTTCACCCTTCCACCATGCCCTTCCGCTCTGGGAACCACCAATCTGTTCTCCATATCTATGTGTGTTTTTTCACCTTCCACATATGAGTGAAATCATATGGTGATTGTCTTTCTCTGTCTGACATATTTTGCTTAGCATAACACCATCAAAGTCCATCTATGTTGTCACAAATGACACAATTTCATCTTTTTATGGCCGAATACTGTTCCATTGTGTATATATACCAAAACTTCTTTATCCATTCATCCGTTGATGGACAGTTAGGTTGCTTCCACGTCTTGGCTATTCTGAATAATGCTGCAATGAACATAGGGGTGCATATATCTTTTTGAATTAGTGGTTTTGTGTTCTTTGGATAAATACCAAGAAGTAGAATAGCTGGATCATATGGTAGCTCTGTTTTTAATTTTTGGGAAATCTCCATACTGTTTTCCATAGTGGCTGCACCAGTTTGCATTCCCACCAGCAGTGTATGAGTGTCCCTTTTCTTCACATCCTCTCCAACACTTGTTATTTCTTTTCTTTTTAATAACAGCCATCCTGATGGGTGTGAGGTGATATCTCATTGTAGTTTTGATTTGCATTTCCCTAATAATTAGTGATGTTGAACATCTTCACATGTGCCTGTTGGCCATCTGTATATCTTCTTTGGAAAAGTCCTCTGCCCATTTTTTGATCGGGTTGTCAGTTTTTTGTTGTTGAGTTGTATGAGTTCTTTATATTTTGGATATTAAGCCCTTATCAGATATATGATTTGCAAATATTTTCTTCCAGTTGGTGAGTTGTCTTTTCATTTTGTTCATGGTTTCCTTTGCCATGCAGAAACTTTTTAGTTTGATGTAGTCCCATTTATTTATTTTTTCCTTTGGTTCCCTTGCCTGAGGAGATATGATATTCAAAAAGATACTGCTAAGACCCATGTCAAAGACCGTACGGCCTATGTTTTATTCGAGGACTTTTATAGTATCAGGTCTTACATTCAAGTTTTTAATCCATTTTGAGTTAATTTTTGAGTATGATGTAAGATAATGGTCTAATTTCATTCTTTTGCATGTGACTGTCCAGTTTTCCCAGCACAATTTATTGAAGAGACTTTCCTTTCTCCATTGTATGTTCTTGGCTTCTTCATCAAAAATTAGCTGTCCATAGATGTGTGGTTTTATTTCTGGCTCTCAATTCTGTTCTGTTGATCTGTGTGTCCGTTTTTCTGCCAGTACCATGCTGTTTTGATTACTGTAGCTTTGAAGTATATTTTGAATTGTGATACCTCCAGCTTTGTTCTTTTTTCTCTAGATTGCTTTGGCCATTTGGGGTCTTTTGTGGTTCCATATAAATTTTAGGATTCTTTGTTCTATTTCTGTGAAAAATGCCATTGGGATTCTGATTTGGATTGTGTTGAATCTATAGATTGCTTTAGGTAATATGGACATTTTAACTATGTTACCTCTTCCCATCCACGAGCATGGAATATCTTTCCATGTCTTTATGTCTTCTTCAGTTTTTTCCAAAAGTGTCTTATAGTATTCATTGTACAGATCTTGCACCTCCTTGGTTAAATTTATTCCTAGATATTTTATTCTTTTTGTTGTTATTGTAAATGGGATTGTATTCTTGGTTTCTCTTTCTGCTAGTTCATTGTTGCATATAGAAATGCAACTGATTTTTGTATGTTGATTTTGTAACCTGCAATTTTATTGTATTTGTTAATTATTTCTAATAGTTTTTTATATATTATTTAGGGTTTTTTATATATAGAATCATGTCATCTGCAAATAGTGACAGTTTTACTTCTTCATTTCCAATTTGTATCCCCTTTATTTCTATTTCTTGCCTAATTGCTGTGGCTAGACCTTCCAATATTATGTTAAATAAGAGTGGTGAGAGTGTGCATCCTTGTCTTGTTCCTGTTCTTAGAGGAATAGCTTTCAGTTTTTCACTATTGAGTAGGATGTTGGCTGTGCATTTGTCGTATTATGTCCTTTACTATGTTGAGGCACTTTCCTTCTAATACTCATTTTGTTGAGAGTTTTTTATCATAAATGAATATTGAATCTTGTCAAATGCTTTCTCTGCGTCTATTGAGACGATCATGTGATTTTTATTCTTCTGTTTTGTTAATGTAGTGTCTCACATTGATTGATTTGCAGATGTTGTACCATCCCTGCATCTGGGAATAAATCCCACTTGATCATTGTGTATGATCCTTTTAATGTATTTTTGTATTTGATTTGCTAATATTTTGTTGAGAATTATCAGGAATATTGGCCGGTAATTTTTCTTCTCTGTGATGTTCTTGTCCAGTTTTGGTATCAGGGTAATGTTGATCTCATAAAATGAGTTAAGAAGTATCCCATCCTCTCCAATCTTTTGGAAGAGGTTGAGAAGGATAGGTATTAAATCTTCTTTGAATGTGTGGTAGAATTCACCAGAGAAGCCGTCTGGTCCTGGACTTTTGTTTTTGGGGTTTTTTTTTAGATTTTATTTTTCCTTTTTCTCCCAAAGCCCCCCAGTACATAGTTATGTATTTTTAGTTGTGGGTCCTTCTAGTTGTGGCATGTAGGATGCCGCCTGAGCATGGCTTGATGAGTGGTGCCATGTCCACGCCCAGGATTCAAACCAGCGAAACCCCACGCCACTGAAGCAGAGTGTATGAACTTAACCACTCAGCCATGGAGCTGGCCCTGGGAGGTTTTTAATTAATGTTTCAAACTCTTTATTTGTGATTGGTCTGTTTATATTCTCTATTTCTTCTTGATTCAGTTTTGGGAGGCTGTATGATTCTAAGAATTTATTGATTTCTTCTAGATTATCCAATTTGCTGGCATATGGCTTTTCATAGTATTCTCGTATAATCCTTTGTATTTCTGTGGTATCCATTGTAATTTCTCCTCTTTCTTTTCTGATTTTAGTCATTTAAGCATGCTCTTTTTTCTTAGTGAGTCTAGCTAAAGGTTTGTCAATTTTGTTTATCTTTTCAAAGAACCAGCTTAGTTTTATTGATCCTTTCTATTGTCATTTTAGTCTCTATTTCATTTATTTCTGTTCTGATTTTTATTATTTTCTTCCTTCTACTGACTTTGGGCTTTGTGCTTTTTTCTAATTCTTTTAGGTGTATTGTTAGGTTGTTTATTTGAGATTTTTCTCATTTCTTAAGGTAAGCCTGTATTGCTATGTCCTTCTCTTTTAGTACCAGTTTTCCTGAATCCCATAAGTTTTGGTATGCTGTGCTTTCATTTTCGTTTGCCTCCAGGTATTTTCAATTCCTTCACTGATGTGATAATTGGTCTTGTTGTTTAGTCTCCACATATTTGTGACCATTTCAGCTTTCTTCTTGTAGTTGATTTCTAGTTTCATTTCATCATGGGGAGAAAAAATGCTTGATATGATTTACATCTTCTAAAATTTGTTGAGGCTTGTTTTGTTTCCCAACATATGATCTATCTTTGGGGATGTTCCATGTGCACTTGAGAAGAATGTGTATTCTATTGTTCTTGGATGGAATGTTCAATATGTATTAAGTTCATCTGGTCTAGTGTTTAATTTAAGGCCAATATTTCCTTGTTGCCTTTCTGTCTGGATGATCTATCCATTGATGTAAGTGGTGTGCTAATGTCCTCTACTATTATTGTGTTGCTGTCAATTTCTTTGTTGAGGTCTGTTAACAGTCGCTTTATATACTTTGATTCTCCTACGTTAGGTGCATATATATTAATAAAGGTCATGTCTTCTTAGTAGAATGTCCCTTTTATCATTATATAATATCCAACTGTCTCATTATCTTTTTTGGCTTGAAGTCTATTTTGTCTGATATAAATATGGCAACCTCTGCTTTCTTTTGGTTGCCATTTGTTTAGAATATCATCCACCATCCCCTCACTCAGAGCCTATGCTCACCTTTAGAGCTGAGATGGGTCTCCTGGAGGCGGTATTGTTGGGGCTTCTTTTTTAATCCATCCAGCCACTCTGTGTCTTTTTATTGGCGAATTCAATCCATTTACATTTAGGATGATTATGGATATATGAGGGCTTAATACTGCCATTTTATCTTTTGTTTTCTGGTTGTTCTGTATTTCCATTGTTTCTTTTTCTTTGTATTTCTGTGTGCCATTTCATTTTGGTGGTTTTCTTTCATATGTTTCTCAATTTCCTCTTTGTTTCTATTTTGTGACTCTGCTCTGAATTTTCGTTTTGTGGTTACCATGAGCTTTGTATAAAATAGATGAGATAGTCCTTTTTCTGCTGATAGCCTCTTATCTTTATTTGCCTATGTGGGTTCCATCATTTTTCTCTTTCCCTTCTATGTTTTTGTTGTCACAAATTATCCTTTTTTGTACTGTAAGTTTGTGACCAAATTGAAGTGGTTATAGTTATTTTTTATGCTTTCTTTCCATTTAGCCTTTATGTTATAATTAAGTGCTTGCTAACCTATTCTGATATGGAGTTGCAACTTTCTGATTCTGTCTGTTTATCACCTTGCTCAAAGCTTCATAAAACTTTGCCTTTTTGTTTCAGGTAGTTCTTGCCAAGCAGTTCTAGTGGTTATGAACTCCCTCAGCTTTTGTCTGTCTAGGAAAACCTTTATTTCTCCTTCATATCTGAGGGATAACTTTGCTGGATAGAATATTCTTGGGTGATAGTTTTTGTCTTTCAATATTTTGAATATATCATTCCACTCTCTCCTAGCCTGGAGAGTTTCTGCTCATTATAGCCTGATGGTAGTTCCTTTGTACGTTATTTTCTTCTCTGTGGCCACTGTTAATGTTCTTTCTTTGTCATTGACTTTTGACAGTTTTGTTATCATGCATTTTGAAGAAGGTCATTTTACATTGAGATAATTGAGTGTTCTATTAGCTTCATGGATTTGTATCTCTAGTTCCTTCCCCAGGTTTGGGAAGTTCTCAGCTATTATTTCTTTAAATAAGCTGTCTGATCCTTTCTCCCTGTCTTCTCCTTCTGGCATACCCATTATCCTTATGTTGCTTTCCATAATTGAGTCAGATATTTCTCATAGAACTTCTTCATTAAAAAAAATCTTAGTTCTCTCTCCTCTTCCACTTGAATCATTTCTAGATTTTTATCTTTGAGTTTGCTAATTCTCTCTTCATTTTCTTTCTTTGCTACCATATTACTATAGTTCTTTATGGTGCTTGTTGAGATGATCCTCTGCTGGCACATTTTTGGTAGTAAACGCCTTTCTTATTTGGGTAAGGCTTTGGTTATTCTGATTCTGAGTTGCTTCTGGTTGTATTTGAGAGCCTGCACTTTCGAGCCTCCTCTGCTTCTGCCCAGGGCATGGTCAGTGCCCTCCTTGTGCTGCTTGTGCCTCCAAGGTTGCTAGTGCCTTGCTGCTTACAGTGTCACTGCAGTCTTAGGTGTTGCCTGCAAGGTCACCAGGCCACAAAAACTTGTGCTGCTTATGGAGTCACCTGGGATCTTGTGTTCCCCCGCTGGCTCTCCATGGGCTCAGGGCTGCTCCCCATGCACCACCTCCACTGCTGTTCTCTGGTTGTCTGGGGGTGCTGGCTGCCACGGGTATCACTGTCACTTCCAGGGGCCCAGGATCTTGTTTGCAGCCCCTGCTGCTGGTAGAGCTGGTGTTGGAGGTGCTGCCACTGGGGGCTGGGCCACAGGTTCTGTTTTGGCTTCTGAAGCCTCAGGTCACAGGTGCCAAATGCCACTGCTGGAGGAGGGCACGGACTAAGTCACAAATGCCATTGCTGCTCTTGCAGACTTTGGTTACTAATGTGCCATGTGCTTTTTGCAACTGCAGGTCAGGGCACCACCACCCCTGCTGCTGTCATCCACATTTTGGATGTAGCTCTTGCTGCTGGAAAGACTGGGGTTGGAGGGAGTCAGCACTGCCTGCGGAGAGAGAGGGGGCTGGTTCATCCACTCCCCTGTGTTTCTGGAGCCTCAGGTCATGGACATCACCTGCCACCGCTGGGGGTGTACAGGGGCTAAGCTGTGAGTGTCATTGCTGCTCCTGCAGCCTCTGGTCACTGGTGCACACTGGTGTGCTTTTTGAAACCTCAGGTCCGGGCAGCACCGTCACTTCTGGGAGCATCTCTTTTGATCGCTGCTGTTGTAGGGGGAGGAGAGGAGAGGGGGCTACTCCCCTAGTTCCACTGCCTTCTGGAGGTCCAGTCCACCCACCTCCAGATGTATAGATGCGTGAATCTCTCAGGTGTTCTGGTGTGCTGTGCAGGGAATCCTTTGTTGGTCAGTAGATGTCCCACTGGTTGTAACTTAGAGGGGAGAGACAAAGGGAACAACTCACTCCACCATCATGCTGATGTTACCCCTGGATTTTGTTTTTATAGCCAATTTCAGTCTTTTAATAGATACCTATGTTTAATTTACATTTATGTATTAATTATAAACATATTTGGGCTTGTTTTTATCATATTATTTTGTACTTTATTTTTGCCATAGTTTTTGTTTACTTCTTTTTCCCCCCTTTTCTGCCTTCGGATGAATTGATTGAGTTTTTCCCCCTACTGGTTTGAAAGTTATGCTTGTCATTTACTTCTTTCAGTGATTACACTTATAATTTTAAAGATCGTATGTTACTACACATTTTTCTAGCAGAGTCTAAACTTAACATTTCTAGCCTTCTCCCAAAAAAGACAAGAATCTTACAACTCTCACCTTTCCTCTTCTGTCTTCCATGTCATAGTTTAGATTTTAATTCTATAAACCTCTTCAAATTAATTAGTATCATGATTTATTTTACAGTCAATACCTATTTGGATTTTTCAACATAATTTACTGATTTCTTTGCTCAACAATGCCCAATTAACATCAAACTCCTTACTTCTGGTTTCAATTTCAGTTTTGCTAGAAGGTATCCTTTGTTAGTTCTTTTACTGAAGTTCTGTATATAGTAAACTTGAGTCTTTGGGTGCCTGAAAGTATTGTTATTTCATCCTCACTTTTGTATAATAGCTCAACTGATTATCCAGTTTTAAGTTGATAGATTACTTGATTGGATTTTCTTGGGTCTAAATTTTCTTATTATTACATAGTCTAGTTTTCTTTTTTGGTGGTAATATTCCTTGTATGTGTTGTAATTTTTTGTTATGATTTAGAGAGATCTTCCCTAAGAGTTCTGTGTCTTCCCTAAGAGTTCTGTGTATGCACTGATTTGTAGAGGTGTCACCATGGGACAGTTTTGTGTTTGCTTCTGCAATGTCTGTATAGAATTTACCAGTTTGGGACCAATTTTTACTCCATTTTTTTAGTTTTTGTTTTCCACACCATATATGTAGTATGCATATGGACCCCACACCCACACACAGTGCAGATCTTTCATGGACAGCCCACAGCTGAGAATGGATTTCCTGCTTACAAGCCCGCATTTGTAAGCCAAGGGTCAGCGCTTTAGTAGTACCCCTTATTGCAGGAAGCCCAATTTCAGCTCACTACCTACACACTGGGTCTATGGCTTCCCACACATTTCAGCAGGCATTAAAATCCCAGCCACATGGGGGTGGAGGAAGGGTTTGACTACAAAGGAGCATGGAAGAATTTGGGGGCATGATAGAACTCTTGCATATCTTGATTGAAAGTGGTTGTTACGCTACTATATGCATACGTTAAAACTTGCAGAACTGTACACCAAAAGAGTGATTTTACTTTATACCTTAATTTTAAAAAGAAAAGAAAAACTTCCAGACTTTGTCTTACATCTGTATTTGACTCCTCTGTGAGGCTTCAATTCTGTTTACTCTTCTGGCTTTGAGTTTCCTCTCCGTTTCTGACACCTAGAGAGTTTCTTTGTTTGCTTTCAAACTCAATTATGCATTCTTTAAAACTGGGGGTGGGGGAATTGTTGTAATTTTGATCCAACTTGTCTATGTGTTTGGAGTACGTAGGGGAGTGTTTTTCATATCTTGTCAGTGAACCCTGTTGATTCTATTGTATACCTCTTAAATCAGTATTTATACTTTAAAGAAATACAACCCAAAAATTAACACAAAAGATAAAATAAGGTAAATTGCATAAAGATGTTTATATCAGTGCTATTCATAATAGCAACTTTTGAAAACAATCCCAAATCTTCCAAAAGCAGTTAAATGAAAAGAAATTCTCCAACAATTACATGAAAAGCATATGGACTTGTGTTGGTATACAGAAGAGTATATATGAAATGATGTTGAGTAAAGCAGAACACAAAGATATATATATACATACACACATATGTGTACACAGACACATATATACACATGTATGTATGTATGTATATACACGTGCACACATATCCACATTTATTACTATTTTTTATTTATTACCATTAGGATTTCAAAAGAACACAGTATAAAATAAATAGTTGATGTTTTAAAGTTATGTTTATCATTTTTCCCCCTTTTTTGTGGGGAATATTTATTGAACATTTATTCTGTCCCTAGTACCACACTGGGCGCTTTAACTTGTAAAAGCCCATATAGAATATGTTCTATTATAACTCCTACTTTCAGAATGAGAGAAAGGAAGCTTAGGGGTTGCCTAAGGACACATAGCTTGGAAGTGGTAGAGCTGATATCCAAATCCAGAGGGTCTGACTCCAAAGCCCCTGCTCCTTATCACTATGCCATAGGGTGTTTTAATCATAGTTGTTTGTATAAAAAATCTTAAAAACCCATGCAAAATTTTAATTTTACCTAATAAAAGTTTAGACATTTTAGTCAATTTTATTGCTTTGTCTGCAGGAGAAAAATCTTTTGCAAATTTATAAATGACCTAGTTCATTTGCACGTTATACAAAATAATCATTTCTTAATCCTTCTCATGTATAATAATAACACCTATTAATTATTGAGTGCTTAATCTGTAATAAGGACTTGCTAGATGCTTTATATACATGATCTCATATAATCCTCTCAAATGTTGTATGAGGTAGGTAATATTATAATCACCTTTTTTTCTGCTGAGGAAAACTGAGACTTGAAGAGGTTAAGGAACTTGCCCAAGATTACTTACCTAGTAAGCAGCAGAGCCAGAACTCAAGCCTAAGACTGACCCCAAAGTCTGTGCTGTCAGCCTAAACTGTGCTGCCTCCTCATGTATTTGTCAACGTGGCCCATAGAGTTTAGGGAGAATGCCAAAGTTGTTTTCACTCCCTAATAGTGTGGGCAATCCCTTGTATTGTAAAGCACCAACGAAGCTTTTTCTTGGCAAACAATGATCTTGTGGGAATTTTCATGGGACTGTGGGACTCCATGCAGATGGCACAATAGGAATCATTCTCTTTCTGAGCTCTATGCATGCCGTTTGCCAGAAAGTAATCAAGTGGATCCATTAGAAATGTTGCTAAGTGTACTCTAATTTCAAGTTTCTTGGAGATCTAATTAGCTTGCTTTTCATAGCTCCATGGTTTTACTCTGGTGTGAAGGAGCCAGTGAACTGTGAAAGCATGTTTTATTATGTGTGTGGCATGTAGGTCCATGATGAAGCTGTATGCAGCATGATGTTTTTAATCTGTCAGAGCTCACGTCAGTGTCCATCTTAAACTCTCCCTTAAAAGAGAGTGGTGATTTCAAGAAGATGATCTAAAGGCCAGCAAAGTGGAATGAGAGAATAAGAATGAGAACAGAAAAATCAGGGAGGGTTATCTGTGAAATGATTTTAATGAGGCAGGTTACAAAGAAGTTGATAGACTTGAGTATGACATCAATCTTTAGGCTGAGCCTGATGAAGATTCATGGCAGACTATTGATGTAACATCTCAAAGATCACTCTGGCTATAAAAACCCATGATTCTGTGATTTCTTGCTAATCAGAATCATTGTTTTCTTTCTATTTGAGTGAGGCTTTCTGGCAAAATCAGATTTTTTAAAAGATCTATTATTACCCAGACAACTGCAATAATTATGACACACTATTAATAATCATGGAGAAGGAAAGGAACACAGGTACATGGAGGTAGTACAGGATGGTGCAATGGAAAAAGGATCAGTAGGACATTATATTCATTTTCTGTTGTTACATAACAAAGTAGCACAAACTTGGCAGCTTAAAACAACATACTTGTATTATCTCACAATTTTTGTGGGAAAGGAATCTGGGTACAAATTGGCTTCATCCTCTCTCTGCTCAGGGTCTTACCAAGATAAAATCAAGGTGTCAGACAGGGCTACAATCTCATCTGAGGCTTGAGATCCCTCTTTCCAGCTCACTGGTTGCTGGCAAAACTCATGTCCTTGCAGTCGTAGGATTGAAATAGTTGTTTTCTTGCTGGATGTTGGCTGGGGACTGCTCCCAGCTTCCAGAAGCATCCTCATGTCCTTGCCACATGACCCCTTCATAGGCAATTAACTTAGTTGGTTGCTTCTTCAATGCCAGCAAGAAAACTTCTTTTACTTTTTTTTAATTGAGATATAATTGATATATGACATTGTATTTATTTTAGGCATACAACATAATGATTCGATATATGTATATATTATGAAATGATTACACAATAAGTTTAGTTAACATCCATTACCACACATAATTACAAATTTTTTTCTTGTGAGGAGAACTTTTAAGATCTACTCTTTTAGTAACTTTCAAATATACAACACAGTATTGTTAACTACACTCACCATGCTGTACATTACATTCCCAGAATTTATTTTTCTTATAACTGGAAGTTTGTGCCCTTTGACCACTCTTTTACTTTGAATATTTCTTTCAGGAAAAGCCTGGACCCTCTTTTAAAGGGCTTGCCTGACTATGGGAGGCACACTCTGCATAATCTCCCTTTTGATTAACTTGAAGTCAACTGATTGGGAAACTTAATTACATCTGCTAATTCCTTCACCTTTGCTGCATAACATAAGCAAATCGGGAGAGTGATATCCCATCATATTCACAAATTCTGCCTACACTTTAATGGGAAGCGATTATACAGGGCATGCACATTGCGGGGCAGGAATCTTGGCGGCCATCTTAGAATTTTGCCTATGATAAGAAAACTGGAGTTCAAGTTCAACTTGTAAATGAAACCATGTGTCCACACAAAAACGTGTACATGAATGTTCATAGCATTATTCGTAATAGCCAAAAAGTGGAAACAACCTAAATGTCCATCAACTGGTGACTGAATAAACAAAATGTGGTATATCCAAACAATGAAATATTTGGCCATACAAAAGACCAAATGTAGATTAGTGGTTGCTTAAGACTGGGGGATTTAAGGATAAATTGTGGAGTGGCTGCTAATGGGTATGGGGTATTCTTTCTGGGTTGATAAAATCTTCTAAAATTGATTATCGTGACAGCTGTACAACTCTGTGAATAAACTAAAAGCCATCGAAGTGTGCAGCTTAAATAGGTGAATTGTATGGTATGTGAGTTATATCTCAATAAAGCTGTTAATAAAAGATGAAGTTGTACTACTCGCTAACTTCTTCGAAATTCAGTAATTCAGACTTAGTTTCCTCATCCTTAAATGAATATAATACCTACTTCACAAGGTTGCTGTGAAGGTCAAATGAAATAATTATGGAGAATTGTTTTGTAAACTGCAAAATGCTATACAAATTTTTTAAATTATTATTTTGTAGTCTGTAACTTTGCAATCAAGGCAAGATCAACTTAATTATTTTGTCTCTCTTTATAATAGCACTCAGTATATTAATTCTGATAGCTAAGTATCAATTCTATATTTCCAAACCTATATCCTTCTTGCCCTAGTAGGTACATTTCCTTTTACTCTCAACAGAAGTGGGGAACAGTTGCCCAACTCTAGCTATCCTTTCATCTATGTAAAATCTTTTACTTAAAATTCCTCAATCTTCTCACCCACACCAATAAGCTAATTCAGTTCCAAAGCTAAACAAGCCAAGTTTCTATAATCTTTATTCATAAATCCTCATAAATTAAAATATCACTACCCCTCATCTGATCCTTTTATATGTAGGAGATACACAAGGGCTGCAATGTTAAAAGTAAGATCTGCCTTGAGGTCTATCCACAACAAGCAATGTTTAAAGCAAAGGTCAAGGAAAGGATAAGAAATCCGGGACTGGAAGAGACATTTTATTTGATTCAAGAATCTTCAGAGCTTGTAATTCTCTAAGGCTTGGAGGAGCAGATGAAATCACAAAGGAAAAGATTGACAGGCGTGTCAATGCCATGTTGAAATGCTTGCAATATAATAGTAAAGGGAAAGACTAAATTAAAAAAATAGATACAGTATTTTCACGTGGAGAAAAATTGAAAAGTGAAAACAGCTGATTGGTCAATTTTTTAAAGTTTAATCGTTTTCTAATATTGTTTTCTGTTTTTAAAACATACATATACAAAAACATAAATAACATATACATATACATAAAACATAAATATACAAAATGATGAAGTATCCACATATCGTGGAAAGTTTCATTCTATAGTGTGATTCTGGAGACAGATACTTAGTAAGATCAAGGTAAAAAAATCATCAACCTAGCACATAATCAATTAAAGACATCTTAAATTTAGGATTTAAACATGATATGCAAGACTTTCAATATTAAACCAGAACAGCCCTTGGCAAGATGGAATGGTTTGTCACCCTAGTTTAGCCTTACAATAATTTTGTCCAGAATGAACTTTTTATCATTTTTTTCTCTTTTGTACTCATGATATATAGTAATCAAAATTAATGTGATTTTTTAAACCTTTTATCTTTCAACTCCTTTCTCTATATTTTAGACATTTTCCCCCTACCTCTTCCCTATTTACCAATTACCAGCCTATTGTGAAAAGAAATTGCATTTGAGAAGAATTACATTGCAATAACAGACAAAAATAGAAATGTCACAGTTTCCACTCAGTAGGAATAGAGCTGGAGAGCTAGAATTTGGCAGGATGTCTAACACTTTCTAGAAAAGAGGAAGCCCTGACAGAGTATGACAGTCTGCTCCATGAGACTAACTCCATAATGGAGGTGGGTGCACAAGACTAGGATATCTTTTTTCCCCAGTTTTATTGAGAAATAATTGACATACGTTACTGTATAAGTTTAAGGTGTATGGCATGATTGTTTAATTTACATATATTGTGAAGTGAACACCACAATAAGTTTAGTTAACATTCACCATCTCAAATAGATACAATAAAAAGAAAAGAAATTCTCCCTGTGATGATAAATCTTAGGATCTACTCTCTTAACTTTCCTATATATCATGTAGCAGTGTTAACTATTGTCATAATTTTGTACATTCCATCCCTAGTACTTATTTACCTTATAACTAGAAGTTTATACCTTTTGGCTAGCTTCCTCCAATTCCTCCTTCTTTCACCCCCTGCCTCTGGTAACCACAAATATGATCTCTATTTTAATGAATTTGGCTTTTTTTTTTAAGATTCCACCTATAAGTCAGATCAAACAGTATTTGTCTTTCCCTGTCTGACTTATTTCACTCAGCATAATGCCTTCAAGCTCCATCCATGTTGTTGCAAATGGTAGGATTTCCTCGTTTTTTTTGTGGCTGAATAATATTCCATTAGATATACATACCACAACTTTTTTATCCATTCATCCATTGATGGACATTTAGGTTGTTTCCATCTCTCGACTATTGTGAATAATGCTGCTATGAACATGGAGGTGCAGCTATCTTTTCGAGTTAGTATTTTCATTTCCTTTGAATATATTCCCAGAAGTGGAATTACTAGATCCTATGGTGGTTGTATTTTTAATTTTTTGAGGAACCTACATACTGTTTTCCATAGTGGCTGTACCAATTTACAATCCCAATGACAGTGCACAAGTGTTCCCTTTTCTTCACATCCATGCCAGCATATGTTATCTCTCACCTTTTTGATGATGGCCATTCTAGCAAATGTGAGGTGATATCTCATTGTGGTTTTGATTTGCATTTCCTTAATGACTAATGATTTTGACAACTTGTTACATGCCTGTTGGCCATTCACATATTTTCTTCAGAAAAATGTCTATTCAGGTCCTTTGCCCATTTTTAAATTGGATTGTTTGTTTTTGCTATTGAGTTGTATGAGTTATGTATATATTTTGGATATTAACCTATTATCAGATCTATGGTTTGCAAGTATTTTTTCCCATTCCATAGGTTGTCTTTTCACTTTGTTGATGGTTTCTTTTGCTGTGCAGATGCTTTTTAGTTTGATGTAATTCCACTTGTTTATTTTTTATTTTGTTGCTTGTGCTTTAGGCGGGATTTCCAAAAAATTGTTACTGAGACCCATGCTAAGGAGCTTTTTTCCTGTGTTGTCTTGTAGGAGTTTCATGGCTTCATGTCTTACATTTAAGTCTTTAATCCATTTCAAGTTAATTTTTGTGAGTAGTGTACAATAGGTGTCGTTTCATTCTTTTACATGAGAATATCCAATTTTGCCAGCACCATTTATTGAAGAGACTGTATTTTCTCCATTGAGTATTCTTGGCTCCATTGTTAAATATTCCTTGACTATATGTGCTTGGGTTTATTTGGGGGCTCTTTATTCTGTTCCATTGGTCTATGTATCTGTTTTTATGCCAGTATCATACTGTTTTAATTACCATAGCTTTATAGTATAGCTTAAATTAGGAAGTGTGATTCCTCCTGCTTTGTTCTTTATTCTCAGGATTTCTTTGGCTATTCAGAGTCTTTTGTGGTTCCATACAAATTTTAAGAATGTTTTTTCTATTTCTATAAAAAAATACCATTGGAATTGATACTGAATCTCTTAATCTCAAGTTTATGTGTCTGATGCACAATAAGCCAATCACTGAGACACTAGTGATTGGAGATGGAGAAAGGTTTATTTGAATTGGCCAAAATAAAAAGACAGGAGAGTAGGTTCTTTCAAGTCTACCTTAAGAAAGAAGAAAGCAGGGGGTCTTTATAAAGCTAAGGGGCTTAGGAGGAGAAGTTTCAGAGAAACAAAGGGGAAATCTGTATTTCTTTCACTCCAGATAAGCCCTTGGGAAATCAGACTTCTGGGTGTCAACAGCAGCTGGGGGCTGATTATCTGGTGGTCATAACTTCCTTAAAAACATTGTTTTTCTTCTGCAAAACAAGTTCATAAATCCTTGTGACCCTTGAGTCACCCCTCATGTTAAACAAGAAAACAGCAAATTAACAAGATTAACTTCTTTTCATCTGTGTCTGTGCTGGGAACAAGGTCAGCAGGAATCATGTGCTTATTGAATGTTTACAGTAACCCTCAGGTACCTGCCTTCAGAACCTTGATAGGGATTGCATTGAATCTATAGATGGCTTTTCATAGTATTAACATTTTAACAATACTAATTGTTCCAATCCATAAACGGGGATACCTTTCCATTTATTTGTGTTTTCCTTGATTTGTTTCATCTATTTCTTGTAGTTTTCAGAGTAAAGATCTTTCACCTCCTTGATTACATTTATTCCTAAGTATTTCATTGTTTTTGATGCTATTATAAATAGGATCAATTTCTTTATTTTTTTTCAGAAAATTTGTTGTTAGTGTATAGAAATGCTACCAATTTTTGTATGTTAATTTTGTATCCTGCAACTTACTGAATTTGTTAATTAGATCTAACAGTTGAGTCTTTAGCATTTTCTATATATAAAATTACATCATCTGAAAACAGAGACATTTTACTTCTTCTTTGCCAATTTGGAAGCCTTTTATTTCTTTTTCTTGCCTGATTGCTCTAGCTAGGACTTCCAGTACTATGTTGAATAGGAGTGGTGAGGGTGGGCACCCTTGACTTGTTCCTGATCTCAGAGGAAAAGCTTTCAATCTTTTACTGTTAAGTATGATGTTCGTTGTCGGCTTGTCATATATTGCCTTTACTATGTTGAGATATGTTCCCTTTCTGCCTAATTTGTTAAGTGTTTTTATTCATGAACAGATGATGAATTTTGTCAAATGCTTTTTCTGCCTCTATTGAGAGGATCATATGATTCTTTCTTTCATTCTATTAATGTGATGTATCACATTGATTGATTTGCATATGTTGAACCATCTTTGCATCCCGGGGATGGATCCCACTTAATCATGGGGAATGATCCTATTAATGTGCAGCTGAATTTGATTTGTTAGTATTTTTCTGGGGATTTTTACATCTATATTCATCAGAGATATTGGCCTGCAGTTTTCTTTTCTAGTAGTGTCCTTCTCTGGCTTTGGTATCAGGATAATGCTGGCCTGGGAAAATGAGCTTGAAAGTGTTTCCTCCTCTTTGATTTTTTGGAAGAGTTTGAGGATTGGTGTTAATCCCTCCATAAATGATTTGTAAAATTCACCAGTGGTCTTTGGCTTTTCTTCATTGGGAGATTTTTTATTACTGATTCAATCTCCTTACTAGTAATCAGTCTATTCAGATTTTCTATTTCTTCCTGATTCAGTCTTGCTAGGTTCTATGTTTCTAAGAATTTTTTCATTCTTCTAAGTTGTCCAGTTTCTTAGCATATAGTTGTTCAGAGTAGGCTCTTATGATTCTTTGAATTTCTGTAGTTTGTTGTTGTTAGTGCTGTTGAGTTGATTCTGATTCCTAGTGAACCCAAGTATAGCAGAGTGGAACTCTGCCTGGTCCTTTTGCGCCATCCTTTCATCTTCCAGCACAATATTAGACAATGCTCTGCCGGTATTCATAGAGTTTTCATAGCTAATTTTTTCAAAAGTGAGAGGCCAGGTCCTTCTTTCTAGTGTGTCTTAGACTGGAAGCTCCACTGAAACTTGTCCACCATGGGTGATCCTGCTGGTATATGAAATACTGGTGGCATAGCTTTCAGCATCATAGCAACATGTAGCCAACACAATATGACAACCAACAGATGAATGAATGGTGTAGTTCCCAGACTGGGAAATGAACCCAGGGCCATGTGGTGAGAGCACCAAATCTTAACCACTCGACCACCAAGGCTGGCTATTTCTGTGGTATCAGTTCTAATGTCTCCTTTTTTATTTATAATTTTGTTGATTTGGGTCCTCTCTCTTTTTTCCTTGGTTAGTCTAGCTAAGGGTTTGCCAATTTTGTTTCTCTTTTCAAAGAATCAACTTTTACTTTGGTTAATCTTTTCTATTGTTTTTCTGTTCTCCATTTATTTCTTCTCTAATCTTTGTTATTTCCTTCCTTCTGCTAATGTTGGGCTCAGTTTGTTCTTCTTTTTCTAGTTACTTAAGGCATAGAGCTAGGTTGTTTATTTGGGAAGACTATGATATCTTGATGCCTAAGACCATTAAAATTCCTCTGCTTAGATTCTCTACTTACCAAATAGACTTCTTTCCAATCCTACTTTTTTCTATATTTATTGTGAAATACAGTAATTTAAATAAAAATGTACAAAAGTAAATGAACAGTTCTATGAATTCTTTCAAAAGTGAACATACTGAAGTGGCTACCACTCAGATGAAGAAATAGAACATTCCCAAATTCCTAGAATCCCCCAATCACAAACCTTCCCTTTCCCTCAAAACAAAACTAACGAAATCCTTACTTGAGTTAACCTTGCCTTGTTTTCAATTTTGTTTAATGGAATCATATAGTGATTTCCTGCATCTGGTATTTTTATTCTACATTCTGCTTGTGAGATACATCCATGTTATTTCATGTGGCTGTATAATTTATTTTTTATTAGTGTGCAAGATTCTAGTGTATGAATATGCCACAATGTGTTTATATACTTTCTTGTTGATGAACATTTAGATTATTTCCAGTTTGTCATCATTATGAATAATGCTGCTATAAAGATTCTTATGTATGTCCTTTGCTGTACATTTGCTTGTATTTCTGTTGTGAATATACTGAGGAGCAGAATGGCTTGGTCATACATCCTCACCAATACCTGTTTTTCATTTTAGACATTCTGTTGATGTGCAGTGGTATCACTATACTTTTGATTTGTAGTTTTCTTTATGTGATTTTCTTTTAATTTGCACTTTCCCTATGACTAACGAAGTTGAGCACATTTTTATATTTATCAGCAATTGGGATATCCCGTTTTGTGAAATGCTTGTTCAAGCCTCCTGTTCATTTTTATGTTTTTTAAAAAAATTTGTAACCATGTTTATATAGTCTAAGTTTTTTTGGTTATATGTGTTACAAAGATCTCCCACACTGAATCTCCTAAAATTGTATGTACAGCTTTCAGTATACAACTTTAGTATTGCTCTTTAATTGACTCATGGGCCTAGACCACATATATCTATCATCTTTAGGCAAGTAAGTATCATATTCTACCCTTAATAGGGGTTAGAGTAATATTTTAATTAAATAATTGAAGAATATGGCAAATTTATTTCTGTATAGTTTTTAAATTCTATGTTCAACTTTGCATATACATTTAATTTTATAATTTCAAAGATAGTTTTCAAACATTGCTATGCAATATTTTATTTCCACAATCTTTGAAAGAGGAATTGTCTAAGCCTTCAGGTTCTGAGTCTGGAAAGATTGGGTCTTTATCTAAAAGAATAAGAAGAAACAACACATAAACCATAGCTGAAATAAAATGTTATTTCCATCAACAGCTACATAAAGCTAACAAATCAATAAAGGGTTCATCTATATAGTAACTATGATATTAAATTGAGAGAAGTTCTAAGGTAAGCAACCTACTGGTTGAACAAAACTAATAGTTTCCTAGTTTTAAGACTTTCAGTACTAAAACCAGGACATCCCTGGGCCAAGTGGGATGGCTGGTCACTCTAGTTTAGCCTTACAATTATTTTGTCCAGAATGAACTTCTTATCTTTTTTTCCCTCTTTTTTACTCATGATATGTAATAGTTAAAATTAATGTGATTTTTAGAAACTCTGTCTTTCAACTCCCTTCTCTATATTTTATACATTTTCTCCCTAATTCCTCCCTATTTACAAACACAGCAACAAAGTTTGCCTTATTATTCTTTGTTTATTTTTCCCCTTGAAATTCCATACCAGACTCTTTTATTTGTGTGTAACTTGGATGTTTAGTAATTATGCCACACATGCCTCTTGGAGGTTGGCTGATGATGTTGTTGAAGTGTGGTTCTCAAACTTTCTGATATTACAAGAGATACCACACACCTCAAAACAGGGAGAAAACGAGGTAAATCTAAAATACTTATTTTTTCATTAATGCACGTTATATTTTCTTTAATTCACTCAACGTTTGTATAGCAAAGCACTGTGACATTATAAAAGCACTGTAATACGTGCAAAAATCAAATGCCACAATAATGGATCTCTGTACTTTAGTTTAAGGAGCTCATAAGGAGCTCTATGTACTCTAGCAAAGTACATAGAAATGTAAATAAATAACTAATGCAAAGCAGAATAAAAGGATTACCAAATAGAAGGATGAAAAAAATAATGTTGGTGAGAAAGGGAAAATTATAATTCTGACTGGGGAGAAAGGCCATGAACCAGAGAAAATGCCACATAATAAAAAGCATTTGAACTGAAGTTTGAAGGATAGAATTCCAATAGAAGGAAAAGAGTGGGGAGAGCATTCCACATTAATGAACCAAAACAAATGAGAGAATATACTATGTATCACAATATTGTCAGAGGAATGTAGTGGCAGATGAGGCTATAGAAGTAGGACAGGTAAGATTATGGAGATCTAATAATAATATTAATAATAGCTAACATTTACTGAGCTCCTATGTTATACTAAGCACACAGCATGATCTCATCAGCCATCACATCAACTCTGTGGGACAGGTACTATTCTTAGTCCCATTTCATGGATGAGGAAACTGAAGTTCAGAGAGGTTAAGTAAACAGCCTCAGGTCTAACAACAAGGAAATGGTCTGCAAAGATTCAAACCAAATTTACTCGATTCACAAGCCTGTGCTTTTAACCACTAGGCTCTACAACTTAAAGATTTTGGAATTTATTTTGTAAGCAGTGGGAAGCCATTTGAGGAGGGGAGTTAATGTGATTCAATTTGTGTTCGGAAGCTAACTGGCAACAGTGGCCAGGATAGATTGGAAGGGAGAGAGACTAGAGATAAAGAAACCAGTTAGCAACAGTTTAGTTGAAAGATGATGAGGAACTGAAATAGGTAGTGGCAGAGGAAATGAGTAGGAAGGAACAGATTTAATATTGTGGGATTAGATTGGACAGCATTTGGTGACTGCTTAGATAGGAACTGTAAAACAAAGCAAGAGGATTTCTAATCATGATGACTGGTAAGATGGTAGTCTATTTAAATAAGAGAGGGAACACAGAGTTATAGGGCTTGGGGTACATGGTGAAGAGTAGGATGGAGGAAGGTAATGCGTATGATCTGGAACATTTTGCATTTGAGGTGCTGGAAGAGCACGCAGAAATTGGCATCTGAAGTAAAGCAACTATTTTAAAACTCTTTAACCACAAATACATGAGATTGCAGAGTTTCAGTCATAACCTTCTCCATTTAAATCAGGGTAACAGCTCATTCATTTTACTTGACATTTTAAATCATGAAGAGCTACTATGTCATAACTGCCACTGTCTAAAGGGCCCAACATTCATTAGTTGCAAGTTGTGTCCAAGTGGTTTAATTCAGTGTCACATAACTCAGTAAAATTCCTAGTGCCTGATACAGCTTCTCAAATGTTGGCAGTGATATTGATAATGATAAGTTTGGATTTTAATATTTCCAGGGATTCTTCCAGAAGCTTTTCTTCTTTAAACAGATTCAATAATTATGATAGCAAAATATCACTTGAGGAAGTTTCCCCCACAATCTTTACTGCAATGCCTTGTCCAGGAAACTTAAATATAGCTATTGAAGATGTCTGTATTTACTGCAATAAAACATAAAGTCAGACCACCTAAATAAAATAACATACAACAAATTTGAGAAAATGAAGTTACCGTTACCGAGATAGGTGGATTAAGTCTGTGGAGAATTTTAATAATCAAGAAAAAAATGAAAGAATCTAGAAAAAATATAATAAAACAGACTTCCTAAGTAAATTAATAAAGTCTTTATACACTATGAATTAATCCTCCTACTAGGCAAAAAATCTTAGTCTTGCACGTACTAGGTTTTTCTTTTCTTATAACTTTTTTTTATTGAGATGTACATCATGTAACACAGAATTCATCATTTTAAAGTATGCACTGCAGTGGTTTTTAGTATATTTACTATGTTGTTCAGCCATCACCACTGCCTAATTCCAGAATGTTTCCATCATCTCAAGAAGAAACTCCACACCTATTAGTAGTTAGTCCGAACACCCCTGCTCCCTATCCTCTGGCAACCACTAATCCACTTCCTGTCTCTATGTAGTTGCCTGAACTAGACATTTCATATAAGTGGAATCATATAATTTTTGGCTTTTTGTGTCTGGCTTATTTCCATTAGCATAATCTTTTCAGGGTTCATCCATGTTGCAGCATGTGATAGTACTTCATTTCATTCATTGCTGAATAATATTCCATTGTAGGATACCACATTTTGTTTATACCTTCATCAACTGATAGACATTTGGTTTGTTTCCACTTTTTGGCTATTATGAATAATGCTGATATAAATATTTGTGTACAAGTATTTGTGTGGATATATGTTTTCATTTATCTTGGGTATATACCTAGGAGTGGAATTACTGATTATATGTTAATTCTATGTTTAACTTCTTTGAGAAACTGTTTTCAACAGTGGCTGAACCATTTTACATTCCCATCAGGAACAGATGAAGGTTCCAATTTCTCCACATCCTAGCCAACACTTGTTATACTCCACTATTTTTATTATACCATCTTAGTGGGTGAGAATTCGTATCTAATTGTGGTTTTGATTTGCATTTCCCTCATGACTACTGATGTTGAGCATCTATTCATGTGTTTACTGTCCATTTGTATGTCTTCTTTGGAGAAGTGTCTATTCAAATTCTTTGGCCATTTTTAATTGGGTTATTTGTCTTTTTGTTGTTGAGTTGTAGGAATTCTTTATATATTCTGCATAGTAGACCCTTATCAAATGTATGATTCGCAAATATTTTCTCCCATTCTGTGGGTTGTCTTTTCACTTATTTCACAGTGTTACTTAAAACACAAAACTTTTTAATTTTGATGAAGACCAATTTATCTATTTTTTCGTTGATTGTTTGGTTTTGATGTTATATCTAAAAACTGTTGCCTAATCCAAGTTTATGCAGATTTTCACCTATGTTTCCTTTTGAGAGTTTTGTAGTTTTAGCTGTTACATTTAGATCTTTGATACATTTTGAGTTAATTTCTGCATATGGCATGAGGTAAGGGTCCAAATTTATTCTTTTTCATCTGGATATCTGGTTTTCCAGCACCATTTGTTGAAAAGACTATTTTTCCCCATTGAATGGTTTTGACACTCTTGTTAAAAATTAACTAACCATAAATGGGTTTATTTCTGGTCTCTCAACTCTATTCCATTGCCTATATGTCTATCCTTATGCCAGTACCTCACTGTCTTTATTACTACAGCCTTATATTAAGTTTTGAAATTGAGATGTATAAGTCTTCCAACTTTGGTTCCTTTTTCAGGATTGTTTTTACTATTCTGTGTTCCTTGCAATTGCATATGAATTTTAGGATCAGCTTTTCCATTTCTGAAAAATGGTGGTTAGAATTTTGATAAGGATCGCACTGAGTCTGTAGATCAATCTGTGGATCATTGCCATCTTAATAATATTAAGACTTCCAATACATGAACAGAGTGTCTTTTAATTAATTTAGATATAATTTAATTTTAATTTTTTCAATGCATGGTAGGTTTCTAATACATATTTGGTTAAGTGAGTAAGTTTAATTATCTGGTGCTTGCCAATGAGAAGTCAGAGGGGAATTACTGATTCAAAGATCAAGTGCTGGATCCCTGGTTCTAGTAGTATTGTAGTTTAGCAGACTAGACATCTTGACCAACTGTCCTTTTGAAAACTAAAAATATTGGATAGATGTAAAGTGATGTAGAAAACCAAGAAAGGAAAGTGAAACATTGAATGCAGTTTTCACAATGAGGACATGCCCCAGTTAAATTAAGTTTCAGTTTTCACAATCTGGTGGGATGTGGGGAGAGAAGAGAAAAAGCCAAGAGCTTGTCTCAAATGAAAAAGAAAAGAAGACCCATTGTAAAGTTGAGATACCACCGGCTATAGCTTCAAGGAACAGTGATTTAGAAATAAACCTGTCTCCCTCCAAGCTCACTGGACTGGAGAACTTGCCTATTTCAAATGTTAGCACAGAATGAGAGGAAAAAAATCCTCCCTGAGACTTCTTAAGCAAAAGCGAGTAACTAGATTCACATTTACACCACTTAGTGAATTAGAAAACATCAAGCCAAGAATTTCGTGTGCAGTAGAAAATACATATTTCTCTGGAAAAACTCACTTTCATCCCATGACTCAAAGGATCAAGACAATGTGTGAAGAAAAATAAACTCAGGGAGAAAACTTACAAAACGTTTAAAGACACAAAGCAACATGAATGAGAAGTAGCAGAAAATATAGTCAGCAGAATCAGACCCATGAGGACTTCGGATATGGGAATTACCAGACACAGAACATAAAATATTAATTACAATATTTAAAGAAATAAAAAATCAAAATACAAGAGCTAGAGACTAGAAAAAATATTCAAGCTGCTTTGAAAAATAATACAGAGGTTGGAGTCAAGATGGCAGCATAGGCAGACTCTGAACTCACCTCCTGCCATGGAGACAACAAATTTACAACTATTCTTGGGACAATTACCTCTGAGAGAGAACTGAAAACTCGATCAAAACAGCCCCGAACAAAGGACAGTCCTGACTGAGGTGGAAGAGGCAGAAATTCCTTTCTGGAGGGAAAAAAGCCACCTTCACAAGCCATGGCACTTCATGGCCGGCCAAGAGCAATCCTAAGGTAGACAGCCTCCCCTAGAGGAGTGGGGCATCTGGGCAGGGAAGCATTACTGCTATAAGCATCCTTTGGACTCAGCACAACCAAAAGAAGTGTCATAATCTCTGGCTTTGCTGACTATGAACAATGGGGAATAGCCCCAGAAAAGCTTTTGGATATAAGGGGGAAAAAGCCACAAATTCACGTGTTTCAACCTAAAATCACCAGAAAGAGAGGTGCACAATCCTTTGGTAAAAAGAGACACAGCTGATAGGCTCTGGGTATATCTTGGTGAGAGGTGAGACATCTCCAGGGACTGAGACATTGGTGGCAGCCATTATTGTGACCCAGTACAGGCGTGCTGACACAGACGCTGGCAGATGCCATTGGAGTTCTTCCCTTGGCCTGTTAGCCCAGGGTATGCCCCACTGACTAGAGCGCCAATTTAATACAGTTCAGCCAGGGCACGCAGCCTTCCCTAGGGACTGGCCCCAAGCAATAGCAAGCTTTCAGGGACTTGTGGCACTGCATAGGCTGGGTGCCTAGATCCTCTACAGCCAGGCAGGTGGGTACCCCTCAGCAGGGCAGGGCATGCACGATGAGAAGGTGGAGTATGTGGAGCACTGGTGGAGTGTGTGGGGCCTCTGCAGTGGGACGATGCAGTCTACTTCAGGGGGTCATGGCTCACACACGTGGCAAGATGGTGTTGATGGTGTGTGTGGCTCTGTGGGTGGTAGGGCTTGTCAGTGGCAGAAGGAAGACCTGTGCTTCTCAAAGAGCCACATAGGGGATCCACTCCACCTTCCAAAGCCTGAAACAATTGGGTGCTCCCATGCCTGGGGCCAGCCACACTCAGCTGCACCCTGAGATAGCTGACAAGAGCCTTGCAGGCCAGGAGCCTACAGCAATTGTAAGCCCCTGAGACTAGCAACCAGCCATGCTGGGAGCCTGCTCACTTAACAGAAAAACTGCGACAGGAATGTACTATTAGACTTGGCAGCCACTGTGTTGGGGCTCCTCACATCTGATAAACTGACTGAAGGGTTCATAGTAGCCACACACAGTTGAGCATTACAACTAGCCATCCAGGGGAACACCCTAGCCTCCTGGACACTTGCAGGAAGAGCAACCATGCCACAATAGGACATACATAGCCCACAAGAGCCAAAAGAATCCTGAGGAGAAAGGACAAAGCTGGAGGTATCACACTCCCTGATTTCAAAGTATACTACAAAGCTATAGTAACCAGAACAGCATGGTTCTGGCACAAAAACAGACACACAGATCAATGGAACAGAATTGAGAGCCCAGAAATAAATCCACACATCTATGGACAGCTACTTTTCGACAGGGGAGCCAAGAACATACAATGGAGAAAGGAAAGTCTCTTCAATAAATGGTATTGGGAAAACTGGACAGCCACATGCAAAAGAATGACAGTACACCATTATCTTACACCATATACAAAAATTAACTCAAAATGGAGTAAAGCCTTGAAAGTAAAAACTGAAACCATGAAACTTCTAGAAGAAAACATGGGCAGTATGTTCTTCAACATTGTTCTTAGCAGCATATTTTCAAGTACCATGTCTGACTGGGCAAAGGAAACAGTAGAAAAATAAACAAATGGGACTACATAAAACTAAAAAGCTTCTGCACAGCAAAGGAAGCCATCAACAAAATGAAAAGACAACCTGACAATTGGGAGAATTGCAAACCATATATCTGACACGGTGTTAATATCCAAAATATACAAAGAACACAACAAAAAAACTAACAACCTAGTTAAAAAATGAGCAAAAGTTCCAAACAGACATTCCTCCAAAGAAGATATACAGATGGCCAACAGGCACATAAAAAGATGTTTGACATCATTAACTATCAGGAAAATGCAAATCAAAAGTACAGTGAGAGATCACCTCACTCTCATCAGAATGGCTTTAATTAACAAGACAGGAAACAAGTGTTGGAGAGGATGTGGGGAGAAGGGAACTCTTATACACTGCTGGTGGGAGTGCAAACTGGTGCAGCCACTATGGAAAACAGTATGGAGATTCCTCAAAACATTAAGGATAGAGCTACTATATGATCCAGATATTCTACTGCTTGGTATTTATCCAAAGAACACGAAAACACGATGCCTAAAGATATATACACCCCTATGTTCATTGCAGAATTATTCACAATAGCCACGACTTCAAAGCAACCTAGGTGTTCATCAAGGGACAAATGGATAAAGAAGATGTGGTATAAATACACAATGGAAGGCTACTCAGCCATAACAAACCATGAAATCAGTTCATTTTTGATAACATGGATGGACCTTGAGAGTATTATGCTAAGTGAAATACATCAGAGGGAGAAAGTCAAATACTGTATAATCTCACTCATAAGTAGAAGAAAAAACCAACAACAAACAATCACATAGAGATGGAGATTCAATTGGTGGTTACCAGAGGGGAAGGAGGAGGGAGTAGAGTGAAAGGGGTGATTAAACACATGTGTGTGGTGATGGATTGTAATTAGTCTTTGGGTGGTGAACTTGATGTAACCCATAGAGAAATCGAAATACAATGAGTACACCTGAAATTTATATAATGTTATAAACCAATGTTACTGCAATAAAAAATAAGAAAATGAATCAAAAAAACTTTTAGAAATAAAAACTGTAATAATTGAAATTAAAATAAAAAATCCAGTGAACCATTAAGAAAATGATTGTGCAATGCATCTATCTGACATAGGACTTGTATTCAGGATATATAAAAACTCCTAAAACGAAATAATAAATGGACCCCAAAGCCAAATAACAAATGGGCAAGAAACTTATCATTTTATAAAAGCCCAATAAGCGTTAGTCTTCAGGGAAAAGCAAATAAAAACCACAATGAGATACCAGTACACATCCACTAGACTGGGTAAAACTTGTAAATGACTAAAAAGTCCAAATATTGGAAAGGATTAGGACCACCAGAACTCTCATATATTTCTGACGGGAATGTAAAATGGTTCAACAATTTTGGAACAAGTTTTAGCAGTTTCTTACAATGGTAAGCATACATCCACCTTTAATCCAACAATTCTACTTCTAGGTATTTACCCAAGAGAAACAAAAATACTTGTCCACTAAAAGTTTTAGAAGAGGGGCCGGCCCCATGGCCCAGTGGTTAAATTTGTGCACTCTGCTTCAGCAGCCCAGGGTTTTGCCAGTTCAGATCTTGGGTGTGGACATGGCACCACTCATCAAGTCATGCTGAGGTGGCGTCCTACGTAGCAGAACCAGAAGTACCTACAACTAGAATATACAACTACGTACTGGGAGTGCTTTGGGGAGAAGAAGAAAAAAAAACAACAGATGGCAACAGATGGCAACAGATGTTAGCTCAGGTAACAAACTAAAAGAAAGAAAAAGAAAAGAAAAAAATTAAAAGTTTTAGAAGACTGTTTATAGCAGCTTCATTCATAATAGCCAGAACTGGGAATGTGTCAAATGTCCATCGATGGGAGAATGCATAAACAAATTGTGGTATATCCACACAATAAAATACTACTTAGCTATAAAGGGGGATGCATTACTGATACTTGAAACAATATGAATGTATTTCCCAAATATTATGCTAAGAAAAGAAAGGTGGAAATAAAAGTGTACATACTGTGTAATTCCATTTTATATGAAGTTCTAGAATAGGCAAAACTGATCTATATTAAAGAAAAATTAGAACAGTCGCCTCTGGCAGTGGGAGACTGGAAAGTGGCATGAAGAAGCTTTCTGGGATGATGGAAATGTTCAATAGCTTGATAGAGGTACAAGTTACATGGTGTATCCATTTGCTAATACTGTACAGTTAAGATTAGTGCATTTTGATATGTGTAAATTATACCTTAAAAATGCCTATAAAAATAATAATAAAGTTGGAGGTAGAGCAAGGAATCAGACAGATATAGATAAAACAAGAATGGCATAAGTTTCATAGTTACTGAAACTAGGTGATGGGTATATGGACATCCATTTTACTATTCTGTTTACTTTGTATACTTTTGAAATTTTCAATAATAAAAAGCTTTAAAAATTCACTGGAACTGATGTAACAGCAGTTTTGATATAAAAGTTGGTAAACTACTGCTGGGTATTTATCCAAAGAACTTGAAAACTCAAAGGCATAAAGATACTTGCACACTTATGTTCATTGCAGCATTATACACAATAGCCAAGACTTGGAAGCAACCTAGGTGCCCATCAAGGGATGAATGGATAAAGAAGATGTGGTATTTATACACGATGGACTACTACTCAGCCATAAGAAATTATGAAATCTGGCCATTTGTGACAACATGGATGGACCTTGAGGGTATTATGCTGAGTGAAATAAGTCAGAGGGAGAAAATCAAATACCATATGATCTCACTCATAAGTAGAAGATAAAAACAATGACAAACATGTAGCATTGGAGATTGGATTGGTGGTTACCATAGGGGAAGGGGGGGAGGAGGGAGGGCAAAAGGGATGATTAGGCTCACATGTGAGGGGATGCACTATAATTAGTTTTTGGGTGATGAACATGATATAATCTACACAGAATTCTAAATATATTATGATGTACATCCGAAAATAAACAAATAAATGAAAAAAAAAGAACAAAATAGTTGGTAAACCAGAAGATACATTGGAAGAAATGATTGAGAGTACAGAAAACAGAGATAACAAATGGAAAAATAAAAAGGATGTCAAAAGAAACAAAGTATAGAGTGAGAACATGCCACATACTTTCAATTGGAGTTCCAGAAAGATATGATAGAAATAATGATGCAGGGGTGATATATGCAGAAATAATGGCTGACAATTTTCCATACCTGATGAAAGATAAGAATCCAAATGAATCCCAAGCAAGAAAAGAAAGAAGGCGATAGAAATCCACATCCAGGCATAAAATAGTGAATAAAATAGTGGGACAGCAGAATACTAAAATTAAAAAATATATTTCAAAAGCATATATAAGAACTTCTAGTTTTCACAGTCCAGCATGTAAGAAGTTTGGAAGTTGCCACTGCATCCTAGCAAGTAAAAACTTGAACAAACTGAAAATTCAACAACTCTTCTTAGATCTGTAGGAGAACTGAGGTCAGAGGGCAAACTTTGGCCTGCAAAACTGGAGAGACTGACAGACCAATACAGCAAATCACAACTTACCAGAGCAGAAACCCATGCATGAACAGAAATCTCTGCAAGAACCAGTGCCAGAGTAGGGAAACCTGAATTGTAATTGAAGAATTGCTGGAAGCTTGGTATGACAAGTTTGAGAAACTAAAAACTCCAGGGGAGGTCAGTCATCAGGGGCCCCTCTTACTTTTGTGAGTTTTATCTCCTGGAGCTCTACCAGGTTCTCACAGTGAATATAGGAGAAAAATCCTTTCTTGCTTCCAGCAGGGGGAGAGGAAAAGGAACGATTTTGAACTATGCCAGAGCATTCTGTTCTTCTTAACAAGGTCTGAACGTTTTAACTAGATCCTGACCTGCTGGAGTTGTATCAGAGCCTAACTGATCTAAGGGAAGGAAAATACCCCAAACAAGCTCACTCTAGCCTTCCACATGGGGGAAAGGAAATACTCAATACCAGGCCACTCTATCATACTGTCCTACCTAAGGAGAGCAGGGAAATGAGAAGCATTTGTGAAGTTCATGGCCCGGGGGCACAGGCTCACTGAAAGACTGAGACCTAATCATAGGACTATAGAATGTGTTCCTTACCCCTACATATCACTACCACATTACTAAAGGTCTATTTATAGTGGTTCCTTTTATTCAGAACGTCATGTCCACCTATCAAAAAACATTTAAAGATGAATTTATGCCAAATGTTTTATGAAAATAACGTGTGTCAATTGGTAGTTGAATGGATAAAGAAAACATCATATATATATACAATTATTTATATAATGGAATATTATTCAGTCGTTAAAAAGAAGGAAATCCTGCCATTTTTGACAACATGGATGAATCTGGAGGGCATTATCTAAGTGAAATAAATCAGATAGAGAAAGAGAAATACTGTATGCTGTCACTTATATGTCAAATATATTTGTGTGTGTGTGTGTGTGTGTGTGTATAAAGTTGAACTCATAGAAACACAGAGTGTACAATCATGTGCTGCGTGATGACATTTTGGTCAACAACAGACCACATGTATGACAGTGGTCCCATAAGATTTGTGCCGTACAGCCTAGGTGTGTAGTAGGCTATATCATCTAGGTTTGTGTAAGTACACTCTATGATTTTGCACAGTGAAAAGATTGTCTAATGACACATTTCTCAGAACGTATCCCCATTGTTAAGTGATGCATGACTGTATATATATATATGTATATATATATATATACATATACATATACATACATGATTTTTATCATATATCAAAGAACAAGGGAAACAAATGAAAGCAGTAACAAATATGGTAGGTATTAATTCAACTATATCAATAATCACTTTAAACATCATTGATGTAAATACACCAATTAAAAGACAGAGATTGTCAGAGTGTATTAAAAAACAAGACCCAACTATATGTTGTCTATAAGAAACCCACTTTAAATATAAAGACATGTAGAGATTAAAAGTAAATGGATGGAGAAAGATATAGCATGATAACACTAATCAAAAGAAAACAGGAGTAGCTATATTGATTTCAGACAGAGCAGAGTTCAGAGCAAGGAAAGTTATCAGAAATAAAGGGAGGAATTACTTAATGATAAAAGAGTCAGTTATTCTCCCAAAAGACATAAAAGTCTTCATGTATATGCACCTACCAACAGAGCCTCAAACTACATTAAAGAAAAACTGAGAGGACTGCAAGAAGAAATAGATGAATCTGCTATTACAGTTGGAGATTTCACCACCCTTCTATCAGTAATGGACAGATCCACTAGGCAGAAAATCAGTAAGGACATAGTTGAGCTCAACAACACCATCTATCAATTGGATAATGGACATCTATAGACTACTTCATCCAACAACAGCAATAGACCATATTCTGGACCATAAAACACACCGTAACAAATTTAAAAGAATAGAAATTATACAATATCTGCTCTTGGACCACAGTGGAATTAAATGAGAAATCAAATAAGATAAAGACAGCTGGAAAATCTCAAAATACTTCAAGATTAAACAACATATTTTTAAATAACACATAGGTCAAAGAAGAAATCTTAAAAAAATATTTTTAATTAAATAAAAATGAGGATACATTTATCAAAATTTGTGGGATGCAGCAAAAGCAATGTTTAGAGGGAAACTTACAGTATTGAATGCATACATTAGAAAAGAAGAAAGATCTAAAATCAGTTGTCTAAGCTTCCACATTAGGATACTAGAAAAAAGCAAATTAAATCTGAAATGAGCAGAAGAAAAGAAATAATAAAAATTAGAGCAGAAATCAATTATTTGAAAACAAGAAATCCACAATACCAAAAGCTAGTTATTTGAAATTATCCATAAAATTGATAAGCCTCTAGCCAGGAAGAAAGGAAGAAAGAAAAGGAAGGAAGTACGGAAGGAGGGAGGGAGGATAGAAAGAAGGGAGGGAAAGAGAAAGAGAAAGAGAAGACACAAACTGCTAATATCAGAAATGAAAGAGGGGACATCATTACAGGTCCCATGAATGTTAAAAAGATAATCAAGGAATACTACAAACAACTCTACACCCACAAATTTGGTAACCTAAATGAAATAGACCAATTCCTTAAAAGACACCATCTGCCAAAAACACACAAGAAGAAATAGACAATCTGAATAGACCTATATCTATTAAAGATATTAAATTAATAATTAATGATATTCCAAATCAGAAATCATCAGGCCTGGGTGGGTTCACCAGTGATTTCTACAAAACATTTAAGGAAGAAATTATACCAATTCTCTATAATCTCTTCCAGATGATTGAAGAAGAGGGAATACTTGCTAACTCATTCTAGAAACCAGCATTACTCTAATACCAAACCCAGACAAAGACTTTACAAGAAAAAAAACTTCTGGTCAATATCTGCAATGAATATAGATGCAAAATTCCTCAGCAAATTGTTAGCACGTTGAATCCAACAATGTATAAAAGGAATTAAGCACCATGACCAAGTGGGATTTATTCCATATGTACAAGGCTAGTTCAACATGTGAAACTCAATTAATGTAATCCATCACATCAAAAGGCTAAAGAAGAATAATCACATAAACATATCAATAGAGGCAGATAAAGCATTTAGGAAAATGAAACTTCAAGTTGTGATCAAAACTCTCAGAAAACTAAGAATAGAGGGTAACTTCCTTAACTTGATAAGCAATATCTACAAAAAAACCTACAGAAACTCAAAGTTTTGCCGCTAAGATCAGGAACAAGGCAAAGATGTCTGCTCTCACCACAGCTTTTCAACATCATACTGGATGTACTGGATAATGCATTAAAACAAGAAAAGGAAAGAAATGATTTAAAGATTGGGTAGGAAGATATAAAACTGTTTTTGTTTGCAGATGACATGATCCTCCTTAGAGAAAATCTGAAAGACCCAACAAAAAATTCCTGGATCTAGTAAGCCATTGTAGCAAGTTTGCAGGATATAAGGTCAATATACAAAAATCAATAGCTTTCCTATGTACCAGCAATAAACAAATGGAATTTGAAATTAAAAACACAATCTCATTTACATTAGCACCCATAAAATGAATTTCTTAGGCATAAATCTAACAAAATATGTTCAAGATCTATATGAGGAAAACTACAAAACTCTGATGAAAGAAATAAAAGCAAAGTAAATGAATGGAGTTATAGTCCATGTTCATGGATAGGAAGACCTAATATTGTCAAGATGTCAGTTCTTCCCAACTTGTTCTATAGATTCAATGCAATCATAATAAAAATTCCAGTGTATTGTTTTGTGGATATTGACAAGGTAATTCCAAAGTTTATACGGAGAGGCAAAAGACTCAGAATAGCCAACACTTATTGGAGAAGAACAAAGTTGGAGGACTGACACTACTCAACTTCAAGACTTACTATAAAGCTGCAGTATTCAAGACAATGTGGTGGTGGTGAACAAGTAGACAGATTAATGAAACAGAATAGAGATAGAGAGCTCAAAAATAGACCCACGGAAATATAGTCAACTGATCTTTGACAAAGGAGCATAGGCAATACAATGTAGAAAAGATAGTCTTTCAATAAATGGTGCTGGAAAAACTGCACATCCACATGCAACAAAAATCTGGACACAGATCTTACGTACTTGACAAAAATTAACTCAAAATGGATCATAGACCCAAATGTAAAATGCAGAACTATAAAACTCCTAGAAGAAAACATAGGAGAAAATCCAAATGATTTTGCATTTGGCAATGACTCTTTAGTTACCACACCAAAGGCATGATCCATGAAAGAAAGAATTAATAAGCTGAACTTCAATAAAATTAAATATTTCGGCTTTGTGGAAGACACTGTTAAGAGAATGAAAAGATAAGCTACAGTGTGGGAGGAAATATTTGCAAAAGATCTATCTGATAAAGGACTGTTATCCAAAATATACAAAGAATTTTTAAAACTCAAAATAAGAAAACAAACAACCTGATGAAAAAAATGAGCCAAAGGCCTTAACAGACACCTCACCAAAGAAGATATATGGGTGGCAAATAAGCATATGACAAGATACTCCATACCATGTGTCATTAGGGAAATGCAAACTAAAACAATGACAAACCACTACACACAAATTAGAATGCCAAAATCCAGAACACTGACAATACCAAATGCTGACGACAATGTGGAGCAACAGGAACTCTCATTTATTGCTAGTGTGAATGCAAAATGGTACAGTCACTTTGGAAGGCAGTTTGGTAGTTGCTTACCAAACTAAACATACTCTTACCATAGGATGCAAGAATCAGGCTTCTTGGTATTTGCCCAAAGGAGTTGAAAACTTATGTCAACACAGAAACCTACACATGGATGTTCATTGCAGCTTTATTCCTAATTGCCAAAACTTGGAATCAGCGAAGATGTCCTTTAGTAGGTGAGTGGATAAATAACAACAGAGTAAACCCGCAGAAAGAAGAATGGGGGAAATAATAAAGAAAGAAAAGAAACGGAGCTAATGTACAGAAAATATACAAACAACTAAGAAGATCAACAAAGCGAAAAGTTTATTTTGTAAAAGACTTATAACATAGGGGCTGGCCCTGTGGCCGAGTGGTTAAGTTCGCGCGCTCCGCTGCAGGCGGCCCAGTGTTTCGTTGGTTCGAATCCTGGGCGCGGACATGGCACTGCTCATCAAACCACGCTGAGGCAGCATCCCACATGCCACAACTAGAAGGACCCACAACGAAGAATATACAACTATGTACTGGGGGGCTTTGGGGAGAAAAAGGAAGAATAAAAAAAAATCTAAAAAAAAAAAAAGACTTATAACATTGAAAATTTTCTGATGATACTTGTCAATAAAAATAGAGAAAATACAAATAACTATAGAGGATTAAAAACGTTAAAAAGAAAACAAGAGGGTATTATGAATAACTCTATATCAAGAACTTTGAAAACATAAAATGGACAAATTCCTAGAGAAATATTACTTAATAAATCTGACTCAAGATCAAATGACAAAATTTAAATAGTCCTAAATTCATTATAAAAATTAAAATGATAGTTAAAACAATCACAGAAGAAAAAACTTTAGGCCCATATGATTTGTCTCATGAGCTCTACCAAACATTCAAAGAACAATTAATTCTACTCTTCTATTAATTATTCTATAGAAAAATAAGGAATCTTTAAAAAGAAAAAGGAACACTCCCCAGTTCTTTTCTTAGGGCTAGCAATAACCTAAACTCCAAAAAGAACAGGATAAAAATGGAAAATTATAGGTCACTTTTACTCATGATCATAGATGCAAAAATTCTAAATAAAAAGATTAGCAAATTGAATCTTGCAATGTATTAAACAGTAATACATCATGTTCAAGTTGTGTTTATCCCAGGAATGGAAAGTTGATTTAATATTAGAAAATCAGCTGGTAAAATTCACTGCACATACAAATCAAAGGAAAAAAACATTTCATCTTAATATATGCAGAAAAATGTTTGATTAAATTCAACCTTCATTGTGATAAAAACTCTTACCAAAGTAGAGTAGAAAATACATAACCTGACAAAGGGTAACTACTAAAAGGTTTATAATAGGCGTTGTACTTAATGGTGAAACACCAAAAACATCCCACTTAATATAGGAATAGACAAAGGTGCTCACTATCACTTCTATTCTACATTGCTCTAGAGGATTTAATTAGTGCAATAAGGCAGAATAATGAAAAGAAATATAGAGACTGGAAAGGAAGAAACAAAACTGCCATTATTTTGAAATGATATGATTGACTACATAGAAAATACGAAATTATCTTCAGAAAAAAAATTTGTGATTAATTAGAGGATATAGCAATGTTGCTAAATACAAGGCTAATATACAATAAAATCGATAATGTTTCATATTTACCAGCAAAAAAACCGTGAAAAATGTTTGGAATATTCAAATAGTAGCAAAACACATCAAGTACCCAGGAATAAATTTAGCAGAAGTGCAAGACTTTTATGGAGAAAATTACAAAATCTTATAGAGAGACCTTAAAATATATATAAATAAATGATGAGAAATGTCCTATTCAGGGATTGGAAGACTCAATATTATAAAGATGTCAATTATCCAAAAATTGATCTATAGTGTCACTAAAATCTCAATGAAAATCCTGGTGGGTTCATTTTACGGAAAGTGATAATCTGCTTCTAAAATTTATATGAAAGTGCAAAGGACCAAGAGTAGCTAAGACACTTGTAAAGAAGAAGGTGGAGAGTCATTTCTTACCAGATCTTAAGAATTATAAAGCTATATTAATTCATACATTGTAGTATTGACCAGGGTAGACATAAAGTTATCCATGGAACAAAATAGTGGGTCAAGAAACAGACATATATATATATATGAAAGCTTAATTTATGATAGAGCTGTCACTGTAGGTCAGTGAAAGATGGACTTCTCAATAAATGATGCTAAGACTACTGGTTATCCGTATGAAATAAAATGAAATTAGACGATCTACCTCATACCACAAACAAAAATTAAATTTAGATCATTTTAAAGCCTAATCATGAAAGGCAAAATTATAACAGTTTTAGAAGATAATATAGGAGAAAAATTTTATGACCTTGGAGTAGGGAAGGATCTGTCAACCGAGCACCAAAAGTACAAAACATAATTGAAAAGAATGAAAAATGTGGTTACATTAAAATGAAGATGTTAAAAAGAAAACATAAAGAGAAAAAACAAAAGCTATGAGCTGGAGAAAGATATATGCAACACATAGAACTGACGAGGAAGGTCTCCAACATACACGAACAACGTTAAAAACTGAGTAAAAAAACTGGTAAAAGATCTGAATATGAACTACCAAAAAACGTATGAAAAGATGCTCAACCTCATTACTAATCAGGAAAATTCAAGTTAAAATACAATAGGATACCATGTTACAGTTGCTAGGTTGGCAAAGATGAGGAAGTCTTACAATATCAAGTGTTGGGAATAAGGATGTATAACAACTGGAACACTTTTGCACTGCTGAAGAGGGTGTGAATTGGCACAGTCATTTCAGAAAACAACTGGACATTATCCAATAAAGTTGAAAATGTGCAAAGGCTATTACCTGGCAACTTTATCTTTTGATAAAATTATACAGGAGTGTTTTCACATCTTGCATCACAAACGATTAATGATTGACAAAATAAATTTTGTGGGTCACAAGCAGCATTTAAAAATGAATGCGAATAGTACAGAAAAAAATAGAGTGCATCACAGGTAGACAATATTAATATGGTTTAGTGAAACTTTTGATTCAGTTATATATATATTTGTGTGTGCATGCATGCATGTGTGTGTATTTGTATTTGGTCACAATGTAAAACGTATTTCCTATTGTGAGTTGCAGTCTGTATTAGTTTTCTATTCCTATATTAAAAAATACCACAAACTTAGTGTCTTAAAACAACACATATTTATTACTTTATAGTTTCTGTGGATCAGAAGTCCAGGCATAGCTTACCTAGGTCCAATGCTTAGGATCACAAAAGGCTGCACTCAAGGCATTGGTTAGGCCTGTGGTCTCATGGGGTAGGATCTGCTTTCAAGCTCACTCAGGTTGTAGTCAGAATTCAGTTTCTTGCTGCTGAAGGACAAATGGCTTCTTTCTCTTGCTGACTGTAGTCCAGGGACCACTCTCAGCTCCTAGAGGTCACCCTCAGTTCCTTGCTGTGTGGGATTCACCAACATAACCACTTGCTTCCTCAAAGCCAATAAAGGAGAGACTCCAGCAAGATAAGTGTTATGCTTTTACGAAGGTAACGGCATACATCCCATGACCTTTGCTGTATTCTATTGATTAAAAGCAAGTCATAGATCCCACCCACACTCAAGTGGAGAAGACTACACAAAGGTCTGAAAATCAGCAAGTGGAGACCACGGGCAGGGGCTACCCTAGAATCTGTCCACCACACAGTCAGACTAGAGAGACTCTTGCACCTATGTATCAAGAGAACTGGAGCATCACTATTTGTAATAGCTAAAACTTTAAGAAACTCAGATGTCCACTAGAGGACTGAGTATAAAAATCTGTTATCATCGTGGAATGGAATATTTTTCAGCAGTGAAAATGAATGGAATACAGTTACATGAAACAATACAAACGAATCTTAGGACCATGATATTGAGCAAAAAAAGCAGGTCCGCAAAAATATCTACAGCATGATTCTGTTTATATAAGGTTTGTAAACATGCACAAACAAACAATATATGATTTAAAGATATTATATATGTGGAAAAAACCATAAAGAAAAGCAAGGAAATGGTAAGCACAAAATTCAGGCTATTGTTCATCTCTGAGGAGGGAGGGGAGGAAATGAAATCTGACAGGGACTCATGAATTTTAAACTGGGTAGAGGAAATGAGGGTGTTTAAGGGGTATGTGATTCTTTATGTCTTACATATATTTAATTTTAAAACCCCTTATGTAACTGTTCAATGTGTAATGCAAACAAGTTTTAAAACTTGAGTTCCAATTTGTTAACACATCTGACAATTTTTCTGGTAAAGTTTCTTTTTTGCCTAGAATGTAAGAGATTAAAAATTTCACAAGATGTTTTTCATTCTTTTTGTGCATTTTCTACAACTCCACCTAAGAAAGGTCAAAGAAAAATACCTTTTCATCACTATCTAAGGTTTGCTTTTAAGTATTTCAATCCTAGAATAAAGGGAAATAAAAACTACATTTCTGGAGGATAAAGAAAATCTTTTCCATTCCTTCTTAAATTTCTAAGTTCTCTGTATTTCCTGAGGTTACCAACATGGCCCTCACTGAGACGCTCATGCTTTAGACAGTTCTGCTAACAGATACGTGAAATGGCTTAGCAGCATAAATAGAATAAAATCGTATTTGTAAAAATTCATCAGCTGTGTGCTCACAGGAGATTTGTGGAGAGGCAGAGAAGTACTTGAAATATATGTGAATCTGAAATCCAGAGCTTTACACATAAAATAACAAGATCATGAAAACGCACCAACCTGTAACATCATGCTTTACAATGAAAACGAGAGAATCATGAGTATTGTGTGCATTGTCTGCTGAGTGCTCAAAACGTGTTCAATTCAGGGCATAAAAATGGAGAAAGTATTTTCCTATGGAGTGGTCCTGAAATGAATTTTTCATCCTTTCATTCTGTGCTTCAGATAATTAGAAGAGTCTAATGAAATAATCCTGTTAATTAGTTTTAGCTATAGTGTTGTAAAAGTATAGAAAGGTCCTTTGAAAGAAAATTGAATCATGGAATTTTTTAACAAATGAAAAAGCAAATAAACAACTTTGTCTAAAGTATGTATGACAATTTCTGGTCACAGAATTTCGATAAGAGTTAGCAATCATGATTGTTTCCTTTCTTTAGATGCACAAAATGTACTTCCTTTACAGTTGCATTGGCAGATGTACACCCCACAAAGTCTTAAATGATCTCTCTTTGCCTACTAAGACACCTTTGGTTATTCCAAGCAAGTTAGAGTCTGACACCTTAAAGAATAGCAGTGTGTCAGGCAAGCAATAAAATGTAAATATGAAAAATAAACTGATAATGATAATTTATTGAGAGGCTTTAGTCAAATAGCTTAAGCCACCAATGTAAGTGTATATAACATAAGTGCAGTTAAAAAATATTTACCAGCTTGAAAAATAAGTAATGTTATGGTTATTTCTGTTTAAAAATTATATTAAGTAGTAGGGTTTCCATTTTTGCTTTAAATAAATTGTTTGAAATAGAGGTGTTTCATACCAAATGTCCATAGGTGGAAAATGCCAAAAGTCACATATTTATTTGGTCACTATTTCATTCCTGCCGCAGATACCAAACTCCATGTTAGATCATTTGGTAAGAATAATTGTCATTTGATTTTATCTGCAAATATTTTTTAAAGTGTCTTTGGGGTGTTTGGTACTGTTTTAATACAAGGAGGGTTTTCACAGTAATGTATTCTTATGTCCACAAGGAACTTTCATGCCCTGATACTGAGAGGATATGATATTGTGATTTCAGGTGAGATAGATGTATTTGGATGTCTGACCCAAAATCCATCACATATAACACACCCAGAATATAGGCAGAAATGATCAAAGAAGCATCAGGTGATAATGTTGATGATTAAACAAGTGATGCTTTTTCCAATTTAGTAATGATAAATTGTTTCTTGGCAAGTATCTTTCTCCTCAATTCCTTTAACATGCCTAATGTGAATGGCAGCATAGCATAGTAGACTGCATGCCCGATTAGGAAACTCAATTGGGTTTAAGTCTCAGTTCTGTGTAACCTTGGACCAAGTGCTTCACTTTTCTGAGGCACAATTGCCTCATCTATAAACCAAGAAGATGATCTGAAAGTATTTTCCAGCCCTAAAAATCTATAACTTACCATGACATCTTTTTTCTGTTTCCACGGTGTTTGCATTGTACTTTGGAATCAGTGGCCCGGAAGAACGGAAATGTGTCCAGGACACCTCAGGTAAACAGCCTCATTTTGATTGCTACAGACTGGGGGTGCGCTAAATGAATATTGTCAGATAATGTGCTATAACATGAGCTACAATGCTGATTTGAATCACCAGATAACATGGATGTTAGTGTGCATTTAGAGTTTTCTTAGATGGCTTTGGTGACAGCAGGCAGTGCTGGCAATCTTATCACTATTTACGTCTCACAAAGATTGATATCGTGAGCTAGGCAGAAAGGAACTTATTACAGATGACTTTGTACACCTGTATCACTTATCAGACCTCAATAGCATCCGTCACTATAATACATACACACTGGGACAAAAGTGTTATTTAATTTAAAATAGTTACTTTAAAATGATTATTTTCCTTTGCCTCCAAACTTCATTGCACATTCCATAATCAAATTTACAAAGGAATGGTGTTTTGTAAATCTAACAAGGCATCATACGTGGACAAATCTGGATAATTATTTCAGGCAAGTCAGTCTCTTTATAATATCAGAAAGAAAGAGAATGACCATAATCAAAGAACTCATGTTTCTAGACACATTGTTAAGCAGAATAGAAGGCAATTATGAAGTTATTTGCATGGCACCAGGGAGTTATCACTGACTTCTTATTCTCTCTTATCCACCAAATCCTTGGAGTCAACCAGGTCTATGAGGTTTTAGAATCAAACAAACTGGATATGAAATAGTAATTGCAATACTAGTTTTTGGTGTTCTGGGATTCCAGCATGCCATCTGTGCAGGAAAGAGTTAACGTAGTAGGTATAAGATTGCTATCTTTAGCAAAGCCTAATTGCAAGGTTGGGCCTTGGCTTGTGTCTGGGAACTTGGATTTTGGGAGGGATCCCACCAATCCCTAACTGATAAGGGTGGCAGGGTGGCTTACTGTGCCTAAATTGTACAAACAATGGGCTGAACACCTGCTTCTCTTCAGGAGGTCTGAAATCTTGCTATATGCTGGACAGTGGGTGCCTACATGACCAGCCCCCATTAGAAACTTTTGGCACTTAAATCTTTAAAGTGAATCTTTAATGAGCTTCCATTAGACACCTCACAAGTGTTGTCACAATTCAGTGCTGGAGGAATCAAGCACATCCTGTGTGACTCCACCTGGAGAGGACTCTTGGAAACTTGTACCTGATTTTTCTCCAGATTTCACCCCATATACTTTTTCCCTTTGTTGGTTTTGCTTTGTATAATTTTGCTGTAATAAATCTAAGCTGTGAGAATGCCTATATTTTGAGTCCTGAGGCCTTCTAGCTAATCACTTGAACCTGAGGGTGGTTTTGCAGACCCACCCCCATACATTATACTATTTTTATATTTTGAAACCCTGGTGTTTTTGTTAGTATTTTAAAAATATATGAATTCTGAATCATTTACTGTTGAGATGTATCCAGAGAGGTAATTATATGCTGTATTAATATTTTGAATAAAACAAAAGTAAACTGAATTAGAAAGTGTTCAGTCATATTTCTCCTGTTTTTAAGAGCTTTCCAAAATATTTTGTTTTAAATTCCCCTACCTGTGGTTAATTTCTGTGGTTAATAACCTAAAGAGGTTGAATATCTATTAACCTGTGGTTATTAACCTAAACAGGTTGAATATCTTATGTTTATTAGCCATCTATATTTCCCCAGAGCCCAGAAATTGGGGTGGTAGTGGTGAGAAGAGTTATGTGCATTTAAGAAAACAGGAGGGGGGCCGGCCCGGTGGTGCAGTGGTTAAGTTCGCACGTTCCGCTTTGGCCGCCCGGGGTTCCCCAGTTCGGATCCCGGGGGCGGACATGGCACCGCTTGGCAAGCCATGCTGTGGTAGGCATCCCACATATAAAGTAGAGGAAGATGGGCACAGATGTTAGCTCAGGGCCAGCCTTCCTCAGCAAAAAGAGGAGGATTGGCAGCAGTTAGCTCAGGGCTAATCTTCCTCCAAAAAAAAAAAAAAAAAAAAAGGAGGATGTGGTAGAGTTTAGGACAAAAAATAGATCAGAAAAGTTCCCAGGCTCAAACCTCAAGGCTTATCTTAGAACGTAATCACTGCCTTTTTACCCTCAGACCCAGAATCTGTTTGCTAGCCTCCTTATGTGTAAAATAGGAATAATAATATTGCTAATCTCGTAAGATTTTTGTGTGGCTTAAATAAGTTAACACATATAAAAAGGCTCAGCATAATTCATGGCACATAAGTTCTCAGTAAAGGTTATTATTTTCATTATTCCTGTTATTTCTCTCCATTTCTGATGCCTCTAACTAAGGCTAGACTGCAATCATCTTGTCTGAATTACTGCAACAGCCTCCTTCCGACTTTCACCTCTTTGGGGCATCATTGCCTCAATAATCATCCTCGCTTCCTTTTTTTCAGAACCCCCAGTGACTCATTTCCCACTACATCAGGTGAAACACCCTCTGCCTGGATTCAAGGCGCCCATCCTACCTTACAACCTTATTTCTCTCCATTTCTCTCCATCAATGATTCTCCCTCCATTCCTCTACATCAGTGGTTCTCAAATTTGAGGATGCGTCAAAATCTTTGTGAGGGCTTGTTAATACACAGATTTCTGGGCCCCACCACTGGAGTTTCTGATTCAGTAAATCTGAGTAGGGCTTAATATATGCATTTATAACAAGTTCCCAGGTGATGCTGACACTGCTGGTCTGGGGACCAGTCTTTAAGAACCACTTGCCCTACGTTATCTATTTGACTTAATTTTCAGTCTTTTTGCATCTGTCGATCCCATTAATCCATTCTTACCTTCTTATATCCACCCATTTCTATTTTCCTTGCCTGGAATGTTCTCCATTCTCTACCTAGCTTTAAGATATTATCCACTCCAGTTCAAGACTTCATCAATCTCACTGTTCTTTGGACTGGTATTGCTCAATATAATCCATATCACACAGCTTAATCCTTTACCTTATGTTATTTGCTCTGATTTCATGCATGTGACTTGTATGTCCAATAATGTAAAAATTTTATGACAGGAATTGTATTTCATTTTTTTCTGCATCTCCGACAGAGCCTACCACAAGACTGAACACATATAAGGTGTTTAATAAGTACTTAACTGATCGATTTATGTGGTCAGTTCATGCATTTTGGTTGTGAGACCATATGCTTTTTATTCTGTCTGTAACCAGGCACTGATGAAGGCAAAAATCCCAGAGGCCCAACTTCTGCCTTCAGCCTTATACACAGAAGCCCACTACAACTCTTATGTCCGCAGAGTAAATCTTGCCTGTCATATCTTCCTAATTTTGTGTTTGCTTTAATGCACACAGAATTACAAGGCAATGATTATTACAGAGATACTGTCCAGAACAGCGTGCATGATTGAAGCCTTGTACTTAATGGTAAATTGGAGCTGATTGTTTTAATTTGCCTTAGAGTGAGTAAGTATGCAGTAAAAAAACAATTTGATGCTGCCTGCTGCTTCTGAAGGTACTGTGGCCAAAACAGAGATTCCAAACTGGGGAATCTGAGAAACACTAAGCCAGGAGCGAACAGGGAGGGGGAGAGAAGTGAAGAGATAAACCATAAATGGAAGGATGAGCTGTGGGTTGAAAGCCAAAGGAGTAAATAGGTGAAGAGCTAAGATTTATGGGGCACAGTCCCCAGAAGCTAACGGGCAATTAGGCAGAGTTGGTTTAAGACAGGGTAATATAGACCAAGGGCTCATCTGAAGTCCTGTCTCAGAACAAACTGAGGGAGATAAGTAGGAGGCTGTTTATGAGCCCTGAATAACTGTGAAATTACAGAAATTTAAAGGCATGGTCTCATACTTGAACTGGGAAACTTGCAGAAGGAAGAATTTTAACGTATAGGCAGTGATCAAATGGAAACAGTTTTCTTTGAGAATCATGACTATTTTGATTTTTCTGCTGTTAAATGATTTGCAGACTGGTAGACCTAAGTCATTCAGAACTGCATTCTCCCTCATTCTCACCACCATCCTTACGAGAGAATGAAGGAAAGTATCAGTCAAGCTCTTCTCATTGATGATTTTTGAAATGGTATTTGGCACAATAGGGAAATAACTAAGTAATTTACAGTACATTAACCTGATGAAATTCCACACAGCATGAAAAAAATATATATGGAAACTGAATTAAAATGGAAAACTAAATTTTAATAACGGACAAAAATAGTACATGAGCTCCAATTATAGCAATGTAAGCACATTCTTATAAATATATGAATAGATACTGGAAAGAAACATGGAGAAATAAAAATATAGCTTTGTTATATTGGTGGAGATGTAAGTATTTTTTTCTTTTCAAAAATTGTATAATGTATTCCTTTAAAGTAATGCTTTTTTCTTTGATTTTTGTTTTTCCTTTTCAAGAGCAATACTTGTGACAAAAATTTAGGGAGTAAAGAATTGTGGAAAGGAAAAAGTAAAAATTCAAAAATCCAATTTTCACCCCCATTAATTTATGTACATTCCTGCATATAATAGAAAGATGAGTCCAGATCCCAGTTTTGGAAAATTAGGAGATTATTGAAGATTGCACTCTTGGCTTCCTTTTCTCAGTTCATTCTCTCTTTGTGGCTGATGTCATACAATGACTTCAACTACCATGTTTTAATGACTCTCAAATCTTGACTTCCAGTCTGGTTTTGTTTCCTGAGCTCCACATGTCTATATGCATCAGCTAACCACACAACTTTCACCTGCATGTACCATAGGCCTCTCAAATTCAAAATTTCTGTCATTTCTCCACCTCCGAAAACCTGTTTCTATTCCTTATTCCCCACTTTAAATAATCCTGGTTCAACTTGTCATACAGATGAAATTCCTTGGCTCCTTCTGGTTCCTCGCCAGCAACACTGAAGTGATTTGCCTATTCCATCCATTCTGTTTCCAGAGTATCTTTTTGATCTAGCTTCTTTCTTCCATCTCCACTGCCGTTGTCCTAGCTACGACCATCATCATCTCTCACTGAACTATTGCAATAACTTCTTCCTGCTTCTAGTATTGTTTCATTTTGCTATAAGCTCCACATTGCTGCCAGAATTATTCTTTTGAAACAGTTTGAGGGCCAGCCCAGTGGCACAGCGGTTAAGTGCACACATTCCACTTTGATGGCCCGGGGTTCGCTGGTTCGGATCCCGGGTGTGGACATGGCACCATTTGGCACGCCATGCTGTGGTAAGCGTCCCACATATAAAGTAGAGGAAGATGGGCACGGATGTTAGCTCAGGGCCAGTCTTCCTCAGCAAAAAGAGGAGGATTGGCAGCAGTTAGCTCAGGGCTAATCTTCCTCAAAAAAAAAAAAAAAAAAGAAGAAGAATGAAACAGTTTGAATCACATCATTCTTCTTGTCAAAAATCCGCCTACATATTTAAGTCCAAACACTTCACATGGCTTTTCAAGTTTTCCACAATCTGGCCTTGTCAGAGTCATCTTCTATAAGATCCTTCCGTTCATCCTAAACTCCTACAATTCCTGTCTGGTTCTGGTCAGTACATTTCACACATCCTGACGTTTGTCCTCTGCCATTGTACTTCTTCTCTAGTCACTAAAATCCTAACCTTCAGAGCCTAACTCAAGTATCACCCTTTTCATGAAGCTTATCCTATGTGCCTCATTGGAAAATAACTGTTCCTCCATTTCTATTCTCATAGAACACTACTTGGGTTTCTGTTATAGCATCTGTTTTAGACTTCTTTGCCTTATAATGATTTTTGTTTATGACAGCGAACGTTACTAGACTGTTAGTTCCTCAAAGACAGAAGCAGCGTTGTATTGATTGCTGTGTCCCTGGAAGTATTACAGTGCCTGGAACATTGAAGATACTGTTTTGAATTGAATTAAATTGAATTCCATGACCTGCGACTGACCAGGGTTTGTCCTTCCTTGCCTCTTCTCACAACAACTTCAGGCCTCAGGATATAGTTTGGTTATAAGCAAACCTGTATATTAGAGAGCTATTCTTAACCAGAATGTGTTCTGTTTGCCTCTGACCTGGAAACAAATTAAGAAGCCAAGTCCCAGGCCCAAATCTCCAAGTGTTCTTTCTCTTTTCCACTCATGAGCCTAGCCTGAGCACGAGTAGCCCAGAGAAAACAGCAGCAATTCTGTCAGAGTAGTGAGAAAGGCACAATTCGTTTATCAACTAGCTGGAGTTTGGAAAGGAATTGAGAAACCCATCTGTCGAAATCTCACCATCCATCAGCAGTACGTTGCCCTGGGCAGCCAGCCTGCTGCTAGCTACTTACTAATTTTAGGTTGTTTCACTCTTCTCACAAAGGTTCTTGGGTTAACTTATGGACTGTATAAAAAGAATTAGAAAAACCACCACAAATTATGGGATTAACATTGACTCGAGTGTCAGGAAATCTAGATTCTGCTACTAACATGCTATGAAATATTGGGTAAGCGACTTCCTTCCACTGGGCTTAGTCCCTCTAATCTATAATTTTTTAAAAAATATTTTTCTTTTTAATTTTTAAAATCTATAATCTAATTTTTAATCTTTTTTCAATGTTTAAAACAGTTCTAAATAAAGATAATAATTCCATAAAAGAAGAGGATAAAAAATGGGATGACAAGAAGTGACTGGTCTTAATAAGGCAATACAGAATAGACCCATTATCAAAGACCATTTAATTTTTAAAGATCAACAATACCAAAAGTATAAAGTGGAGTATAAGAAATTTTTTATAAGTATGATTTAATTAAAGCTGTTTACAGTTATTCTTTCCCACAGTAGTTAAGCATGAACTTAAAAAAATAAGAGATGAGAAAAACAAGCGTAGGCAGCACACAAGGTTAGAGGAGCCAGCCTGCAAAGTCTGTAAAAGGATGAGTTTGGTCCAGGTCCTATCTAAAGTCCTTTCGTGCTGTCACATTGTATAGGGTGTAACAATGGTAATGAAACTGCAAAGTAGGAGGTGCTCAATAAATTCTTATTGACCACATTGGTTAAAGAATCATTGGGTGCTTGAGTTTGTGGCATAGGTTATAAGTGCTAAAAAAAATTCAGATAGAAGAAGATTTGAAGAAGCAGAGGGAAAGAGGAAGGTATTCCAACCAAGAATATCACTTCTGTGTTTAACTTTGAGTTTTGGGGTAAATTCTTGAGATGGTTTCCAAAGGATCAAAAAGTGGGTCATTGTTTTATTACTTATTTTTGTGATTTTCATTTTTGGTATTTTCCTTCTTGATTAGTGAGAAGAACAAGGGAAAAGGAAAGGAGAAATATAACTTCTATATGCTAGGATCTATACATACACTATCATACTTAAACCTTCACAACCACCACCAGAAATGGGCATTATTATTTCCATTTTTTACAGATGAAGCCTCAGAGAGGTCCAGTAAATTCCCCAAGTCATTTTCCTAGTAAGGGACAGATGCAGGACTCAAACTCAGATCTTATTAACTCCAAAACCCTTTATCCCTCCACTACTATGCTACTTCCAGCTAGAATTCTTTCTGAAGACATTCTTTTCACACCATTTCAGTGTGGACAAAAGCCAGGGTCCTCAGTAAAAATTTTAGAAATAAAGAAATAACTAGTGCATTCGCATAGAGCTTTCATTCAATGAGATTTATTCAAAATCCTTGGTACCTTGAATATGATTCCTGAACTGAGCTCTGGAGATCATGATATATTGAATAGATTCATTCTTTGAGTTCCCAAAATGCCATTAATCCATCCCCAAAGAAAAATTAAGATGGCTCTCAAACCTAAGGGGAAGATATTAAAATCACTCATAATTAGATAAAGTCAAATTAAAACAACACTGAGATATAATTTCTCATCTTTCAGACTGACAGAAATTAAAAAGTATGACAACACATTCTGTTTTAGGTTGTGAGTAATTACTGGTGGGAATTCAAATTGGTACAACTCTTCTGGAATGAAATCTGACAATATCTAACAAAACCACACATGCACTTTTATTTTGACTCAGCAACCCTACTTTTAGGAATCTACTCTGAAGTTATGACTTCAACAACATGAAAATGCATATGCACAAGGTTGTTCATTGCAACATTTTTTGCAATTGCAAAATATTGGTAAAGAAGCTAAATGCTCACACATAGGAGAGTGGTCAAATAAGCTATGTTATATCTAAACAATGAAGTACTGTATTAGTTATATATTTCTGTGTAATAAATTACCACAAACTTAGTGGCTTAAGAAACATATTTATTATTTCAAAGTTCCTCTGGGTCAGCAATCTGTCATGTCTTAGCTGGGTCTTATGCTTCAGAGCCTCTTATAAGATGCAGTCATGGTGTTGGCCAGTTCTGGGACTTATTTGAGGCTCAACTGTGGAAGGATTCACTTCCAAGCTCATATGGTGATTAGCAGAATTCACTTCCTTGTGGATTGTTAGACTGAGAGCTTCAGCTATTTGCTAGCTATCAGCTGGAATCCGTCCTCAGCAACTAGAGGTTTCCCACAGTTCCTTGTCACATGGACATGTCCATATGGTGGTTTCCTTCATTAAAGCCAGCAAGGGAGAGACTCAATATAGAGAGTCTGTTAGAAAGAATGGGAAAATGGTAACAAGGTAGTAAGGATGAGGGAGGAGTGCCCCTTGTCTGAGTATGCCTTTTTGTATAACTTTGACTCTTAGTACCATAGTAATGTTTCACATACCTCCAACATAAGTAAATAAGTACATGGAATAAAAACAATAACAAATGTACACGACTAAATTAAAGATACACGATCACAATATAACTGAAGCAGGTGGGGAAGAAAAGAACCAATACAAATATTATGGGTTGAATTATGTCTTTCCAAAAAGATACGTTGAAGTACTAACCCCCAGTATTTTAGAATGTGACTGTATTTGGAAATAGGGTTTTTACACAGGTAATAAAGTTAACATGAGGTCATTAGGTTGGGCTCTAATCCAATACGACTGGTGTCATTATAAAAAGGGGAAATTTGGACACAGACAGATATCCACAGGGGGAAGATGATGTGAAGAGACAGAGACAGAGGAAGAACACCATGTGAAGATGAAGGCAGACATGGGAGTGGTGCATCCAAAAGCCAAAGATTTCTAGCAAACCATCAGAAACTAGGAGAGAGATATGGAATAGATTCTACTTCACAGCCCTCAGAAGGAACCAACTCTGCTGCCACCTTGATTTTGGACTTATAGCTTCCAGAACTGTGAGACAATAAGCTTCTGTTACTTTGTTACAGCAGCCCTCAGAAACTAATAACATAAGTAACTGTGGAAAACAGTATTTTCACTGAATACTATAAGGCTAAAGATAAAAGGAATTACACACAAATACACAAATGAGGCACAACTTACTTTGTAAATTTGTTATGAACTCATGTTTTATGAACTTAGTATGAATTCATGTTTTAAAGATGATGGATGGATAGATAGATAGATAGACAGTAGACAGCTAAATGTAGAAATATAGATGTGTGTATTAGTATACATACATATATTTTCTAGCTCTGTCCACTGAGAGGGCCTAGGAGCAATGGAATTCCATTATCAACAAGCACACTTAGAGCCAAAATCTTGGTTTCTAAATACTATTATACTAAGAAAGAACCAGGTTCCTTAGAAAAGTGGCTGATTCCAGGACTGAGACAGGAAGAATACAAGATAAGCCTAGCACACTTTGTGTACCAGAAAATAAGGACATGTTTGAAATAGAATGGAGGCATATTGAAAGGACAAGGAGCCAACCTGCAGGAGTTCTTATGGCCAGAGCCAGAACAATTTGAGCAAGAAAATAAATAAAGATAGTATGGTTACTAATCCATGGAATAAAGTAAATATGTATAAGTCCATACTGATATAGATAAATAAATAGGAGAAAGGGAGAGCTCTTCCTTACAGAAGAATTCCAGTTAATAAATGTAGAAGAAATGAGAGAAATAGAAAATCACAATTAGGCAAACATCACAGTAGTAACTGTAGACAAGATCCATTGATGCATGCTAAAATCAGCAGGTGAAAGGTTGAGGAGAAATAGAATATTTGCATAGTCTCAAGGTATATATACAATATACACACACCTATATTTATTTCTACAAGAAAAATTCATGAATTTTTAATGAAGAAACCCTGGAGATACATTTTTTACCAAGAGATCAAGGTTAACATTTAACATTCCCAATAATAAAATGTGCCAACTTCATGTGGATGTGATGCACAACATCACTTCTGTGATGTTCTTGCCAAAATATCTATAACTTTGATCTAATCAAGAGAAAATATCAGATGTTCTCAAATTGAGAGACATTCTATAAAACATTTGATGAGTACTCATCAAAAATGTCAAGATCATGAAAGACAAAAGATTGAGGAACCACTGCAGATTGTAGTAAACTAAGAAGTATCAGCAACTAAATCCAATGTGGGTTCTTGAATTGGACACTAGAACAGAAAAAGGACATTCAAAGAAAAATTGGTGAAATTGAAATAACATCTGTAATTCAGTTAATAGCATCAAATTAACTGTTAACTTCCTGGTTTTGATAACTGTGTTCTGGTTATGTAAGTTATTAACATTGGGGGGCCAGGTGAAGGATATATATCAGCTCTCTGTACTATTTTTGCAACTTTTCTAGAAGTCTAAAATTATTTCCAAATAAAAAGTTAAAAATTACTAATTTTTTTAGAAGATTTTTCCATTACTTAGCAGTCATACTGAGTGTGAACTGTGTCAGCAAGAGAAATGTTAATATATACTAATCCCTTCATATACATTATCTCACTTTACCATTCCAACAATTTTGAAATTAATAGGACAAGGATTATTACTCACATTCTACAGATAAAGAAACCAAGTCTAAGAGGAGTTAAGTGACTTAAAAGGCCATTCAAGACTTCTTCATCTAGCATGGCAGGCTAGAACCTGAAGCCTATTTCTCTACTTGATTACAACTAAAAATTCTGTATGAATGCAGAAACCAACTACCCCCAAGGACTCTGAGAAGAAAACAAAAGTAAACAAAAGTCAAGGAGATGCACATCAGAGCAGTGACATGGACGGCTGAAATCCCAATTAAAAGCCCATATTTTGGGTCACAGAAAATGAGAAAAGAGACCTTGTGGCCCAGGAAGAGTTGGAGGGGGGTTAAGAGAAGTGAAAAACAAGAGAAGAGGATCCTTTAATTCTGTATACAAACCTATAAAATCTTGGGCTTACTGCTGAACTGCACGTAATTGGGACAGACTCAAAGCAGCTTAACAAAAGTCTTAAAAATGGAATAGTTTTAAACCATGATCCCAGTCTCAGACTAACCCATGAGTGATACATGCATGAGACAGAACAAAAGTAATTTAAGAATGGTCTTAAAAATTGAACTGAGATTAGATCCCTGCTCACAGAATGCAAGACAGAACTTGTGGTTTGAACATAACTGGATTGATTGTCTATTTAAAAAAAACAGCAAGAAAAATAACAATTGCCAGAGGATTAAAGCAAAATACAGAGTCTACACAACATAACATTAAAAATTCAAGATATAATCCAAAATTATGCAACACGAAAAGAACCAGGAAAACATGACAAATGTTCAACATAAAAAATAATGCAATAATGCCAATCCTAAGATGATCAAAACGTTGGAATTATCAAAAGCTTTAAAGCAGATATTTTAACTATACTCCATGAGATAAAGGTAAAAATACTTTCAGTGAATGGAAAGATAGAAGTTCACCAGAGACATGGAAACTGTAAAGTAATAACCAAATGTAAATTATAGAACTGAAAAATGTAATATCTGAAAAACTCACTAGATAGACTCATTAGCATAATGGAAATAACAGAGAAAAGAGACAATGAACTTGAAGTTAGAGCAAAAGAAATTATTCAATTTGAAGAAAAGAGGAAAATTTAGAAGAAAAGAGGGATCTTTAAGACAACATAAAAAATTCTAATATTCATGTCTGTGGGTCTGTGAGGTGAGGAGCAAGCAAGCAGAGAACTCAGAAAACCCCAAACGAGGATAAACTCAGAGAAAAACATGTCCAAGTCATAATAAAACTGGTGAAAACCACATATTAAAAAAAATCGAGAAAGCAACTAGTAAAAAAAGGACAGAGCAGTTGCAGTGGAAAATGATTTGAGTAACTGGGCTTTTCATTAAAACCATAGAGACCACAAGACAGTGGAACAACATTTTTAAAGTGCTCTAAGAAAAGAACTGTTAATACAGAATTCTATATCCAGGGAAAATATTCTTCAGAATGAAAGTAAAATAAAGACATTGTCAGAGGAGGAATAACTAAGAGAAATCATTGATAGCAGATCTGGTAAAAAAAAAAAACAAACAATGCTAATAGAAGATATTCAGGTTAAAGGAATAGGATATCAAAGGGATTTGGTTCTTAAGGCATCAAGGAAAAATCTGAGTAAAAAGCATTATCTTTTCCTTTTAATATTTTAAAAAATTTGTATGAATGTTGAAAGCCAAACTTATAACATCACTATATGGGATTTTTTATGACAGCTATAAAAAAAAAGGTCAGTGATAGGTAGATGTCAAAACTTATATGGTTTCAGGTGTTCTGCATTTTACTAGAAGTTGTTAAATATTAACTAATTTGTCTATGAAAATTTAGGTATTATAATACTTAGAGAAACACTTAAAATACAAAGAGACAGAATTACAAAGCAAATAGAGACTAACAATTTCCAGTCCAGCACGTAAGGAACTTGGAAGTAGTCACTCCATCCTAACAACAAGTAAAAAGCTGAGCAAACAGCTCTTCTTAGATGATTAGAGAAGTGAAGTCACAAGGCAAACCACTGCCTCCCAAATTGGAGAGACAGACAGGTGAATACAAAGAATTACAGCTTACCAGAGCAGAAACCTATGCAAGAAACAGTACTGGGCTAGGAAAACCTAAACTGTAATTATTGAGTTGCTAGAGGCTCCATGTGGACAAGTCTGAAAGTTGAAAGCTCCAGGGAGACCCAGTCTTGGGGAAGTCCCCACACTTTTGTGAATTTTACCTCGAAGAGCCATATTAGGTCCTCAAAGTAAATATTGGAGAAAAATCCCTTCATACTTCCAGCAGGGGGAGGGAAAAAGTAACTATTTTGAAGTATGCCAGAGCATTCTGTTTTTCTTAGCAAGGTCTGCCTTCAATAAAAGTGTTTGACCAGATTCTAAACTATTAAGAGTTTTTCAGAGACTAACTGAGCTGAGGGAGAGTAAATACCCAACTTTAGCCCTCTCTACCCTTCTATGTGTAAGAAGAGAAATACACAACTCCAGCCCACTTTAGCCATCCTGTCCCACCTAAGGGGAGAAGAACTGAGAAGCACTTGTGAAGTTCACAGTCTAGAGGCACAGGCTCACTAAAAGACTGAGACCTAATCATAGGACTATAGATGCTTCCCCTCCCCTCACATCTCACACCACATTACTAAAGGCCTATTTATAGCAGTTTCTTTTACACACTACATCAAGCCTGGCTATCAAGAAAAAATTACAAGGCATACTAAAAGGCAAAAATATTTTGGGGAAACAGAGCAAGTGTCAGAACCAGACTTAAATATGGTAGAGATGTTGGAATTACCAGACTAGAAATTTAAAACAACTGTGATTAATGTGCTAAGGGCTCTAATGAATGAAGTAGACAGCATGCAAGAACATGGACAATGGAAGCAGAGAAATGGAAATTCTAAGAAACAACCAAAAAGAAATGATAGAAATCAAAAACACTGTAACAGAAATGAAGAATGCCTTTGATGGGCTTATTAGTAGCCTGAATATGGCTGAGGAAAGAATCTCTGAGCTTGAGGATATGTTAAAAGAAATTTCCAAAACTGAAAAGCAAAGAGTAAAAACTACTGAAAAATCTTGGCTATTATGAATATTGCTGCAATGAACATAGGGGTTCATATATCTTTTTGAATTAGTGTTTTCATATTCTTTGATTAATTCCCCAAAGTGGAATAGCTGGATCATATGGTATTTCTATTTTTAATTTTTGGAGAAATCTCCGTACTGTTTTCTATAGTGGCTGCAACAGTTTGCATTCCCACAAGCAGTGTATGAGGGTTTCTTATTCTACTAAAAATAAACTTTCAATGTATACAAGAAAATAAACAAATATGACTTTTGGAAAAAAGTACGGAAAAGATAACAGAATATCCAAGAACTGTGGGACAACTACAAAAAGTGTAACATGCACATTATGGGAATACCAGAAGGAGAAGAAAGAGAGAAAGGAATAGAAGAATGGTTTAAAACCATATTGATTGAGAATTCCCCCAAATTATCATCAGACACCAAACCACAGACCTAGGAAGATCAGAGAACTCCAAGCAGGATAAATACCAAAAGAATTACTCCTAGACATATCTTATTAAAATTGCAGAAAACCAAATATGAAGAAAAAAATCTTGAATGATGCCAGAGGAAAAAGACACCTCACTTATAGAGTAGCAAAGATAAGAATTACATTTGATTTCTCCTCAGAAACCATGGAAGCAAGAAGAGTGGAGTGAAATAAGTAGTGTTGAGAGAAAAAACCCACCAATCTAGAATTCTTTACCCAGTGAAATTATCCTTCAAAAGTGAAGGAGAAATAAAGACTTTCTTAAACAAACAAAATTGAGGGACTTTGTTGCCAGTAGACCTGCCATGCAAAAAAAATGTTAAATTCTTCAGAAAGAAGGAAAATAATATAGGTCAGAAATTCAGATCTGCATAAAAAAAGTGTGAAACAAGTTGTCAGCAGTGACTACATTTTGTACTCTGGACTCCATCTTGTTAAAAATATGAAACTGTGCTTACCTGGCTGAGTTTCCAAAAGGGAGTTATTTGCAAAGAAAGAACTTTCTGAAGGACTGTGCAAAAATATACTTTTTCTGGTAAGAAGATGTCCTTGAGTACGCCAATGAACTGTAACAAAAATTTACCCTCTAATCATAAATCTCAACAAACAATTGAGGTAATATGTCTGGGATCTCCTTTTTGCTAATAAAAATTCCTGACTTTTACTCATCAAGGGGACACTATTCTGGCTGCTGCAAGAACCTGTCTTCCCCAAATTTCAACTCTAAGACCCCAAATAAATGCTCTCATTTTGTTTTGCAGTTGCCTCTTTTCTTCTAATTTGAGAAAAGGAAGAGTATCAAGAAGGAATAAGTGAAGGTAAAATAAAAACTTTTATTTTTTCTTATTCTTAATCAGTTTAACAGATAGCAGTTTGTTGAAAATAATAATAGCAAAAAAGTATTCCGTATGATGGAATGTATACCATATATTATGTATATATATGTATGCTTACACATAAGTGAAATGAATGGCAGCAATGATATATGGGATGAGAGGGAATAATTAGGATTATTTTGTTATTATAATGGACTCAACCTACCCATGAAGCAGTATAGTGTTATTTGAAAGGGGACTTAGATTAGTTGTAAATGTATATTGCAAACTGTAGGGCAAGCACTAAAAATGGCAAAAAAAAAAAAAATTAGTATAACTGATATGCTAAGAAAGGATAAAAAGTAGGTTCATATAAAATGCTCAATTAAAAATGAAAAAAATGCAGAAAAAGACTGGAAGACAATAATGGGACAAAGAACAAGAGAGGCAAATAGAAAACAGTAACAATTATGATAAATATTAATTCAAATATATCAATAATCACTTTAAACATCAATGGTGAAAATATACCAATTAAAAGACAGAGATTGTCAGAGTGGATCAAAAAACAAGACCCAATTATATATTGTCTACAGGAAACCCACTTTAAGTATAAAGACACATATAGATTAAAAGCAAATGGATGAAGAAAGAAATACCATGCTAATATTAAGCAAAAGAAAGCAGGAGTAACTATATTAATTTCAGAGACAGCACACTTTACATCAAGGAAAACTTATCAGGGATAAAGGGGTATTATATAATGATAAAGAGGTCACTTCTCTAGGAAGGCATAGCAATGGTTAATGTGTATGCACCTACCAACAGAGCATCAAAATATGATAGGTAAAAACTGAGAGAACTGTAAGAAAAAAATAAATGAATCCATTGTTATGGCAGGAGACATTAACATCCCTCTACAATAATGCACAGATCCACCAGGCAGAAAACAGTATGGATGTAGTTGAACTCAAGGGCATTATCAGTCAAATGGATCTAATGGACATCTATAGAATACTTCATCCCATAACAACAGAATACACATTGTTATCAGGCTCACATGGAACATTCACCAAGATAGAACAAATTTGAGGCCTTAAAAGACACCTCAGTGTTGGTGTCAAGATAGTGGTGTAGGTGGACTCTAAACTTACCTCCTCCCATGGGTACAACCAATGTACAACGATTCTTGGAACAATTATCCCTGAGAGGGAACTGAAAACTGGATAAAAAGAACCCCCACAACAAGGGACAGTCTTGACTGAAGTGGAAGAGACAGAGGTCTCTTTCTGGAGAGAAAAAAAGCCACCTTCACAAGCCAAGGAGCTTCGTGGCTGGCCAAGAGTAATCCTAAGGTATGCAGCCTTCCCTGGAGGAATGGGGGACCTGCGTAGGGGAGCATTGCTGCTATAAGCATCCTTTGGACTCAGTACTGCTGAGACAAGTGTCATAATATATCCAGCTTTGCTGGCTAGTAACTACTGCAGGGAATACCCATAGAAAAGCTATGGGGCATAAGTGGAAAAAAGATGGCTCTTGAAGGGCCCACACACAAATTCACCAGTTTTTTAAAGCAACCTAAAATCAGCAGGAAGAAAGGTGAACAGTCCTTTCTTGAAAAGAGACTCACCTGATAGGCTCTGGGTGCATCTCAGTGAGAGGTGAGACCTCTCCAGGGACTGAGACATTAGCAGCAACCATTATTGTGACCTAATACAGGTGTGCTGACACAGACGCTGGCAGACACCATTGGAGTTCTTCCCCTGGCCTGTTAGCACAGGGTCTACACCACCCACTGGAACACCAATTTAATCCAGTTCAGCCAGGGCAGGCAGCTTGCGCTAGGGACTGGCCCAAGGAATAGCAGGCCCTTTGAGACTTGTGGACCAGCATAGGCTGGCTTCCTGGATCCTCTGCAGCCAGGCCAGTGGGTTGCCCTTAACTGGGCAGAGCATTCATGAGGAGCAGGTGGAGTGTGTGGAGCATTAGTGGAGTGTGTGGGGCCTCTGCAGTGGGTGACTTGGTCCACTTCAGGGGGTTGCAGCACAAACATGTGGCAGGATGGTGTTGATCGTGTGTATGGCCTTGTGAGTGGTGGGGCTAGTCAGTGGCAGAAGACTTGTGTTTCTCAAACAGCCAGATAGGGGATCAGCCCCACTTTCCAAAACCTGAAACAATTGAGTGCGCCCATGCCTGGGGCCAGCCCCACTCAGCTGCAATCCTAGGACAGCTGAAAACAGCCTTGCAGGCTAGAGGTCTATGGCAATTGTAACCCCCTGAGCCTAGCAGCCAGCCACACTGGGGACCTATTCAGTTAACAGAAAAACTGCAACAGGAATGTGCTATTAAACCTTGCAGCCAACTGTGCTGGGGCTCCCCATGCCCAAAAAGGTGACTGAAGGGTCCATAGCAGCTACATGCAGCTGAGCATTACAACCAGCCAGCCAGGGGGATAGACTAGCCTCCCTGAACACCTAGAGCAAGAGCAACCTTGCCACAACAGAAAGACACACATAGCCCATACCGAGGACAGCCCTGGAACATTTGGAACTGGTGATGAGAGGGAAGTACACTGCTGGGCCCCATAAAGGATCTCTTGCATAACGTCATCTCTCCATGATCAGGAGATGTAGCTGACCCACCTAATACATAAATATAAGCACAGAGAAAGGCAAAATGAGGAGGCAAAGAAATATGTTCCAAGAAAGGGAACAAGACAAAACACCAGAAAAAATAACTAAATGAAACAGAAATAAACAATCTACTGGATTTCAAAGAAAAAGTCATAATGATGCTCACTCGTCATGGGAGAAGAATGGATGAACTCAGTGAGAACTTCAACAAAGAATTGGAGAATATAAAAAAGAACCAATCAGAAATGAAGAATACAATACTGGAAATAAAAAATTCACTAGAGGGATTCAGTAGCAGAGTAGATGATACAGAAGAATGGATCAGCAAAAGACTAGAGGAAATTACCCAAGCTGAACAGATGAAAGTAAAAAGAATCAAAAATAACAAGAACAGGCTAAAGGGAACTCTGGGACAACATTAAGCACACTAACAATTGTATTGTAGGTGTCCTAGAAGAAGAAGGGAGAGACAAAGGGGCAGAGAATCTATTTGAAGAAATAATAGCTGAAAACATTCATAACCTAAGGAAGGAAACAGACATCCACGTACAGGAAGCACAGAGAGCGCCAAACAAGAAAACACAAAAAAGCCCATACCAAGATAGATTATGATTAAAATGTCAAGAATTAAAGATAAAGAATCCTAAGAGCTACAAGAGAAAAGCAACAAGTTACATACAAAGGAAACCCCATATGGCTCTCAGCTGACTTCTCAGCAGAAACCTTACAGGCTAGAAGGGAGTGGCATGATATATTTAAAGTGCTGAAAGGGAAAAACCTACAGCCAAGAATATTCTACACAGCTACAAGGTTATCATTCAGAATGAAAGGAGAGATAAAGAATTTCCCAGATAAGCAAAAACTAAAGGAGTTTATCACCAAGAAACCAGTTCTACAAGAAATACTAGAGGGACTTATTTAAGTGGGAAAGAGAAGACCACAAATAGGAATAACAGAATTATCCAAAAAACACTCCAATAAAATCACTGGTAAAGGCAAAAATACAGTAAAGACAGCAGATCAACCACCTATGAAGATAATATGAAGGTCAAAACACAAAAGTACTAAAATTACCCATTTCCAAAAGAGGGTAGTGGATATACACACACACACACAAAGAGAGGTTAGATATTATATCAAAAACATAAAATTTGGGAGGAGGGGAGTAAAAGAGTACAGCTTTTAGAAAGAGGCAAGTGAAAGAGACCATCAACTCAATATAGATTGTAGTATACATAGGTTATAATATATAAACTACATGGTAATCATAAACCAGAAACCTATAATAAATACACAAATAATTAAGAGAAAGGAAGGAAAGCATAATACTAAAGCCATAAAACCATGAAGGAAGAGAGCAATAAAAGAAAAAAGGAAGAGAGAAGAACTGCTAAAAAACCCAGAAAAAAAGTAACCAAATGGCAAAAAGTATGTACTTACCAAAATGTACTTTAAATGTCAATGGACTAAATGCTCCAATCAAAAGGCATAGGGTGGCTGATTGGATAATAAAAGACCCATAAATATGCTACATACAAGAGACCCACATCAGACCTAAAGGCACTCACAAACTGAAAGTGAAGGGATGGAAAAACATATTCCATGCAAATGTCAAAGAAAAGAAAGCTGAGATAGCATTACTTTTATCAGACAAAATAGACTTTAAAACAAAAACTGTAACAAGAGACAAAGAAGGATATTACATAATGATAAAGGGAACAATCCAGCAAGAGGAGATAACACTTGTAAATATCTATGCACCCAACAGAGGAGCACCTAAATATATAAAGCAATTATTAACAGACATGAAAGGAGAAATAAACAGCAACACAATAATAGTAGGGGACTTTAACACTCCATGTACACTAATGGATAGATGATTCAAACAGAAGGTCAATAACGAAACATTGGCCTTAAATGACACATTGGACCAGATGGACTTAGTAGATACATGCAGAACATTCTATCCAAAAACCACAGAATACATATTCTTTTCAAATGCACATGGAAAATTCTCCTGAATTAATCACATATTAGGCCACAAAACAGGTCTCAATAAATTTAAGAAGGTTGAAATAATACCAATTATATTTTCTGACCACAAAGTTATGAAACTAGAAATCAACTACAGGAAGAAAATCAGAAAAGACACAAATATGTGGAGATTAAACAAAATTCTAATGAACAACAATTGGGTCAATGAGGAAATCAAAAGAGAAGTAGAAAAATACCTGGACACAAATGAGAATGAAAATACAACACTCCAAAATCAATGGGATACAGCAAAAGCAGTCCTAGGAGGGAAGTTTATAGCAATACAGGCCTAGCTCAACAAACAAGAAAAATATAAAATAAACAATCTAACAGTGCACCTAATGACCTGGAAAAAGAAGAACAAACAAAGCCTGAAATCTGTAAAAGGAAGGAAATAATAAAAATAAAAGCAGAAATAAATGAAATAGAGGCTAAAAAATAGAAAAAAATCAATGAAACCAAGAGCTGGTTCTTTGAAAAGATAAACCAAATTGACAAACCTTTAGCTAGATTCACCAAGAAAAAAAGAGAGAAGGCTCAAATAAATAAAATCAGAAATGAAACAGGAGAAATTACAGCAGACACCTCAGAAATATAAAAGATTATAAGAGAATACTAAGAAAAGCTATACACCAACAAATTGGATAATCTAGTAGAAATGTATAAATTCTTAGAATCATACAACATTCCAAAGCTGAATCAAGAATAGAGAATTTGAATAGACCAATCACCAGTAAGGTGATCAAAACAGCAATCAAAAACCTCAGAAAAATAAAAGTCCAGGACCAGATGGCTTCCCTGGTGAATTCTCCCAACCGTTCAAAGAAGACTTAATACCTATCCTTCTCAAACTCTTCTAAAAAATTGAAGAGAAAAGGAAGCTTCCTAACTCATTCTATGAAGCCAACATTACCATGATACCAAAACCAGACAAGGACAACACAGAAAAAGAAAATTACAGGCCAATATCACTAATGAACGTTGAAGCAAAAATCCTCAACAAAATACCAGCGAGTCGAATACAACAATACATTAAAAAGACCATACACCATGATCAAGTGGGATTTATTCCAGGGATGCAGGGATGGTTCAACATCCACAAATCAATCAACGTGATACACTACATTAACAAAATGAAGAATGAAAATCACGCAATCATCTCAATAGATGCAGAGAAAGCATTGGACAAGATACAGCGTCCATTTATGATAAAAACTCTGAATAAAATGGGTACAGAAGGAAAGCACCTCAACATAATAAAGGTCATATATGACAAACTCACAGCTAATATTTTTCTCCATGGAGAAATACTGAAAACAATCCCTCTAAGAACAGGAACAAGACAAGGATGCCCATGTTCACGACTCTTATTTAACATAGTATTGGAAGTCCTAGCCAGAGCAATCAGGCAAGAAAAAGAAATAAAAGGGATCCAAATTGGAAAGGAAGAAGTGAAATTGTCACTATTTGCAGATGGCATGATTTTATGTATAGAAAACCCTAAAGAATCCACTAAAAAACTTTCAGAAATAATAAATGAATACGGTAAAGTTGCAGGATACAAAATTAACATGCAAAAATCAGTTGTGTTTCTATACACTAACAAGAAATTAGCAGAAAGAGAAATTAAGATTAGAATCCCTTTTACAAATGCAACCAAAAGAATAAAATATCTAGGAATAAACCTAACCAAAGAGGTGAAACATGTGTACACTGAAAAGTATAAAACATTGTTGAAAGAAATTGAAGAAGACACAAAGAAATGGAAAGATATTCTGTGCTCTTCGATCAGAAGAATTAACATAGTTAAAATATCCATACTTCCTAAAGGAATCTACAGATTCATTGCAATCCCTAACAAAGTTCCAACAACATTTTTCACATAAATAGAACAAAGAATCCTAAAATCTATATACAATATCAAAAGACCCCACATAGCCAAAGCAATCCTGAGGAAAAAGACAAAGCTGGAGGTATCACACTACCTGATTTCAAACTATACTACAAAGCTATAGTAACCAAAACAGCATGGTACTGGCACAAAAACAGAAACACAGATCAATGGAACAGAATCAAGAGCCCAGAAATAAACCCATACGTCTATCAACAGCTAATTTTCAACAAGAGAACCAAGAACATACAATGGAGAAAGGAAAATCTCTTCAATAAGTGGTATTGGGAAAACTGGGCAGCCATATGCAAAAGTATGAAAGTACACCATTATCTTACACCATTCACAAAAATTAACTCAAAGTGGATTAAAGAGTTGAATGTAAGACCTGAAAGCGTGAAATTTTTAGAAGAAAACTTAGGCGGTATGTTCTTTGACGTCAGTCTTAGCAGCATACTTTCAATTACCATGTCTGACCAGGCAAGGGATACAGTAGAAAAAATAAACAAATGGGACTACATCAAGCTAAAAGGCTTTTGCACAGCAAAGGAAACTATCAACAAAACGAAAAGACAGTCTAACAATTGGGAGAAGATATTTGCAAACTGTATATCTGATAAGGGGTTAATATCCAAAATATACAAAAAACACATACATCTCAACAACAAAAAACTGAAAAACCCAACTAAAAAATGGGCCAAATATCTGAAAAGAAATTTCTGCAAAGAAGATTACAGATGGCCAACTGGCACATGAAAAGATGTTCAAAATCATTAACTATCAGGGAAATGCAAATCAAAACTATAATGAGATATCACCTCACTCCCATCAGAATGGCTATAATTAACAAGACAGGGAACAACAAGTGTTGGACAGGATGTGGAGAGAAGGGAACTCTCATACACTGCTGGTGGGAGTGCAAACTGGTGCAGTCACTATGGAAAATGGTATGGAAATTCCTCAAAAAATTAAGAATAGAACTACCATATGATCCAGTTATTCCACTGATGGGTATTTATCCAAAGAACATGAAAACATGAATGCATCAAGATACATGCACCCCTATGTTCATCACAGCATTATTCACAATAGCCAAGGCTTGGAAGCAACCTAGGTACCCATCAAGGGGCGAATGGATAAAGAAGATGTGGTATATACACACAATGCAATAATACTCAACCATAAGAAATGATGAAATCTGGCCACTTGTGAAAACACGGATGGACCTTGAGGGTATTATGCTAAGTGAAAGGATTTAGAGGGAGAAAGTCAAATACTATCTGATCTCGCTCATAAATAGAAGTTAAAAATAACAACAATCACATAGAGCCAGAGATTGGATTCGTGGTTACCAGAGGGGAAGTGTGGAGAGCGAAAGAGGTAATTAGACACTTGTGTTTGGTGATGGATTGTAATTAGTGTTTGGGTGGTACACATGATGTAATCTACACAGAAATTGAAATATAATGATGTCCACCTGAAATTTATGTTATAAACCAATGTTACCACAATAAAAAATAAATTAATTAAAGAAGGCACCTCAATTAAATAAATAAATGACACTTTAGCACATTTAAAAGAATAGACATGATACAACGTTTGCTTTCAGACCTCAGTGGAATTAAATGAAAAATCAATAACAGAAAGATGGCTGAAAACTCTAAAAGCATGTGGAGATTAAACACCATACTTCTAAATAACACATGGGTCAAAGAAGAAATCTCAAGAGAAATTAAAAATTATAATGGACTAAATGATAATGAAAATACAACTTATCAAAATTTGTGAGGTGTAATGAAAGCAGTACTTGGGAAATTTATCGCATTGAATGCATCTTTTAGAAAAGAAGAAAGAAAGAAAATCAATAACTTAAGCTTCCACATTAGGAAACACACACTAAAAAAGCAAATCAAATCCAAAATAAGCAGAAGAAAAGAAATAAAAATTAGGGCAAAAATCAATTAAATTAAAAACAGGAAATCAACAAAACCAAAAGCTGATTCTTTGAAATGATCCAGAAAATCCATAAGCTTCTAGTCAGACTAACTGAAAAATGAGAAGATAGAAATCGCAAATATCAAAAATGAAAGAGTGGATATCACTACAGATCCCATGGATATTAAAAGGATAGTCAAGGCATATTATGAACAGTTCCGTGCCCACAAATTTGATAACCTAAATGAAATAGACCAGTTTCTTGAAAGACACAATCTGCCATAATGCACACAGGAAGAAATAGAAAATCTGAGTAGGTCTATATCTATTAAAGATATTAAATCAATAATTAATGACATTCCAAAACAGAAAGCACCGGGGCCAGGTGGGTTTGCTGGTAAATTTTACCATTTGAAAAACAAATTATACCAATCCCCAACAATCTTTTCCAGAAGACTGAAACAGAGGGAATACTTCCTAACTCATTCTAGAGGCCAGCATTATCCTAATAGCAAACCAAGATAGACATTACAGGGAAAAAAACTACAGAACAATATCTCTCATTATCATAGATGCAAACATCCTTAACAAATTATTAGCAAATTGAATCCAACAATGTATAAAAAGAACAACCTAGTGTGCAAGGCTTGTTCAACATGTGAAAATCAGTTAATGTAACCAATCACATCAAGAGGCTAAAGAAGAAAAATCAAATGATCATATCAATATATGCAGAAAAGTATTTGACAAAATCAAACACCTATTTCTGATTAAAAACTCTCAGCAAACTAGGAATAGAGTAGAACATCCTCAAATTTATAGAGATCTTCCACAAAATCTACAGCTAACATTCTTAATGGTAAGAAACTAGAAACTTTTCCACTAATATCAGGAATGAGGCAAGTATGTCCCTTCTCACCACGGTCTTTCAACATCATACTGGAAGTTCTAGCTAATGCAATAAGAAAAGAAAAGGAAATAAAAAAATAATATAGATTGGGAAAGAAGAAATAGAACTGTTTTTGTTTGTAGATGACTATGTCAAAAATCTGAAAGCATTGACAAAAAAATCCTGGAACTAATAAGAGTTCATTAGTTGTATCCTGCATACAACGTCAACATACAAAAGTCACCTGTTTTCCTATATACCAGCAATGAACAAGTGGAATTTGAAATTAAAAACAGTGCCATTTAGAAACAGAGACAAGAAACTTGGTTGTCAGGAGCTGGGGGGTGGGGGAAATACAAAGAGGTTGGTAAAGGAGCACAAACTTTCACTTACAAGATGAATCAGGTCTGTGGATCTAATGTACAACATGGTGACTATAATTGATAACACTGTATTGCATAATTGAAATTTGCTAAGAAGGTATAACTTAAATGCTCTACATACATATATAGACATATATACACACATATATACGTACATATATATGTATATGTGAGGTAATGGATGTGTTAATTAACCAGATGGGAGAAATCTTTTCACAATGTATGTGTATATCAAATCATCATGATGTACACTTTATCTTACAATTGTATTTGTCAATTATACCTCAATAAGGCTGAAAAAAACACAATACTATTTATATTAACAATCAAAAGAAATTCTTTGATACAAATCTAACAAAATATGCATGATATCTATATAAGGAGAACCACAAAATTCTGATGAAAGAAATCAAAGAAAAACTAAATAGATATTCCATGGCTATTGATAGGAAGACAATATTGTTAAGATGTTAGTTCTTCCCAAGATGATCTACAGATTTAGTGCAATCCCAATCAAAATTCCACCAAGTTCTGTGAATACCAACAAACTGATTCCAAATTTTATATGGAGAGGCAAATGACCCAGATTAGCCAACACAATGTTAAAGGAAAAGAAGAAAGTTTAAGGACTGACACTTTAAGACTTACTATAAAGCTACTATATTCAAGACAGCGTGGTATTGGTGAAATAATAGACAAACAGATCAATGGAACAGAATAAACCATCCAGAAATAGACTGACATAAATATAGTTAACTGATCTTTGACAAAGGAGCAAAGGTATTACAATGGAAGAAAGATTGTCTTCTTCAACAAATAATGCTAGAACAACTGGACATCCACATGCAAAAAAAAAAAATGATTCTAGAAGACCTTACACCCTTCACAAACATTAACTCAAAATGGTTCACAGACCTAAATGTAAAACACAAAACTATAAAAATCCTAAAAGACAATGTGAGAGAAAACCTAAATGACCTTGGGTATGGCGATGACTTTTTAGATATATCACCAAAGGCATGATCCATGAAAGAAAGAATGAATAAGCTGGACTCCATTAAAATAAAAATTTTTTGTTCCGTGAAAGACACTGTGAAGAGAATGAGACTACTAACCACAGACTGGGAGAAAATACTTGCAAAACACACATTTGATAAAGGATTATTATCCAAAATATACGAAGAACTCTTAAAATTCAACAATAAGAAAACGAACAGCCCAGTTGCAAAATGGGCAAAAGATTGGAACAGACAAAACGATATAGAGATGTCAAATAAGTATATGAAAAGATGCTCAACATCATATGTCATTAGGAATTGCAAATTAAAAAACAATAATAAGATACTGCTACACACCTTTTAGAAAAGCAAACCACCAATGCTGACAAGGATGTGGAGCAACAGGAACACTCACTGATTGCTGGTGAGAATGCAAAATGGTACAGCCATTTTGGAAGATAGCGTGGCAGTTTTTTACAAAACTAAACATACTCTTACCATGTTATCTGGCAATTGTACTTCTTGGTATTCTCCCAAATGAGTTGAAAACATATGTTTACATAAAAATCTGCATACAAATGTTTATAGCAGCTTTATTCATAATTGACAAAACTTGGAAGCAACAAAGATGTCCTTCATTAGGTGAATTGATAAACTTTGGGACATCTTGACAATGGAACATTATTCAGGGCTCAAAAGAAATGAGCTATCAGGCCATCAGGACATGGAGGAATCTTAAATGCATATTGCTAAGTGAAAGAAGTCAATCTGAAAAGGCTATATACTGTATGATTCCAAGTATACAACATTCTGGAAAAGGCAAAACTATGGAACCACTGAAAGGATCAGTAGTTGCCAGGTGTTTGGGAGGAGCAAGGGATGAATTGGCAGAGCACAGAGGATATTCAGGGCAATGAAGCTATTCTGTGTGATGCTATAATAGTGGATATATTTCATTATATATTTGCCAAAACCCATAGGATGTACAACACCAAGAGTGAACTCCAATATAAACTATGAACTTCCGATGATGGGTCAATGTAGGTTTATTGATTGTAATAAACGTACCACTCTGATTTGGGGTTTTGATAGTGGAGGAGTCAGTGCTACATGAGGGCAGGGGATAGATGGAAAATCCTTTACCTTCTGCTCAATTTTGCTGTGAACCTCAAACTGCTCTAAAAAATAAATTCTGTTAAAAAAGAACTCCCAGAATTCAACAAAAAGAAAACAAGCAACCCATAAAAATTGTAAATAAATAAACAAATAAAAATTGGTAAAAGACTTTAGATACTTCCCAGAGGAGGGTATAGAGATGGCAAATAAATATATGAGAAGAGGTTCAACATCATTAGTCATCAGGGAAATGCATATTAGAGCCACAATGAAATACTCCTACACAAGTATTAAAATGGCAAAAATAAAATATACTGACCATACCATGTGCTGGTAAGGATGCAGAACAACTGGATCTCTCATATATTAATGCTTGGGAATGCCAAATGGTGCAGCAATTCTGGAAAACAGTTTGGCAAAACAGTTTGGTTAACATATAACCAAACAATTCTACTGCTATGTATACGTATACCCTAGAGAAATGCCAACCTGTATTTTCACAATTTATACCTTATGTCTGTTGCAGCTCTATTCATAATTGCCTCCAAACTGGAAACAACCAAAATATCCTTAAATTAGTGAATGGATAAACAAACTGTGGTACATCCACTTACTGAAATATTATTCAGCAATAGAAAGGAATGAACTATTTTCTTATGCAAAAATTTGGATGAATCTCAGAAGCATTTTTTCCAGAAAAATGGAAAAGGAGAGAACATTTCCCACCTTGTTTTATGAGGCCAGCATTACCCTGATATTAAAAGCAGACAAAGAGCAAAAGACAAACAAATAAACAAAACCCCCAAAACTAATGACCAATGCCCCTCATGAACACAGATGCAAAAAATCTTCAACAAACTGTTAGTAAATCAAGTCCAGCCATATATAAAATGAATAATACACCATGACTAAGTGAGGTTTATTCCAGGAATGCAAGGCTGCTTCAATACTTCAAAATCAATCAATGTAATTCACCATATTAAGATGCTATAGAAAAAGAATCACATGATCTTATAATTTAATGCAGAAAATGCTTTTGGCTAAACATAACACCTACTTAAGATAAAAATTCTTCACTCCAGGAACAGAAAGGAGCCTCCTCAACCTGATGAATGGAATCTGTAAAGAACCTACAAATAACAGCTTGCCTAGTGGTGAAAAACTGAATGTTTTCCCCCTAACATCAGATAGAGGGCAAGTATGTCTTCTCCTACCCCTACTATCCCACATAGTAATGGAATTCCTAGTCTGTGCAATAAGACATAAAGAAGAGAAATAAAAAGCATACAGATTTAAAAGAAAGAAATACAACTGTCCTTATTTGCATATGACATCATTTTCCATTTAGAAAATCTCAAGGAACCTACTAGGAAAAAAACTTCTAGAACTAATAAGTGAGTTTAGCAAAGTTGCAGTACACCTGGTCAATATATAAATCAAATATCAATCATATTTCCATATACTAGCAATGAACAATTGGAAACTGACATTTAAAACACCATACCATTTACAATAGCTTCAATAAAAATTAAATATTTAAGTATAAATCTAACCAAGACCTAAATAAGAGATTAAAGATATTAGTTTCTGGGGCTGGCCTGGTGGCACAGCGGTTATGTTCGCACGTTCCACTTTGGTGGCCCGGGGTTCACCAGTTGGGATCCTGGGTGCAGACATGGCACTGCTTAGCAAGCCATGCTGTGGTAGGCATCCCACATATAAAGTAGAGGAAGATGGGCACGAATGTTAGCTCAGGGCCAGTCTTCCTCAGCAAAAAGAGGAGGATTGGCAGCAGTTAGCTCAGGGCTAATCTTCCTCAAAAAAATAGACAGATATTAGTTTCTTATGGGAGGATGGAAAGCTGAATAAGATAGGGTCCTAGATACTAGAGAACTTGCAATTTAGTAGGAGACAAATATATGTACCCAAATAGCAACCAGGTAGTTTGTGACTAGTGCCACAAGAGAGGTATCAACAAGGATTCGTAGGAATTTTGAGGAGGAAGAGATCGCACCCAGATAGCAGATTAGGAACCAGCAATTTAATTGCATCCGGAAGGATGGGGAGGATTATATCAGGTAGATGGAGGGTCAGGAATTATGATAGGAAGAAGAAATATTATGAACAAAAGGTACATAAATGAGAAAATGCACATTTTATGTGGGGAATAGTAAGCAGGTTTTACAGAAGCATGAAGTTCTTGTAAGGGTGTACTGGAATATAAACTAGAAAGGTAGTTTTGGGGAGATATATTGGCTTTGAATGTCAGTCGATGCAGTTTGGATTACATTCAATTTGGAATAGGGAATCAATAAAGGAAAACGTGTTTATAATTGTACTCGTATCAGACTAGTAGGAAATAATGTGAATGTCCTAAGAGGAAAATCTGGGCCAGAATGGGCAGTAGACATTTGTAGAAGAGTTGCAAGGGTTTAGATTTATAACATAGTTGTTATAATGTCAGTCTCTATGGGAATAGGAGTTGGTGGCCCAGCTTGCCAGGGAATACACAGGAATTATGAAGCATTAAATTTAGAAATTATGAACCCAGGAAGGAGAGAGAAAAACTGAACAGATTAAAAACCAGAGGGGAAAGCTAGGTTGAAGCAGGCATGGAGGGAGAAATTCACAGAAGCAAATTTGAACAGTTAAATTGATCTGAGAAACAGGGAGGGTAGATAGGTAAATAAATGAACAAACATAGCCATGAATTGGAGGGACGGGAGGACAGTGGTCAGGCAACACAGGCTTGCCTGAGGGCCAAGAAATCCTTTATAACTGAATTCCAATGTACGTGGACATACTCACATCCTGCCATTCACCTCAAAACATTATATATTCCAGACATAGTAATCTGTTCAACATCCCCCAAATGCATCATTCCTTTCAGGCCTTCAGACCTTTGCACATGCTTTTCCAGCTTCCCTTAATGTTTGTCCCTCCTTCAGCCTTCCCTTCATCCTTCTTCTACCTGGTATACACCACTCTTCCTTTAAGGCCTAGTTCAAATGCCACTTCCTTCGGAAACTTTAGGCACAGTTAGAGCCCCCTTTCCTAGTTCAAATCTATGCTATGTCGTCTTGTGTCGTAATGATCTTCCTCCCTCATTAGGCAGTGAACGCCTTGTGGCTAGGGACTCTGTCTTATTTATCCTCTATCCATAGTACTTGACATAAGGCCTGGAACATAGTATACAGGAAACCGAATTAATCAATTACCTAATTAATTTTTAAGAAAACTTGGGCTCCAATCTGCCTTATTTGAAAGGGATGTTACTCTAGTCATTGATATTAATCCTTACTGTGGATGTTCCTCTGAAGGTAGAGTACATTATGCTCTAATCACATTGTCTCTGAATCATATTGGTTAGTGAAAAATACCAGATGTCTCCAATTGGTCAGTTGCAGGGATCAGATAAGAAGTATTGATTTCTTTACCTTGTTTCTCTGGTGAATTCTCAGAAAGTTTAGGCGAAAAATCAATGGTGGGTCACTTGTAAAAGATAGCTTCGAACTGGTGTACATAGATATGGGTATTCAGTTCCCAGGGTTTCATTTTAGGTCTATAAGTGTTCCACACCACAAGATCCTTGAGATAGCTGTGTTGAAGTAGGAATTACAAATGGTCCAAACCATAAATAACTTCTCTCTTTAATTAGGAGCATGAGTGAACATGGTGGCAATGATTACCAGAAAGACTGAGTTTAGCTGGGTAATTCCCTGAAGTCTGCATGGAGGTTGTGGTAGGAGTGGTAGGGGCCAGGAAATATTGAGGATAAAAGTGATAATCGCATGGAATGGCATCTTCTGCATTGCAGAGGAGTGATTTGTTTTGAGAGAAAGCCATGCATTGGAAAGGATGTTCACTTTTAAGGTTTCGTTTAACACTTGGGGACTAGTTTAAATATGAATTTGGGTGTATTCTATCTGACCATCTGTTTGAGAATAATCTACTGAGGTTAAGTGAACTTTCACCTAGATGAGAAGAAATAAAAATTTTCAAAAAAGAATTAGGAGATGGTGACCTTGGCCTGAGAGGACCTGGTCCAGGAGCCAGTGGAGAATTTTAGAGACATTTTTGAAGCCATGAGTGATGTCTTGCAGACTTTCGGTTAAGGTACTGAGCTACATGAAAAAAGAATTTTGTTTCTAAAATGGAGAGAATTCATGATAAAACCCTCGATATTGTAGCACAAGAGGTTAAGGGCTTACTTAAGAGTTTTTGAGAGGATTTTCTGCCTTCTAATTGATTCTTCTGCCAAATAGTCCATTTCATTTGCCTCTGAGTGGAGTTCCATATAATTAATGACCATTAGGCAGTCCATTATGGTCTTGGAGAAGCTGAAGTAATTGGAGGTCAAGGCTTCACAGCACAGACATAGGATGTGGATTTGTTTCCCAGGGTGAAATATAAGAAGATGCAGAGGTGTGACTTAGGTACTGTATTAGGCCAAGTGTGAAAACGGAAAATATTCCTGCATATGCAAGAGTCTTTTTAGATAAGGAACATACTCTTGTGTTTGATATCAGTAACAGATAATGATAAGTGGGTTTCATCAACAGTTCCTTGTTGCAGCCCTAAATTTATGGAATAACTTACTCCAAATCATAGCAAATATATATGAAGATAAATCATGATACCCCTAGTATTCAAGACATTCTTCCTCTTTTATGTGACAAAATCTTTTAAGAGCAAGGGTGTACCCCATTATCGGAATGTTTCTGTATCTTACTGGTTGGTAAAAATAATAGATGCCTCCAATTTATCAGTTGCAGGGACCAGGTAATACTTACTGATTTCTTTACTTATGGCTCAGGTGAATTCTCAGATAGTTTAGGTGAAAAATCAATAATTAATACCAGATGGGTCTAGAAAAGACACTTAGAATGATTTTACTCATGCCAAGACAGCCTGGGAAGAATGCATTAACAGCAAATTAACATGATGAAGCAATTCTGACTCATCTACGTTCTTGGCATTGATCCAACATTTACAACCTACCTTACACATGCATATGTGCTGTGCATCATGATAAGACCTGGAGATATTATGTAAAATGCATAGCCTTTGCCCTTGAGGAGCACATAGTCTAAGTAGTAACAGTCCAGGCAAGTCTTGAGGTGTCACCCAATTGAGAGTTCAGCTAACTGCTATGGGCAACATTTTGAGAAATTCGGCAAGTTTGTTTATTTATTTATGTATTTATTTATTGGGGTAACATTGGCTTATAATATAAATTTCAGGTGTACATCATTATATTTTGACTTCTGTATAGACTACATCATGTTCACCACCAAAAGTCTAGTTGCCGTCCATCACTGTATGAATGTGCCCCTTTACCCTTTTTGCCTGCCTCCCATCCCCCTTCCCCTCTGGTAACCAGCAATATATCCTCTGTATCTATGTATTTGTTTGTTGTTGTTTTATCTTTCACATATGAGTGAAATCATACCATATTTGTCTTTCTCTGTCTGACTTATTTTGCCTAGCATAATACACTCAAGGTCTGTTTACGTTGTCACAAATGGCAAGATTTCATCTTTTTTATGTCTGAGTAGTACTCCATTGTATATATATACACCACATCTTCTTTATCCATTCATCTGTTGATGGGCATATAGGTTGTTTCCAAGTCTTGGCTATTGTGGATAATGCTGTAATGAACATAGGGGGTGCATATATCTTTTTGAATTAGTATTTCATATTGTTTGGATAAATACCCAGAAGTGAAATCACTGGATATTATAGTAGTTCTATTTTTAATTTTCTGAGGAATCTCCATACTGTTTTCCATAATGGCTGCACCAGTTTACATTCCCACCAGCAAGGCATGAGGGTTCCCTTTTTTCCACATCCTCTCCAACACTTTATTTCTTATCTTTTTAATAGCAGCCATTCTGACAGTTGTGAGACGATTTCTCCATTGTGCTTTTGATTTGCATTTCCCTAATAATTAGTGATGTTCAACATCGTTTTATGTGCCTGTTGGCCATCTGTATATCTTCTTTGGAAAAATGTCTGTTCAGATCCTCTGTCCATTTTTTAATTGGGTTGTGTTTTTTTGTTGTTTGAGCCAAGTATTGAAACCTTATCTCCTTGTAGTTTGTTTTATATTCCCCTGTTGATAATTGTCATAAACCTTTCTTCTACACACATTGAGAATCACATCAAACAACGGTATAAGTTTTGTTTCAACCATTAAACATCATCTAGAAATCTTAAGAAGGAAAGTCCTGGCTTCCCACTTGGCCTTCTCTGACACTACAACTGGTAGGGGGAGGGCTCACTAATTATAGTCAGGTGGAAGTGGAAGTCTAGGCTCCCCACTTAGTCTTTGCTGATGGGGGTGGAGCCCCAGTTTCTTCCGTGATGTTTGACTGGAGTAGAGAGATTATTGTCTAAAAGGTTTCTGTCTTGCTAGGCTGCCTCTTGCTGGTTCTTTGGCAAGAGAGAGTAGGCCTTTTTGGGGGCTGTTTTGATTTGTGCCCATTGGTATTTCTGGGTTGCTGACCTCTCCAGTGCCAGGATATAAAAGAAAACCCAAGGCACTTACCACATGTCGTTCCTTGAGTCTTGACGTCTTTAGCCATTCTGCCTTTTCCCCACATTTTAGAGTCTTCTTATGTTTGTTTTATATCTAATGTCCATGGTTTTTAAAAAGCTTGTACTTAGTTGGAGAAATAGCAAAAAATAAATTCACACCTTCTTGTTCAGAACGGAAAGTGTCTTTCTTTTGCCCATTTTATATTGTATTATTTATCTTTTTATTATCAATCTCTAATTCTTTGTATATTCTCAAAACAAGTCTTTTGTCACATATATTGAGAGAGAGCAGATATTTTCTCCCGGTCTGTAGTTGGTCTTTTACTTTCTTAATGGTGGCTTTTTTTTTTTTTTTTGTGAGGCAGACTGTCGCTGAGCTAATGTCTGTGCCAGTCTTCCTCTATTTTATGTGGGATGCTGCCACAGAGTGGTTTGAGGAGTGGTGCTAGGTCCACACTCAGGATCCAAACCTGTGAACCCCGGGCTGCCAAGGCAGAGTGTATAAACCTAACTATGCCACTGGACTGGCCCCTCTTAATGGTGGCTTTTGATGAAGAGGAATTTTTAATTCTGATAAAACCTAATTTATCAGTTTTTTCTTTTATTGCTGTGCTGTTTTTGTCCTAGGAAAACTTTGCTTACCTCTAGGTTGCAAAGATATTCTCCTATGTTTTCTTCTAGGAGATTTACATTTTTTAGCTTTTACATTTAGGTCTATGATCCATCTCAAATTGATTTTTGTGTCTGTTATGAGGTGGGGATTGAGGTTCATTTCTTCCATTTAGATAGCTAGGTGTCCTCCCACCATTAGTTGAGAAAAATTCTTTTGCCCTATTGAATTACTCTGATGCCTGTGTTGAAAACTAAATGGCTGTATATGTGTGGGTCTATTTCTGGAATCTCTCTTCTGTTCCATTGATCTATTTGTCTCCCTGTATTTTTAAATATTTTAACTCTAATATGATTTAATTGAACCATTTTATTATGTCTCTACTATTAATTTTTAACAATAAATTTATTTGGCAATCCCTTCCTAGGAAAGATATTGGTTCCAGAAAAGGAGGAAGAGAGAGAGAGAGAGAATTTCATATTTGAGTATGTGGGGGGCAGATGACAGTGATTTCAAGTGTGCAAGGAAATGTTCTCTGCTCCACTCCAACACTGTACACACCTGTCCTTTCATACCAGAAATTTCTTTTCTGGAGGATAAACTCTACGCTCCTAAATGAGTGTTTAAGCTTGATATGGAATCCCACCTTCTTTGCCCACTCCCGCATAAAGGGTACATATTGATTTAAATTTACATTAAAGTATAAATGACCAAAAGAAGAGCTTGTTCTAACAATATGATACTCTCAGTTCTATGCCCCATCTTCCTCAAAAATCTTGTTCACTCCCCCAATCTAAGCCACTCTCTCCTATCATATTCTGGACCTTGTCATTACCAAGATCTGCAACCCCTCCAAAATCTAAATTTCTAGCATTCTTTCTGAGTATCACCTCCTATTTTTCTAGCTTATTCCAACTAAGTACCCTGTTCCAACAATGCTTCAGCATCACTGAGACCTACAATTCATTGATCCATCTTTTCAGTGCTTCTCATCTCATCATATCTTGTCTTTTCTCCTAGCTCAGCTTAAATCCCATGATTCATCATTATAACTATTCTCTTGAGTATAAATTCAACTCCCTTACTTCTCTCTTATTTTGTTGTACTTGTTTGGATAACCACAATCCTGGTTAAATCCGGTGCTCTGCTTACTCCCTTTATCTGCACAGCTGAACATGGCTGGAGTAAAACGCATAGCTATCCTGCTGTTTTCACTTTAAATATATGACCGCTAACCTCAAGTGGGTCCCTAATGATGCTTGGCAATCATGCTACATTTCCCAAGTCTATTTTCTCTCCCTGTTCCTCAACAACTTTTTCATACCTTCTCCTCTCTCCTCAAACCTCCTTCAGGAGGTATTCCTCCTTCACTCTCAGCTGATGGCCTCCCTCCCTATTTCTCTAAGAACATAGAAGTCATAAGAAGAGAACTTCCATCAACGTATCTACCCACCTGCCCGAAGTTTTACCCAAATGCTCTGTCTTTCCTCCCATTACTATAAATGAACCGTTTATGCTCCTAGCTAAGATCAACCCTTTATATGTACACGTGATTCCATTCCCTCACCTCTACTCAAAGTCTTTGTTCCAACAATTTCTCCACCCCATCTTTAATCTTTTCCTTTCTACTAGATCATTCTCTTTAGTATATATATAAACTATCTATTGTCATATTAAAAAAATACTCTTTACCCTTTTTCTCATCTATTTACCATGGCAAAACTAAAACAACCATCTATAATTACTGTCTCTAATTTCTCCCACAATTCCTTCTTAAACTCACTCAATCAGGTAGAAAGTTAAGTTTTTTACTTGAGTTCTTTCTTCATTCTTCTTTTTATTGGTCAAGTTTCACATTTTATTTTGTGGGTTTTTTACATTTATTATTATTATTATTATTATTGTTACTGAAGTTAAATTAGTTTATAACATTATACAAATTTCAGGTGAACATCATTATATTTCAACTTCTGTATATACTGCATCTTGTTCACCACCAAAAGTCTAGTTGCCATCTGTCACCATAGACATATGCCCCTTTACATCGTTTGCCCTATCCCTGCTGCCTTCCCCTCTGGTAACCACCAATCTGTTCTCTGTATCTATGTGTCTGCTTATCTTCCACATGAGTGAAGTCATACAGTAGTTGTCTTTCTCCATTGGACTTATCTAGCTTAGCATAATGCCCTCAAGGTCCAGCCATGTTGTGTCAAATGGCACAAGTTTGGCCTTTTTTATGGCAGAATAGTATTCCATCACACACATATATATATGTGTTTCATATGTCATATCTTCTGTATCCATTCATCCATTGAAGGGCATTTAGGTTGCTTCCAAGTCTTGGCTATTGTGAATAATGCTGCAATGAATATTGCGATGCATATATCTTTTTTTTTTTTTAGAAAATAATAATAGTTTTTATTATCTGTTAATTTTTTAAAAATTAAAAAAAATTTTTTTTATTAATGTTGTGATAGATTACAACCTTGTGAGATTTCAGTTGTACATTTTTGTTAGTCATGTTGTGGGTACCCCACTTCCCCCTTTGTGCCCTCCCCCCACCCCCCCTTTTCCCTGGTAACCACCAATCAGATCTCCTTGTCAATATACTAACTTCCACCTATGAGTGGAGTCATATAGAGTTCGTCTTTCTCTGACTGGCTTATTTCGCTTAACATAATACCCTCGAGGTCCATCCACGTTGCTGCAAATGGGCCAATTTTGTCTTTTTTTATGGCTGAGTAGTATTCCATTGTGTATATATACCATATCTTCTTTATCCAATCATCAGTTTCTGGGCATGTAGGTTGGTTCCACATCTTGGCTATTGTAAATAATGCTGCGATGAACACAGGGGTGCAAGGGACTCTTGGGATTTCTGATTTCAGGTTCTTAGGATAGATACCCAGTAATGGGATGGCTGGGTCATAGGGTATTTCTATTTTTAACTTTTTGAGAAATCTCCATACTGTTTTCCATAGTGGCTGTACCAGTTTGCATTCCCACCAACAGTGTATGAGGGTTCCTTTTTCTCCACAACCTCTCCAACATTTGTCGCTCTTGGTTTTGGATGTTTTTGCCAATCTAACGGGTATAAGGTGATATCTTAGTGTAGTTTTGATTTGCATTTCCCTGATGATTAGCAATGATGAACATCTTTTCATGTGTCTATTGGCCATATTCATATCTTCTTTTGAGAAATGTCTGTTCATGTCCTCTGCCCATTTTTTGATCGGGTTGTTTGTTTTTTTGTTGTTAAGCAGTGTGAGTTCTTTGTATATTATGGAGATTAACCCTTTGTCGGATAAGTGGCTTGTAAATATTTTTTCCGAATTAGTGAGCTGTTTTTTTGTTTCAATCCTGTTTTCCCTTGCCTTAAAGAAGCTCTTTAGTCTGATGAAGTCCCATTTGTTTATTCTTTCTATTGTTTCCCTCAACTGAGGAGTTATAGTGTCCGAAAAGATTCTTTTGAAACTGATGTCAAAGAGTGTACTGCCTATATTCTCTTCCAGAAGACTTATTGTTTCAGGCCTAATCTTTAGGTCTTTGATCCATTTTGAGTGTCTTTTGGTGTGTGGTGAAAAAGAATGGTCAATTTTCAATCTTTTGCGTGTGGCTGTCCAGTTTTCCCAGCACCATTTGTTGAAGAGACTTTCTTTTCTCCATTGTAGGCCCTCTGCTCCTTTGTCGAAGATTAGCTGTCCATAGATGTGTGGTTTTATCTCTGGGCTTTCAATTCTGTTCCATTGATCTATGGACCTGTTTTTGTACCAGTACCATGCTGTTTTGATCACTGTAGCTTTGTAGTATGTTTTGAAATCAGGGATTGTGATTCCGCCGGCTTTGTTCTTCTTGCTCAGGATTGCTTTAGCAATTGGGGGTCTTTTGTTGCCCCATATGAATTTTAGGATTCTTTGTTCAATTTCTGTGAAGAATGTTCTTGGGATTCTGACTGGGATAGCATTGAATCTGTAGATTGCTTTAGGTAGTATGGACATTTTAACTATGTTTATTCTTCCAATCCATGTGCATGGAATGTCTTTCCATCTCTTTATGTTGTCGTCAATTTCTTTCAAGAAAGTCTTGTAGTTTTCATTGTATAGATCCTTCACTTCCTTGGTTAAGTTTATCCCAAGGTATTTTATTCTTTTCGTTGCGATTGTGAATGGGATTGAGTTCTTGAGTTCTTTTTCTGTTAGTTCATTGTTAGTGTATAGAAATGCTACTGATTTATGTATGTTGATTTTATACCCTGCTACTTTGCTGTAGTTGTTGATTATTTCTAATAGTTTTTCTATGGATTCTTTGGGGTTTTCTATATATAAGATCATGTCGTCTGCAAACAGCGAGAGTTTTACTTCTTCGTTACCTATTTGGATTCCTTTTATTTCTTTTTCCTGCCGAATTGCTCTGGCCAACACTTCCAGTACTATGTTGAATAGGAGTGGTGAAAGTGGGCACCCTTGTCTTGTTCCTGTCCTCAGAGGGATGGCTTTCAGTTTTTGTCCATTGAGTATGATGTTGGCTGTGGGTCTGTCATATATGGCCTTTATTATGTTGAGGTACTTTCCTTCTGTACCCATTTTATTGAGGGTTTTTATCATAAATGGGTGTTGGATCTTGTCGAATGCTTTCTCTGCATCTATTGAGATGATTGTGTGGTTTTTGTTTTTCATTTTGTTGATGTAGTGTATCACGTTGATTGACTTGTGGATGTTGAACCATCCCTGTGTCCCTGGTATAAATCCCACTTGATCATGGTGTATAATCTTTTTGATGTATTGCTGTATTCGGTTTGCCAAAATTTTGTTGAGGATTTTTGCATCTATGTTCATCAGTGATATCGGCCTGTAGTTCTCCTTCTTTGTGTTGCCCTTGTCAGGTTTGGGGATCAGAGTGATGTTGGCTTCATAGAATGTGTTAGGGAGTACTCCATCTTTCTCAATTTTCTGGAACAGTTTGAGAAAAATAGGTATTAAGTCTTCTTTGAATGTTTGGTAGAATTCTCCAGAGAAGCCGTCTGGTCCTGGACTCTTATTTTTGGGGAGGTTTTTGATTACTGTTTCTATTTCCTTACTTGTGATTGGCCTATTCAGATTCTCCATTTCTTCCTGATTCAGTTTGGGGAGATTGTAGGAGTCTAGGAATTTGTCCATTTCTTCCAGGTTGTTCAATTTGTTGGCATATAGTTTTTCATAGTATTCTCTTATGATCCCTTGTATTTCATTGGTATCTGTTGTGATTTCTCCTCTCTCATTCCTAATTTTATTTATTTGCGATTTCTCTCTTCTTTTCTTGGTGAGTCTGGCTAAAGGTTTGTCGATTTTGTTAATTTTTTCGAAGAACCAACTCTTTGTTTCATTGATCCTTTCAATTGTCTTTTTTGTTTCATTATCATTTATTTCTGCTCTTATTTTTATTATTTCCCTCCTTCTACTGACTCTGGGCTTTGTTTGTTCTTCTTTTTCTAGTTCTGTTAGGTGTCGTTTGAGGTTGCTTATGTGAGCTTTTTTTGTTTAGTGAGGTGAGCCTGTATTGCGATGAATTTCCCTCTTAGGACTGCTTTTGCTGCATCCCAAATGATTTGGTATGTCGTGTTCTCATTTTCATTTGTCTCCAGATAATATTTGATTTCTTCTTTAATTTCTTCAATGATCCATTGTTTGTTCAGAAGCGTGTTGTTTAGTCTCCACATTTTTGCACCTTTCTCTGCTTTTTTCTTGTAGTTGATTTCTAGTTTCATAGCATTATGATCAGAAAAGAGGCTTGATGTTATTTCAACTCTCTTGTATTTATTGATGTTTGCTTTCTTTCCCAAAATATGGTCAATCCTTGAGAATGTTCCATGTGCACTTGAGAAGAATGTGTAACCTGCTGTTTTTGGATGAAGTGTTCTATATATATCTATTAAGTCCATCTGGTCTAATTTTTCATTTAATTCTATTATTTCCTTGTTGATTTTCTGTCTGGATGTTCTGTCCATTGGTGTTAATGGTGTGTTGAGGTCCCCTACTATTATTGTATTGTTCTTGATGTCTTCTTTTAGTTCTATTAAGAGTTGCTTTACAAATTTTGGTGCTCCTGTGTTGGGTGCATATATATTTATAAGTGTTATGTCTTCTTGGTGGAGAGTCCCTTTTATCATTATATACTGTCCCTCTTTGTCTTTCTTTATCTGTTTTGGTTTGAAGTCTACCTTGTCTGATATTAGTATAGTGACACTTGCTTTCTTTTGTTCATTGTTAGCTTGGAGTATTCTTCTCCATCCCTTCACTCTGAGTCTGTGTTTGTCTTTGGGGCTGAGGTGTGTTTCCTGGAGGCAGCATATTGTTGGGTCTTGTTCTTTGATCCATCCTGCCACTCTGTGTCTTTTGATTGGGGAGTTCAATCCATTTACATTTAGAGTGATTATTGATATATGAGAGCTTAAGACTGGCATTTTATCTCTCCAATGTCCTGCTGTGCTGTGCAGGGAATCCTCTGCTGGTTAATGAATGTCCATTTAGTTGTAACTTAGAGAGGAGAAACTAAGAGAACAACTCACTCTGCCGTGATGCTGATATTACTCTGAGTTTGACTATTTTAATTACCTCATGTACGTGGAATTGTGTAGTATTTATCCTTCTGTGACTGACTAATATTACTTAGCATAATGTCTACCAGGTCCATCCATATTGTCACCAATGGTAGGCTTTCCATCTTTTTAAAGGCTGAATAATATTTCATTGTGTGTATATATCATACTTTTTTTATCCATTTGTTTTTCTATGGACATTTGGGTTGTTTCCAAATCTTGGCTATTGGAAATAATGCTGCAATAACAATGGGAGTGCAGAAACCTCTTCAAGATCCTGATTTCAATTTTTGGGACATATCCTCTGGATTGAGATTCCTGGATCTTACAACTCAATAGCAAAAAAACAAATAACCTGATTACAAAATAGACAAAGGACTTGAATAGACATTTCTGCAAAGAATATATATAAATGGTCAACAGGTATATGAAAAAGTGCTCAAGATCACTAATCATCAGAGAAATGGAAATAAAAAGTACAATGAGATATTACTTCACACTAGTTAGGATGGCTCTTATCAAGAAAACAAAACAAGTGTTCATGAGGATGTGGAGAAATGGGAATACTTGTGCACTGTTGGTGGGAATGTGCATATTATTTTATACAATTGCTTTTTAAGTCTGGTAAGAAGATAAAGCAAGAAAAATGCATTAGTAGTGCATATTATAGTTGCATAATTCCCTTACTGGTGCTTTTTATTTTTTCTTGTGGATTCAAATTACCATCTGGGATCACTTGCTTTAAGCTTTAAGAACTTCCTTTAGAGTTTCTTTAGTGTTTCTTGTTTGCTGGGTCTTTGAGCAACAAATTCTCTCAGTTTTTGTTTTTCATGGTAAGTTGTTATTTCCTCTTCATTTTTGAGCAATAGCCTTGCTGGATATAAGATTATTGGTTTACAAACTTTTTTTTTTTTGTTTGAGCACTTTGAATATGTCATTCCATTGCCTTCTGCCCTTCATCATTTCTGATGGGAAGTCAGCCGTTAATCTTACTGTGGTTCCCTTATAAGTGACATGTGGTTTTTCTCTTGCTAATTTCAAGATTTTCTCCTTGTCTTTGATGTTCAGCATTTTTACTATGATGTGTCTGTTTTGTGTCTCTTTGATTTTATCCTATTTGGAGTTTGAGTTTTGTGCATGTGTGGATTATTGGCTTTTTAGTAAATTTGAATTTCAGCCATTCTTTCTTCACAATTTTTTCTTCTCTTTTCTATCTCTCCTCCTTTTCTTGTACTCCCAATATGCATTTCTTGGTGTGCTTAATGGTGTCCCACACTTCTCTGAGGCTCTGCTCATTTTTCTCTCTCTGTTGTTCAGCATGAACAATCTTTATCAGTATCTCTTCAAGTTCATTAATTTTTTTCTGCTATTTCAAATCTAATGTTGAGCCCCTATAATGACTTTTAAAATTTTCAGTTATTGTCCTTTTTCACCTCAGAATTTCCATTTCATTTTTTAAAAAAAATTGTTTCTTTTTATTGATATTCTCTATTCGATGCAACATTGTCATCATATCCTCCTTTACTTATTTAATCAAGTTTTAGTTTAGTTCTGTGAATATATTTATAATGGCTACTTCAAAATCTTTTCTGTTAAATATAATATCTGGTCACTCTCACAGGCTGTTTTTCTTACCTGTTTTTCCCAGTGTATTGGTCATATTTTCCTGTTTCTTTGCATGTCTTGTAATTTTTTGTTGGAAACTGGACATTTTAGATAATATATTGGAGCAACTGTGCCTACTGCTTCCCCATCCCTGACTTGTTATTGTTATTTCTTTCTTTATCTGTTTAGAGACTGGCTGAATTGTTTTAGTGAAGTCTATTTCCTCCTCTGGCCTCCACAGTGTTATGTCTCTGATTTTGTTCCTCAGGTGAGCACAGCTTCAGATAACAGGAGTGTGGGTAGAGTTCTCTTCTATCTTTTCCATGACCACATCCAGCTCTTAAGCTCCTATTGTTTACAACAATGCCTGGGGGCATAAATTCCACAAAAACTAACCTAATCAAACTAGTTTTCCTTGAAGGAACAGTTCCTGATGTCAATGTTTGATATTTTTTTCTGAATCCAAGAGGGCTCCTCCCAGCTGTCTTATGCCCCCGTTCTTTCCTGCATACTTGCTGGCCTATATTCTAGGCTGTATGTTCATTAGATCCATGAATTTCCTCCCAATTCCATTTATCACAACCTCCACTGTTTTTGAGAAGGCTCTTAGGTTTAAATGCCTGTACTCTCTGTTGCAGATGAAATCAGTCCCTATGAGAAAAGACTGGGAACTATCTGTTTTACAGCCTGCTTCTTCTTCTCCCACCACCCCTGGAAAAATCACTGAGCCAGGGCTCTGAAGCTGGTAGTGTCAGCTGTGGTAGTGGGGACAATATCAAGCTTTTATTTGAGTAAGACACTCATTCTAGGAGCTGAGTGCTCAGTGGAGGAGTGTTAGTAGTCTGAGGTCCTCTCAGCTTATCTCTCTTGATGTCAGGGGAAGAGCTATTAGAGCCCCAGTATTCTCATGTGCCATGCCCAAGGTAGAGCCTCTATTTCATGAGTGGGTGTTGGTCAGAAGAAGGGAGCCTCCACCTCTTGACCACAGTTGACTAGAACTTTGCCATAACAACAGGCTGTTGGGGGCAAGATGAGAAATGGAGAAATCCTACTCCTCCTGGGGAAGAATGCCCTCCAGTTGGGAGCTGGGGGTGAGATGGAGTCATGTATTCTTGGCTGCAACAGTCTGGAGTGGAGTGTCCACTTTGCTGAGCTGGGAGATGGGGGAGAGAAAGAGAACAGTCTTGATTCACGTCACAGACTGTTGCCTTTCTTTCCTAATCTTTGTAGATTTTCTTGAGTAGATGTTTCTTCATATGCTGTTTGCCCTTAAGAACATTTCCAGAGGCTTAAATTTTTTTTTTTTGTAATTTTCACCAGTTTCACTGGGGAGCAGGTTAGCAGAACTACTCATGCTGTAATGCTAGGAGTCAATCTCCCAGAGCTTGGCCCTTCAGCCTCTTTTTTTTCTGTCTATATCCACTCCCTTGATCTCATCCAGTCTCATGGCTTTAAATGTCAACTATACACTGATGACTCTCAAATGTATATCTCCTGCAAGGGACTTTCCCTTTAAATGTGTGTCATATGTCCAACTTTCTAGTTAACATCTCCACTTAGATATCTAATAGGCATCTCAAACTTAACGTCCAAGATTGAACTCTTGATCTGAGCCTCACCCTGAAAGCTGCTTTATCTACAGTCTTCTCTATCTCAGTAAATACAAATTCTACTCTCCCTGTTGCTCTGGTCAGAAATCATGGAGTCATCTTTGACTCTTTTCTTTCTCTCACACTCTGGATCCAATCTGCTGGCAAAATTATAGGCTTTATCTTTAAAATATTTCAACATTTGCCCACTTATCACCCTCTCCAGCCAGATCCAAACCACCATTATCTCTCCCCTGGATTATTGCAAGAGCTTCCTAACTGGTCTCCTTGCACCTACACTCCACATGGGTTTTCTCCCTTCTATCTCTTAACATTCTAGAGTGATCCTGTTAAACCTAAATCACATCATCTCACTCCTCTGCTTAAAACCATCTGATGTGTTCTTATCTGAGAGAAAAAGTTTATGCTCTTACAATAACATAAAAGTGTCCATAAGATATGCATACCCCTTGCCCAGTTTACTTTGACCTCGTCTGATATTACTGTTGCCCCTCACTCTGCTCCATCTTTACTTGGCTCCTTAACACACCAACCTCACTTCCATGTCAGAACCTTTGCACTTGTTACTCCCTCTACCAGGAACACTCTTTTCTCAGCTGTCTTCATAGATTGCTTCCTTTCTTCCTGCAGGTCTTTGTTTTTACATCATCTTCTCAATGAGGAATTTTCTGACCACCCCATTTAAATGGCTGTCCTCTCTCTGCCATTAGTCCCTATTCCCCTTCCCTGCTTGCTACTATCTAACTTAATATATATTTCACTTATTTATTTTGTATATTGTCTGTCTCCCTGCCAATAGACTGCACCTTTGATGAGAACAGGGATATTTTTCTGTTTTGTTCACCACTCACCCTTGTGTGGCACAAGGGTGGTTCTCAATAAATATTTGCTGAATGAATGAATCAACATATTTCAATGGGAAGGTAGAGCATAAGGACAGTTCCTGGGATGGAAAATGAGGCATAAAAAGTAAAAGCTTGTTGGGGCCACCCCATGGCTGAGCAGTTAAGCTTGCATGCTCTGCTTTGGCGGCCCAGGGCTTTGCGGGTCCGGATCCTGGGCGCGGACATGGTACCGCTCATCAGGCCATGGTAAGGTGGCGTCCCACATACCACAACTAGAAGGACCCACAATTAAAATATACAGCTATATACTGGGAGGATATAGGGAGAAAAAAGCAGAAAAAAAAGTAAAAGCTTGAGACCTTTTTATTTGCCTCACAAATTGGGTATTGCTATCATCTAAATGTTTGTGTCTACCAAGAATTCATATACTGAAGTCTAATCCCCAATGTGATAGTATTTGAAGGTGGGCCTTTGAGAGGTAATTAGGTCATGAAGGTGGAGACCTCATAAATGAGATTAGTGCCCTATATGAAGAGACATGAGAAATGTTCTCTCTTTCTCCCTGCCATGTGAAGACACAACAAGAAGGCAGACATCTGAAAACCAGGAAGAGGGCTCTCACAAGAGCCCAACCACGCTAGCACCCTGATCTTGGACTTCCAGCCTCCAGAATTGTGAGAAGTAAATTTCTGTTTTTAAGCCACCCAGTCTATGGTTATAGTAACCCAAACCAACTAAGGCAGGCATGTATATGAGCTCAGCTGTGCCTCTGTGCTCAGTACTGCTCCTCCCATTATCCAGTCAAGTCATAAGGTATTTGATCTGTAAATCACCTGACTTGGGCCATGGCAACGCTTTATAATGGCCATGGGCACAGTCCACTCTCACCAAGTCTAGAAAAATTGGTGGATTTCCAATCCTCTCCATATTCTGCCAATGCGTATAGTCACATGACTTTGCATGTGTGTGTGTGTATATAAGGGAAAAGGATAAGGGGGTAGGGGTGGTGTTTGGACTATAACTGTTGTGAGCCTGCAGCCAGAGCCATAGTTCAGCCCTAGCCATTACTCTGCTCAAAACTTCAGTATGCAACTCAGGGATCTTCCACAGACATGTCATTGTGTAAATACCTTATTAATAGAATAGAAGGTGAGCTTTGCAAGGAATCCTGAAGCCCTATTTCCATATTTAATGAATGAACAACCTGAGTCCCAGAGAGGGGAAGAAATTCACCCAAATTTCTATATATAGAAAATGGGAGGGGCCAGCCCCATGGCTGAGTGGTTAAATTCGTGCACTCCACTTTGGCGGCCCAGGGTTGCACCGGTTCAGATCCCGGGCGCAGACATGGCACCACTCATCAAGCCATGCTGAGGTGGCATCCCACATAGCACAACCAGAGGCACTCACAACTAGAATATACAACTATCTATTGGGGGGGCCTTGGGGAGAAGAAGAAAAAGAAAGAAGATTGACAACAGTTGTTAGCTCAGGTGCCAATCTTTAGAAAAAAAAGAAATTCTGTTCTTTAAAAAAAAAAAAAGAAAGAAAGAAAATGGGAGAAATTGAAATCCTTGCTTCTTGCCTCCTAGTCTGATGCTCTTTCAAGTAGTAGACATTGAATTCTTTCTTGTGGGGTTCCAATTGCAGATAACCTCTAAAGCCAACAGAAGTATTGTAACAGAAGCCAAATGCAGTATAATACATAGTGGCAGAGTATTTCATCTCAGCAATAATTAAGGGATGTGTTGAGACTTTTGCAAGCAGGTGCATATTAGTTCATAGTCTTCTAACTTCCTTTTAACAAATCAAAGCCAGAACACACTTAATTAATTTTGTCAATCCAATTCACTAATAACTAGGTCTGATACTGCAATTTGCAAAGTAAGAATTTAATCAACTGCAGCATTGCCTCTTTCCTTTTGATTTTTTTTTTGACAGTTTGAGCATCAAGTTCACACAGGCACTTTTATAGCGGGGTTATTTGAAATTATATTTCTTACCATCACAGTTTGGGTGCCTTTGGAAACAGACTCTGAGGTAGAGATTTGTGTGTGAGAAGTGTAATAGGGAGTGCTTTTGAGAACAACACTTGAGACAGAATAAAAGAAGCAGGAATGTAGAGGAAGAAGTTACAACAGAGGCCTCAGCCAACTTCATGAGGAGCTTTGAGGTTGGGATGGCCTTTCAGAGATGTTTCAAATTGAAGCAAGGGGGCTGGGTCTTCGTATCCCCACTCGGAGTTGTCAATGGATGCAGGCTGCCCCTGGAGAGGATAAGGGGGTGTAGCACTGAGTGGGACAGATCAGTCAGCATAGGACAGTTCTTGGAGAAGGAATAAGTTGTGAGACTTGGCAGGCAACATTCCAGGCAGCTGCAGGAATGAGTGCCTTAATCCTTGACGGAGGATGAGGGCAGCATACCACAGTATTCACTCCATTTTCCTTCCTTTAGAGTTGGTCCTCTCCCACTCCCTCACACTGCCATCTTCAAATGGTTTCTTTCACTCATTCCTTGTCTTACTCTTTGCACTATTAAGCCTGTAGCGAGGTTAAGCAGATTGCAGTCTCTTTCTCTTTGGTTTTCAAGTATGGCTTTTGTTGATTACTTAAGACCTGCAGGCAGGACGAAGTGAGGGAGACTGACCAGCAGCCAGAAGTCAGGAACCATGACACCTCAGTTCTTTTTAACATTTTTATTGTGATAAGAACAGCGAACATGAAATCTATCCTCTCAACAAATTGTAAGTGTACAATACATTATTATTAACTATAGGTACAATGTTGTACAGCAGATCTCTAAAGCATACTCATCTTAGTTAACTGAAACTTTATGCCTGTTGATTAATATCTCCCCACTTTCTCTTTCCCCCTCAGCTCTCAGTAACCACCATTCTAGTCTTTGACTTTATGAATTTGACTATTTAAGGTACCTCATACAAGTGAAATCATACAGTGTTTGTGTTTCTGTGTCTGGCTTATTTCACTTAGTATAATGTCCTCAAGTTGCATCCATATTGTCACATATTGCAAAATTTCCTTCTTTTTAAAGGCTGAATAGTCTTCCATTGTATGTATATACCACATTTTCCTTGTCCATTCATCCAGCCACAGACACTCAGGCTGTTTCCCTATCTTAGCTACTGTGAATACTGTTGCAATAAACGTAAGAGTGCTAATAGCTCTTTGAGATCCTGATTTCAATTCTTTTGGCTATATACCTGAGTGGGATAGCTGGATCATATAGTACTTCTGTTTTGAATTTTTTGAGAAATGTCCCTACTGTTTTCTGTAGCAGCTGCACTATTATTCATTTCCACCAACAGTGTTCAAAGGGTTCCAATTTCTCCATATCTTCACTGACATGTCTTTTTTTTTTATAATAGTCATCCTGAGAGATGTGAGGTATTATCTCATTTTGGTGTTTTTTTTTTTTTTGAGGAAGATTAACCCTGAGCCAACATCCACTGCCAATCCTCCTCTTTTTGCTGAGGAAGATTGGCCCTGAGCTAACATCTGTGCCCATCTTCCTCTATTTTATATGTGGGACACCTGCCATGGCATGGCTTGATAAGCAATGTGTAGGTCCATGCCCAGGATCTGAACTGGTGAACCCTGGGCCACCGAAGTGGAGCACATGAAATTAGCCACTATGCCACCAGACCAGCCCCCTATCTCACTGTGGTTTTGATTTGCACTTCCCTGATGATTAGTGCCAATGAGCATTTTTTTCATATATCTGTTGGTCATTTGTAGTCTTTTTTAGAGAAATGTCTATTCAAGTTCTTAACTCATTTTTGAACTGGGTTATTAGTTTTTTGTTATTGAGTTGTAGGAATTCCTTATATATTTTGGAGATTAACTCCTTATCAGATACATGGTTTGCAAGGTTTTTCTCCCATTCTATAGGTTGCGTTCACTCTGTTGATTATTCCCTTTGTTGTGCCCAAGGCTTTTAATCTGATATAGTCTGACTTGTTTATTTTTGCTTTTTCTGCCTGTGCTTTTGGTGTCATATCCATGAAATCATTGCCAAAACCAAAGTCATGAAGATTTTCCCCTATGTTTTCTTCTAGGATTTTTACAGTTTCAGGTTTTACATTTAAGTTTTTAATCTATATTGAGTTGACTTTCAAGTATGGTGTAAGATAAGGATCCAATTTCATTCTGTTATACGTGGATATCTAGTTTTCCCAGCACCAACTGTTGAAGAGACTATCCTTTCCCCATTATGTATTCTTGGGACTTTTGTCAAAAATTTGTTGACCATATAAGCATGGGTTTATTTCTGCACTCTCTATTCTGTTCCGTTGGTCTATATGTCTGTCTTTATGCCAGTATCATACTGCTTTGATTACTGTAGCTTTATAATATACTTTGAAATCAGAAAGTATGATGCCTCTAGCTTTGTTCTTCTTTTTCAGGAATGGTTTGGCCATTCATGGTCTTTTGTGGTTCCATATGAATTGGAGAATTGTTTTATGTGTTTCTCTAAAACAAGTCTTTGGAATTTTGATAGAGATTGCATTGAATTTGTAGATTGCTTTGGGGAGTGTGAACATTTTAGCAATGTTAAGTTTTGTATTCCATGAACACAGGTTGTCTTTCCATTAGTTTGTGTCTTGTTTAATTTATTTTATCAATGTTTTGTAGTTTTCAGTATATAAATATTTCACCTCCTTGGTTAAGTTTATTCCTAAGTATTTTATTCTTTTTGGTACTATTATAGAAGGGATTATTTTCCTAATTTCCTTTTCAGATAGTTTGTTGCTAGTCTATGGAAATGCAAATAATTTTTGTATGTTGATTTTGTATTCTGTAACTTTGTTTAATTCATTTATTCTAACAGGTTTTTAATTGAGTCTTTGGGGTTCTCTCTCTATAAAATCATGCCATTTACAAACAGGAATAATTTTACTTCTTCCTTTCCAACTTGGATGCTTTTGATTTCTTTTTATGCCTAATTTCTCTCACTAGGACTTCCAGTACTATGTTAAGCAGAAGCAGTAAGAGTTTGGCATCCTTGCCTTGTTCCTGATTTTAGAGGAAAAGCTTTCAGTTTTTCACCATTGATTATGATGTTGGCCGTGGGCTTTATTACAAGGAGGTATTTTCCTTCTATTCCTACTTTGCTGTGAGTTTTAACATGAAGGTGTTGAATTCTGAGCAATTCTTTTTCTGCATCTATTGATATGATAAGGTGATTTTTATCCTTTATTCTGTTGATGTTACGTATCATATTATTTGATTTCAGTATATTGAACCATCTTTCCATCCCAGGGATAAATCCCACTTAGTCATGGTGTATGATCCTTTTAGCTTGTAGACACCACAGCTCTCATCCTTGCTCAGCACAGAGCATGTGGACAAAAAATTCCAGCTCTCTGCTTCCCCTTGTGAAGGGAAAGAGCTGACGTGTGTCCAACTTCTCCAAAGGGGGACCCCTAGAGGACTGATCTCTGTCTTGCCAGCCTTGGAGCTCAGATGGATCCACCACAGTCAAGCAGCCTAGGGGAGAATGGAAATGGCAACTTGGGCTGGCGGACACCATATATCATTCTTCTGGCTCACCACAAAGTGACCTGACAAAAACCACAGGTACCTTCTTCTCTCTGGGGATGGAAAGCATTGATAGAGGCTCCCCAAATCTCTAGCTGAGCTGATTGGTGGAGGTTGTCTCCTGTACAAGGTCTGTCTGTGCAGACCAAGAGAGGTGCTTGCTATGTCTAATGCACAGACATCAACATAGAGAGTCAAGGAAAGTAAAAATCAATCAGCAATGTTCCAAACAAAGGAACAAGATCAGTCTCCAAAAACCAACTGAAGAAATGGAGCTATATGATTTACCTGACAGAGAATTTAAAATAGCCGTCATAAAAATGCTCACTGAGGTCAAGAGAACAATGCATGAATAAGTGAGAATTGCAACAAAGAGATAGAAAATATATTTTTTAAAACAAACAGAAATTAGGGTGCAAAGAACACAATAATTGAATTGAAAAAATGTCACAATAGGGTTTCAACAGCAGACTGGATCAAGCATAAGAAAGGGTCAGTGAACTTGAAAACAAGTCACTGGAAGTAATTCAGAGGAATAAAAAAGAAAAAAAGAATGAAAAAAAGTCAAGAAAACGTATGGGAATTATGAGAGATCATCAAGTGATCCAATATATGCATTATGGGAGTCCCAGAAGGAGAAGAGAGAGAGAAAGGACCAGAAAGCTTATTAAAACAAATAATGACTCAAAACTCCCCAAATCTGGAGAAGGAAATAGACATCCAGATGCAAGAAGCCCAAAGATCATCAAACAAGATGAATTCCCAAAAATCCACAACGAGACACTTTATAATCCAGTTCTCAAAGGTCAAAACCCAAAGAGAATTTTGAAAGCAGCAAGAGCAAAGTGAACTCTCATAAGACTGCCAATGGATTTTTCAGCAGAAACCTTGAAGGTCAGTGGGATGATATATTCAAAGTGCTGAAAGAAAAAACCTGCCAACCAAGAATACTATACCCAGCAAAACTGTCCTTCAGAAATGAAGGAGAGAGACTTTCCCAAACAAAAGCTGAAGAGTTCATCAGCACTAGACTTGCTTTACAAGAAATGCTAAAGGGAGTTCTTTAAGTTGAAACAAATGGATGCTAACAGCAACACAAAACCATAAGAACATATGAAACTCATTGGTAAAGGTAAATATATAGACAAATAAAGAACACTGTATTACTATAGTCATGGTGGGTAAAGCAATTTTAATTCAAATATAAAAGTTAAAATAGAAAATTATTTAAAATGACTATAATTAAAAATATGTTTAAAGATACATAATAGGAACAAACGTAAATTGTGACAACAATAACCTAAAGTGGGGGAGGAGAAGTTAAAGTGTAGAGTTTTTGTATGTGATTGAACTTAATTTGTTATCAAGTTAAATTAGACTGTTATAAGATATTTTATGTAAGCCCCAAGGTAACCACAAAACGAAAATACCTCTAGAATTTACACAAAAGGAAAAATAGAAAGGAATCAAAGCATATCAATACAAAAAAATCAATAAAACACAAAGGAAGACACCTCAGTTCTTAATATATAATTTTTACGGGTTCTCTTTTACACATTTTATACAAGATACACTCTTTACAGAATAAGATATAATCTTTTGTACAAGATCTGCCTGTCCTGCCCCATGCACCTTACCAGAAACTGTTTAAGATCTACAGAGGAGACTTTGCACTCAAAAGTAAACTAACTTCAAAAAGCTGGCAATATGCATTTGAAAACTGGTTGAAAAATTCTGAAATCAGGAGGACTAAATGGTAAAGAAGATAAGATATACATTTGAAATGATATGCAAATAGACAATTTGAGATCATTGGGAGCCACTGGATCAAGGAAGGTATACATCTGAGAAGTGATACTGCTATTCGTTTGGAAAGAAAAGTGAATCAGAGTATTTGTTCAGAACATTGGCTATCCTTTTAATTAATAGATTTTTGTTTATAAAAAATTTAAAATTACAGTATAATGGCTTCAGCATCACCAAAGTCTACTTGAATTAAGGAATTCTTGGAGTTTAGGGCAAAAAGGAATTGTCAAGGAGTTCATCAGAGGACTAAATATTAATAGAAAATTATATCAGGATTCCCCAGCTCCATCATATAACACAATTTTTGGTTCATAGGTTAAATCTGGTATTGCAGGTGAGACACTATCTAGTACAAGCATAAAGTGTGGTATGCAGTGGAGGAATATAACCAGGACTAATCTGAGGGCATGGATTATAAAACAGTCAAATTGAGCTGATCACACCTAGGTTCAAATCCCCGTTCCTGCACTTACTGCCTGTGTGACATTATCAAGTTACTTAATCTCACTACATTTTTCTTTATCTGTAAAATGGGGATAGCAAATAAAGTCTACCTCCTAGGATTGTTGAAAGGCTTAAATGAGATAACTAAGGCATACTGTATGGAAAATAGAGTTTAATATTAATATTAATTTTGTTTTGCCTTCTTCCAACTCTCTACTTATGATATGACTCTAAATTAGGCTCCTATGTCTCAATTTTCTCACAGTAAAACAGGAATTATAATACTGGGCCTAACTACTCCACAATCTCGAATGAGATAACCTATGTAAAAGTGTTTTGTTAAGGCACTATGTAGATATATGTAAAGGATTTCTACTGATATATGCAATTGGTTTGCTGCTTCCCACAATTTTTAGGGATCATCTCAAATTTAGAGCTCAAAACCTAAAATGAAGTTTACACTAATCTCAGTTATTACAGGAGAATTCCAGCTTTTTGTTTTATCTGACTTTGTACTTCCATCAAAAAGTGGGAAGCAAGAAAGCTAAATTCAAATTTGTCAATTCTGCTGTTAGTATCTTTGGTGCAGATTTCCATGCTGCCTAACACTATCCTTTGGTTTTCAAAGATCCGTACTATCCATAATCTCCATGACCTCTACAACCATGGAAAATTTCAAGATCTTCACTCATTTTCTTTCCGTTCTATCACCTGGCAATATGCCTGGCAAATAGTAAGGGCTCAACCAGTATTTGTTAATTGATTGGTATCTTGAATCTGTAGGTGTGTGTATAGAAAACTGAATTTAAAGTCAAGAGATTGGGGTCCTGTCTTGGCTCTGCTCCTTTTTGGATGTGTGACCTTGGACAAGTCACTTTAGGAAAAAGATTTACACAGATATCATCTATAAATGGGGATTGGTAATCCTCAAGCCTTTTTTTTTTTTTTGAGAATTAAATGAGAGAATGTATAGAAGCTCTTTGTAAATTATAAACCACCAAATTTAAGTTATTACGATGAATCATTAGTGAATTTTGTTTTAATAGCATCTTAAATAAACTAGATAAATAGATTTGCTAATGACTACTGGTTAATATAGGTAAGCGTATGCATGGGTGTTTCCTATAAGAGTGAAAACACAAGACACACTGGCAGTTGTACTGTTATAATTCATATTCTGTGGCATTGAGAACAAGGCCATGTGCCTGATGAGACACTAGACAAAGATAACTACGGTACAGTTTTGGTTCTGGGATGTCTCACAATACGATTTTAAATTCATTACTACATTTAAATTACTGATAATGAAACAAGAATGCATTTCAGTGTTTTCCTCTAGAGTATTCATTGGCAAAGTAGCCACTTAATTGTGCCTACCCACTTCAAGTTAGCAGATTCAGCTTTTAAACCAAGACCTTTTGAATTGCATTTTGTGCTAGGTGAAAAGATGAACAGACTTTCAAAAATGAGTGGGATTACAATTCTAGGCTGCAATTTTTATCATTCAATCAAATTTAAACTCTCTATAATTATAACTAATTGTGTACTGACCTAGAGGGTCAGGCACAAAGCAGAGAAAATGGGAGAGAAAAAAGGAGAGAAAAATACCATCAATACCAATACCAAAACAACAAACAAACAAATAAAAAATGGAAAACAGAGAGCCAGATTAAGGCTCAAGTCCCCCCAAAGGCCTGGATATTCCTAACCATCTGTTACTCATATTCCTCTGGATCTCTGCATGTGTTGGTTATGTTTCTGTGTGGAACAAGGAATTTTAAGAATTGGCTTTTTGGAAGGCAAAATAGAATTATAGAATGTCAAAACTGGAAGAACATTTAGGGATCAAATAGTTAATGCATCTCACTTATAAATAGGGAGAGTCAAGTCCAGAGAGGGGAAGGGACTTGTAAATGCTGTTCAATAATTTTTTAGCAGAATTACCAGGTTTCTGACTTTCAGGTTGTAGCTCCTTAGAAAGCGAGCCTGTAAGCCAATGTTTCCCTAAGAATACCATTTCTTAAAAAAAAATCAGGATTTCTAGGTTACTTGTTAAAAATAAAACTTCTTGGGTCCCATCTCAGATCTACTGAATCAGAATCTCAAAGGTAGGCCATGAGAATCTGCATTTTAACAAGCTCTATAATTGTTCTAATACACACTGATGCTCTAGTCATTCTTACCTCAAGCCTTTATACTGAGTCCACACACTAAAACAAGGTGTCTTTTCAAGTATTTAAAAGAAAGAGCGGTAGTGTATCTGAATGCTGTCGGTATCCCCACGTCAACTGTACAGTGTAGGGCCCAACCAGTAAACATAAGGAAAGCTCTAGCGGTCAAGCACACTTGGGAAACTGCAGCTTGTAGGACAGTCTAGTAGAGAGCAAGCTTTTCAGCAGCCTGCTAGGCGTTTTTTACTTACTCTTTTGGTTATACAGACAGGCTAACTGAAGATGCAGTTAATAAAGTATTCTCTCTCTGCCAACACACAAAGTCTGAAAACATGGGCCTTATGTGTGTAATCATTTTATAACTCTCCATCCCTAGTTTTTCCTGCCTCTACCACTTACCCTAAGTTCTGCACGCAGAATCCCTAGGGACTCCCCGAAGACGCTGCATCAAGCACCCTTGGCCTCACCCTGCCTGCCTGGCTAGGTGTGGGAACCCACCAAGCCGGGTTGACTGAAAGGGTTAACAAGCAGAGCGTTGCAGAGCGGCAGGGAGAGAAGCCAATCGAGCGCCTGGGCAGGCGGAACGTCTGGCGTGGGCGGGGCCGGGACGGAACGTGCGGAAGGAAACGGCGGCGGCCGCGGGGTGAGAGGGCACCCGCCGCTAGAGGTTCGGAGGAGGCGGGGGCGACGAGGAGAGCACGTGAGCGCTGGCCGCTTCTCCCGGCTCTGCTTTATCTCTAGGGGTCGGTAGCTGCGGGGACAGCCCAGGGCCCGGTGTATGGCCACGGAGTTACGGTGTCCGGACTCCATGCCCTGTCACAACCAGGCAGTAAAGTCTGCCTCTACCCCAAGCCCCGAGCCGCCGCGACCTGGTGACCTGATCCCAGACCAAACCGGGGGAAACAGCGCCTCCGTGGCCAAGCTGACTCTCCTCGCCGGGCACGCCCATTCGAGCGTACCCGCCGAGAGGGACCCTCAGGCCTGTGGCGGCCTCAGCCTCAACTCAGAGAACAACGGTGGCAGTGGCAACTATGACGCACCAGCCAGCGATTCCCTCCTAGGGGACTGCGAACTCTCGGGGCAGATAGGGGCGCAGCTTAAGCTGCTGCCTATGAATGATCAGATCCGGGAGCTGCAGACCATCATCCGGGACAAGTGAGCCAAGAGCGGAAGGGGAAAGGGAGGTGGAGGGTCCCTCGGGGTGTGGGTGGGGATTGGAAGTAAAAGGGCTAATGGGTAAGGTTCTTGGCCGTGGCAAACTGGTCCGTGGAGACTGTGCCAGGGCCTGGTCTTTGAGGGGGAGTGTCACGTGACTCAGGCCTCCAACCGTCTCCTAGTTCCTGTGTTTAACTTCGCTTTGGGTAGGGGAGGGAGCCTTTTCGGTAGCTTCGGGCTGCTGCTTTGTCTCCCGTAAGCGATGACGAATCCTCAGCCATTCCAGGAGGGTAAACGCGTTTTACGCTATCTGCCCGGTGCCGGTCCACGTGGTAAATCCATAAGCCAGAAATGGTTACTATCGGAGGTTGTGCTCTCCCTCCAGTCATCTCAGGCTCACAAATAGGAATAAAGCAATTTCTGTTGTGCTCAACAGGACCTCTGACCCTTTAGTGTTTGCTACTGCATATATGTCGTTTTGTCTAAGGTCTTTATTAGTCTTGGAGTTTAGGTTTACTCGGTCAGGTGAAAGCTTACCTAACTTTTATCAGGATTGTTTTACTGTAAACGTTTTTTGTTGTTAGTGCCATAGAGTGGATTCTGACTCCTGGCGACCCTGTGTACAGTAGAGCAGAACCCTGCCCAGTCTTTTTGCACCTTCCAGGCTAGATGAGACAATCCTCTGCTGCTGTTTATAGGGTTTTCATGGCCTTTTTTTTTGGGGGGGGGGGGTTGAAATGGGTGGCCCGGTCCTCCTTAGTCTGCAAGCTCCGTTCAAACCTCTCCACTATAGGTGACCCTGCTGGTATTTGAAATACCCCTGGCATAGCTTCCAGTACCATAGCAACACGCAGCCACCACAGTATGACAACCGACAGATGGGTGGTGTGGTTCCCTGACTGGGAAACAAACCTGGACCCTGGCAGTGAGAGCACCAAATCTTAATCATTAGACCATCAGGGCTGACTACTGTAAACTTATAGGACATCAGATGTTTCCTTTATAGTTAGTGGAGCAAAGAGAGCTTAAAGGAGTCTTTGGCACCCCTCCTAATCCCACAAACTAAAGTAGCCAAACCTTCATGTTAAAATGCTATTTTTAGGGGATCTCAAAACTCATGTTGTAGATGGGGGTTCCTTAAGGGAAATATGTCCCATGATGAACTAGAGCTGGTTTCTACCTTGGCAGCACTTTAAATGTGTAGCTGCTGCATATGAAAACACTCGTTTTTCAGTGGGTGCCTTGATCTTCTAAAATGGCTACTGAGTCAGGATGCCACTCCCTAAATCAGACACTAATAACTTTTTCTTCATACTATTGTGATAGGCTCCCAATTTGTTTCCCAGCGACCAGTTTTTCGCTCTTCCACATGCACCCACACATTACTGAACAATTAATCCTTTTAATATACCACTTTGATTGGGTAACTGCCCTACTCAGCAGCTTTCTTTGGCTGCTCTGAGTCTGCCAAATAAAGTCCAGGATCCTTAACTTGACATTAAGGCTTCTCTTTGTGGTTCCTGGAAACTATTCTGAAACATCCCTGCTTCTGCTCTCATCTGGAATTCTCTTTACTCCTTCTCTGCATGTTCAAATCCTACCTATTCTTCAAGGTCAAACTCAGCATTAAATGTCTGCCTCTGCCAAGAAGCTTTCCTTTTATCATTCTTCCTTGCTCATCTTCCCTGGCCTTTTTAGGGCTAGATTAACCTATTTCATATGTTGTTATTTGTATATCAATCTTATCTCACCTATTAGATTTTAAGCTCCCTGAGGGCAGAAATTATATCTTTTACATTTTTGAATTCTCACCATGCCTTGCAAATAATAAATGCTCAGTTACTAAAGGATTTTTTCTAGCTCTTAAAATTATATTTATGAAACTATACTTTTTTTTTTTTTTGCAGGGAAAGATTCACCCGGAGCTAACGTCTGTTGGCAATCTTTCTCTTTTTTTCGTTCTTCCCAAAGCCCCAGTACGTGGTTGTACATCCTAGTTGTAAGCCCTTCTAGTTCTTCTATGTGAGCTGCCACCACCACATGGCAGCTGACAGATGGGTGGTGTGGTTCTGTGACCGGGAAATGAATCTGGGGCACCAAAGTGGTGAGCGCACTGAACTTTAACCACGGGACGATCAGGGTCAGCTCCTGTTTGTTTTTAATGAATCAGTATTGAAAACTACTGTGGTCATGTGCTCTAACAGATGAAGTAGTGATCTTAAAAAGTAGGAGGCGTGGGCTTGGTAGTTGTGGTCGGGGGAAGCCGAAATAAAACTTAGTTGTAAAACAAAGAAAATAGAATGATGATTCTTGTTTCTATAGAGCAAGAGTTACTAACTTTGAGTTTTGGGCCCCACTGCACCTATATGTGGGCTTCAGGGCTTTAGCAAACCCTCTGAAATTATCTGGGAAAGTTATTTGTATGTGCATTTTTAATGGTTTTTTTTTTAAAGATTTTACTTCTTCCTTTTTCTCCCCAAAGCTCCCCCAGTACATAGATATATATTCTTCGTTGTGGGTCCTTCTAGTTGTGGCATGTGGGACGCCGTCTCACTGTGGCCCGATGAGCAGTGCCATGTCCACGCCCAGGATTTGAACCAACGAAACACTGGGCCGCCTGCAGCGGAGCGTGCCAACTTAACCACTAGGCCACGGGGCCAGCCCCATTAATGGTTGTTTTTTAAATAACATCTTTATTGAGATGTAATTAACATACCATACAATACACCATTTAAAATGTACATTTTGAGGGTTTTTAAGTATGTTCGTGGCTGTGCAACCATCACCACAATCAGTTTTAGAACATGTTCATCACCCAGACAAGAAAGCCTGACCCATGAGCAGTCATTCCCCAACCCACCCAAAGCCCTAGACAACCACTGATCTGTCCCTATTGATTTGCCTATTCTGGACATTTCATATAAATGGAATCATACAACATGTGGTCTTTTGTGACTAGTTCCTTTCATTTAGCATGATGTTTTCAAGCTTCATCCGTATTGTATCGTATACCATTCGTTTTTTGCCTGAATGATAATCCATTGTATGGATATAGCATGTTGTGTTCATCCATTCATCACGTGATGGGCATTTGGGTGGTTTCCACTCTGGCTGTTATGAATAATGCTACTATGAACATTGGCATATGTGCCTTTTTATGGGGTGAGGATCCCTTAGCTTTTCTTGCATTTCACAAGGAGGTCTTCATGGCAATGTAAAGGTGAACCATTGCTATAGAGCTTGGAGAGGGCGTGACATTCAGCATTCATATATGACAACGTCAATACCCAATTTTACTGTGTTACTCAGAACAGCCTGCATTGTATAGTAAACCTGAGTGTAAGTGAAATTTTTTTTCTGAGTTTGGAAGGAGACAGTAGGATCCAGAGTGATCTTAGGCCAGATGTTTAGCATCTCTGTGCTTCAACTTTATCATTTATAAAATGAGGATGTTGGTAGTACCTCATGGAGCTCCTGGGAGGCTAAACAAGATACTGCTTGTGAACATTTGTTATAAACAGTGAAGAGCTGTGCACATTTAAGGCATTTCAAGCCTTCATGTTTAGATTTGTGCATGGTTCTGATTGCATCGTAATTGCTGGTTTCTTGAGCTTTCAGGGGATAGTAAAAGGAATTTAGCTGTATGTAGAATCCACGTTCTTATTTTAAAAAGCAACACTGAGAGATCCTAGATAATTTTTATCCTGCTATGATATAGTATAGCAAGACTCACTATAATTTTTGATAACTAACCAATGTTTAGTTATTTAGACTGGAGACAGTGTTTCAAGTTTTGTTTTTGTCAAATCTGTTAACAGAGGCCTCTATTCCTTTACCTTCAAAAATTGGCATCCCCTTACATGAACAAGACCTGTTTCATCCCCTCCAAGGGGCTGGTGTAGGGTTCCTGTGGTAAGAGAAGCTATATTTACGTAGGTCTAAGTTAGGGAAAGTGCCGTGAGTTATCATATCCTGTCTTCCTTGGGGCTTATGCTCTTAACTATTGTGATGTGACATTGTATAGACACACTATGGAGCTGTCTGATAACAGAGGCCGTGGAAGTCCTTGTTATTCCTTTCATTGTTCCTGGTCCCTAGTATCTGTCTGGTGAAGGGTTTGATTCATGAGTTGACTTTGGCCTGGGGAGGTGGGGTTTGAGCCAGCAGGACTGCATGTTTTTGTAGATATATAAAGCAGGCAAGATTGAAAACACTGGACTGATTTGAAACGTCTTTTTATTTTTTTGAAATGTGCAGGATTTGCAACATAATATATTGGTTGTATTACTGAATTTCAAGGAAATTGTTTTCTCTCTGAGAGTGTGGTAATCTAGACATCAAATAACCAGATAACGTACTCAGTCACGCGTGGGTCTCCGGTGAACTTGGGAAGATAAATGATTCCTTCATTTCCAGTTGTTTTTGTTGTTGCACTGGGTTACACCACACTTCCTTTTCTGCCTCCTTTGTATACTAAACTCAGCAAAGTCTGAGTCTAATGAACTTTTTCCTTGAATGTAGTTCATGACCTCATATTTAAGGCAGTGGAGTGTATTTAAAAGGTTCTCTCTCCTCTCCAGTTTTTCGTTTCCTTTTGTCTCCTGAGACCTTAAAGCAAAGCTGTTTCATGAGCTGTTGAATGTTTCCTGTATATTCGTCCTCAGAGGGGCTTTGCCATGGCCTCAGCAGGCAGCTTGGATGAAAGTTGAGCAATATTAGAATATTTTAGTCTGTGAAATTGCACTAAAGGAGTACATTCAGCCTTGTGACATTTTTTTAGTCGCCTGAAGGGGAGACAGTTAACCTCAGGACGGATAAACATCCTTTGTAGCCCTAATGTGAGTGTAGCCTAGTGTGATTTGAGTCATCTGACTAGGTAATGGCCTGAGGAGTCTTTTTTTTTCCAAATACAAGTTTTTGGTACCCATCCTTAGAGTAGTCTTGGGTGGAACCTGAGCACCTGGAGCTTGACAAACGCCGCGGGTGATTGTGCTGTGATTAGGCTGAGCCACCGCCCCTGGCAGAAGGGCCATTCTTCCTTGCATAGTGATTTGCCTGGCTCTGGATTTGGGATATAGGCTGAACTGGGGATTCCACACACTAAACAGAATCAGCCTAGAGACCCTGGCCCAGTATCATTGTGAGACTGGAGGAATCTCAAAACTTTTCCCTTCAACTTGTGCAAAACCAAAATGTCCACCACAGAAAAAACTGTGACCTGCAAGTTGTTTCAATCATGGACGTGTTTTTGGTTTTACTGGGTTTTCCATGTGAATTTTCTTACTGGCTTTTAGGCCAGGAGGGAGGAAGTCACCTCTTTAAACTATATATACCCCTGTTGTAATATTTATTGGGCATATCCTAATATTGTCTTGCCAACTAGTCTGGACTCCAGACAGGCAGAAACGAGGTCTGGCCTGGTACAGTACCTGGCACACAGAAGAATTAATGTTGCAATCATTATAAAAAAATAAACTTCTGAGTGACTGAAGCCTGGGTTCTAAAGGAAAATGATAATTTCTCTTCTTTTTCTACCTGATTTTGAATGTTTACGTTGAACTTTGCTTTGAGGCACAAGTAAACAATTAGTGACATTCTATTTTAAGAGCTTTTTAAGAAGGTGCTGAAGAGCTGTGACTTTGATTACTTGCACCTGGCACGTAGTAAAAGCTATTTTTTGTTTTTGTTTTGTTGTTTTTTTAACTTTTCACATCAGATTAGGTTTGCTCCAAGTGCTTCATTGGGGATTTGTTTTTATGAGGGTGAAGGAAGGAGGAGGAAAGTCATTTATAAATCCTCTGCATTCCGTGACAAACCCTGGAGCTGTTCTTTATTTTAGTGATCACATAATAAAGTAGCTCTGGAGGTAGGGCTTATGTTTTCAGAGCTTTTGCTCAACATTGGCTCTAAATGGAACATTCCTTTGGTTTAAACCTGCCAGAAAAGCTTTTATATGCCACTTCTCTTTAACCTATTGCTTAAAAAACAAAAACATATTAGAGCTGAATTTGAGTCCATTTAGTCCTTCCTAATTAACTTAGGTTCCCAGGTAAAATACAGGACACCCAGTTAAATTTGAATTCAGATAAACGATGAATACTTTTTGCTGTTTAAGTATATCCTAAACATTGCATGGGATATACTTCTGAATTACAAATTTACCTGGGTGTCCTGTATTTTTACTTCTTAAATCTGGCAAGCCTGTGCCCGACTCTAACTTCTCCCACTCCACATGCGGAAAACAGTGCTTAGGTATAATCTTCATTTTTGAAATGACACCTAGTCAGTGCTGCTAGGATTTGATTTAAATTAAATTGTTTTCAGTTCTGAGTTGGAGGTTTTGATTTCATCATTTTTGGAAAGGATGGACTCTTGCATGCAGTAACCTTAGTACATGCTCTTTACGAGCCATCTTGTAGCAGCCGCTTCTCCCTCTTCAGCAGGGACATTTTAGTGATGTTTTATTTGCCTGCCAGACTCTTTTATTTCATTGTTTGCATTGTATGTACATGCCAGTCTGATTCACAGGGAGAGAAATATCATTAAAATATGTCTAAAAACTGGTTACCTTTTAGGAAGCATTCGTTTATTAGAGCAAAATATAAATAATGGTTTTACTTAGGGTCTTGGAATCAGAGAGCTTCAGGCTGGGAAGAACCTTGAAATACTTCACCTCTTTAAGCCTCACTATTTTCATCACTAAAGTGGTAGCAATCTTACTACCTCTTAAGGTTGTGTGAGGATTAGAGCAGATAATGTAGCAAAAGTGCTTAATACTTGGCACCAAGGAAGCTTTTAATAAATGGTGACCTGTGGGAAAGAAGAGAGTAATGTACATATAATATTAGATACCTGATGTCACTTTTGGACCTTTTTAGAGAAGCTTTATAAATAAATCTTTGTACACTTGGGGTGTGTGTATGTATATATGTCACATTTATAACTATAATAGATACATATGTATACACAAATGATATGTATAATATATATACACACATAGTTGTTAAAATGATTTCTGTAAAAGGAAAAAAGGAGCTGTCAAGTTTATTCTGAATAGAGAGAAGTGATCAAGCGGCAATTTCTGCTGTAGAAATTGAAGCTGTAATTGTCCCAGGGGAGGATGTCTTCCAACCACACTGGAGAACCCCCTCTAGTCGTAGGAGTAGTAGTAGTGAGGCCTAGTAAGAAGAGGGGAGAAGATCTCTACTTGAAGGGTAAATTTGTTAATATTATAAAAACATTCCTCTCTCATAGTTCTATATCTTGTGGATGATAAGTAAATACCTATTAGTCTTTTGAAAGAAAGATCAGTGAGATTCAAGAGGTTTCATCTTGGCTTGGGTTTGCTATGAGACATACATGGGTTTTTTTTGGTTTTTTAAAGATTTTATTTTTTTCCTTTTTCTCCCCAAAGCCCCCCCGGTACATAGTTGTATACTCTTTGTTGTGGGTCCTTCTAGTTGTGGCATGTGGGACGCTGCCTCAGCGTGGTTTGATGAGCAGTGCCATGTCCGCACCCAGGATTCGAACAAAGGAAACACTGGGCCGCCTGCAGCGGAGTGCGCGAACTTAACCACTCGGCCACGGGGCCAGCCCCGAGACATACGTGTTTTTAAATGTATACAATTGCTGCAGCCCCTCTGGAAATTTTAAAGTGCTTTATAAACAATCTTAGGTAGGGAAGAGTCCATTTACCAAATCCACATTAAAATGAGGATTTGGCTTCTGGTATGATTTTGTTGTTTCAGTGTGAAGATCATTTTTTAAAATGGCTGCCTTTGGCTTTGCTTTAATTGCTACAGATGTGTGACACATTTGTTGGGGGGAATGTCAAAAAAAGTATTTTCTCAGATATGGTTAGGTCTGCATTGTTAATCCTGTTTGGGGTTTGTACAACTTAAAAGATGCTCAGTTTACGATTAATTAGATTTCGGTGCTCTGAATTATGAGGCCCTGAATATCATTGTTTAAATATTTGATCTTTAATCATTTGGATATATTTTAGAATATTCCAGGGATGTATGTCAGTGTGTTTGTTGCTTTGTGATAATTTTGCAGTAGATTTTATTTGGGACTCTTAATCAGGTGGAAGATGATTAAAATGTCTTTCAAAGCTTTGTTTCCAGTGTGAGAGATCTTTTAAAAAAATGATTTGGAGACAAAAGCGAATAGTTATGATTTGAAACAAAGTGCATGGAGTGAATAAGACCTGGGGTCTAGTTTACATTAAAACATATTTATTAACAAATACTTTAGTCCAATGTTGGTCCTAAAGTAGGGGCTCAGAGAATATGTGCAACTTGATTGATCCGACAAGTAAATACCTGCTTTATGAAACTCCAGTGTTAACAATGTTAAGGATTTAGATGTGGATATTGAAGACCACTGTGAAGTTTTAAAAATGCTATCAACTTACTGTATTCTAGCTGTACTTTAATTTCTAAATTGATTTAAAGTAAACAGTATGGGTCTGAAGTCTGTCTAAAACAGGAGAAAGGTAAGTAATTACTGTTTGTAGTGGGCTGACTTGGAGGAGTAAATGCTTTGATTGGAAGTCAAATAGCTATCGGGATGACAGGTCTTATTACGTTCTCATAGTATGTACCTTTTTTGGAATGTAGAGAAAGTGCTTATTATGCAAAAGTTATCAGCTGAGGCTGATATTTTTGGGGAGAGAGTGAAAGGAGTTAAAATATCTGATTCCGATGTAAAATAATGGATTTGGGCAACTCTGATCCCTTAACCTGATATAACTTTTCTGTGTAATAAATTTATGTGTGTAACTGTTCAGAAATTAAAAGCAAATATTTCAGATGTGTTCCTAAGATATATTACTGGATATTTCTTTAGGACAAATCCAGACTTTTCTTCCCTTTTCTTACTTACAAACAAATCCAGTTTTTCTTGAAAAACTGTGTTCTGGCCACCTAGACAAGTTTGTGTAGGTCTAGCAAACAGGGCAGTAGACTTCGGTATTTTTGGGTAGTTAAATGACTTTTACTGACAAGCATGTTATGAAGGTTAGTTATAGAAATGAAAGGTGCTAGTGTAATAGTATAGTTTCATTTGAAAACCACAGTACATAAAATAGAGCCTGTTTTAAATGGGCTCTCTGTGTGTATAGGTGTGTGGGTAGAGTTTTCTGCGTTTGGGGAATATTTATATATAAAGAATACAGACCTATCTTCTTGCTATTGCTCAATTATGGTCCATATCTTAGAGAGTTAATATCTATAATATGGTAGAACCATGGTTACTTTAAGAAACCTAATTCCATTGTGTCAGGGATATTTCATTGCTTTTCCCTGTCAGAGAAAGTAAATGCAGCTTAAAAAAAAAAAGAGTTGTGTTTATTGGTATACTGAGATAATAGATGCTCGCATATGCCATTTAGATGCTGTGTTGGGGAATGTTTTAGGTATGCTATGGATAGGCAGATGGGGATTTTTAAGTACATAAACTGTAAATCAGTCTGTTCAGTCAGATCTTTTAACTTATATGGGAGAAGGAAGAGGAACAATACTAGATTTTTACATACAGAAAAAATGTCAGCCTTTTAACCTTGTCTTTTTGGCTAGTTAACAGCTTGTGGGTAGGTGCAACCCTGGATTAGTATTACTTGGGTGCTTCAGGATATGAAAGTATTGACCAGAAGGAAATATACCAGAAAATGGCAGAAAGATGTAGGGAATAAAGTAATTGATTGAAAGTAATTGATTGAAAAACAGGCAAAAGGAGCAAATTATCAATAATTTGAGGAAGAGGTCTTAGAAATGAGGTTCTGTGTTCTTGAAAGCAGTGGCAAAAGTAGAGGACTTGTTTGTACCATTCTCATTCCAGAAAGGATTAGAGACAAAGTAGATGGGTTACTTATCTTGGTAATAAGGGTTTTAGATCAAGGTGAATGGAAGGGGAGAATGGGGAGAACCTGGTTTTCTTACTGCAAAGTTTTTCTCTTAACTTGAGCTGTGGGCTTGCTGCCATTTTCCAGGGGGGTGCTTCATTCATTTCCTGGTTGAATAATATATACTTGGGCAGCTCAGTGGGAGACTGCATGATCTTTTCAATTCCTGTCTCTAATGTTGATATCAGGTAAGCATTTTCAATAATATTTGTCAAGTCATTCCATTCAATTTCCTGTATCCAAATGAAAGAGATCCTGCCTCAATACTAGTCTGTACCTATAAGCTTTTAAGCTTTTAGTATGTAATAGGTCTTAATATCAGTGTTACTATATGTATTAATTAATATTTTATGTTAAAGCTCTAATCTAGACTAAAACTTGTACTACATTTTTTTTAGGACAGCCAGTAGAGGGGACTTCATGTTTTCTGCGGATCGTTTGGTAGGTAGAGGCTTTCCATTTTCTTTTCGTTGTTGTTCCTAGTGATATAGGCATAGTAAGCCAAGGGCAATTTTTGTTTGAGAGCATTCTGCGGGTGAGAGAGATCATGCCAGGTAACCATCATCTTGCCAGATTTGTAAAGTGTTGTTTCTACTGTTGCTTTAAAGCTTTGCCTCAATCCCTTTCACCTCAGAGCATTGCCCATGAACACATTCTCTGTAGTTCTGAAGTACCACTACCTCTCAAATGGATCTTGGTAACTTGATCCTGAGCAACCCTTAAATGCCTCATCTTAGGGCAGTGAAGTGAAGTACATTAAAAGAAAACCAAACACATAAGGAGACGTAGTAGTTACCCTTGTGGTATACATATAATGCACAAAAACGAATACTCTCTTGTGGTTTACGTGGTGGGGGGGTGGGTATTTATTTTGCTTCTTCCGTTCTGTATTATTCTTACATGTGAAATGCTAAGTTGGACTCTCTATGCTTTCCTCAGGGACTTTCTGTTAAGGATTGACCAAGCCCAGTTCTGTTTAGCTAGTGTGATCTGAGAGGATCTCAGGCCAAATTGGATTGTCTTCAGGGTAGGCACTGTGTATCCTTCTTGTGTTTATATCTAAGTGTGTTCAGTGCTTGGAATGAGGTTGATACATTTTCTGCTGTCGTTATTAATATTCATTCATTCACGAAATATATATATATTGAACTTACGTGAGTCAGGCACTGTGCTACGCTTTGTTGCGGGGGGAGGAGATAACAGCGGTAAAGAATATAGACATGATCCTGATCTTGGGGAGTTTGCCATCTAAATATTCTAGTCAGTAATTAGTTTGGGAAAGAAAGAAAAGTGGCTTATTAACCTCATGGATCTAATCAGAGAGCACAAGATAGATTATTAAAGGGAATGTGAGGAGGGAAAAAGGCATGAAACTTTTCATTTAGATATTCCCTGGGGAAAATCTTTATTCCAGAAGAGCGTAGACAACTCTTGTTCTACTTTTGGCTTTAAGTATTCTTGGTTCAGAGGCTACTTCTATTTACAATTATTTGAGCTTCCAGGGGCAGTAATAACCCTTGGATTGCATCGAGAGAAATGTAGTTGACATTCCTGGAGTGATAGGTCCTTTTGTCTTTATACCTTTACCAAACCAAAGGGATAGATTCAAGGAGGAAGGAACTTGTGTTAATGGCTTTTGTGGGGAAAACAGAGGTCTTGGTGTTCACTGGTAGAAGATGGTTCCTTTTTCTTTCTTTTGCTTTCCTTGTGCCCTTTTTCTATAGAAAGGAGGAGTTAAGTTCATGGTAATTGTAAAATGCTTGTCTGAAAGGGCAGGCATTATATCTTAGTCAAATGAGAGATAATAAGGACCCGGGGCATAATTCCCCTGAGAGGCTGGTAATTTGGACCTCTCTGTTCTATGCACTTGGCTTTGAAGGTCCTGATATTGGAGGGGAGGTGTTTGTGGAGGGTCTGTTGTCGTTGTGGTAGGGACTGGAGTCATTTAGGTTTCTAGTGTTGAGGATGTCTAGTACACTGTCTCTTCTAACACAAGGGTCCCATTAAAGTTGACATTAATTCTCTCCTGAATTTGTCAGGATTGGCTAACAAATTTTATGTTTTAGACACTCTTCTGGTTTTATGTTCTCCTATAAAGTTTGGACACACTAAATTTCTGTCCCACAGTTGCAGGAGATGGGCAGGAGGTAAGACTCTTTAGAGGAATGTTACTAGGAGGAGGTCTAGGCTCTTCAAAGAAAAGAATCCTCTTCTTCCCCTGCAATTTGCTGATAAGAAACATTAGTTTCCACAGAAGGTGGTCGCTAGAGGTGTGTACCCATACACAGTATTCGAGGTTCCTGGACCCTCTGGTGGTACAGGCTACAAAATGCTGGCCCATTTAGCATTGATCATTTTAATGGTAGCAGGATGTTGTGTGGTGATAACAGAGCATGCGGCCTGGCATTTCTCCCTGCTGTTCTTTGTTCTCAATCAATAATGTAATATTGATTGGAGAAAATGTGCATTGCAGACTCAGTGCTGCCTTAATTGTATTTAGCTCTGGGTGCTCATAAGAATACCGGTAATATCTGGTTTTTGGAGTCTGTTTCTAGTAGTTCTGACAGATTCTTTTCCTCTGTACCACATATTAAGATAGTTAGGAGCCTTCCTTTTTTTTTTTGTAGCTGGGAACCTCAGTGCATTCAACTGGATCCTACTTCAAGCTCAGTAAATTGGTTCAGCCCCATACACTCATTTATTTTCTCCTAAGAAGTTCCAGGATTTATTTGCGTTATGGTGGGCGTTTGTTAAAAAGAATCCAACTTGACAGTTTCAGAGAAGTTCCCAGTGGGTACTATTTCCAGAGTAACCAGAAGTGTATTACTTCCAAGTGTGCCTGCCGTGACTCTTGTCACTGTAGTTTTGCATCTCTCATAATATAGCCCGGACTGACTAAATAAGAAGCAGAAGGCATACTTGAGCCTTTTGGTGGGAATCACGTGCCTAACCAAGGTTGGATACCTGGCAGCAAGCAGCCTCACATTTCTTACTTCCATAAGCTAAATCCTTGCCTAGTGTGCTACTGACTTTTTGCCTAGTGGTCAGCTCCTGAGGCTAGCAGCTAACAGGATTCTTAGCAGGTTCTTAACTTATTCTTCCTTTGACTCTCTAGATCAGACTTGTTGTGGAAGAAGGATTGAATCAACTGCCATATAAAGAATGCATGGTGACCACTCCAACAGGTAACCAGGACTGTTTCTCTCATATTCTCCTCATAAAAATTCTGAGATAGAATTGGGGGAAAATGGAAAGAAAGTGGTCTAAGTCAGTATGCAAAATGAGGAGTCTAGATGGAGCTGTTCTTTTAAACAACTTAAACTTGGAAATGTTTAGTAGAGAAATACATCTGGATGACTTTTTGTTAATGGCTTGCTTGTCAATTCAACTTAAAGGTTAATAAATATTCCTCAGCATGCATGTGTTGCCTTTGATGATGGCACATTGGGACCAGAGTTAAGAATTGCTGGCAGCTTATCTTCACCTCTGGGCAAGCTGCTGGTGTTAACAAATGAGTGGGCTGGTTTGGCATTGAAACTTCCAGGTAAAAGGATGAGAAGTAAAAAAAAAAAAATAAACTAAAAACGATGAGAGTTAGAGAAGGTGCTTTGTTCTACTCTAATAGAAAGCAGCCAAAGATTCCTATTTCACGGTTTTGAAATTCTGATTTGGTTCTTTAGTAAATAATGGAAGCTGTTCAGTGAAAGGTTGACATTATGAAAATTGGGGGCTGAACTTACTGCATCATAATTGATACAAATTCAGGATGAGACCAAGGGTTGACCGTGTTCTGGTAACTACTTCAGCCTCTCCTGCTTTTTTAGAGCAGAATGGAGGCTCATGAAAAGGGAGGGAGCGAGAAGGCTCTCTGCTGCGGTTCACAGTGGGATCCCAGTTTGAATTGATGGTGTTTATAGCATTGTTGGAGTGCAGTGATTCTCCTCTAAATTCAATTTGAGGAACGGGTATATGAATATCATGCTATTGTAAGTCCTATTTCCTCTCGATGAAGTCCACCTCCCAGTTATTCCCACAGGTTTCTTATGAAGAATTAAGAAATAACTGAACAGTCATGACCCTTCTCATTATTTGCACAGGGAACCTAAGATGTTATACAGTGTGTCTGGACAAGGGTTGCTGTATACTCATCTGCTTTAAACCATAGGCACTTTATAAAATAAGTGGGTTTCTCCAATGATGAAAGATAAATTCTTTGGTTTTATTCCCCAACAGGGTACAAGTATGACGGAGTAAAATTTGAGAAGGGAAATTGTGGGGTCAGCATAATGAGAAGTGGTAGGTTTGCATATGTGTGATTTTGTCTCTTTGCGTGCGTAGAAACACTGTTTTCCAGGAGAGAGGCGGGCTTGTCTGTCATAATTGCAGCCTGCCTTAGCTTAAATCTCACCACCCGCATTGTCTATCTTCATGGTGCCTCAGAATCATGGCCTGTGTTTTGGTGAGTTTGGCTAATTTTAACTACAAAGCATCTTCCCTAGTGGCCTGCCCCCATGGGCAAGTCAGCTCTCAAAGAGATTTAAGGGAGGGTGGGAGGATATAAGGATGAGATGGTGCTATCTTCGGGAGGACAGGGCAGCTTGAAGACTGACGGAATATGGCACAAATTCAGGCCTGCAGAACTTTGAATACCTGACTGGAGAAAATGTTTGTTCTGTTTATCTCTTTTGTAGGGAACAGTCCTACCCTGTCGGGGATAGACTGAATGACTTGTTCAGTATTTTTAGTTTTACATTTGATGAGTATGTGACCATGTAGGCAAAAGCACTTAGCTATCATTAACTCTAGGTATTTCCAATTGCTGGTCTTTTATAAGTGTTGTGTGTTTGAGTCCAACTGATTACACTTCTAAACCAACCTTTGTGCAGAGAAAGCACATGCTTGTAGTTAGAACCTTTGCCTCTTACATGGGGATGATTATTTCTGTTTAACAACTTAATTATTTTTTGCACAATGTCCAAGATATGGTGGAAGCCTCACTTGCTTGCAGCGCAAACAAATGGATTATTTTTTTTAACATAGAAACATTCTCTTTTCTCCTTTGGCTGTGAAGTTCTGTCTGTGAACAATTGAATACCTCAAGTGAAATAGGAGCTGTAAGCTCCCTTTTTTACAGAAGGCAACTCTTACGCAATGATAGGATCTTCAGGACCATGTTGTTGAACCCCTAGTGTGTACCAATGACCTTGGGGGGATGCATAGACAGGGTTGTTTTTAACCTTAATAGCTATTGGTTGATTTTCATATGTATTAGAAAGAAACTGTTTTTATGTTCATGCTAGCGATATAAAGTTTCCTCTTAAAATAAATGTAAATGAAAACAGTTAATTTAAAGAAAAATATTAAGTAAATAACAATACAAGTAGAATTCTGATGTGGCTTAAAATCTTGAAGATGCTATGAGAATGATTGACTTTTGGCAAACACTTCCATAAAGGAATTCAGACTCAAAAATAGCTCTGTGTTCAGAGACCGAGGGGGTGGTGGTGGTGTTAGTTGTGGTTCTCTAGGGATAGAGGGAACAATCTAGTACTTTTTCACTGTTTACCAACAAAACATCTGTTATTGAAGTCATTTTTGGGCTCAGTGATGTCTCCTGATGCTGCCTTGATCTAGAAGGAGATCTTTGGTCTGTAGCGCCCATTCTTCCATAAGTCTTTTCTGTTTTTTCAGATGAAGGTAACAGGTGTAGGTGGTTTAAAGGCTTCCTTAAAATAATAGGAGTAAAATGTTCCTGATGTTGGAAAAGGTCAGGGAGCAGCTTAACAAAACACTTTATGTCCTCTAATCATGGAAGCATGACAGCTCTAAAATTTGCAAGCCGGCAATAAAACGAAGCTTATCGTAGTTTCATTGATCTGCACTAATTGTAAAATATGAGTATATCAGAAGTCAAAGCTGTTAGCTTAAGACTTGCTTTCATCTTGACAAGTCCTTTTTGTATTAATAACAGTCACAAACTATACTTTGGTCTGTTCCGAGATTTTCACTCTATCTCCCCCAACCCTTTTTCCCTTCTTTTTTATTTCCTTCTTCAAGGTGAGGCAATGGAACAGGGTTTACGAGACTGCTGTCGATCCATACGAATAGGAAAGATCCTGATTCAGAGTGATGAGGAGACACAAAGAGCCAAAGTATATTATGCCAAGTTCCCACCAGACATTTACAGGAGAAAAGTCCTTCTGATGTATCCAATTCTCAGTGAGTGGCTTGAGTTTAATTTGCAACATTTGGTTGGGGTTTAAATTCAACGTAACGCCTGCCTTCTAGGTACCCTTATATAAAGGCAAAAACTGTTTCTAAATGTGTTTTTCTCAGTTGGATTTGCAGTTGCCCTTGGCAGTTCACAGGAGAATTTTTATTGTGTAATAAGAGAATATACGTTATTAGCTCCAAAGAGCTTCTGTCTTAAAATGAACACATTGAAGCAAAGGATCTAATGAGGCAAAATATTAGAACTCAGAAAATATATTGAAATATGTCCTCTTTCTAACCCAATGACCATAGCAATGATTTTTTTCGAGGATTTATCCTCTCTGGAGGTAATATTTTTTTTTCTCCTATTCTATTCTGTTTCCTAAGCTTACTCAGATCGCACCCCAGCGTTGGGGTGGATGGTGGGTATTAAATTTGAAATCTCCAATACTGAATGAATGTAGGGCTTGTCGTGCATTTGAAAACTGAAAAGTGTAGCTGTCATATCCATTATTGAAAATAACATCATTGATAAAGAATAGGCACCTTCAAATGAAGCTTTGCCTGGTGGTGTCTTATGTTAGATTACTAAACTACCTTGACTTCAAAGAGACTTCAAAGACAGTTTGAGATAAATGTTAAAGTTTCTAATGCATTTGGTTCTCATTTGATTTCAGGCACTGGAAATACTGTCATTGAAGCTGTAAAGGTTCTTATAGAACATGGAGTTCAACCCAGTGTTATCATCCTACTGAGTCTGTTCTCCACTCCTCATGGTGAGTTCAGCATGAGACAGTAACTGGGGCTCCGGATGGTCGTGAGGCGGGTAAGTGTGCATCTGTCCAGCCTCTCATCCTAAGGAAAAGTTCATTTGCTTCAACATTAAATCTAAATCTAATTTTGGTAGTTATAACTTGTGTTTGTCATCTCTAACCTTAGTGATAATATTTTACACCATTCTAATGTTCAAATTCAAGTAGAAAAGTATGAACTAGCCCCATTGCAATTATTTTCCTGGTGGCCCTGTTTGGGTAGAGCCTGCAAATGGCTGACAGGTCCGTGTTTCTCCTTACTCCCCACATGAGCCTGCGAGCTCCTCCCAAACAGCAAGAAACTCGAGGTTCTAGCTGAAGTAGGCTTTGCAGTATGAAGCAAAGAGCAGAAGTTTTTTAAGTTAGACTTCTGCTCAAAGGGCATGGTGAGAGAACCGTGTGTTCTCCAGTTCCTGAGGGAGGTAAGCCTAATTTAAGACCCTATTTTTTTGCCATAAGATCTAGGACAATTGTGAAAGTATCTTAAGAAAATAATCAAAGATGAATATAGAAATTTAGCTGTTAGGATATTCACTGTAGAGTTATGTTTAGTGTAGGAAAAAATTTGGAAGTATGTAAATGATTTACAGTAAGAAAATAGTTAAATAAATATATAGTCAAAGGATGTAATATTATGTAACTGTTAAATCATGTTTTGAAAAATATTTAATGACATAAAATCTATGTGGTAAATGTAAAAGAGCAGGATAAAAAATAACATTAGAATAGTATAAAATGTTAAAAACAAGTTTAGATATGACTAATATAAATCATGACTGTTATGGCTACCAAAATCAGTCTTGGATTTAACGTGGAACCTAATAAATCTTTCCTCAGGATAAGAGGCCAGACAGATGCACAATACTATTTCAATTTTCATTTTAAAATACACACACAATATTAATGGGGTTATCTTAGGATGGTGGGATTCTAAGTGATTTGTTTTATCTTTTAAGCTTTTTTGGGTGCATTTTGCAAATGTTCTATAATGAATTTGTATTTGTTTCATAACTGAAAAGAAAGAAGTATGTGGCTTCTAGTTAGGGCATTTCCTCATTTCCCGAAGTTCCAAGTCTCAGCCAACCCTGAAGAGGCTAGAGAGTGTCTGATTGGGAGGGCTGCATTCAGTAGGCCATTGATTATTTTGCTGTTTGATAGTAAAAAATGACCTGTAGTTCAGATGTTGATGATGACAGAGTGATTTGCTTGGTCATCTATTTATATATAACAGAGGTGGCATTGTGATCATCGAGATAGCCAAATAATTATTGGGTTTTCTGCCTTGGGAGTAGAAAAGTAACCCCATTGGTTCTAATAGTATATATTAAAATTGTATACTATTCTTTGACATTATAGATGAAAAAATGTTATGCTATGGCAGCCTTGCTATGGCCTTTTAGCTTGGCTGGGGTCCTAACTAGTCCGTTTCCCTGTACCGCCCAAAGCTAGAGTTGTGACTTCTAAAAAGCTGGCTTGCTCTAACATAGCAAAGAAGTCTTGGCACGTGTTTCACAGTGTTCCAGGTGAGAAACCATGATCTTATGTATGATTGTGTTTCCAGAAAGGATTATATTCTCTCTATTTTAGCTGCCCTTAGAATGCTCTTGGGGGGAAAGTTGCTATAACTGAATATATTTTTCAAATCTTAGATATTAAACAATTTGTCTTTACGTGAGTGGGCAGGGACATAGTCTGACAACTATCAAAGCTTTTCAGATATCAGATACTATAGAAACTAAGAGATTAACCAAGTCTGACTAGGTATCCAAAGGTCATTGCTCACTGTCCTCTGTCAATATTAGACCTAGTGCCTGACTATAAACTTCCTGAATTTCAACTAATGTTACCAAAGTATCCTGCCGTAACATTTTTCCTCTTATTTTTTCAAGGTGCCAAATCAATCATTCAAGAATTTCCAGAGATCACAATTTTAACTACTGAAGTTCATCCTGTTGCACCTACACACTTTGGACAGAAATACTTTGGAACAGACTAAGTTATTGAAGGAAAATTATCTTGTGTAATGTTACAGTTATGTTTTGAGTTTCTACCTGTTTTACTAACTCACTTGAGGAATGGCAGAGAAAATTGTGTTAAAGATGCTTTGTAATTTTTGGAAATGGGTACAGTAAAAAGGAAATGCAGTAAAAAGGTTTATTTACTTTATTTGGTTGTTTCTTGACTTTTGGCACCAAATTCAACAATGAAGCACACACAGCTCTTAGAAAATATTTTAATAACCTTGTTCTGCAAGTTGCTGATCTGTCAGTGCATTGAAACTCTTCCTTAATTTATGAACCTCTCAGTTTGGAGGTTTTTTTGTGCCCACAAATAAAACCCAAATTGGAGTCACTTCTTTGGCCCACTGTAGTTTGCATTTAGTTCTAGGGAGATTTCGTGTACGTGGCTGTTGCTACCTTCCTCCACTCTTACAGTACATGCAGGTGACTTGGAGAGGATGAAAAAGAATGCCTCCTGGAATTTTACATTTCCGTTACTGTCTTCTCTCAATTGGCTAACCATATAATCCTGCGTTGTGTGGTTAGCTCTTGGGTTGAGCCATTGTGTTCTTCATGAATCATTTCCTGCCCTGTGCGTTGTTGGTCGGTGCCTTGCCAAGTGTAATGCAGTGAAGAAAATGGTGGGACATTTCCAGCGACTGGAACTGTAACATTAATTTACATAGATTGAACCAGGATTGTCTGGATGTTGACAAGGGAGGGCTAAGTGTTGTTAATGCCATCAATGCCCTAGAAAGAAATTGGTGATGGTTCTTCTGAGGTGAAGGGGAAAGGACAATTTTTTGCTGGGTTTTATGGCCAATAAGTAAATTAAAATGCTTCTTTTTTAATTTGGATGTTTCTACTGGAGGCCTTTGATTTGGAAATTTGTTATTTTGCATGTTTATCAACTGTAGGAGTATTAAAATAGGAAAAAATACTATATTTTTAAAAATCCCTAAGATTTATATGTATTCATATTTAGGCATCTGAAAGGAAGATAAACCATTTTAGAAATCAGTGTTTATGTTCTGAAACTTGCTTGTAAAAACTCGATCTCATTTTACATTGATATTAAAACATTTTAATGGTGGTTGCTGGTTGATTACTTGATTAATTATACTCTTATAGCCCCACAGGCAGCTGTTGTGGTCCTCTGTTCAAAAAACAATTTAAAACTCCAGAAAAAAGCAGAAGGCAGTGTCTTACAACCAAAGCTGATGAAAGTTAGCAAAGATTCGGGGAAAGGTTGGAAAGCAGCTGTAGAATGGACTGCATTTTCGCTTTGGAGCCTAGGAGTACTAGAAGGACTTCACTATATGTTTCCCTTTCATTTTGAAGATTATCATGATAAACTGAGATTAATTGATAGATTACCCATAGTACAGTTCTTCCATTGTAAGTGTTGCTTTTATGCTCTTTTTGAAGTTATCTGTACTTGTCAGTTCCTCCTCCTTGTCAGTTAAGTGTTTTGATACAATGTTGATTTTGTTTGTTCCTATTAGCAGAAGCTGTAACTGAAGCCCTTCAAAACCGCAATCTTTGTCTCCCTGTCCCAGGAAAGATGTGAGCCAGCAAATCTGGATAGAGCCTGGCTCTTTAGATTGATGCATCGAATTAGTTGGAAAGGTGATGTCTGCCACTCTAGGAGTCAGTGCTGCTGAGTTAGTGCTTATGTCAGAGCTTTAATATTTTGTTTGCTGTGACTTTCCAGAACATCAGACAAATTAATATTCAAGTATAGGTATAAAACCCTATTTCAAGCAAATTGTTTTATATTATCAGCCGTTTAGGTTTAGCAAGTCTTGTTCCTTTTCATCACTGAACGTGATTGGGAGTTGAATTTTAGAATATTTAGAAGTGTGTTTTTTAATTTCCAAATATTTATAGGATTTTTTAGATTCCTTTTTGGTACTGATTCCTAATTTAATTCAGAGAATATACTTCATATTATTTGAATCTTTTTAAATTCACTGAAATTTGTTTTATGGCCCAGGATATAGTCTCTCTCGGTAGATCCTCCTTGTGTGCTTGAGAAGTGTATGTATCTTACTGTTGTTGGGTGGAGTGTTCTGTAAATATCAGTTAGGTTAAGTTGGTTGATAGTGTTGTTTGTCTTCTATTTCTTTACAGATTTTCTGTCTGTTCTATCAATTATTGAGAGAGAGGTGTTGAAATCTCTGACTATAATTTTGGATTTGTCTGTTTTTCCTTTCAATTCTATTAGTTTTTGCTTCATGTATTTTGAAGCTCTATTGTTGGGTGCCTAAACTTTTAGGATTGTTATGTCTTCTTGATGGATTAGCACTTCATCATTATGAAATGTCTCCTTTTATTCCTGGTAATATTGTTTGTTCTGAAATCTACTTTGGCTGATATCAATATAAACATTCCAGCTTTCTTTTGATAGTGTTAGTATGGTATGTTTTTCCATCCTTTGACTTTTAGCATATTTGTGTTTTTATATTTAATCTGGGTTTCTTCTAGGCAGCCTGGAGTTAGGTGTCACTTTTTTATCCAATTAGACAGTCTCTGCTTGTTTTTTTTTTTTTTTGAGGAAGATTAGCCCTGAGCTAACTACTTCCAATCCTCCTCTTTTTGCTGAGGAAGACTGGCCTGAGCTAACATCCGTGCCCATCTTCATCTACTTTATACGTGGGATGCCTACCACATCATGGCTTTTGCCAAGAGGTGCCATGTCCGCACCCAGGTTCCAAACCAGCGAACCCAGGCTGCCGAGAAGCGGAACGTGTGAACTTAACTGCTGTGCCACCAGACCGGCACCCGACAGTCTCTGCTTTTTAATTGGGATGTTGAGACCATTTTCATTTAATGTGATTATTGATATTGTTGGTTTTAAATCTACCATCTTGCTGTTTCCCTTCTATTAGACACATTTGTTCTTTGTTCACTTTTTCCTCTTTGGCTACCTTCTTTTGGATTAATTAAGTATTATTTATGATTCCATTTTATTTCTTAATGGCTTATTAGGTATAATGCTTTATTTTTTTAGTGGTTCCTTTAGGGCTTGTAATGTACACCTTTAACTTATCACAGTCCATTTCACATGTAATATAATAACTTAAACAATATAATAACATTCCCCTCCCCAGCCTTTGTGCTATTATTGTCATACATTTTACTTATACACATGTTAAACCCAACAATACATTGTTATTATTTTTTACTTTCAACAGTTATCTTTTAAAAAGATGTAAAAAGAAATAAGAAAAATGTCCTTTTATTTATCCATTTTTAGTGCTTTCTATTTCTTTGTGTAGATCTAGATTTTCATCAGATATTATTTTCCTTCTACCCAAAGGACTGCCTTTAGCATTTTTTATAGTGCAAGTCTTCTGGTAATGGATTCTTTCAGCTTTTGTGTGTCTGAAAAAGGCTTTATTTCACCTCTGCTTTTGAAAGACATTTCACTAGTATAGAATTTTAGGTTGGCAGCTGTTTTTCTTTCAGTACTATAAAGACATTTCTTCACTGTCTTTCTTGCATATTTTTGATAAGTCTGCTGTTACTCTCCTGGTTACATTTAATGTTATTACTGATAAAGTGGAATTTTCATCTGCCATTTTGCTATTTGTTTTCTATGCATCTTATATATTTATTTTGTTCCTCTATTCCTCCACTACTGCTTTCTTTCATATTAATTACGTATTTTCTCGTGTGCCTGTGTTGTAGATCCCCAAGACCACTCCCAGGGCTCAACAGGACTCAAAATTCATTATATTCATGGTTATGATTTATTACAGCAAAAGAATACAAAGCAAAATCAGGAAAGGGAAAGGCGCACAGGGCAAAATCTGGAGGAAACAAGGCACAAGCTTCTGAGAGTCCTCTTCCAGTGGAACTGCTCAGGATGTACTTAATTTCTCTATCCGCAAATTGTAGCAATGTGTGTGATGTGTAGTCTACCAGGGAAGTTTACTTGAGTCTAAGATTCTAGAGTTTTGTTGAGGTTTGGTCACATAGGCACACAGTGCCTGCATGATTGATCACAGTTATCTAAACAGACTACCTTAATTAAGGAAAGCAGATGTTCACCATAAATCACATTATTTATACACACTATCTAGACATACTGGTATAGTGTGATTCTAAGCTCCAAAAGTGCAAAAACACTTTTATGACTTAAAACATTCCAAGAGCTCAATTCCCAGTAGTTGGACAAGGGCCATTCATGAAACCAGACTCTCCTGGGAAGGTGCAGGGTTTCAGCAACTTGAGTTGACCCACTAAGCCAACTCTTTCCTACACAATTCACCCTCCTGGCCTTTGCCCCAGGCTCTCTTACAGGAAAACAATCATTTTTCTGAGCACCTACATTTAGTATAGTATTTATAAAACAGATATAGTAATAATATGAACATGAGTATGCCCAGCATTTGGAGGAGCCAGTATGGGCTAGGGATAGACCTGAAGAAACAACTAATCCATCCTATAAAGCCATTAATTAGATCTCCATATTTTTGTATTAATTTGTCTTTGGTCTACAGTTATTTGTGCTTTATGATAAACTTGTGAAGAACTATTTACCATATTAATTAACTGGTGTTCACTAGATCTAGTTCTTCCTAAAGCCAACCATTTTCCATTGATGTCACATTCTGAGGAAGCGCCAATTCAATTTCCCAGTACAGTCAATATTTGTATTATATGACATTTATATAAGGTAATTGAATCGTATCAGCAATGCCAATATTATGGTTATTATACACTTAATACTATATACACACTATGGTTATTATACAGTTTCTGTTTCATTCCACTAGTCAGTAAGAATTAGGTATTGTACCTTCACAGCATAATTGGCCTTCGCCCATATGCCAGATGTTATTATGGACAGGTGTTACCACAATTGGCCAGGATTTGGTCGTTTCCAGGTTCCAAGTCACATGGCGTATTAGTCGGATAGGGCTGTCGTAGCAAACTACCACAGACTGAGTGGCTTAAGCAACAGAAATTTATTTTCTTGCAGTTCTGGAGGCTAAAAGTCCAAGATCAAGAATCTTGTTGGCAGGTTTGATTTCTTCTGAATTCTCTCTCTCCTTGGCTTGCAGATGGCCACCTTCTTGCTGTGTTCTCACATGGTCTTTCCTCTGTGCACAACCGTCCCCAGTGTCCCCTTGTATCTCCAAATTTTCTCTTCTTATAAGGATACCAGTCAGATTAGATTAGGGCCCACCCTAATCTAATTTTTAATGTCATTTTAACTTAATCACCTCTTTAAAGGCCATATCTCCAGCACAGTCATATTCTGAGGTGCTTGGGGTTCGGGCTTCAACATATGAATTTTGGGGGTACACAGTTCAGTCCATAACATGGAGACAAAGCTCGTCATCTTGTCTCAGTTCACATGATTTTACTGAGACTGTTTCTATTGTGTGCTGTTGTGTAGCAGGGCACATCTCTTTCTTATGGCCAGTACAAGAGTGGGATTCAGAATGGTTCCTATTCCTGCTAACTGTACTCCAGGATATATCTTATTTTGATCCAGTCTTGGGATAAGGGCAGGCAGAGTGCATCAATGTAAATTACTCATGCCCCCAGAGACCTTCTGTTAAGTTTGGAGGTCCACAAGGTTTCCAGAAGTGTGCCGTAGGGTGAAGAGTCATTGTTCTAGTTCTACTTCAGGCTCAGTCTGTTTTAAAATAGTCAAGAGACCCTGTTGGATCAGTACAAGCCCTTTCCCAGCTTCGAGCCCTAGCATTGTCCAGTGTTATTCGTTGAATCTGCCTGATCCAGTTCACTAAAGCTCGTCATCTTTCTAGGCCGATTCCTATCGTTTTTCTTTCTTCTGAAAGAGTGTCCCTTCTAATTGGTCTATTCTCACTAACAGATCTTTTTTTCTGAATGCCATTCATTAGAAGTGAATTCAATTTGTTCTTCAGTGTTTAAACTGGCGCCTATCTCTCCTACAACTCTCTTCTATCTCATGGACCAATGGTTTAATCCACCAGGCATGTTGTTGCCTGAGTGCAATTAATTAGGATACATGTTTTGTACCCAAAAATGTTGGGTCTCCTGTACTAAGGTTATATGGGTAGTAGTCACACCTAGACGTACTTTACTCTGAATGTGCCATAAAGGCCTCCCCTAGCCTTCCATGTCTCAAGGTGGGGTCATTTCCCGTAGGGGTTTAAGCCCACCATATGCCTACTACCTTATTTCTATCAGAAACCCATTGTTTCTATTTTATTTAATAGCTTTACACCCCCAGAAACAAGGGGGTTAAGTATTTATACATAGCACACTTTGGCATCATAGGCATGCAGCTGCTATATTCTGTCCATAATAGCCAGGAACCTTTCTAAGTATTTGGTCAAAGTTTATAGTTAGACAGTGATCAGTCTGCCAGGAGTGGTATACTGCATGGTTTGATGCTTCAGTAGGGAGTAATTCTTGGAAATTTCTTCCCAAATGATATCTTTTACAGTAGATATAACCTGAAATTTAAGAATTAAAAGATACTGGCACATTACTGGAGTTCCATTTAGTCATCAACAGTTAATCCTGTTCATCATAGGACGTGACCAGAATATCTTCCAGAGCAACACCACTCAGGTTTGCAGGCTTCCGTTCGAATTTGTCAAGGCCCAAAAGTGGGAGTGGTCTGGGCAAATGTACAACTTCACCCTCTTGGACATCTAGTATAGTTAATGCTGAGACAGTATTTTTCTCTTCCTCTAAGCCTCACTTGAGGAATGAGTGTAATGTTGGATGTCCCTCATTGCATAAACCATTTATTCATTCTTTTACCTTCAGCTACTGTTTTTCTTTCTTTGTATTTGTCATTGATTTTAACCCAAATCTTTCCAACTTTGGAAGGAATGTCAGATTCAGTGACAGTGCTGGTTCAGATTTCTGGCTACAGCAATAAGTCTAGCAAGTGCTTTCCTTTCAGTCCATTCCCATTCATATAGAGTAGGGTTACACAGAGAATTAGTGGGCTGTCTTGGCCACTAGGCAATAGAGCTGTAGTCATTGTTAATCTCAATTTTGCAAGATGGGCTGAAAGTATAATCCATCCCAAAAGGCCCTTAGAAATTCTGGCATAAGAGTTTAAAGGTATAATTAGTTTCTTGCTTAGGATCATCCCTGGTTCTGGCAGGCACTGTTGTAGTCCTGGTCCTGAAACCACTCCGTCATGTAAGAAAAAGTTGAGATGATGTGAGGAAGGATTGTGTTGTTGCATGGTGTCTTCCCTACCCTCACCTCCCTAGATCCCTTACAAAACTAGAGTCGTCTATCTAGTTAGGACCATTCTTTGGTTACCCTCATGTTGAATGAGAGCACACATTCATAAAGGAATGTAAGCTTTCATGCCTTTGTCTCTCGCCAATTTTTTTATTGAGACATGATTCGCAAACCATAAAAATAACCCTTTAAAAAAACATTCAATTCAGTGAGTTTTAGTATATTCATAAAATTGAGCAACCACAATCTAATGCCAGAACATTGTCATCAACCCCATAAGAAACCCTGTTAGTAGTCATTCCCCATTCTTCCCCCCAGTCCCTGGCAACCACTAGTCTGCTTTCTGTCTCTATGTGTTTGTCTATTCTGAACATTTGATATAAATGTGATCATACAATATGTAATCCATTTCCAGTTGATTTTCATGTATGGTGTAAGGATGGAGTTTGACTTTATTCTTTTGTGTGTGGTTATCTTGTTGTCCCAGCACCGTTTGTTAAAAAGACTATTCATTCCCCATTGAATTATCTTGGTACCCTTGTCAAGAATGAATTGACCATAAATCTAAGAGTATACTTCTGGACTCTCAATTCTTTTTCATTGTTGTATATATCTATCCTTATGCCAGTTTTGATTACTGTAGCTTTGTAGTAAGTTTTGATATCAGGAAGTATGAGTTCTTATACTTTGTTCTTTTTCAGGATTGTTTTGGCTACTTTGGGTCCTTTACAATTCCTTATGAATTTTAGGATAAGCTTTTCCATTTCTGCAAAATGGGCCACTGGGATTTTGATAGGGATTGCATTGAATCTGCAGGTCACTTTGACTAATATTGACATCTTAATATTGTCTTCTAATCCACGAACAAGGATATCTTTCCATTTATTTGTGTCGTCTTTAATTTCTTTCAGCACTGTTTTGTAGATTTCAGTGTACAAGTCGTATACCTTCTTGGTTACGTTTATCCTTAAGTGTTTTATTCTTTTTAATGGTATTGAAAATGGAATTGTTTTCTTAATTTCCTTTCAGATTGTTCATTGCTACTGTATAGATATCCTAGTGATTTTCTGTGTTGATATATTCTGCAAATTTGCTCAATGTGTTATTAGCTCTAAAGGTATTTTTGTGTGTCTTCTTTAGGATTTTTTATATATCAGGTCATGTTATATGCATATAGAGATAGTTTTACTTCTTCCTTTCCAATATGAATGCCTTTTATTTTCTTTTGCCTAATTGCTATGGATAGAACTTCCATTATAATGTTGAATAAAAGTGGTGAAAGAAGGCATCTTCCTCTTGTTCCTGATCTTAGGGGAAACAATTTCAGTGTTTCACCATTGAGTATCACTATAAAATGTATACCTCTGCATCTCCGTTAACATGTTTTGTTTAAAGTCTACTTCAGCAGATGAGTATGGTCACTCAGTTTCTTATAGTTGCCCTTTGCATAATATATCTTTCTTTCTTCTTTTTAGCATTTGGTTTTTTTATTGAGTTCACATTGGTTTATAACATTATGTAAATTTCAAGTGTATATCATTATATTTTGACTTCTGTATAGACAGCATTGTGTTCACCACCAAAAGTCTAGTTGCCATCCATTATTGTACACATGTGTCCTTTTATCCCTTTTGCCCTCCCCCCCAACTCCTTCCCCTCTGGTTACCACCAGTCTGTTCTCTGTATCTATGCATTTGTTTATCTTCCACATATTATTGAAGTCATACGATAATTGTCTTTGTCTCTCTGACTTATTTCACTTAGATATTATCCTCAAGGTCTATGCAAGTTGTCACAAATAGCAAGATTTCATCTTTTTTATGACTGAGTAGTATATGTATATACACCATATCTTCTTTTCCATTCATCCACTAATGGGTACCTATGTGGCTTCCAAGTCTTGGCTATTGTGAATACTACTACAAAGAACATGGGAGTGCATATATCTTTTTGAATTAGCGTTTCTGTGTTCTTTGGATAAATACCCAGAAGTGGAATATCTGGATCATACTGTATTTCTATTTTTAAATTTTTGAGGAATCTCCATACTATTTTCCATAGTGGCTGTACAAATTTACATTCCCACCACCATGTGTGAGGATTCTTTTTTCTCCATATCCTCTCCAACACTTGTTGTTTCTTGTCTTTTTAATAATAGCAGTTTGGATGGGCGTGAGGTGATAGCTCATTGTAGTTTTGATTCGCATTTCCCTAGTAATTGGTGATGTTGAACATCTTTTCATATATATCTTTTTTGGAATGTTTGCATCTATGTTCATCAGTGATATTGGTATGTAATTCTCCTTTTTTGTGTTGTGTCCTTGTCTGGTTTTGGCATTAGGGTAATGTTGGCTGGTAAAATGAGTTAGGAAAAGTCCCATCCTCTTCAATTTTTTGGAATAGTTTGAGGATAAGTATTAAATCTTCTTTGAATGTTTGGTAGACTTCACCAGAGAAGCTGTCTGGTCCTGGACTTTTGTTTTTTGGGAGGTTTATGTTTACTGTTTCAAACTCTTTACTTGTAATTGGTCTATTCGGATTCTCTATTTTTTATTGGCTCAGTTTGGGAGGTTGTATGATTCTAAGAATTGATCCATTTCTTCTAGGTTATCCAACTTGTTGGCATATAGCTGTTCATAGTATAATCTTATAGTCCTTTGTATTTATGTGGTATCTGTTGTACTATCTCCTTTTTCGTTTCTAATTTTATTTATTTGAGACTTCTATCTTTTTTTCTTAGTCTAGCTAAGGATTTGTCAATTTTATTTTTTCAAAGAACCAGTTCTTAGTTTCATTGATCTTTTCTATTGTCATTTTAGTCTCTATTTCATTCATTTCTACTCTGATTTTTATTTTTTCCTTCCTTACTCTGACTTTGGGCTTCCTTTGTTCTTTTTCTAGTTCTTTTAGGTGTAGTGTAAGATTGTTTATTTCAGATTTTTCTTGTTTCTTGATATAGGTAGGCCTGAATTGCTGTAAACTTCCCTCTTAGTACTGCTTTTGCTGCATCCCATAGGTTTTATTTTATATTACGTTAAATGTTATATTCTCATTTTCATTTCTCTCCAGGTGTTTTTTTATTTTTCCTTTGATTTCTTCATTGATCCAATAGTTGTTCAGTAGCGTGTTGTTTAGTCTCTACATACTTGTGATTTTCCCAGCTTTCTTCTTATAGTTGATTTCTAGTTTCATACCATTGTGGTTGGAAAAGATGCTTGATATGATTTCAGTCTTCTTAAATTTATTGAGACTTGTTTGTTTCCCAACATATGGTTTATCTTTGTGAACGTTCCATGTGCACTTAAGAATAATGCATATTCCACTGCTTTTGGATGGGATGTTCTATATATATCTATTTAAATCCATATGTTCTAGTGCTTCATTTAAGGCCAATGTTTTCTTATTGACTTTCTGCCTGAATGATCTATCCATTGATGTAAGTGAGGTATTAAAGTCCCCTACTATTAATGTGTTGCTGTCAGTTTGTTCCTTGAAGTCTGTTAATAGTTGCTTTATATACTTTGGTGCTCCTACGTTAGGGGCATATATATTCATAAATGTTATGTCTTTTTGGTGGATTGTCCTCTTTATCATTATATAATATCCAGCTTTGTCTCTTGTTATCATTTTTAGCTTGAAGCCTATTTTGTCTGAAAAAGGTATGGCTATCTCTGCGCTTGGTTGTCATTTATTTGGAATATCATCTTCCATCCCTTCATTCTGAGCCTATGTTTGTCTTTAGAGCTGAGATGAGTCCCTTGGAGGCAGCATATTGTTGGATCATGTTTTCTAGTCCATCTTGTCTCTGTATGTCTTTTGATTTGTGAATACAATCTGTTTACATTTAGAGTGATTATTGATATATGAGGGCTTAATACTGCCATTTTATCTTTTGATTTCTGGTTGTTCTATATTTCCACTTTCTTTTTCCTTTTGTTTCTATCTGCCATTTCAGTTTGGTGGTCTTCTGTGATGTGTTTCTCACTTTCCTCTTTTTTTTATTTTAAAGGTTGGCACCTGAGCTAACATCTGTTGCCAATCTTTTCTGTTCCTTCTTCTCCCCAAAGCCCCCCAGTACATAGTTGTATATTCTAGCTGTGAGTGCCTCTGGTGTACTATGGGGGATGCCGCCTCAGCATGGCCTGATGAGCAGTGCCATGTCCATGCCTAGGATCTGAACTGGTGAAACCCTGGGCCACCGAAGTGGAGCATGCGAACTTAACAACTTGGCCATGGGGCCGGCCACCTCCTCTTTTTATTACAATTTGTGACTGTGGTCTGTATTTTTGTTTCGTGGTTGCCATGAGGTTTGTATAAAAGATCTCATAGGTGAGATAGTCCTTTTTCAGCTGATAGCATCTTATCTTCATTTGCCTATGCAGGTTCCATCCTTTTCCTCTTTTCCTTCTATGTTTTTGTTGTCATAAATTATCCTTTTTTGTGTTGTGAGTTTGTGACCAAATTGAAGTGGTTATAGTTATTTTTGATGCTTTCTTTCCATTTAGCCTTTATGTTATAATTGTTTACTCACTTATTCTGATGTAGAGTTACAATTTTCTCATTCTGTCTGTCCATTTACCACCTTGCTCAAAGCTTTGTATACCTTTTCCTTTTTGTTTCAGGTCTGAGGGCTCCTTTCAACATTTCTTGTAAGGTAGGTCTAGTGGCAATGAACTCCCTTAACTTTTGTTTGTTTTGGTAAGTCTATTTCTCCTTCGTATTTGCAGGATAACCTTGCTGGATGGAATCTTCTTGGCCAATAGTTTTTAGCGTTTAATATTTTGAATATATCATTCTACCTTCTCCTGGCCTCTACGGTTTCTGCTGCGAAATCTGCTAATAGCCTAATGGGAGTTCCTTTCAAATTTATTATTTTCTTCTTTCTGGCCTCCCTTAATATTCTTTCTTTGTTATTGACTATTGACAGTTTTAATGTAATATGCCTTGGAGAAGGTCTTTTTGCGTTGAGATAATTAGGTGTTCTATTAGCTTCATGTACTTGTATATTCAGTTCCTTCCTCAGGTTTGGGAAGTTCTCAGCTATTATTTCTTTAATTAAGCTTTCTGCTTCTTTCTCTCTCTTTTCTTGTTCTGAGATACCCATTATCCTTATGTTTCTTTTCCTAATTGAGTCAGATATTTCTCATAGAATTTCTCCATTTTTAAAGAAATCTTAGTTCTCTCTCCTCTTCCACCTGAATCATTTCTGGATTTCTATCTTTGAGCTCACTATTTTTCTTCCAGTTGGTTTGCTCTATTTCCATTACCTTCTACTTTATTCTTCATCTCATTTATTGTGTTCTTCAGCTCCCAAATTTCTATTTGGTTCTTTTTTAGAGGTTCAATCTTGTGAAGTACTCCTTCTCTTTATTAATTTTATTCCTAAGCCCGTTGAATTGTCTCTCTGAGTTTTCTTATAACTCATTGAATTTCTTCATGACAGCTATTTTTCATTCTCTATCAGATTGCAATCTGTTGTGACTTCAAGTTTGGTTTCTGGAGAGTTGTCATTCTCTTTTTGTGATACTGTGTTACTGTAGTTCTTCATGGTACTTTTTGAGTTGTTCCTCTGCTGGCACATTTGTGGTAGTAAACGCCTTTCTTATTTGGGTAAGACTTTGTTTGCTTTGATTCTGAGCTTCTCTGGTTATATTTGAGAACCTACACTTTCTACCCTCCACTGCCTCTGCCAGAGGCACCTTCAGTGCCAGTGCACACATTGTGTTGCTTGTGCTTCCAGGGTTGCTGGTGCTTCGCTGCTTCAATGTTGCTGTAGTCACAGGTGTTGCCACCAGGGTCACTGGGATAGCAAGGACCTCTGTTGCTTCCAGGGTCACCTGGGTCATGGGTTCCCCCACTGCAGCAGGGGGAGGAGGTGAGTGGAGTGGGAGCTAGAGTTATTATGGGCACACCTGCCATGTCTGAGTTTGTTATGTCTGCAGGTTCTGCTGCTATGGTTGGGGGGTGCTGAGGCTGTGGGCACCCCTGTAGCTGACAGGGACTACAGTTGTGGGCTATGATGTTGTTGGTACCTGACTCTCTGTGGGCTCTACATGGGCTTGGGTGCTGTTGCTGTATGCACTGCCTGTGCTGCTGCTCCCATCTTATCTGGTGGTGCTGGCAACACCACTTCAGGGGTCGCTGGGTTTGTGGGTGTCACTGCTGCTGCCAGGTAGGTTGGGGTTGTGGGTGACACTGCCACCACCATGGGGGAAGGGGTACCTGGGTTGCAAGCACTGCCAGGTTCCTGAAGCCTCTGGTCTCCAATGCCTGCATGTTTCCTGGAATCTCAGGTCACAGGCACTGCAACTACTGCCAAGGGCCTGGGGTCTTATATGCAGCCCCCGCTGCTGGCAGGGCTGGTGTCATATGCACTGCTGCTAGGGACTGAATTGTGGGAACTGCTTCAGTTCCTGAAGCTTCAGGTTGCTGGTGCAACTCCTGGGGTAGGGAGGAGGTCTGAGTCACGAGTGGAGCTGCAGTGCCTCTAGCTTCTGGTCTTTGACACCAGCATGATTCCTGGAACCTCAGGTCACAGGCACCACCACTCCTTCTGGGGTTATCCGTCTTGGATGAAGCCCTCATGCTGAGAGGGCCCGTGTTGGAGGTGCCACTGCTGAGGAAGAGGGAGGGGCTGGTTCATGGACACTGCTATGGTTCCTGAAGCCTCAGGTTTTGAGTGCCACCCAACACTGCTGGAGGCAGGTGGAGGGGCTGAGCAACAAGTGCCACTGTGGTTCCTGCAGACTCTGGTCTCTGGCACCAGCACAATTCCTGGGACATCAGGTCACAGGTACTGCTGCTACTTCCAGGGGTATCAGGGTCTTTGATGAAGCCCCTACTGCTGGGAGGGCTGGGGTCAAATGCGCTGCCACTGAGGGAGGGAGAGGGGGCTGGGTCGCACAGATCGTTGTTGTTCTTGGAGCCTCCATTTGTGGGTCCTGCAGTAATTCCTGGTGCCTCAGGAGTGTGGGATGCCTGGTTTCCTGGGGCCTTCATTCATGGGCATTACTTCAGTTCCTGGCATCTCTGGTCACAGATGTGGCCACAGTTCCTGGAACCTCTGGTCTCAGAAGCTGCTGCCAGTTGCTCCCCTGTTTCCACTACCTCCAGCAGGTCCGGTCCATCCACTTTCAGATGTATAGATGTATGGATCACTCAGGCCTTCTGGTATGCTGTGCAGAGGGTCGTTTGTTGGTCTATGGGATGTCCGACTGGTTGTAACTTATAGGGGCGAGAGAAAGAGAACAACTCACTCTGCCATGATGCTGATGTCACTGATATATCTTTATTTGCAACCTATTTTTATCTTTGAATCTAAACTGTCTCTCCTGTAGACAGCATGTAGTTGGATATTATCCATTCTGACAATCTCTCTCTTTTGATTATATTGATTAATTCATTCACATTTAATATTATTATTGATATACTTGGATTTATGTCTGCCATTTTACTTTTTATTTTCTGTATGTCTTATGTCTTTCTTGTTCTGTTCTCCCTTTCCTACTTTCTTTTGTATTAAGTATTTTATAATATTTCACTTTAATTATTGTTCACTATGTTTTTGAGTTATTTTCATTGGTTACTCCAGACTCCAGGGCTTACCATATACATCTCACCTTACCAGAATCTACTTTAGATTCACACTAAATTAATTCCAATAACATATAGAAATGTTACTCCTATATAGGTCTATTCCCTCTTCCCCCCTCCTTGTGATATTATTGTTATGCATATTACATCTATATATTATAAACCCAACAATTCATTGTTACAATTATTACTTTACAGTCATATACCACATAACAATGCTTTAGTCAATGACAGACTGCATATAGGAAAGTGGTCCCATAAGATTAGCACCATATAGCCTAGGTGTGTAGTAGGCTATACCATCTAGGTTTGTGTAAGTAACTGTAGGGGAGAAATAAATTTTCCTCTACTCTTCTAGGTTCTTCTGGCTGGTCTAAGAATTAAATTGACATGAGACAGATTAACAGGAGAAAAACAAATAAAAGTTTAATAATTTGTATATCTGAGAGAAACCCAGGAAAACTGAGTGACTCGAGAAAACAGCCAAAGCTCTCACCTTAAATACCATCCTCAGCTAAAGACTAAAGAAGATGTTGGGAGTGAGGAGAGTTAGGGACTTCAAAGGGAAGGAAGGCAATTCACAGCTCGGTGAAAAGGAGCAAACATTTGGGAAAAAAGTGGCCACACAGAAACAGAAGAACACAGAGAGGAAGCCCCACAAGCAGGCTTTTCTAGTTCCTCCCTCTCTACCACCTAGTTCATGTTATTCTAGGTGATAGCTCACTTCTTGAGACAGGTCTTTTTATCTGAATTCTTTTAGGTGATTAAGGGGGAGGTAACAAGGAAAACTTTCAGAGTCTTTTATTTCTTAAAAATAACCATCCTAGGGGCTGGCCCTGTGGCTGAGTGGTTAAGTTTGTGCGCTCTGCTTCTGTGGCCCAGGGTTTCATCAGTTTGGATCCTGGGCACGGACCTAGCACCACTCATCGAGCCCTGCTGAGGCAGCACCCCACATAGCAGAACTAGAAGGACCTACCACTGGAATATACAACTATGTACTGGGGGGCTTTGGGAAGAAGAAAAAAAAGAGGAAGATTGGCAACAGATGTTAGCTCAGGGCCAATCTTTAAAAAACATACAAATAATAATAATTAGCCTAAAATAATCCTCATGTTAAAGAGATACATATTGGGGTGGCAAATTTTGTTCCCCTTCATCACACTCTGATGTTCTCACAACAATGAAATTGCCTAATGACGTTTCTCAGAATGTATCCTCATCTTAAACAACACATAACTGTATGTAATTTTATTTATATATATAATAGGTATCCTAGTGGGTGTGAAGTGATATCTCATTGTAGTTTTAATTTGCATTTTCCTGATGACTAAGGATTTTGATCACCTTCTTATGTGCTCACTGTCCATTTCTATATCTTCTTTCCAGAAATGTCTATTCTATTCCTTTGCCCATTTTTTAATTGGATTGTTTGTTTGCTATTCAGTTGCAGGAGTATTAAACCCTTAACAGTTATATGATTTGGAAATATTTTCTCCTATTCTGAGGTAATATGTGCACTTTTTTTGTAATATCTGTTGATGCACAAAAGCTTTTAAATTTGATAAAGTTCAGTTTATGTATTTTTTGTTATTGTTGCTTGTACTTGGGGTGTCATATTTAGGAATCCATTGCAAAATCCAGAGTCATGAATATTTCCCTCTGTGTTTTCTTCTAAGAGTTTTATGGTTGTAGCTTTATATTTAGGTCTTTGATCCATTTTGAGTAAAGTTTTGTATATTGTGTGAGGTAGGGGTCCAACTTCATTCTTTTGCGTGTGGATATTTAGTTGTCATAGCACCATCTGTTGAGAGTCAGTTGTTTATCCCTTTGAATGGACTTGGTACACATGTGAAAACTCAGCTGGCCATAGATGTATGGGCTTATTTCTAGACTCTTATTTCTATTGCACTGTCTATATGTCAGTCTTTACACCAGCAGCACACTTTTTCTATTACTGTAGCTTAGTAGTAAGATTTGATATTGAGAAGTGTGAGTCTTCTTACTTTGTTCTGCTTTTTCATGATTGTTTTGGCTATTTGGGGCCACTTGCAATTCCATAGGAATTTGAGGATCAGCTTTTCCATATCTGCCAAAAAGGCTGTTGTAATATTGATAGAAATAGGATTGAATCTGTAGATTGCTTTGATGAGTATGAACATCTTAACAATATTAAGTATTTCTATCAATAAACACTCAATGTCTCTCCATCTATTTAGGTTTTCTTTAGTTTTTGTCAGCAATGTTTTGTAGTTTTTAGTGTACAAGTCTTTTACTTCCTTGCTTGAATTTATTTCTAGGCATTTTATTCTTTCAGGTGCTATTATAAATGGAATTGCTCTCTTTAACTTCCTTTTCAGATAGTTAATTTATGATTTATGGAAACAAAACTGATTTTTGTGTATTGAGCTTGTACCCTACAACTTTGTTAAAATCATTTATTAGCTCTAGTAGCTTTCTTGTGGATTCCTTTGGGTTTTCTCTATGTAGGATGATATATCATCCTTGAATAGGGGTAGTTTTACTTATTACTATCCAATGTGGTTGCCTTTTATTTCTTTTTCTTGTCTAATTGCTTTGGCTAGAATTTCCAATACAATGTTGAATAGTAGTGGTGAAAGTGGGAATAGTTTTCCCTGATCTCAAGCAGAAGGCTTTAGTCTTTTACCATTCAGGATGTTAGTTGTGGGTTTTTCATAATACCCTTTATCATGTTGAGGAAGCTCCTTTCTATTCTAATATTTTGAGTGTCTTTATTATGAAAGTGTTGGATTTTGTCAAATGCCTTTCTTCATCAATCGAGATGATTGTGTGGTGTTTTTTCTTCATTCTATTAATGTAAGGTATTGTTGATTGACCTTCTTATGTTAAACCACCCTTGTATTCCTGGGATAAATCTCACTTGGTCATAGTGATTAATCCTTCTATTATGCAGTTTGGTTCAGTTTGCTAATATTTTGTGGAGGATATTTACATCTATATTCCTAACGGATAATGTTATGTAACTTTCTTTCCAGTGATGTTTTTATTTTGCTTTGATGTGAGAATAATGCCAGCCTCATAGAATGAGGTAGGAATTGGCCCCTCCTCCTCAATATTTTGGAATTGTTTGAGAAGGATTGTGTCAATTCTTCTTTAAATGTTTGATTGAATTCACCAGTGAAGCCATCTGTTCCAGGGCTTTTCATTGTTAAAAGATTTTGATTTAGTCTCTTGTTGTAGTTGTCCAGATTTTCTATTTCTTCCTGAGTCAGTGTAGGTAATTTTTGTGTTTCTAGTAATGTGTCCATTTCATCTAGATTATGTAATTAGTTGCTGTACAGTTGTTCATAGTAGTCTGTTATCCTTTTTGTTTCATAAGTGTGATAGTAAACTCTCCCTTTAATTTCTTATTTTATTTTTTTCCAGTTTTATTGAGAAACAGTTGACGTACATCACTGTATAAGTTCAAGGTCTATGGCATGATGGTTTGTTTCACGTATATTGTGAAATGATTACTACAATAGATTTAGATAACATCCATCATCTCATATAGATACAGTAAAAAGAAAAGAGGGCTGGCCCAGTGGCACAGTGGTTAAGTTCGCATGTTCTGCTTCTCGGTGGCCCGGGGTTTGCTGGTTTGGATCCCAGGTACAGACATGGCACCGCTTGGCAAAAAGCCATGCTGTGGTAGGCATCCCAAGTATAGAAAAGTAGAGGGAGATGGGCATGGATGTTAGCTCAGGGCCAGTCTTCCTCAGCAAAAAGAGGAGGATTGGCAGTAGTTACCTCAGGGCTAATCTTCCTCAAAAAATAAAAAGAAAAGAAAAAAATTTTTCCTGGTGATGAGAACTCTTAGTATCTACTCTCTTAACAACTTTCCCATATATCATACAGCAGTGTTAATTATAGTCATCATGTTGTACATTATATCCCTAGCACTTATTTATCTTGTAACTGGAAGTTTGTATCTTTTCACCACCTTCTTACAATCCCCCCTCCTCTGGACCCCCTGCCCCTGGTAACCACAAATCTGATCTCTTTTTCTATGAGTTTGGTGGGGTTTGTTTATTTTTGGTTCCACATATAAGTGAGACCATACAGTATTTGTCTTTCTCTATCTGGCCTATTTCACTTAGTCTAATGCCCTCCAGGGACATCCATGTTGTCACAAATGGCAAGATTTCATTCTTTTTTATGGCTGAATAATATTCCGCTGTGTATATATACACACCACAGTTTCTTTATCAATTCATCCATTAATGGAAACAGGTTGTTTCCATGTCTAGACTATTGTAAATAATGCTGCAATGAACATGAGGGTGTGCATATCTTTTTGAGTTAGTGTTTTCATTTTCTTCACTTAAATACCAAGAAGTGTAATTGCTGGATCATATGGGAGTCCTAGTTTTAATTTTTTGGGGAACTTCCATACTGTTTTCATAGTGGCTGTACCAATATACATTCCTACCAGAAGTTCACAGGGTTCCGTTTTCTCCACATCCTTGCCAATACTTGTTACTTCTAGTCTTTTTGATAATAGCCATTCTAACAGATGTGAGGTGATCTCTCATTGTGGTTTTGATTTGCATTTACCTAGTGATGAATGATGTAGAGCATCTTTTCTTGTACCTGTTGGCCCTCTGTATGTTTTCTTTGGGAAAATGTCTATTCAGATCTTCTGCCAATTTTTTAATCAAATTTTTTTTTTTGCTATTGAGTCATATGAGTTTTTTTGGTCTTTTTTTAAAGATTTTATTTTTTCCTTTTTCTCCCCAAAGCCCCCCAGTACATAGTTGTATATTCTTCGTTGTGGGTCCTTCTAGTTGTGGCATCTGGGACGCGCCTCAGTGTAGTTTGATGAGCAGTGCCATGTCCATGCCCAGGATTCGAATCAATGAAACACTGGGCTGCCTGCAGCAGAGCGTGCGAACTTAACCACTCGGCCACGGGGCCAGCCCCATCATATGGGGTTTTATATATTTTGGATATTAGCTCCTTATCAGATATATGATTTACAAATATTTTCTCCCATTCAGTGGGTTTGCCTTTTCATTTTGTTGATGGTTTCCTTTGCTGTACAGAAGCTTTTTAGTTTGATGTACTCCCACTTGTTTATGTTTGCTTTTGTTATTATTACTTTAGGTGTCAAATTAAAAAACTCATTGCCAAGAACTTTGTCAAGGAATTACTGCCTATGTTTTCTTCTAGGAGTTTTATGGTTTCAGATCTTATGTTTAAGTATTTAATCTGTTTGGAGTTAATTTTTCTGTCTGATGTAAGAGAGTAGTCTAGTTTCATTCTTTTGCATGTGGCTATCCAATTTTCCTAATGCCATTTATTGAAGAGGCTGTCCTTTCCCTATTGTATATTTTTGGCTCCTTTTTCATAAATTAATTGACATATGTGCATGGGTTTATTTCTGGGTTCTCTATTCTGTTCATTTGATCTGTCTGTTTTTATGCCAATACTATACTGTTTTAATTACTATAGCTTTGTAATATAATTTGAAATCATGGAACATGATACCTCCAGCTTTGTTCTTCTTTCTCAACTTTTCTTTGGATATTTGGGGTCTTTTATGGTTCCATACAAATTTTAGGATTGTTTGTTCATCTCATCTGCAAATAGTGACAATTTTACTTCTTCCTTTCTAATTTGGATAACTTTTATTTTTTTCTTGCCTGATTGCTCTAGCTGGGACTTCCAGTACTATGTTGAATAGGAGTGGTGAAAGTGGGTACTGTTGTATTGTTCCTCATCTTGGAGGAAAAGCTTTCAACTTTTCACCACTGAGTATAATTTTAGCTGTAGACTTGTCATATATGGCCTTTATTATGTTGAGATATGTTCCTTTTATGCCTAATTTGCTAAGTGTTTTTTATCATGAACAAATATTGAATTTTGTTACATGCTTTCTCTGCATTTATTGAGATGATCATGTGATTCTTTTCTTTCATTCTATTAATGCGATGTATCACATTGATTGATTCGTGTATGCTGAACCATCTTTGCATTCCAGGGATAAATCCCACTTGTTCATGGTGAATCATCCTTTTAATGTGCTGCTGAAATCAGTTTGCTAGTATTTTGTTGAGAATTTTGCAGCTATGTATATCAGGGATATTGGTCTGTAGCATTCTTTTCTAGTAGTGTCCTTACCTGACTTTGGATTGGGATAATGCTGGCTTCATAAAATGAGTTTGGGAGTGTTCCCTTGTGATTTTTTGGAACAATTTGAGAAAGATTGATGTTAATTCTTCTTTAAATGGTAAAATTCACCAGTGAAACCATCTAGTTTGGGGATTTTCCTTGTTGGGAGATTTTCCATTACTGATTCAATCTCCTTACTAGTAATTGGTCTATTCAGGTTTTCTGTTTCTTCCTGCTTCAATTTTGGTAGGCTGTATGTTTCTAAGAATTTTTCCATTTCTTCTAGGTTGTCCAATTTGTTAGCATATAGTTGTTCATGGTAGCCTCTTATGATCCTTTATATTTCTGTGGTAGTAGTTGTAATGTCTCCTTTATCACTTACAATTTTATTTGGGTTCTCTCTCTTTTTTCTTTGGTTAGTCTAAGGGCTTGTCAGTTTTGTTTATTTTTTCAAAGAAACAACTCTCAGTTTGGTTAATTTTTTCTCTTTTTCTGTGCTTCATTTCATTTATTTCTGCCCTAATCTTTATTATCTCCTTCTTTCTGCTAACTTTGGGCTCAAGAGGTTAGAGTAGGTTGTTTATTTGGGATCTTTCTTGCTTCTAATGTAGGTGTTTATTGCCATAAACTTCCCACTTAAAAGTGCTTTCACTACATCCAATAAGTTCTGGTATATTGTGTTTCCATTTTCATTTGTCTCAAGAAACTTTTTAATTTCCCTATTAATTTCTTATTTGATCAGGAGAGTGTTGTTTAATTTCCATGTATTCATGAATTTTCCAGTTTTCCTCTTGTTATTGATTTCTAGTTTCATGCCATTGTTGTCAGGGAAGATACTTGGTGTGATTTCAATCTTTGTGAATTTACTAAGACTTGTTTTGTGGACTAACATCTGGTCTGTCCTAGAAAATGTTGCATGTATGTTTGAGGACAATATGTATTCTCCTGTTGCTAGATAGAATGTTCTGTATATAGTCTGTTAGGTCCATTTCATCTATAGTGTTGTTTAAATTCAGTTTCCTTATTGATTCTCTGTCTGGATGATCTATCCATTGTTGAGAGTGAGGTATCAAACTGCCCAAATATTATTGTATTACTGTTTATTTCTCCTTTTAGCTCTTTTAGCTTTGGCTGTATATATTTAGGTGCTTTGATGTTGGGTGCATAAATATTTACAATTTTTATATATTCTTGATGTATTGACCCCTTTATCGTTATATACTGACATTCTTTGTCTCTTTTACCATTTTTAAAGTCTATTTTGTCGGATATAAGTATAGCTACTCCTGCTTTTTTTGGTTACAATTCTCTTGAAATGTCTTTTCCCATACCACTCTCAGTCTACAGGTGTCTTTAAGGCTAAAGTAAGTCTCTTGTAGGCAACACATCATTGAATCTTGTTTTTTTATCCATTTAGCCATTCTCTGTCTTTTGATTAGAGAATTTAATCTGTTTACATTCAGAATAATTATTGATAGGTAAGGACTTAGTATTTCCATTTGTTAATTGTTTTCTGGTTGTTTTGTAGCTACTTTGTTTCTTGTTTTTTATCCTGCTGTCCTTTTTTGTGTTTTGATATCTTTTGGTATCAGTATGCTTTGACTTCTTTATCATATTCTTTAGTGTAATTGCTACAGGTTTTCCCTTTGTTACCATGAGGCTGACATAAAATGTCTTAAAATTATAACACCCTATTTTGAGCTGATAATGGCTTAACTTCAATAGATTTCCTAAACTTTACACTTTTACTTCTTCTCCTCCTCACATTTTAGGTTATTGCGGTTGCAATTTACATATTTTTATATTGTGTAACTAATGGCAGATTATTGTGGTTATGATTATTTTTATTATATTCATTTTTAAACTTTTAAACTAGAGTTATAAGTGTACTACATACCACTGTTATTGTATTATAGACTGTAATTTTGACTATGTATTTACCATTACCAGTGAGTTTTATGCTATCTTTTTATGTTTTTATATTAATTAGCATCCTTTTACTTCCACTTAAAGAACTCCTTTCAGCATTTCTTGTAAGGCAGTTCTAGTGGTAATTAACTCCCTCAGCTTTGTTTAGGAAAGTCTTTAGACCTCCTTCATTTCTGAAGGACAGCACAATGGGTATAGAATTCTTGGTTGACAGTTTTTTCTTTCAATATTTTGAATATGTCATTCCATTTTCTCCTGGTCTGAAAAGTTTCTGTTGAGAAATCTGCCTATAATCTTATCTGGGTTCCCTTATATGTAACGTCTCTCTTTTCTCTTGCTGCTTTTAAAATTCTTTCTTTGTCTCTGTCTTTTGACAATTTAATTATAATGTGTCTTGGTGTAGCCCTATTCAGATTAACCCAATTTGAGATCCTTTGGGCTTCATGGATTTGGATGTCCATTTCTCTTCCCAGGTTCAAAATGTTTTCAGTCATTACTCTTTAAATATACTTTCTGTCACTTTCCTTTTCTCTTCTTCTGGAATTCCCATAATGTAGAATATTGTTTCTTTTTATTGTGTCCCAGAAGTCTCTTAGGCTTTCTTCAGTATTTTTTATCCTTGCTTTTTTTTTTGCTTCCCTGACTGGATAATTTCAAATGCCTTATCCTTCAAGTTGCTGATTCTTTCTTCTGCACATTTGAGTCTGCTTTTTGAAACTCTCTTTTGAATTCTTCAGTTTAGTTATTATATTTTTCAACTCTAGACTTTCTGGGTTTTTTTTTTGATGGTTTCTATTTCTTTGTGAAACTTCTCATTTTATTTATGCTTTATTTTCCTAATTTTGTTAAGTTATCTGTCTGTATGTTCTTGTAGTTTGCTAAACTTCCTTAAGAGGATTATTCTGAATCCTTTTTCTAAAAGTTCATGGTTCTCCATTGCTTTAGAGTCAGTTATTGGAGCTTTATTAGTTTCTTTTGGTTGTGTCATATTTAACTGCTTTTTCATTATCTTTGATTTCTTACGTTGATATCTGTGCATTTGAGTAATCGAGCTCATTTTCCAGACTGCACAGGTTTGCTTTGACAGACAGATCTTCACCTGTCACCTTAGTTGGGATTTATGGTGCTATCTGCTGGTAATTTCCTTGGACAGGTGGGGCTTGCTATTATGATCTATTTTTGGTTAAAGCAACTGTTTGAGCTCTGAGGCTGGGAATGGGGAGAGGGTGTGTGCCACTGTCTGAGAACAGTTAGATAGGACTGTGGCCTGGTTCCCTATGCAAGTGAGGCTCTAGGATGGATTCCTTGGCTGCCTAAATTCTCTGGTCAGGCTTACTGGGTGGTCAGAACTGGGTACTATATTCATTAGTAAATGGGGCTATGAATTAGCTTGCCTGCCCCAGCAGGGCAGCAGGATGGGACCCAGGGTCTCTATGACTTGTTGTTTAGGGACCTGAATCAGGCAAGAGTGTACACTGAATTCCTAGTCAGAGAGGCCACCAATTTTCCTCTGCAGACAGGGAAAGCCATGGGCTGTGCTCTCTGTTCAAGTGCCACTGTAAGCAGGGCTTCTGGATGGGCTACACAGCTTCCCATGTGCTCTGGTTAGGTTCCCTGTTTGGGCAGGCTGGAGGCTGTGTTCAGCAATGAGCAGGACTACAAATTAGGTTCTCTGCCTGGGCACAGTGGGAGAAACATCTCTAAAGTTGGTAAAGGTCTTTGTTGTCTTTAACTCAAGCCAACCCACATCCCAAGTTCCCTGGCTGAACAGGGCCACTGGCTTTGCTCTGCAGACTATTGGCTCTGCTCGAGTGTTGCTGCCTTATGCAGCTTCCAGTTGTTCTCACCAGCCCTTCTGGTCAGATGAGGCCAGAAGACACTCTCCACAGTAGGTATGGCTATGTCTCAGTTCCCTGGCCTGGGAAGGATGAGGAGGAGCCACTTCAGGTCTCTCTCAACATTTGCCAAACAGGCTTTCTGATCAGGAGGGGTTGAGAGCTACTCTCAGCCTAGGCTACAAATTAATCCCCCTACCTTTGGCATGGCAAGAGAACCCTCCATGCCCTGTACTGGCTTTGCTCTGGGGGTAATCAGCTGTCTGCCTGCCTCCTGGCTTGAGCATTGCTGGGTGACACAGCTTCCAGGTGCTCTCACCAGCACCTCTGGCCAGAAGGGTCTGGGAGACACAATCCCAGTGGGTGGGACTATGAGACAGCTCCTTGCCTGAGTGTGAGGCTCTAGGGCTGGCAAAACTCATTTGAGGGCCTGAATCAGGCAACTCTGCACCCCATTGAGTTCCCTGGTCAGAGTGCACTACCAACTTGGTTCTGCAGATGAGCAAAGCTGCTGGTTGGGATTACTACTTGGGCATTGCAGGTATGAACTCGGTCTCCCAAGATTCATGTGATGGTTGTTGAAAGCCCCTTCCTCCTTCTCTGTCACAGTCAGATTCATGGTGGTTGAGCCCCACAGATTCCCCCCTGCAATACCTCTGGGGCAAGACCAGAGTAGGGGCTCCCATGAAGTAACCCACAATGCTGGGGGACTGGTTATCACCCCAGGCTCTCTTTTCCCACTGGAGGAACTGGAGGCTCAAGGGAGACTTCTCTGTGTGGTGCTGTGTTGGCCTGGGGTAGGGGCAATGTGGTCAGTGTGTAGCTGCTTCTCTTACCCTTCTAATGCAGTCTATCTTGGTCTCTGTGGTGCAGGGGGATGCTTTAGCCTCATCCCCATGTTCTGTCTCTCTCTCTATGTATATATCCTTAATATATATATATGTCATATATGTTCTAGTTTGTATGTAGTGTTGTTCAATTCCTGTATTTTGTTATTGATCCTCTGCCTAATTTTTTGATCCATTATTGAAAATGGTCATTGAATTCTTCAACTATTATTGTACAACTGTGTATTTCTCCTTTCAATTCTGCCAGTGCTTGCTTTATATATTTTAGGCCTCTGTTAATGGCTCATATATGTGTATAATTGTTATATATATATATGTGTGTGTGTGTATGTATATATATATATATTTTATTTTTGATGAGGAAGATTCACCCTGAGCTAACATCCATGCCAATCTTCCTCTATTTTGTATGTTGGTCACTGCCTCAGCATGGATGCCGATGAGTGCTGTAGGTCCATGCCTGGGAACTGAACTTGGGCCACCAAAACAGAATGCACTGAACTTAACCACTAGACCATGGGGTCAGCCATAATATAATTGTTATATATATTTTTGGTGAATAGATACTTTAATCAATATTTAATGTCTGTCTTTTTCTCTTGTAATAATTTTTGACTTAAAGTCTATTTTTTCCCTAATATTAGTATAGTGATGTTTGCCTTCATTTGGCTACTATCTGAATGGAATATATTTTTCCATCCATTCACTTTTTAACCTATTTGTATCTTTGGATCTAAAGTGAGTATCTTGTAGACAGCATGTTCTTGGATTATGCTTTTTTATCATTCTGCAAATCCCTGGTATTGATTGGAGTATTTAATCTACTTACATTCTTGATAAGATGGACTTCTGCCATTTTTTTTCTATCTTACAGGTTTTTATCCCTCATTTCCTCCATTTCTTCCCTTTTGTAGTTAGTTGATTTTTTGTAGTGAACTGTTTTGATTCCCTTCTCATTTCCTTTGTGTATATTATTTAGGTATTTTTGTTGTGGTTATGATGGGGATATTATTTAACATCCTACATTTATAAAAATCTAATTTGAATTGATACTAACTTAACTTCAATAGCATACAAAAACTCTGCTCCTATATAAATTACATCTTTATGCATTGTGTGCCCAATAACATAGACTTATAATTATTTTCATGCATTCATCTTTTAAATCATGTAGGAAGTTAAAATTAGATTTACAAACAAAAATACAATAATAATGCCTTTTGTATTTGCCCATGTATTTACCTTTACCACAGATTTTTATTTCTTCATATGGCTTTGAATTACTATCTAGTTTTTCATTTAATTTCAAACCGAAGGACTCCCTTTAGCATATTTTGTAGGGTAGTCCTAATTTTAACAAACTCCTTCAGCTTTGTTTATCAGGGAATGTCTTAATTTCTCTCCCATTTCTGAATGACAGTTTTGCCAGATATAGAATTCTTGGTTGACAGTTTTTTCTTTCAGCACTTTAAATATGTCATTTGACTGCCTTCTTGCCTCCATAGGTTCTGATAAGAATCAGTTGTTAATCTTATTGAGGATCACATGTATGTGATGAGTTACTTCTCTCTTGCTATTTTCAAGATTCTCTCATTGTCCTTGACTTTCAACAGTTTCCTTACACTGTGCCTCAGTATACTGTGCTTATACTATGTCTCAGTGTGTGCCTCTTTGAGTTTATCCTGCTTGGACTAGATTGACCTTCTTGGATTTGTCGGTTCATGTCTTTCATCAAATTTGGTTCATTTTTAGCCATTATTTCTTCAGATATTCTTTCTGTCTCTTTCTTCTTCTTCTCCTCCTCCTTCTTCTCCTCTTCCTCCTCTTCCGTCCTCTCCCCCTCCTTCTTCTTCTCCTCCTCCTCCTCTTCCTCTTCTTATTCTCCTACTCCTCCTTGTTCTTCTCCTCTTCCTCCTCCTTCTTTTTCTTGACTTCCATAGTAAATATGTTGGTCCATTTGATGATACCCCACAGGTCCCTTAGGCTCTATTCATTTTCCTTCATTCTTTTTTCTTTTTGCTCTTCAGACTTGATAATTTAAATTGTTCTTTCTTCAAGTTCACGGAATCTTTCTTCTACCTGCTTGAATTGGCTATGAAATCTGTCTATTGAATTTTGGTTTCAGTTGTTTTACTTTTCAGATCCAGAATTTGTGTTTAGTTTTGTTCATAATTTCTTTTCTTTCTTGATATTGTAATTTTTGCACCTATTTTTTGATTTTCTTTCATTTTTGTCCATGGTTTCCTTAGCTTTTTTTAAAATCATATTTAAGACAGTTGATTTAAAGTCTTTACCTAGTAATTTCAATGCCTGGGCTTCTTCTGGGTTTGTTCCTGTCAAGGTATTTCTTCCTTTGGGCCTTACATTTATGTTTTTCTTGTATACTTTGTGATATTTTTTGAAAACTGGACACTTGAATATTATCATGTGGCAAGTCTGAAAATAAGATTTTCCCCCTTCCCTGGTATATTAATCTGCTCAGGCTGCCATAACAAAATAGTACAGACTGGTTGGCTTTAAACAACCGAAATTTGTTTTCTCACAGTTCTGGAAGCTAGAAGTCCAAGATTAGGGTGCTGGCAGCATGGTTTCTGCTGAGACCTCTCTTCTTGGCTTGCAGATTTCTCACTATGCCCTCATATCACCTTTCCTCTGTGCACATGCATGCCTCGTGTCTCGTCCTCTCCATAAGGACAGCAGTCTTATTAGAGTGGACCCCATACTTATGCCTCCATTTAACCTTAATTACTTCTGTAAAGGCCTTATCTCCAAATACCATTGCATTGGGGGTTAGGGCTTCAACTTATGAATTTTGAGGGAACACAATTGAGTCCATAACACCAAAGTTTGCTTTTTTATTGAATGCTATAGTAGTTCATTTGTTTAGTGACTTTTTGAAAATATTGATATAGTTGGATTTAGGATGCCATTTTACTTTTTATTTTCTATATGCCTTATGTCTTTTTCCTTCCTCTATTCCTCCTTTACTGATTACTTTTTACTAAATGGATATTTTCCACCATAACATTTTAATTAGGTAATAATTTTTCACTATATGTTTAGTGACTTCTACAAACTATTTTGTGTAGACTATGCTTTCTTGTGTGTGGCACTGAAGTCTCTGTTCCTTTTGCTCATGTTCAGCTGATGTTATGACAGAGACTTTCTCGAATGCCAGAGCTAAAGACAAAACAAGGGAAAACAAAAGAAGCATATAAGAAAAGCAAAATCCCTCCCCCCTGAAACCAAACAGCTCTTACAGTTTTTGCAGATTGGCTCTGGACTGGGGCACTCCTTTAACACTTACCAGGCTTGCACTGACCCTAGGGATAAGCCCAAGGTGAAAGCTTAGACCTTCTCAGGTCTTTCCTGAGCATGCATCTTGCCCTGGGTGGGCACATGGGTTTCTAAATTCCCCTGTATCCATGGGTGCTTTTGGGTGTCCTAATTTTCCAAACAATCTCCTTCAGCTTTTCCTCTCAGGCTCGATGTGGTCTATGGTCTCAACCATATCTTTTTCCCCAGGTATCTGTGAGTTTTTAGTTCTCCTTGCAATATTTTCCAGCAATGCCCACCACTCTTCCAGCCTGAGTTCCAAGTTTGGAAAAACAGAGACTAATGCCATTCATCAGTCCTTCAGGTTTCCCCCAGACAAGTTAGAACAGACATACAGGGGTTAGAGCAGAATAAGTTCTGCTCTGCTCCCTGTAGAAGTAGAGATCAGGATCCCACAGTGGGAACATGGTCTGCCACCACTTCAGTACTGCCACTGCACTAAGGAAGGGGTGTGGCAAGGGCAAGTAAAAATGACACAAAGCTTTCCTGTTTTCAGATTTCTTTTTTATTCATTCACTGTTCACTTGGTTGATGTAACCATCTGACTGTTTTCCAAATTTCTGACAAAGTTGATCCAGACAGTTTCTGCTTTTTCTTAACGTTTCTGTGAGAGGACAAGAGCTGGGAATTGCCAACTCTGTCATTTTGCTGATGTTACTCTCTCTTTCATTTTTGAAAGATAGTTTTGCTGGATTTAAAATTCTTGGTTGATAGATTTTTTTCTTTCAGCCTTTTGAGTATATCTTCCTTCTGTTTTGGCCTACCTTGTTTCCGGTGAGAAATAAAGTGTTACTCTTATTGAGATTGCCTTGTACATGATGAGTCATTTTTCTCTTGCTGCTTTCTAGATTTTCTCTTTGTCTTTGGATTTCAAAATTTTTACTTTAATGTATCTGAGTGTCAGTCTCTTTGAACTTATCATACTTGGAGTTCACTGAACTCTTGCATGTATAGCTTAATATTTTTCATTAAATTTGGGAAGTTTCCAGCCATTATTTCTTTGGATATTTTTTATGCTCCTTTCCCTCTCTTCTCTCATTGTGGTACTTTCATTACACATACGTTGATATACTTAATGATGCTCCACATTTATTTGACTCTGTTCATTTTTCTTCATTCTTTTTCCTCTCTATTCTTTGGATTGCCTAATCTCCATCATCTGTCTTCAAGTGTGCTGATTCTTTCACTTCTAGCTCAAATCTACTGTTGAGCACTTCAGTGAATTTTTCATTTCAATTATTGTTGTTTTCAACTCCAGAATTTTCTGTTATCTTCTCTTGTAATTTCTGTCTCTGTTGATTTTCTTTATTTGATAAAACAGTGTCATCATACCTTTATTGCTCTAATAATGGTTTCCTTTATTTCTTTGAACATTTTTATTATAGCTGTTTGAAGTCTTTGCTAAATTTGACATCTGGGTCCTCTCAAAGGCAGTTTCTATTACCTATATTTTCCCCTGTGTATTGGTCATACTCATGTTTCTTTGCATGTTTCATAATTTGTTATTGAAAATTGGAGATTTCTGATAATATATTGTAGTAACATGGAGATATTGATCACCCTGCTGTGGGACTTTTTTTTAGCTTGTTTTTTAGTTTAGAGTCTTGGCTAGGCTATTTTAGTGAAGTCTATTTCCCCTGCAATGTGAAGTCTCTGATGTCACTTCTCACAGGATGCATACATTCCCATGAGACAACATACTTTTAGCAGGTCTCCTTTTTACTGTTTCTTTCTCTGATTTGTTAAGCCGTCTGCCTTTGTTGGTGTAATACCCAGCTGTTAGCCTCTACTAATTTGCTCTATTTTTTTTTTAAAGATTTTATTTTTTTCCTTTTTCTCACCAAAGCCCCCCGGTACATAGTTGTATATTCTTCATTGTGGATCCTTCTCGTTGTGGCATGTGGGATGCTGCCTCAGCGTGGTTTGATGAGCAGTGTCATGTCCGCGTCCAGGATGTGAACCAATGGAACACTGGGCCGCCTGCAGCAGAGCACGTGAACTTAACCACTCAGCCATGGGGCCAGCCCCTGCTCTATTTTTTAAAACAGTGGCCTCGGGCATAAATTGCCCTACAGTCTGATCCAGTTAAATTTGGGCACTTTTGCAGCAGTAGTCTTTGAAACCAGTCTTTGAGGTTTGCTCCTACTATAGGACTGCTCTTGCTTTCTGTCTCTTACCATGATTCTTTGTTAAACATCCAGCTGGGCTATGACTTAGCTTGTTGCTCTAATGGAGCTGTAGCCTTCTCTTAATTGCTTACCACTAAAATCTCCATTGGATTTAAGAGCATCCTAGCCTTGAATTATCCTACATTGTGTTCCAAATAAATTCTGTTCTCTTGGGAAGAGCACTGAGCTATCTCTTCTTATGTCCTGCCTTTCATCCTTGAGCAAAATCTCTATACCACTGCTGCAGAACAGTTTGGAAGGAAAGTGGCCCACTTTTCTCAGAATGAAACTCCTGCTTTATGTGCAGGGCACTGGTTTTGGGTAGTAAACTCGGGTCTTCTTGGTTTACCTCTTCTGGAGCTCTCTCCTTGGCATCCTCTCCTTGCTGAATGAGCAAGCATGTGTGAGGGTGATCAGGGCAGCGGTATTCTCAACTTGCCTTGCCTGAGGTGGAACTACTGTTCCACAATTATGGGCTGGTGGATGAAGAGTCCCCAAATTCTAAACCACTCTTGCCAGGGATAGAGCTTCTGCCACATGGAACCAGAGCGTAGAATGAGAAATGTTGGTGGTCTGCCACTCCATGGCAGATACCATAGCCTTCACTGGTGACTAGAGGGAGAGGGAACCCTGTGTTCTTGCCTGCATCTGCTTGGGGTAGAGCTTGAAACATGCTGAGCTGGTGAGGGGGGCAAATGGAGGGAGCAGGTTGTTTTTCAAATGCTACAAACTTGCTGTTACTAGTGAAATTTAGTAGATTTTTTTTTAAGATTGGCACCTGAGCTAACAACTGTTGCCAATCTTTTTTTTTGGTCTCCTCCCGAAAGCCCCCCAGTATATATCATTGTATATTCTAGTTGTGAGCGACTCTGGTTGTTCTATGTGAGATGCTGCCTCAGCATGGCCTGACTATTGGTGCCATGTCTGCGCCTGGGATCCAAACCTGCGAAACCCCGGGCCAATGAATCAGAGCATGCAAACTTAACCACTTGGCCATGGGGCCGCCCCAGATTTTTTTAATCATTATTTTTTCATTTACTGTATGCTCTTAGGACAATTTCCAGAGATTTTAAACGACTGTTTTAAAACTAATTTTTACCAGTTATGATTCTTTTGCTAGAGAGAGTGTCTGTGGAGCTCCTCACAACACTATTCTGGAATTTATCTCCTTTGGCCATTATTTCTTCAAAATGTTTTTCTGCTCCCTCCCCTCTAGGACTAACAATTACACTTATATTAAGCAGCCTAAAGTTATCCCACAGTTCACTAATTATCTATTCTTTCTTTTTCAATCTTTTTTCTTCTTCTATTTAATTTTAGTTTCTAAACTAAACTTGCTATATGATCAAGTTCACTAATCATTTTTCTGTAGTTTCTAATCATCTGTAAATGCCATCCAGCACATTTTTCATCTGTCATTTTTTTAACTCTAGAAGTTCAATTTTTATATCTTTCGTGTTTCCTCTTTAACATGCTTTTCTTCTACCTTTCTGAACACACAGAATATAGACATCATAACTGTTTTAACACGTTTTTCTACAAATTCTGTTGTCTCTGTCACTTCTGGGTCTGTTTTTACCAAAATTTTTTCTTAACTTTATTGGTTTTATTTTACTGCTCCTTTGAACGCCTGGTGATTTTTCTTTATTGGATTCCAGATACTGAAAATTTCATCATGTTTAGTGCTAGATATTTTTGTTATCATTAATATTCTTGAGTTTTGTTCTGGGACACAGTAAAGTTACTTGTGAACAATTTGATCTTCATAAAATGTTGTTTTTAAGCTTTCCTGAACAGGTCCAGAACACCCCTTAGTCTAGGCATAATTTTCCCACTATTCACTACATAAAACACTTGTGAGCACTCTATTTAGACCATGGTCCATGAATTACCAGTTTTTTCCACTCTGGCTGGAGATAAAATTAACTGTTTCTGGTCCAGAGATTCAGAGGTTGTTTCTCTTGTTACTTTTGGATGGTTCTTTAGGGTCCCCACTTTGAGAACCACTGCCGTGCAGCATTAATACATGCACAATTTAAAAATCTGTTAAAACTTTAGGCATGCATCTTACAAAATCCAATAAATAACAGGATTTGAAAGTAAAAAGGAGCATAATGCTCATACTAGAAAATTCTCTTTAAAAACCCATTTCTGACATTTAAAAACCAATGTCAATGTCACTAAAAATAACAGACATGAGCTAAATATTCCAACAGCTGTCATCTTAAAACTCCTTTAATTTGATGAGAAACATTTGGTCCTCTGTTGAAGGAAGAGAGGACTTTATATAGCACCTGCTGTGTACACAGCCCATCTCTCTGATATCCTTAGCAACAACCATTCTGCTGCTCAGCCAACTGCTCCAAAGCCTTGGGTAATGGGGTGGAGGATTATGGAAATAGCAAATTCTGAAAAATATAATAAACTCAGTAATAGACTTTGCATTAATTGGTAACCCATAGCCCAGTTTGATAATATAACACAGTATCACATACAAGTTCACTTATTTGATTTGATGATTCTATAAAGATGGGATACAACTTAAGGTAGGAATTCTTAACTAGGGTATATGAATATATTTCAGAGTCTCTGAAAACCCTCTGAAACTAAAATTCTGTGTGTGTGCATGTGCACATGTATTTTTATGTGGAGACTGTCAATAGCTTTCTTTAGATTCTCAAAGGAGTGCATGACCAAAATAAGGTGAAGGTCCCTGGTTTAAGGCAATCTCAAATGAGTTCGAACAAATTTCCTCTCTCCCTCTTTTCCTACTCCCCCTTTTTTCTTTTGTAGGGGAGCAGAACTTGGCACCCCAAAATGTGTCTCTTTGGTTTAATTATTTTTAAGAACAAAATACTCAGGAAGAAACTTTGACCTTCCCCCTAACTGCCTAAAGGAATTTAAGGTAGAAGGCCTGTTTCAGAAAGGAGCTATCATCATAGATAACTGTAATATAATATGAACTAGGTGTGGTAGACAGGGAGGAACCTAGCAAGGCCCATTTGATCAAAGTGCTCCCCATGTCCCATTGTCTTCACAAGGTATGGCAAACATTTGTTTACTAAACATTTGCTTTTCCATCAACATGTGAATTGCCTTCCTCCCCTTTGCAGTACCACCCTCCCCCAAGATCCTATTTTGTTTTTAGCTGAAGATGGTATTTAAGGTGGTAGCTTCAGCCATTTTGGGGAGTTACTCAGTTTTCCTGGGTTTCTCTCATGTAGACATGTTATTAAACTTTTATTTTCTCCTGTTATTCTGTCTCATGTCAATTTAATTCTTAGGCCAGCCAGAAGAATTTATAAGGGTAGATGACTATTTCCTCCTCCCCTATACTTTCTTGACAATAGTGTTCACAAAGTTGGTAGCTCATGGCAGTGAGAATTATCATGAAGAAGTAGATTTAAAAGCTAGATTGGGTAGCAGTAGAAAGATGACATTAAAATACATTGTTTTATTTATCAACTAGGATTGTAGTGTCTATACCCTTTGAAAACAGTCATATGGAGGCAAAGTTTTTTCTGATAACTTTGGCTGAACTGAGGTTGTCCAAAACTTTCAGGTGAATAAAAAGTAGAAAACTTCATAAGTTCATGACAAATTAAAGTATTTAAAAATAATGTTTAGAAATAGATGCTCCAGGTCGTTCTGTTAAGATAATCCAAGGCAGTGATAGAAATGCAAATCTGAAGTTGTCTCTGGATCAGTCAGTAGGATACATAGAGAAGAGATAAATTAACTTTACCTTCAACAAAATTACAATTTAAATAGATTGAAAATATGTAGGTAGAAAATAGAAGGCTTCAAAGTTTAGAGGAAATTATAATGAAGTGGAAAAGGGGTTAAATTGTTAATGTTTCCTATCTCATCTTGGCTCATTTCCACCAGTATTCCCCTTTGATTTTTTTTTTTTTTTGAGGAAGATTAGCCCTGAGCTAACATCTGCTGCCAATTCTCCTCCTTTTGCTGAGGAAGACTGGCCCTGAGCTAACATCAGTGCCCATCTCCCTGTACTTTATATTTGGGACGCCAACCACAGCATGGTTTGCCAAGTGGTGCCATGTCCGCACCCAGGATCTGAACTGGGAAACCCTGGGCTGCTGAAGTGGAATGTGCGAACTTAACCGCTGCATCACTGGGCCGTACCCCCACTGATTTTTTATATGTCACAGAACCCTCAACCTTCAGCACCCAGTAGCCCTGCCACACACAGACTCCTGTGATTCAGAAATGACTTCAGGTTTGCATTTGTAGTGGGTCCCTCAGAACCACATTACTCTAAGTGCTTTCGAATTGTCCGGGGCAATTTATGTATGGTATGACCGTGAATGGGAAAGTATAATAACACTTTTTGACTAACTGATAACCTATATTCTTTAATGTTTCAATAGCAAAACTTTTGCTTCCCCTACAGCCAATTGTATTTTATTTTCATTGAAATTCTTATATGCTGTGGCCAAATTTATTTTAGAGTTTGTCAACGTTGTCAGGATCTAGGTCTGATACCGTGCTAATTTCCAAAATTGATTTGAATACTTCAGTTAAGGTTTATGAGGAAAATTTCTTTCAAAACCATAAACATATTCAAATACTTTTTTTAAAGAGTTTGCTAAAATGTGCTTTTCACTGTCATAAATTTTCCACCCCTGTAGAGTTGGAAGTCTAAACACTGAAACATTATGCTACTGTGTGAGAATGAATATTTTAATATTCAAAGAGAAACTGACTAGTTTTTCAATGTCCCTGCATATGGTGAGAAAATTAATTTCAAAATTTTGTTGTTTATAACACGAAGAAAATGCATGTCAATATGTTTACACATTCTTATATAAACCATTATATCTTTATAAAGTTTCCTTTTAAACATCTATGTCTTGAACTTCCTTAGTAACCTCTATTCAAATAAGATTCTTCTGGGGCCGGCCCTGTGGTGCAGTGGTTAAGTTCACACATTCCACTTCAGCGGCCCAGGGTTCACCGGTTCGGATCCCGGGCACAGACCTATGCATGGCTTATCAAGCCATGCTGTGGTAGGTGTCCCACATATAAAGTAGAGGACGACGGGCACAGATGTTAGCTCAGGGCCAGTCTTCCTCAGCAAAAAGAGGAGGATTGGCAGGAGATGTTAGCTCAGGGCTAATCTTCCTAAAAAAAAAATCAGATAAGATTCTTCTATAAAGGTTTCCTCTGTTATGCCATTTTTTTAAATCTAGAAAGAAATTAGTTGTCCTTTGTTTCTAGTATTTGAATTTTTTTGCAGTGTGCTCATGATGCAAATTCAAGCTGTTTGTAGCTGATGCATTGGAATAAATAAAATGGGATTTTCAGCTAAGATGTTTCAAGTCTTTACCTGGGACAAAGTAAGCACTTTTTTTATAAGCTTAACTAGAATAAAAGACTTCTTTCTGGTTTTGTGTTAAGCCTGACCTTTACAGGTTGGGCATCTCTGAGGTGATTCAAATTCTCCATTATTAATTAGTCACGATCAGCACTGAGTGTTCCAAACTTCAGTTTTAAATGCTCTGCATTTTTGTGGACTTCTGCCTTCTTGTTGGCTAACTGGGGGGCTTTTCTCTATTCTGTCTGAAAAGGACTCTGTGCAAATGGTGCATCTAGTGAGGGAAAACTTATTTGGGGCTTACTTAATAAGGGTCTCTTAAAATATTTCTCTGAGGGTAATGTATAATTTAGGAACAAGTGGACAACTGTGTTATTTTCTCAGAATCATTATATTCTTTTTTCAGGTGACATGCATCTGGAGAACAGTAAACATAGTCTTCAGTGTAAGAAAAAGCAAACCAGAGTTCATATCACCCTTAGGCACAAAAGGGAAGTTCTTTCTTTTACTTTTTACTTATCACAATAACAGGAAAAGGCAAAAGATGTGTGAAGCTGAGCAGAAATTGAACATGATTAAGTGCCATTAGACAAGTCAGCTTTCTATCTAAAAGCCATTGCTGCTAATTTACCAACTCATATCCATGTTTGAACGTAAGACAGAAATACTGAGCATGGGTGTTTGGAAGATGAGATGTTACAGAGGAGTCTACATATCACACATACCAATCAACCTGGGAGTGAATAAACTCCACTATACCCCCATGAATTGAGATATACAGAAACTTCCATCAAAGTGGTTTGAAATTTTGGGCTTTGCCAACGTTGTTTAACAAAACCATAATACATAAAAGAAATGACAATTTTATGCATATACTTTTAATAAAGAACATAGGAAGATAATGCTGGTCAGTGTTTGTGGATATTTCTGTAGCAATACATATGTTTTTAAGAATACTATATACAATCAGTTTGAGCAGACTGGTGGAAAGGATTTGCAGCAAATGGCAACTTGAGCTTAACTGCTGAGGTCCCCAGTGCCTTTCTTTTTATGGCTCTCCAATACATTTCCTATATTACCAAGACCCAGTACCAGATTTCCTGCTGTGTCCCTTTGCTGATTTAGCTAGCAGAGTGACAGCAGTTATTCCTTGAATGCATCTTATCTTATTGGGTTTTTTTCTTTTAGTGTTTTCCCTACTAAAAATCCATTTCCTGATATATTGAATTCATTGTCTGTTTTAACTCATTTTGCTGATGGCCATATACCAGTCTGCTATGAAGAACACATTTAATAGTTTTGACCATTATGTGGGACACAGCCCTAGCCCTTTTGGGGAAGTAAATAGTCATGGGTTGCATGCTAGTAGAAGCCACCCATTCATTATTATATTGCATAACACCTGCATGCAAAAGGCTACAATTTAATATGGTACATTACAGCTATGGTTAAAGAAATGCAGATGTACCATACCTCATAGACCATTTCCTACTGATTGGATGGAGCTCATGAATTTTCTAAGAAGATGAGACTTATGGAAGTGTCTGACAATCTTTTTAGATGCCTTATGTGCCTCTGATAGAGGCACAGATCATGTCTTTTGCACCAACTGAGTACCTCAGGTACTCTGGGAGCAGAGGTTCTAGAATGTGTGAATGGAATGTTCTTCACTTGCAGTGACTATTGGACTTTTTTCTAAAAGGAGAAGACAGAGAATCATTCCTTTAAAGCATTTGCTCCTAAAGACTAGGCAGCCTGCTTTGGGGGGCAGTGTGTGTGTGTGCATACGCGTGTGCACACCTGTATGTAGATATGTATGTGTGATGAGAGGTGAAAAAGATAGGTGTTGCAAGACTGCCACATTCCTGTGAATTTGGGCCATGTAAAATTTCAGGTGCACATTACAATAATGTATATTTAATTTTCTTAAAACATACCTGCTAGGATTGTGCTTAAATCTCCATTAAGCTCAATGCCTATACTTGGTGCAATTTGGCATAAACATAGGGAAGCATATTCTTTTCCTTGGCAAAGACAGCCCTGAGATTGGGCTCTATGGGTGCCGGAGGAGATAATGACACTGGCTGATGCCATGTAGTGTGAAATATGTGTCACATGGGGCCAGTGAGGGAAAGAGGCACATATTACATTTCTACCACATAGAAAATGAGTTTTATAAATTGCATACTTTTAAGATTTTGGACAAAATGGGACTCTTCTGAAATGTGATCCTGCCCTCATTGCTCTCAGTGTTCTAAGCTGCTCCATGGTAATTCCAGTACTCGGAAGCCAAGTCACTCTAACAGTGTACTGGACATGGTAACTGTGAGTTCTGCCCCAAATAACTATGTGCTTTTGGAGGGCACTTCATTTCTTTTGCCCTTAATTTTTCCAGCTGTACCATGGGGAAAATAATTTCTATTCTGTCTCTTTCTAGTTGGAATGAAAGGAAAAACATTAATAAAGTACTTTAAACTCTGCAAGAACAAATCAGCAATGAGAGCATGGAAGAAAAGAATGGAGCACACTAGTTTGCTTAGAAATGCTGTTATAGTTAAACTTTTCATTCCAGTCCTGCAATGAAAGACATATAAGAGCACTAGGGAGTTACATAGCACCTTTCAACTGTAGGATCCTAATAATGAGTGTCTTTGTTTTGCAAATGGGGAAAATGGGTACCAAAGATTGGGGAATGAGATTCTGCAGAGGTTATTGGACAGGGCCCCAAGGAAAAGCAAGCAAAGGAGCCAGATCAGGGTATGATAATTATCAAACAAAACTTTGTCTTTATCAATAGTCAATTGGTGGGGATGCCTATATACAGTAGTCAATACTCAATGATCTATGGATAGGGATATTATCAGAGTCTATAAACTAGTGGAACAAAGGTACAGATAGGAACAAGGTTTCTTTATTTCTCCAAGCCCCCACGTAAAACCCTGATTTATTTGGCCTTTTGAAGACAGTGTAAGTCTGGAAGACATTAAACAATCAGTTTTGCATTATAGCTCTCCTGAGCTTTACCCTTCCTGTGTTTCCCTGCCGTTTCCTGACACTGTCTTTTATGACCTGATTTCTATGAGTGCTGAATGCTGATACACTCTGTGCATCAAAGAAGTTCTTGATTCCGTCCTGGTTTTGAATCATAGTTAGCAGCTACTCTGCCTAAACCTCTGGCAGAAGATGATAGATGGAAAAGGGAAAGATTGCTTTGAGGCCCACTGGCTATGGAGTAAGTAATGGCCCTACCTTTAGAGAAAGGTGCATTTCTATATGAATAGAAGGCAAGGCTTATCCATCATAAGACCATATGGATGGCCAAATAAACTTTCAAGAGAAACCTAGATAGGATAGTGTTTTGGAGGGAGAGAGGAAGGAGAAAAATCTTCCTATCTGAACATATACAATTTCATCGTGAAACCCAGTGTGCATAGTCTTCTAGCCTGCTTCTTGGTGTCTGAGTTTGAGAAACAGTCCCTGGTCCCAATAGACTTAGTCATTTCTAGTGTTCTCTCAAATGAAATGCTGGCCACAATCCATTTAATGTATGCTAAAAGTCTTACCTTGACCAAAATTTCCTAGAGAATCCAAATGAACAAGTTTTTTGTTGCTTTAAGGAACTGGATTGCTCACTTTCTCAGCTCCACAGAGCCCTAAGACTGAACCGTTTGTGGCAGGCAACTCTTTTTTTACTCAAAAAGCTTTCAGGGGGGAAAATTTAGTAGACCTAAGATCCCTCTGGGAGCTCAACTCCTTGGTATCTCTAAGATGCCTCTAACTCTCACTGATCTCTGTAAGAGTTGGGGCTTCTATTGTCAGCAGATGGGCACTGGCTGAGAAATGAAAACCATCAATACTCTTAGGTATTATTATTATAAAGAAGCAGCATTAGTGTCCATACTCACTGATTCAGGCACTAGGACTAAAAGAACGGCTGATTATAAATAAATGGGGAAATGGATGTAAACTATCTTAATGGCTGAGCTGCCACTGAAGCTAAAAAAAAGAAAGGAAAAGAATTGTCACATTACTATTAGGCTATCACTATCTGTACACTAACCCCTGCTGTGAAAACATTGATCCTTTGTGCTAATCCTTAGGCTAATTTCAACTGTGAAACTTCGCCTTTATGAACAGTACTGTAATTAAACCTGAAAATCACCATTAAACCCTTTAAAAAAATCTATGGTCTGTAACTTAGGCTTATAGTTTTTCTTTCATCATAGAGTAACCCATAAAGGCTAAAATAAAGCTAGGTAGCAAAGATAAGAATAAAAGTAATTGGAGAATTTTACCACAGTCTGGCATTAAAAGTCTTTAAAACACAATCATTATATTTAATACTGTGGCAATCTGACCTGATCTTCTCTGTTAGCTGTGGTGCTTTCAGGAACACCACACCTCTATGACAGAGAAGAGGTTTTACATTGTTGTTCAATTCCCAGTTCAAGCACCTTGATCACAGTGTATTGAATCTCCCTTTCGAATTTTAGGTACCTGATTTAGGGATGGTGTTCACAGCTCAGCAAATATCTAAATTTCTATTTATGGAAAAAGCACGATTGAATAAAACCATCAGAGTTTTTCAACCTTGATTTTCACAACACTATGGTAGACTTTTGTGTAAAGATGCTGCACATATGCATGCTTATAAATGCACATGCACACAAGCAGCAAACATAGTTTGATTTCCCACAATACCACAAAGACCCTATAGATATGATTAATAGTTTTTCCAAGGGAGATAAAGACTCCGAGGAAGTCTTTTGAATTCCTCTTTACCTGACAAGAGGAATGAAAAGAGCCCTGGAAAGATATATATGTTACACATTTAGGCTTTCAAAGATTGGAGGAGGGGAAATAAAGAAAGAGAGGAAGACTAGCTTGAATTAATTGCTACCAGATTGATGAGTTCAGTCAGTAAATTAAATAACTTGTAAAGTCCTGAAACATCTATCTGCACAGCAAGTATTTGATGGGATGCTTTCAAACTGTGAAGGTTTCACTCCGCCATGGTGACTTATTTTGAAGATTAGAATGGTTCCCAACATTGAACTCTGTAAGCCTCATGGGAGATGGAGGGTTCTAGGAATGAAAAGAAGAAATTCACAGGTGAGCTGAACAACTGTAAATATCCACACAGTAACATCTATTGACAATAATACATAACTGTAAAATTATGTTTATGAAGAGTATGGGTCAGCATTGAAAAACAAGTGAAAAAAGCAGGATGCAAAATATTTACAATGTTATAATTATTTTTAACCCAGAAATTGTATCTGGAACAAAAGACTGAGGAAATACACTAAATTGTTAAAAGTGGTGGATTCATGGGTAATTTATTTTCATTTTCTTTACTTTCTATTCATATTTCCCACATTTTATCTAGGAAATAGATAATAATTTGATAACACAAAATATTTATTTTTGAAATTCACATGGAAATAACATGAGCTTTGAAATTGGGCAATTCTGAATTTGAATTCTAGCTTTGCTACTTGCTATCTCTGTGATTCTGGACAAATAATATCAATGGACCTTAGTGTCTTCATCTGTACAACAGACAGAATAAAATCTACTTAAAACAATATCTGGCATACAGTAGGCACTCAAGTAGTTATTATTAGTACAAGCTTTCTGGAAAACAATTCGGCCATATATATTAAGAGTCTTTAAAGTGTTCATACCAGTAATTTTGCTTCTAGGATTCTATCCTAAGAAAATGAGGAAATGATTTATAAGGAAATAAATCAGGAAAAAGATTTATGTTCAATGATATTATTGACAGCCTTATTCATAATAGTGAAAAATTGGATACAATCTTAATGTTGGACAGCTGAGAATTGGTTAGATAAACAATAGTACCTTGATATAATGGGAAATTGCTTTTTAAAAAAACTTTTACCCATCCAAGTATGGGTGTGAAGAAATCTCCTTGTGGTTTTAATTTGCGTTTTCCTAATGGCTACTGATGTTGAGAATCTTTTCTTGTGCTTATTTCCACTTCCTTGGTGAAATCTCCATTCAACCCTTTTGCCCATTTTTTATCATGGTGTTTGTTTTCTTATTTTTGAGCTTTTAGAGCACTTCACATATTCTGGATACAAGTCCTTTATCAGATATGCGTTTTGCAAATATTTTTTCCTAGCCAGTGACATGTCTTTTTATTCTCTTAACAGTGTTCTTCTCAGAGAAAACACTTTTAATTTTGTTCAAGTTCAATTTATAAATTTTTTCTTTTATGTATCTTACTTACTTACTTTTGATGTCACATCTAAGAACTCTTTGCCTAACTCAAAGTGATAAAGATTTTCTCCTATGTTTTCTTCTAAGAGTTTTATAGTTTTACATTTTACATTTAGGTCTATAATCCATTTTGAGTTAGATTTTGTTTATGTTGTGAGGTGTACATGGCGTAGGGATATCCAGTTGTTCTAGCACCATTTTGTTGAAAAGACTATATTTTCTCCATTGAATTACCATTACATCTTTGTGTAAAAATCAGTTGACCATAATTATGTGGTCTATTTCTGTATTTTATTTTTTATTCTGTTCCATGGGTTTATGGGTCTATCCTTTTGCCAATACCACCCTGTCTTGACTACTGTAGCACTATAATATGTCTTAAAATTGGACAGTTTGAGTCCTCTGACTTTATTTTTCTTTTTCAGAATTCTTTTGGCTATTCCAGTTCCTTTACTTTTCTGTATAAATTTTAGAATCAGCTTGTCTATATCTACAAAAATTTCTACTAGAATTTTAATTGGGATTGCATCAAACCCGTCTATCAATTTGGGGAGCATTGACATCTTAACTATATTGAGTCTTCTGACCCACGAGTATAGTATGTCTCTTCATTTCTTTAGGTCTTTTTTGGTCTTTTTCATCAGTGTTTTGTAGGTTTCGGCATACAGATCTTGTATATGATTTGTTAGATTTATATCTAGCTATTTAATTTTTCAGAGTTATTGTAAATGGTATTGTGTTTTTGATTTTGGTTTCCTAACTGTGCACTGCTAATGTATAGAAACACAATAGGTGTTTGTGTGATCTTGTGTGCTGTGAACTTGCTAAACTCATTTATTAGTTCCAGGAGTTTTTGTAGATTCTTTCGATTATCTATGTAGACAATCGTGTCATCTGCAAATAGGGATAGTTTTATCTCTTCTTTTCCAATCAGAGTGCCTTTTATTTTTTTTTCTATCCCTGTTGCATGTGTTAGGACTTTCATTATGATATAGGATAGGAGTGATATGAGAAACTGTATGAAGTTGTGGTTGACAAAGGAAAGAACTACTGGTAAGTAGCTAAGTAGGTAAGTAGTGAAGACCTATCAGGCCAGTTTAGGCTGGAGACCACAAATGTATAATCTCAGTTCTGTTATTTGTAATCAGCTGCAATCAGTATTTATAATTAGTTGTGTTATTCTTGTAGTAGTTCTCAGCGGCCTGAGTATAGAAATGGAGAAGGCAGATGGCTGGATTAAATCTGAAAGTTGGGCTTTTGCTGGCTGAGGCAATGGTATAAGTGAGATAAGAATATTGGTCAGACAGAGGTTAAAGTGTCAAAACTGGATAGACAAGGAAGTAACCCATGTACAAATTTTGTTTTTATTTATGTTTTTGGTATATTTCCTTTCAGTGTTTTTCTACATATGCAGATATATTTTAATACTTAAAAGTTTTAAATGAAAATTAAAAATGTAATTTTATAAAGTTTTCAAGGTTCATCCATGTTGCAGCATGTATTCTTTTGGTTGCCAAATCGTATTCTACGTCTGGATATGCCACATTTTATTTATCTGTTCATCAGTAGATGGACATTAGGGTTGTTTCCACTTTTTGGCTATTATGAATAATACTGTGAACATTCATGTAGAAGTTTTGTGTGGACGTATGTTTTTATTTCTCTTGGTTATATCCTTAGGAGTAGAATTGTTGGGTCATATGGTTATTCTGTGTTGAACATTTTGAAGGACTGCCAAACTGTTTTCCAAAGTGACTGCACCATTTTATACTCCCAACAGCAATCTATGAGGGTTCTAATTTCTCCACATCCTCATCAACACTTGTTATTATCTGTCTTTCAGATTATAGCCATCTTAGTGGAGATTAAGTGGTATCTTGTGGTTTTGATTTGCAGTCCCCTAATGGCTAATGATGTTAAGCATTTTTTCCTGTGCTTATTGATCGTTTATATATGGAGAAATGTCTATTCAGATCCTTTGCCCATTTAAAAAATTGGATCTTCTTTTTATTATAGAATTGTAAGAGTTTTTTTAAAAAAATTATTTTATGGAGGTCATAATAGTTTATAACATTGTGTAATTTCAGGTGTACATTATTATATATTACTTTCTGTACAGACTAGAATTGCAAGTGTTCTTTATATATTCTGCATACAAGTCTCTTATCAGATATTTAAATATTTTCTCCCAAAAGACCACATATTGTATGACTCCATGGAATCATGGATTATACAGAAGGTCCAGAATAGGCAAATCTACAGAGATGGAAAGTAGATTAGTGGTTGCCTAGAGGTGGGAGTGGAGGAATGGGGAGTGACTGCTAATGAGATTGAGGTTTCTTTGTGGAGTAATGAAAGTATTCTAAAATTGATTGTGGCGATGGTTACACAACTCTGTGAATATCCAAAAACCACTGAATTGTATGCTTTAAGTGGTCGAATTAGATGGTATGTGCATCATCTAAATAAATCTGATAAAAATGTACTTTTAAAATTAAACTACACTTATACAGTTTTTTCACATAACTCTATTACTCTTCAAAAGAATTACTCCTAATCATGCATAATATTTTATCATAATGATGTAACAATTTATTTCACCATTCCTCTATTGTGAGATATTTAGTTTTGTTTGCAATTTTATGCTATTATAATAAATTGATAATGAATACTTGTGCAGATCTTTGATTATTTTATTAAAATACGTTCTTAAAATGGAGTTATCACATAAAATTGTATGAAAAATTTAAGGTTTTAATATATGTTGCCAAATTGCCCTCAAAAAAAGATCTATGTATTTAATCTTACATCAGCAGTACATAAGAGCAGCTGTTTCAACATGTCCTGGGCAACACTAGGTACTATAATTTATAAAAATTGTCTGCTTTAGTGGAGAAAGTTGATATTTTGAGTTATTTTAATTTGCATTTCTTTCTATTGAAATTGAACAATTTTCACGTTTACTCTTCATAACTTTTTTGTTGATTGTTCGCAACCTTTGCCTATTTTCTGTTGTATTTTTCTTTTTCTTACTGATTTGCAAGATCTTTCTAAATTAAGGATGTTAAATTTTGTGTTATATATTTTTCAATGTTTCTTCAAGTTTGTCTTTTCATTTTGAAGGAAATATCATCTAGAATTAGTCCCTTTTTGTGTAAAAATTATGGCAATAATTTCCTTTTTATATATAAAAATTTGAGACAAAATGATAAAATATGTTAGCATTTGTTAATTCTGAGTTGTAAATAGATGAGTATTCACTTTGTCCCTCATACTTGAATTTTAAAACTTTCAGGGGAAAATATGTATAAAATATCTAATAATTTGGACATACTTAATTTATTCGACCATTCTATTGATAGACATTCTGGTTGTTTTCCATTTGGAGCTTTTACAAACATCATTGTAGTAATTATCTATATACATTAAAAATTCTTCATATCTTGATAAGTTTTGAAATGATTCTCCTACTCTTCCCTCCTGTGTCCCCAAACACTTTTCTGTTATTATCAGAACATGACTCTGCTGTCCCCACAAAATTAATCAGTTAATTTATTTGAACAGAGTACCCTGGGAAAAGCATTGTTTAAACGCAATTTTGCTTATCTAGGGAATCATATCAAAAATATATTTATCATTTAATATTCACTTAAGGTGTTCTGAAAAACAAAGGGTTACATGGTCATATAAGTTTGGGAAAAACTTATTCCACTTTTGGGAATTCACAAAGTTCCTTAGCATATTAGAAGTCCCGACAAGTACTGCACTAAAGACAAGGTTTCACGATCTGCACAAAAGAAAATAAGTTCAGTCAAATAAGTTCGCAGGGCTACTACATCCTCTTGGAGCATCACAAAACTCATTTGCATAGTAAAAGCCTTGAGAATTCCAATGCAAAAGACAACTCTCTAATTTTGCTTACATAGGGTTTCCTAAATTTATTTCACCAGAGAACTTTTTTTTTCCGTCCAACATCTGTTAACATATCAAAGTACTAGAGCTCCATAGGATACCCATAGTAAAATGGTAAAATAGGAAAATGAGAGAGATAAACACCATGGATAACTGAAATCTAGATACTACTAGCATACAAGTTGTCTCACTTAAACATCAAACATTTCATCAGGGTTTTGGAGAAGAAGACAGATTTAATTCTTCCCTCTTTTTAACCTTTAACTATAAGTTAAGATACACAGTAAATAGCCCAAGTCAGGTTTTCAAATGTAGTGCCACAGTAGAAAGAGCATGCTCTAAGGTTACATAGACCTGGGTTGCAATCTTAGGTTATCCACTTATTAGCTGGACAGGTGGTTTACCCTGTCTGGACTTCAGTTTTCTCATAAGTAAAATGGGAATAGTAACATTGACCTCACAGACTTGATGTGAAGATTAAATGACATAACATATATCAAGTACATAGCAAAGGAGCTTGGCATATACAAGGTCTTATGTAGTATCTATACTGGTACACAGCAGAGTTCTGTAAGGGAAAGATGTAAAGACTTGAGAACCCACAAACAGACTGATAGCCTTCTGAATAATTGCTAGCTTTTTCATGGGAATAGAATTGGAAGACTTATCAAATCAGAGCTTTGAGCTCCATGCATGGTATTTCTATTACTGAAATTCTCCTTTTAATACTGAATTACTTGGGTTTATTTACCTGTGAATGCTGCAAAGAAAAGGTTGTTTAGCTTTTCACTAGGCCAAAGAGAATCCTATATGTAAGGCCACCTGCTACTGATGAACAAATTAGTAGCATTTTGGGAGAGTTGGAGTGCGAGGATGGTGCTTTTTTGCCTGTGAGTGGGTAAGAGGTTATTAATTGACATAATGGAGTCAGGCAAAAAGAATCCATTGGTAATCTATATCATTTCAGAGACCTGAAATGCCCCAGGACAAGGTTTATAACTCAGTATGAAAGTAAATAACCTGAACAGGATGCTTGGCTGTTTCTGGATAACCTGGGGCCCTTTAGCCCAAGTGAATAGTGTGAGTGTGCAGGGAATAAGGGCATCTTTTTCATTATGTTACACAGGGAAATTACGTAAAGGATTTCTGCTTATGTGAATAATACAACAGTGAAGAATTTAACATCTTGTTTGCCAGGATGAGAACTTACTCCTTTTCTAGATCTGCTCCCAAGACTGATTCTTAGCAGTCCAGGTGGCACTCTATATGCCACCTTCAGAATACTGACCTGTCTGAGAGATGCAAGAAATGTGAAAACAGCTACGTTTCTGTTTCCACGGCAAGAGATGATGAATCTTCTGGATAATCTGCAAGGTTGAAAAGTGAAGGTGATCAAACATGCCTTTCTCTTACATGGGTGGGTATTCATTCATTGGCATATTTCCTTTTGTTCAATCCCTGGAGGCAGCAGACATCTGCAGATGTCTAAAGACTGGTTCGCTGCACCAAAGTATTTGTAACCAGTCCAGAAATTTACATTCCAAGAGTAGTCCGCCTATTGTACCATGAACTAAGATTATTTTATTTATCAGTATTATCTGATCTATAATACTGGCTGGTATTTGACTTAAGCTCAACATCATATGGCTTTAATGTAATGTTTTGGGTCTTGCTACTCACAAAATCACCCTGTCTTGCTATTATTCCACTGGACATAACTGAGATAGCTATTATAGTACTTTAGGTATTGGTGTGTCTCTAAAAATGAATGAGATATCTAGAAAATAAGAAGCTTTGGAATTAACAAGCCACATCATTTATGGTACAAATGTTTTTGTTTCCAACCTCCAGCCGTTTGGTGGTAGCAAAATACACTCTAAATCAGCTTGCTTAATGTACAGATAATCACTTTCTTTATACTCCCTGCATAATAATATACTTGGCACTTTGAGATTAAAAAAAAATGTTGACAGTGGTTGTCTCTTACAGTTTCTGGTTTTTTTTTTTTTTTAAAGATTTTATTTTTTTCTTTTTTCTCCCCAAAGCCCCCCGGTACATAGTTGTAGATTCTTTGTTGTGGGTCCTTCTAGTTGTGGCATGTGGGACGCTGCCTCAGCGTGGTTTGATGAGCAGTGCCATGTCCGCGCCCAGGATTCGAACCAACGAAACACTGGGCCGCCTGCAGCGGACCGCGCGAACCCAACCACTCGGCCACGGGGCCAGCCCCTACAGTTTCTGTTTTGTATCTTCTCCTTTATGAAATTAACGTGCCATTCAGAGTGCTCCCATAAGTGTGAGATCTGGATCTCAGAAGACAGAGGCCAGCCAAAATGGGTTACTCTTGCCACAGCAGACTGGCAAACTCTCATGCCACTGAGTTAATGAGGCAGGTTCCAGAGATAAGGTTTCTTTCTTATAGGAAGAGTGGAAAAATAAAAGTGGCTCTGAGAATGTCTGTCTTTAGAATTATGGTTCCATGGTGGGCACAACATTCTGTCTTGCCTGGAATCCCAGACTTAGGGTATTTTTGCCCTTAAGTCTGAACAGAAAGCAGCCGTATTGGCCTAGCTCTCTAGTGAAGGACATATAGAGAATAATTCATGTTTGTCAAACAACTCAAAGAGTAAAAGAGACATCAAGTTCTTAAGCATACATCTCATCACACCTATACATTTCTACCAAGAAACTGATTGATAAAGTGTTAAAGGCAATTCTGGAAGTGCAATGCACTATTTGCCTTGCTGCTCCTTGCTGATGGTTGGCTGTCTCAGAATTTTGTAGTATCGTTTGGCAATGCACCTTTTCCATAATTGGCATTTAGTATTCTGCTAAATAGGTTTCATTTACTTTTCACCACTGCATTCCGCACTCATATTTGGCACAGAATACTTCCTCTTGGCAATTATTTGAGTTAAAATAAGGCTGGCAGACATTGAAGCCTGAGCTGAAAAACCCAATCATCAACTTCTTTCATGGTTCCACTCCTGGGGAAGATTAAGCTAAGATTGCAAAGGTAGACTCATACCTGGTGAGGACTAAATTGAAAAAATGCAGATACTTCAAAAAAATCAGGCTCTGCCTAATAGAAGACAAATGCAGAATTTAGGAAGTCAATTTACCTTCTCCGTCTACCATCTGCATCTATACTGCTTTCCCCACCCTCACCTGCTCTTGCTGCTGATGCTGTAGTGATTTCACCATCAGTCAATAGATGTCTACTTGAACGAAGAACAATGTCATTTTAGTCTTCATGTATGCTAGCTTCCTTTAAAATCTCCTGTGTTCCCACATAAACCCATGATATTATGGGAAGTGACCATCAGAGTATATGTACACTTCTTTCTAGCCATTAGTTCTGAGAGATTGGGAAGAGTAGGGAAATGGACACAATATGGAATCTGGAAGAACTTAGGTTGGGTTGTGACTGCTTCATGGCTTTAAATTAGTCACTTTAACTCCCCAGCCTCAGCTTTTTCATCTGTAAAATAGGGCAATACTCTCTCACTCACAGTATTTTTGTGATGCTCTCCCTTGAATTATGAGTGTCCTCTAAGGTTGTATCCTTTACCCTCTGACTTTCACTTTCTCCATTTGTTTCCTTGTCCACATGGATGCATGTCAACATGGCTTAGATGATTCCAAATTTTCCATTTTATTTCCTTTCCCTAGCTTTATTCTCTCCCTTGATTATCTCCTATACCTCTCATGGGTTTAACTGCCATCTCTATACAAATGACTCCTAGAGCTCTCTAGTCACTGGAACTACTCCCAGTTATTTAAAATGTCTCCAGGCTTTGATCCTTCCTCTCCATTTCTAATGTTACCACCACTCACGCAGCCATTGTTACACATGTCCAACTATCTACTGATCTCTCTGGTTCTTGTTTCTCCAAATTTCAATCCATCCTGCATACTAGTACCTGAGTAATCTTTCTAAAATTTATCTTTCACTATATCAATATCACTCAAGATTATAAAATTAATAGCTATTTCCTATTGTATCAAGTTAACAAAGCCCTCTACCATCTGGCCATATCTCACCTGTCTAGGATTACTGCCCACAACCCACAATGCCCACTCTGTACTTAGGAATGGATGGCCTCATCAGTGTTCTTACCACATTCATGTCACATGTCTTACCTGGAATGTTATTTTCTTCTTCCTAGCGTCTATCAAGTCATTACTCATCCTAATAACATCTAGCTTAAGTCCTGCCTCTTCCTCAAAACTTTCACCACTATAGCCCATATGCTTTCCCCCTTTATTGATATACTCAATGTTTAAGCATCACTACAATCACACACTTACCATGTGTACCACACAGTACTTAGCAGAGGGTAAGCCTACATTAAGTGTGTAATTGCGAGCATCGCTTTTATGGCAATGGACACATTAAATCTTGTGTTAGACTTGTGTGCTTTTCCTATCCTTTCTTACAACTGCAAATTCCTTGAGGGCAGAGGCCACATTTTATTTATCTTTGTCTCCCCCACAGTACCTTGTTAGAGGTCTATCTTCAGGAAATGCTTTCTGAATTGAACTGATTAATTGGAGACCTGCAATATTTCAGAGACACATACTAATTCAGAGCTCAGGTTTGGACAATGCAGGTAAAGCAGTAAAAAATGCCTAGCTACCCAAAAGAGTAGCCCCTCCATAACCCAGTATATCATGTTTGCTGCTTTCAGGGATGAGACCTAGGATTCCCACTCTCTAGTAAAGGCAAATGACAAGTGTGAGAATAGGTTCTGGTGGTCAAAATGCTAGGTAGAGATGATAAGAGGGAGCAACTGGGTGTACCCAGACAGAGTACTTGAAGAAAGAAATCTGATTCCAGAATATGGAAGGTATATTAATAATGTAAGTTTACAGTGGCCTCTAGTATATATTTCTTCCAAAAAAAGAAAAGAGGCATTTGGTGAAAGATGTCAGGTGTGGTTATTCAGCTTGACTTCTGACTCCTCAATATCAGACGGGATCATAGAACATCATGCCCTGGAGCTGAAGATGGCTTAGAGATCATGGAATTGAAACTGAGGTCCAGAGAAGAGAAGGGACTTTCCGAAAGTCATACAGTGAACCTAGTGGCAAAGCTGGGAAATGATTCCCATGCCAGAGCTTTATCCATGTTTTTCCATTATTCTACTTCTGATGAAAGAGGCACAGGAACTGATATAATTTTCTTTTTTTTTTTTTTTTGAGGAAGATTAGCCCTGAGCTAACATCTGCTGCCAATCCTCCTCTTTTTGCTAAGGAAGACTGGCCCTGAGCTAACATGCATACCCATCTTCCTCTATTTCATATGCGGCATGCCTACCACAGCATGGCTTGCCAAGCGGTGCTATGTCCGCACCCAGGATCCGAACTGGCAAACCCCGGGCTGCTGAAGCAGAATGTGCACACTTAACTGCTGTGCCACTGGGCCAGCCCCGATGATTGTCTTTTAAATAGACCATAAAAAGGTCTATAAACTGAAAAGTAAACAGGAGCAAAGGAAAGACACTGACTGGCTGGCACAGTGGTTAAGGGTTTGGACTTTGGAGCCAGATTCTGTCACTTACTTGCTGTGTGAATTTGAGTTTCTCTGTACTTGAGTTTCCTCATCTATAAATGGAGTTATTTAATATTTACAATTCACAAAGTGATTATGACTCTTAAATGTGACAATGCCTGAAAATCACCTGGCACATAAGAGTCATTCAATAAATGTTAGTTGTACCCTTGGAATCAAACAATCATCTATATGCACCTTTATTTTGCTAGAGTTGGAGAGAATAATGAAATAAAGGAGATGAAGTCTCGGACTTCAAGGAGTTCCTATGCAGTCCCTTACCATCCAAACTCTTTGGTGGCACCAGGTTACTTTCTTCATCACTTAGCTTGAGGGTCTCGTGAATTACTTATGACTTTCCTTGTACCTTTTGTCTCTTCATTCCTTGCCATCAATCTAAATCCTATCTAATCTTTAAGACCCAAATTCTACCTCCTCTGTAAAGCCTTTCCTGATTAGCCCAGCCCATAGGAATCACTCTCTCTTTCGAATTCCTAAAGCACAAAGTTTACGGTTCTATTTATTTGGTGAATAACATATCCTATATTGTGTTTTGTTAGGCAACTTTTCAAGTATGTGTCTTATCTCCACAAATAAATGCAAGACTCTTGAGTTCAGAGACAATAATGTATAATGCCCCTTATGGGTCTAATGTCACACCCTTAATATGCTGTCAACAAATAGTAGTTTATTTCTTCTGTTATTTTTCCTAATGGATGATTTACCATGGCAGCAGAAATTACCAGACTGAAAATAAATCAGAAACCTCTTCTACCTTGAACAGTTACTCATGGTCTCATACAAAAAAAGTTTTACTCAAAGAAGTAGGAAATTAGGCTATATTTAAAACACATAACACAAACACTTCAGCTAGCGTCTGAAGTCAATGTTTTTCTAGATAAGTGTCTAGCATTTGACAAGTCAGAGATTAATTCTTCCAAGCCCTGGTTATCACCGATACCAGAAGATTGTATTAGAAAATTAAGGCAAAGTTTTTTGTATCATAGAGATTTTTTTACTTTATAAAAATATCCCTCCTGGGATATACTCTTTTAAAATTATCAAATTAAAGAGTTAATTTTCAGTCTCATTAGCTGGAGATAGAAAGCAATTTTGGTTAGTTCAGGAAAGCTCAGTTCTTCTTCTGCTGGCTTCTTGTAAAGTGTTGTTCTTGTCATAGTTAGTGCATTGATATAGAGTAACTGGAATATGCCGTGCATAATTATTGTGTACCCTAAGACTTGATCCTGACCTGGAGCTCCCTACGGAATTCTCAAACCAGGCTTCTGGAAGAACTGGGTAAGACGGAGGAAAGGAACTAGCTTTACTTTCCTTACTACGAAGTAAAGGAACTAAGTCTAACGGATAGAGGTCATGTAATTACAATTGACAGATGTTAACCTTAGTACTTTTATCAAAGCCAAAACTGAGTTCAGTCCCTGTGAGATGACCACAGAATAGATGTTCTTGGCAGTATTTTTTGAAGACTTCAATCTGTGAGTCTGGGCTGGGGAATATTGCAAAACAGATTACTATGAGTTTAGGTTCATCCTACATAACAGGGAGAACTGGGAAGTTCCCTGTAAACTCTGGGACAACTTTTCTCCGGAAGCTCTGACTCTCTCTACTAGGGTTAAGTCTACACTCTTAAGAAGTTTCATGGCTACCATCCAGGGCTCAACTGACTTGCTTCTCTTACAGCTTGGGCAAATTCATACCTCATGGGAAAGTGTGTAGGAAGATATTGTCTGGCCAATCATAATATACATTATTACATAGTTCCCTATTGGGCTTCTCTGTTGGAGGACCCCAACAAGAGGACTGCAGGTGACTCGAAGTTGCTTATTTGAGTCACTATGAAAACAAATCTCTCACACTTTCTTTGGTAAAATCTTGCAGAATAAATTTTCCTAACAAGTGGGCTATTTTTATATTTACCTTAAAATATTTCTGGATGAAAACCTCTCCAGAGCAAGATAATATCATTCATTATTCAATCAGTGGTGTTGACAAAAGAGTTACTCCCTTGCATGTGGAAAAAGCCACTGCTCTGCTGTTGGAGTCTTTGTCCATGTCACTGTTAAGTTCACTGCCTAGAGAAAATCACTACCTGCTCTGAATTCCAGGGATGCTGTATCTTAAATAAATGTCCATGATCAAATAGTTCAGCAACTAATCTGAAAGGGGTGATAGTTGGAAAATGGCATAGGCTCTGTTACCTGCTGAAACCATAAAAGGACATAGAGCATTTAGAAAGGCACCAGAGCCATAAACACAAAAAGAATATTGAGAAATCACCTGTATGAAAAATTATTAAGGAACCAGGATTATGCCCCCTGAGAAGGCTGAGGGGGTTCTGTATGGGTTTTGCATACAGGCAGACTTTGACTTACAGCAGTTTGCATTTGAGAATCACCCTGACAATCACACCCATCTTATTATTCATGACATATATGGCAGGCAGGGCCATAGATGCCACCCATATTTGGAGGAAATGGATTCCAATTTTGAATAGAGCAGAAAGACTTACATTGCAATCTCTAACTCTTTTTATGCAAACTACAGAAAATTAGTAATGAGTAACAGAACAGATATCTCTTCATCATTTCCTCAAAAAGCTTAAATGTAGCCTGAAGTCTCTGAAAAGACTTTTAAAAGATGCCTGTTAAAATCTCCTCAGAAGAATATATTGACTTGTCACTTTTGATTTGCACATTTTTTCTATGCATTTGTATATTAAACACTTTACTGTAAAAATATCATCAGAGAAGCCTATTTAAATCTCTTGACTTCATAAAAGTGTTTCTTTGCCTAGTACATTGCCGTACTAAAATAAGGCAGGGATTTCAAAGAAGGCAAAGACTTTAATTAGTTGCTAACTGTGAAATTACATTTTTACTTAACACGTTACTGTTTTACCATACTTTATCAATTTATATACAATTTAGAATGCTTTGCATTACACAATGTACATCATTTATAGTAAACTAAATCTTATGTTTTGGGCAAGAACAAACCTTGATATTATTCTTAAAAGAAATTAAGTTCAACACACATAATTTTAACTTATAGCACCTTTATCAGGAATCTAAGTTGTTAAAAGTGCAAGGACTATTTGTATATGACCAGTTATGCACAGAAAATGGAGGCAACTGAGGATAACACAGAATCAACTGGATAAACAATGCAGTATGAGAACTTGTGTTAGAGAAAAGTACAGTTTTCTAATAGTTAAATTTGTTAGATACTGGAATGGGTGATAAAGGAGAGTTGTGAAAACTCTCTCAATCGACTTAAGAAACCTCATATATCTGGGATGGCATGGTGGTCCTGCTAAAGCTACAGGCAGCTTATAGTCTGATTTTACAATGTATGTAGGAGGCAGTTGAATGTATCAGGTAACAAGACGGCATCCAATCACACCACTGTGTCTCATATGTATTTGTTCAAAGGACAGACATAGAATTGTATAGAAAGAATCCAGGATTTGGAATCAGCGTACCTTACTTTAAGTTCAAGTTCTGCCTCTTTCTTGCTATGTGATCTTGGATGAGTTACTTAAAATCTCCAAATCTCAGTTTCCTCAATTATAACATGGGATGGTATTAATAAAATTGCCTACTTAACCTGGCAGTTGTGAGAGACAAAGGATATAAAAAGTATATGAAAGTACTTTGTAAACTATAAAACGGTATACACATTTTTTTAATGATTGAATGTTTTTGAAAAAGTCTGGAATTGGAAACCACTTCAAGAAAATAAGCTCTTTATAATGTAGTGCTACATCCATACTCAAAGTGTTCCACTTGCCAACACAAGGCTCAGATATGAATAGTTTTTTTTTCCATTGTGGAGATATTTCAAACCAGGTTAAGATCCTATAAGTCTCTGATTTCTATTAGAGTTTGGGTTTCTCAATACCAAAATAAAAGTTCTTATCACTTGTAATTGCTGTGAGTAAAAGAAACACTGTTCAGAAACACCGACAGCTGAAGAAAGGTAGGTCAAAATACAGTCAGAGTTTCAATAGAGTCAGCAGGAGGAGGTAAAGGAGTCGCTTGCATTGAAGTTCTTTAGGCTGGGCAAGAACTCTTTCCTTTTGTAACTATGGATTTTGGACTGTTTTGTTTTCTTTAGTCCTATTAACCTGCCTTGTTGTAAAACTGGACTTCCAGGGAGAGAACCTGGGCCTAGCTACTCTAACTGGGTGAACATTTAGAAATGCTTGTCTCCCATCTCTGGGCCCCACCTCAATGCCTTTCCATGTCCTCATTCAGCCTCATTCACCCCAACTACAGTTTGTGACAAGTACTACAAGTTCCCACTCAAAATTTCTGTCAGCTATTGAATTATTGGGACCAGCCGCTAAAAATTACTCTTTGATTCCTGGAATTAGCAACATAGACAAATGTTGGAGGCACAGTAGTAAGCAGAGCATCACACGGAGACAAAGAATAGGTGGCAAGGAGGGTACATGGCACGAGAACTTAACTTTGAGCTCTTCACAAAAAATCTCAAGACGATCCAATAATCTGGTGGGAAAATGTGGACGGGCAGTTCTACTTCCTTATTTTTCCTTTGCTCTTCTGCCTTTTAGAAAAGTAGACCACATGCATGTGTAGGTTTGCCCCCATATGCTATCTTTTTTTGTGTGTGTATTTAAACCATCCTAACAGAGAATAGGAAGGAGATTTTAAAGAAAATTTAACCAATGTGAATTAATCAGAGTAGAGAAAGGTGATCTGTTGCCTATTGATTGAATTAACTCAAGCAAAGCACTGTGAGTAACCAACTGGCAGGATTGTTTACAAACATTCATCAACACTGTTTTAGTTTCCTTATTCATCTGATTGGTTATAAATCATGGTATCACAAAGCTGGAAAGGAACCTCCCAAGCTGCTGTCTAATCCTACCTAAGCCACCCATATTTGCTAAACAAATCTGGCCATACTTGTTCTTCTCTATCCAAAGGGCAATTATGAGGTTAACATGCTTATATAGTCTTTCGGGACACTATTTTCTCACTACACTACGTTGGTTGTGTTAACATGGTCTTTATCAGTGCTTGGTCTGCTGGGTGGAAAAAAGACTTCCTTCTGAGCCTACTTACCTCGGTTGTCATCCTCATTGTCTTCCCAGGGCTCTTCATTTGCTAGCAATGGGTTCTGTGACTCATTCATAGACCTCATAGGGAAGGAGTGTCCATCACCAGGGCTGGTGGGGAAAGGAAGACAGTGAGCTCTTGCAGCTGACATAGACTTTTTATGAAGGTAATAATCCTATTGGGAATATGAGGGGGGCTCTTAGCAAGATTTTAAACCATTTAACTTATTGGTTAAAGCCATGGTGGAACAGGCTCTCACAATAGCATCATTTAGTTGCTGTATTGCTCTCAATTTCTTTTTTTTTTTTTTTTTTTGGTGAAGAAGATTATTGCTGAGCTAACATCTGTTGCCAATCTTCCTCCATTTTTGTGTGTGGGACTCCACCACAGCACGGCTTGATGAGCAGTGTGTAGGTCTGTGCCTGGGATCCGAACCTGTAAACCCCGGGCTGCTGAAGTGGAGTATGAGAACTTAACCACTGTGCCAGCAGGATGGCTCCTCAATTTATCTTGTTTGTTTGTCTGCATCACACAAAAACTGTTTTTGTTTGTAAGCACCTTCTTAACTTGCTCCCCACAATGCCCATTATGGTAATATGCACACATAGCAAGCTTCATAAATATCTTTTAATGAAGATGATTCCAATTTATATCTCATTATCTTAATGATTTGGTTCTAAATTTTCAAGAAAAATTAGCAGATTCAAAATCAATGAATACAGTGGAGATAAGCTGCTGTGAACTGGCTTGTATGGCAGAAAGGTTATTACGAGCTGGAGGAAAGAGCCAGAGTGAGGCATCTCTAAGAGTATAGATTCTGGGGGAAATTATCCGTATGTGGGATCCACTTTGAGGATATCTATGGTAACTTAGGGCCACCACCCTGGTTAATCTCTGGTCACTAAGAGATGGAATGCACTGGAGGAAACTGAGCTGGCCCTGCCTAGAGTGGGTTACAGTTTGAATATTTGAGTCTGTATATCTCTGAATGCATTCCAAATTTACATCTGAGTGACTTTTGGATTATTCATTCAATATTACCTATGCCTTTTCTCCTGTTCACAAATGTGGTTAATTGAAAATTGACAGATTTTGTTGATAGTTCTCTACAGAGGATGTAAGTATACTGATTAGTAAGTAAATGGGCTTTGATTTTTGCTTTTGTTCCTTATTCCAGAGAAGACTCATCTTAGACCCCCCTTTGATGTAATCATAGTGTATGTGTATTTGTGTGTGTACATGTGTGAGTGGGGTGCAAATAATTGCTGGTAACAGTTATTAATCAATATTTCCTGCAGACACAGTTTTGTCCTGTGATTTATAGCCAGGATAGTAGGATATACCACAACTCTTATATAAATGAGCCTGTAAAACACTAACTGGTGCAGAGGAAGTACCAGGGCCATGAGTGAAGGGGACGAAAAAATTTTTCTTAATTATCACCCTACTCCAACAAAGTTTCCTCAGTTAAATGAACAAATGGATGTGTCCCTGTCTGAGGAATGGATCTAAAGGGGGCTGCAAGAAGCTTCCAAAGAAGCTTTGCTCCAGAGCTAGTTTAGTTGATGGCAGCTCAATCTGGTTCATGAAGTCACTCAGAGGACACAAGCTCATCTCTTCTTCACTGCTTTCCTTTCACTCCGATTGCAGTTCTAAGAATTACCTACAATCTCTAAATGGATCTTTTTTGTTCTTGCTTTTAGTTTTAATTTTTTCTTCATAAAAGTAATATAAGCATTTGACCCCAAAGTATGAAAAATGGAGGCAAGAAAAATAATTTCTAAGACTATTGCCGTTACTACTTATAGCATATTTGGGGTATATAGTCCCTCTGTTGTTTTTCTTCTGTGTGTATTTGTACATATTTTTAATCACAGTGCACATACCATTTTGAATTCTACATTTTTCACTTAAAATATAGTAAGCATGTCCCCTTATTGTGACATAGTCTTTATAACCATTACTTTTGACTACATGATATTCCATCCAGTGGAGATATATATATACACACGCACACACACACACACACACACACACACACATATATATATGTGTGTGTGTGTGTATACAGTCCTATATTGTTGGATGTTTAAGTTGTTTCCTAATTTTTGGCTGGAAATAATGCTGTGATGAACATCTTTGTACCTAGTTTGTCTCTGTCTTTAGGATAGACTCCCAGAAATGGAATTACTGAGACAATGGATACATAGATTCTCATAGTTTTGGATACACATTACCAAATTCATTTATAAAAGAGTGGTACCAGTTTACAGTGCCACAACAAAGCATGAGAATGCCAACTTTATTATACTCTCTCCTCCTAATTTGTCTTTATTAACCTAGAAATGAAATATTTGGGGATTAGAATTTTACATTGAACTGATACCTACTGCATACTACCGTCAACATTGAATTTGCTACTTCAAGGCATGGTCCAGCATCAACTTCTTTCATTGGTAATAATTACCTACCTCGACCCAATAGGTATTAACCAGAACTTCTTGTTATCTCCAAACACCTGCTGGATATTTTTGATGAAGCCAAGGTTGAACCCATTTTTCTCTGGGCCACTTGTAAACACTGGAGTACAGAAGGCCTCTGTGGCAGGGTAGGGGAGTTGAAGAAAAGAGGAAGAAAGCAATAAAGGAACAAATTTCAGGACCACCATGATTTTACAGTTCTCCATGAATGTGACTTGCTTCTATAGTATCTTTTTGCTGTGAGAGCATAGGCTCCTCATTTTTAGTTATTGCTAAATTACTTGGCAAAAATCAGTTTAATCACTTAATACAAAGTAGGTTTGCTATTACATACAAAGAATCAATACCTTCTTTTTTTTAACAGCTTATTCTTCCTGCCACTCTCTTCTAACCTTCAATCCACCTGCTCCTTTCTTTTTTTTAAAGATTGGCACCTGAACTAACAACTGTTGCCAATCTTCTTTTTTTTTCTGCTTTTTCTCCCCAAATCCCCTCAGTACATAGTTGTATATTTTAGTTGTGGGTCCTTCTAGTTGTGACATGTGGGACGCTGCCTCAGCATGGCCTGACGAGCGGTGCCATGTCCGTGCCTAGGATCTGAACCAGTAAAACGCTGGGCTGCCGAACCAGAGCGTGTGAACTTAACCACTCGGCCACGGGGCCAGCCCCCAATACCCTCTTTTTTTAAAAAAAAGTCAGAAGAAACACATGATGTAGAAATAATTAAGCAGCCATGGGGGTAGTATTTTGTACTGCTGCATGTAAGGAATGAAAGAACAAATTTACACAGCAATTTGTTTGAATCAAAGTGGCAACAACAGCCAAATGGTCTCCATCTTTAGAGCTGGGACCAAAGTAATGACACATAAAGAGATGGTAATGACATTGATTTCGTTTTGAAACATTTCAGAAATGAAGATGTTCACACTGAAGACTGCAATGTAAGAAACTGAGTTTTACTCCAGAAAAAAATGTTCATGGGTGAACTATAATCACCTCAAAGACTATGAAGAATTGGACCATGTTACTAGTGCACGTTATTTTTGGACACACATCCCATTGAGCAAACACTTTCACTATTGGACTCTGGCTGCATGTGGCCATTTCCCACTTGTTCTTTGTTTTCAGATTCTGTTATCATGAAGCTTTTGGTACTTTTCTACTTTGCAGCTGACCTCAAAGCCAAATGTGCTAATCTACCATGCTAGCATCTAAGTGCTACGTATATATTTGGTTTAGAAAATGAGTGCAAATACTTTCTTAGCTGTTAGCATTATTAGCAAAAGAGTTCCAAAAGCATAGTGGCTTTTGCACTAAACTTTCCTCAAATCTATCCTAGCTAAACATTGAACACTTAGACACTTTCTCCTCATTCCTCATGCATTGATTTGTATACAATGTAAATGTTTGTTTCAGCATACATGAAAAAAATTGTTGTACTGGAATTCATCAAAAATATAGTTCTCCAAATAACAGCCCAGAGTCTAAAGGACGGGAAAAAATGTTCATTTCTTGTACTCATTTTCTAGAGACTCACTTGTGCAAAGTGCATATCTCATTCCCACAGTCTCTACACAGCTTCTTGATGACTGTAGATATTTAATGATTTGTTGATTTGGATTCTTTCCCAGGACTCTGTCTTTGGATGTACTCAGTAAATTAGATTCTTCTGTCTTTATTGACCTTCATCTCTACCTTTTGATGTTTCCTTCTGCTCTGATTCTTTCCTTCACTTCCTCAGGTGAACAACTTTTAGAAATTTTCTGAGCTGTAAATCTAGGGCGCTATTACCCAATACGAACTATAAAGAACAATGGTCATTTTTGGTTTTGTGTGAGGTTTCATTCACTAATGCTTTCCTTAGTCTGTAAGCTTTATTCATTATGGCTCTCTAGTTTGGTAAAATGTGTTTACATCTGTCTCAGTTTGGACGCAAAGAGATGTCACTGCAGCTAAAGTGCTTCACTGCAAGTTCTTCTCTGCCTTAGGAACAATCCACAGGTCACTGTCATATACATCAGTATGTTTTTTTCCTAGTCTTAATATCCAGTCTTACCTAAAGTGGTTTTGTTTCTGCTGACAAGCCAACAATGGTAACCAAAGAGAATCACAAGGCTGACAAAAAACATGCAGGCCACAAAGAGGAGAAAGAGGACATGGAACTTAGAGCGAACACTGGGCAATTCCCCCTAGAAAAGAAATAAATAGAAACAAAGGATTAAATTGGTAAGGTTTGGCTAGTTTTTCTATATAGGTTAGTACTTTTTTCATACGTATAAAATATCTAGGCGCAATTTAAAAACAAGATTTTGTAAAATTTTTACAAGACAGTTCTTTTTACTGATTACCATACCTCATTATGGATATGCTTACAACATACAAATCCTAAAATGGATCCTTGTTTAAGCACAAATCAGTGTAAAATAAAAGTATATAATGTACTAGTTATAAAAGGGTAATGTGAAAAGGGTATACTCAAGCTGTAATTGGTATGCAACCTCTTATAGCTTTTACGCCACTTTGTCTGCAAATTATGAATCATTGGCTAGAGGCGATCTTGAGGTCATATGGTTCATCCTCTTGTCTCAAAGTGCTTTATTCTGGAATACTTTATATGTCATGTTTTCTTGGACATATGTGTGTTGAAAATGTCATGATGATATATGTAGGAAGTTAAAACACATAGATAGAATTTTAAAATGTTCTACCTATAAGTCATGACCTGATTTTAAAGCTACTGCATATTTTGTGTAGTTGTTTTTCACAGCTGAAGTAGAATGTGCTGGTGTATTACATCCTGTGGAAGAGCTGTTTAGATAGTAAAATCAGGCAGGATTTGACAGGCAACTGTAGAAGTAGGTAGCTAAAGATTTTTATAGTTAGCTAGGACATCTTATTTTCCATGTGGTGCCAGCTTTTTTTTTTTTTTTACATGTAGAACCTAGATCAGAATGAATTTTCTAAAGTTTTATAGCATGCACAGCATGTAACATTTTGTCTTTTGAAGAGAACCTTAGAAAACATTTTCAATTTTGGAGTGAGCAGTTGGGAGAATGACTTTTCTTTATTTCCTCCTTTCCTGTGTTGATCATTATTTTGGGGTGCTAAATTGCTTTGAAATATTTCCAAGTCCTCTTGAGTAATAAAGCTAAAGGTGATTCTTGAAGTGGACCTTAACGTTAGGATCTGGTTCTACTCCAGTTTGCAAGGAGAAAGTTAAGGCTTAGAAACACTTGGCAAATTCAGATAGTACATATTATTTTCTTCTCTTAGAGGTTTTCATTCATTTTGATGTAAGGAAATACTGGGAATCTTCCAGAGTGTATATATTTGAAGGTATGAAGATAAGGGGGAGTAAGCCAGTCAGATGCTTTCAGCTAAGGGATAGCTTGGGTGAAATTTGCATGGGGGCAGGGCACCCCAGGAATAGCTACCCTACGGACTTCAACCTTCAGGAACTTTTATCTGAAGCTCCCTTTTAAAATGATCCCTCTATAAAATCTTGGCCTAAGCACTCAAACTGAATTTGACTGCTTTTTGTTTTGTTTTGTTTTGAATTTATAGGAAACTGTATATATCACTTTGAGGTGGTTTTTGCCTGGCTGGGTTCTTGCTTTCATAATCTCTACTTTTTGAGTCTGTTTTTTTCACAGCTTTTAAAGCTTACATTTATTTTACTTCTTATCTTTCATGTTTAAATGGGCAATAGGAAATGGCTAGGCAAGAGAAACTGATGTAAGTCAGTTCACACCCTGGTTAGCTGAGCTGGAAGTCTTTCCTTCCCCTAATTACTCTTACAGAACTCTCTTCCATCTGCCAAAGCATATCTACTGTGTTGTCCTTAGATAAAGTCCTTAATATTTAACCTTTTTTTTTTTGTTAGAAGAGGATGACAGCTCTCTGTTCAAAATTACCTTCTCAGGAGATAACCAAGCTAAATTACTCAATGCAATAACCACCAGAAACAGTTCAGGGAATACTGGTAGAATACTACTATTATCTTGGTTCTAAAATAATTCATAGCCTCTGTGAGGAGATTCATGGCCCAGTGTGGGAGGTGTCTATTACTATTTTTTTCCTAAGGCAAAGATCAGTTTCCTATCAAAGTAGCCACTCTTTAAGTTAATATTGAGAGAAGAGACACGATCTGATGGTTTTCTGAATTCCTTATTCCAAAGGAGCTGGAGCTTCTCCATAGTAGGACCTTAATGAGCGGTAGGATATGGCTCAGTGTTTAAGATCACTGGACTTAGGGTCAGACAGGTTCAAGTCCTGACTTTGAAACTTACAAGCTAAGTGACCCTGAGCAAGTCACTTAACCACTATGAGCCTCAGTTCTATCGTCTTTAAATGAGACTAATAATTCCTGCTTTGTCGTCTTCACAAGGTTATAGTGAGGATAAGATGGGATAATAGATATGAAAGTGTTTTGAAAATGGTACAGTACTATACAAACGGAGGTTACTGTTCTTAGGAGCACAGTCTCTTTGATACGTGGCTTTTAACATACATGGCAGTGTTAACTCTTCATTTTAAGAGGAGACTCAATTTAAACTGAGAAAGCCATTCCTAAACCACACCAAAGTGCTCTCTGGCTGGAGAGACTGTGAAGAAGCATTTCTCTGAACTGTCAATGCCCTTTTCATTATGAGGGCAAGCCAAGACAGGTTTCCTCGCCTCTCATCTGTCAGGCATGAGCTAGTCTATCGTGGAGAAAAAATGAGGGAATAGGAAAAGGACTAGGCTATGTTCACCCCTGATATTTCTTGCGAATACTGGAATGTTTTTGGTGATTAATTCATGTTCAAATATTATCTTTCAAGAGTAAAAAAAGCAGATAGTACCTGGCCACCTGGCTGGCATTGTGGTATTTGACTATTGGCCAACTAGGAGGGCCAAAGGCAAAATGTGTGAAATGCAACATTGTTTACTCTGTTATGAGAGTAAAGGATGGTTCTTAAACAGCAGTCTACTGTGTTAAGGACCAAGTAAGGTCTGTAGTGAAGACCCAGGCTGACACTTTCTCTGCTGAATTGGATGCAGTAGAGTTTCTTTACATTCAGGATAGTAGCTCGGCGTGTGAATGGAATGCCAAACAGGTCATAGAAACCTGAGCAATAGATAAAAGATCCTGTGCTGTGGAAAGTGGCCAAAGAAAAGACACTAACATGGTGAAGCATTTTGTATTTGGGGAAAATTTATGAGAAAACTTCATTTCTGCTTATACTTTTGTATCTTTGAGTTGAAGATTTTGATATCCATTATATAATTCCTGATTCTTAACGTTATTAAATATCTGAATTGATTAAGCAAGTTGAAGGGAGAATGGAAAGCACAAATCATTATAAATTTCTACACTATATTTTCTACACTAGTAGGGATCAAAGCACTAATTAATAATTTAAATATTCTCAGCTATTTAGTTCCTCACTGCCTTGTCTCTCCTTTTTTCACCAGTTTATTATAATCTATATTCTGGTCACAGGATTCACATTTTCTCCCTGCTGCTTTACCTCTCCACCTGAGGTGAGATATTCCTCTTGTGCAATTCCTAAAGCAATTATTAGTAGCTCTGCTCGCATCCCTCTTTTGCTATTCAGGTTCAGTTTGGGCAACACTCATCATGGAAGGTTATGATGTCTTAGCAACTGTATTGAAGCTGTGGGGAAGGGATGTCTTCTGGAGTCCACTGGCGTTAAAAAAAAAATGTCACTATACTTTGCCAGACCCTGTACACATATGCAAACTGAAAATCTGCCTTCAATTCTTTTGGAAATAGGTGGGGTAAGATTGATATCTTCAAACAGAAGAAAGATGAAAGTAGGAATTTTTTTAGATTTCATTATAATTATTGGAATCACGTTTTGAAAGGTAAAATACTTTCAACATCTATGTCATTTGCTCTTAGCAATGAGCCAGTGAGGCAGGTAACAGAGCTAGTATTAGAACTTAGTTCTCCTAATTCCCAACCTGGTGTTTGTTATACAAAGTTCAAATACGACTCCCCATTTCATTTTGGTCACATGTGAAGATGAGTCAATGAATCTTTCTGTTCTATAGGAATTTTGCAACTCTCCTTTGAACAGGGAATTAGAAAGTATTTTCTAACAATGAGGGAGTACTTTGTTAGCCTTTTTCTTAGGAAACTAGGGATTTAGAATTAGTTTCAACATTTTTTAAATCTATAATTGGTAAGAAGTGGATTTTTAAAACTTGACTAGAGAAGTACATTGTAAAGAATCAGTAAGAGTCAAGAGGTTAAGTTCCTGAAGGCCTTAGCAAGATTCTCATATATGATAGAAATTTGTTTAACTGGAATCTTTAAATAATAGTCTTCTAAGTCTCAGAATACTTAACACAGGTAACTTGTTTTTGGTGCTTTCCCTTCTGGTTACTTCAGTATTAGCTATTTCAAAATGTAAAAAAAAGAGAAAATAAACAATGTCACAGACTGGAGTAGGCATGTGTTGGCTCTGGGGGGAACCTTCAGGATTTTTTAACTTACTCTCCAGTATTTGATGAAATAGCTGAAGACTGTTGTAGCAATGTACAGGCAGTAAAGAACAGAATAAGCTAAGAACTGAAGGAAGAATTTGTAGTTGGAAAATCCAATGCAGTTGTTAACCCTAAAAAAAAAGAAAAAAGAAAAACTAATTTGAAATCAGGACCCACTGATTGAGAATATACTGATACATAAGTGAACTAAGCAATGGAAGTATGTTACTCCTGCTGCTTCATTATGTGTTCTGTAGAAACTCAACAGAAACAGAAGTCCCTTAATAGGAACAGACTGGTAAAACAAGTTCACGTCTCACTTATTTCTTCTTTCATTTATAGGCACAGAGACACCTGGCCTACCTAATAGTTCTGGAGTCGTTCCTGACACACCCAAGCAAAACTGGATCTTTGATGCTGAAAACATATTACAATCTCAGTACACTTAGTACACTTAGTACCGTGTGACATGTGCTCTTTGTAGTTAGATGATTTAAGACTGGTCTAGGTCAGACAAACAAAATTTGGAGAAGACTTGCTGAGGTTAACAATCTAGAATATTTCAAACATAAATACAGCTAAGGATAGAGCTGAATTGTATAATATCAAAGAGGAGAGCCATTTGCGCTCTATTCCATTACTATGCCCAATTACTAAAGCTAATGGACAAGAGACTATTGGCTTTGTGACCCTGAGAATACATTACCATAGCTTTGGTGGCATATTTATTCTTGCTTTAAAATGTTATGCCTCCTCTTTCCCCATACAAATACAAAGCCCAGTGAATTATGGTAGCAGAAATAGGCATGTTACAACTATTCTTAGGAAACTAGGTATACTAAAGAACTTTGACCCTTTTAGAGGAGAGAAATGAATCAAAAGGACATACCAAGGGCAATGATGGTCCATTTTTAATACGCACCTACAAAAGGAACAAAATACAATATAAGTGGGGCTATGGAAATGAAGCAACACCTCATAATTGAACTAAAGGTCTCACCAATATTTTTACATGGTACCAGTCCACTCATTTCTAGATTTCCACTATAGCTACTCCAAAACTATTGCATCCTTAGTTATTCCTAGGATGAGCCAATCACAACACTTTATAGGATCATGCTGGCAGCAAGTTACATGCCTAGAAGTCCAACCTTTAAAGGGATTGGGATCCCTAGGATATTGATACAGAGAAAAAATCCAAGATATCGCCCCTCATTTTTCTCAATACTCAGTTTAATAAACATACAGAAGAAAACATATGGCTACAGCCTGTGTTTCAATCAAGGGTAAGAGAAATATGGGTGGAGCAAGCACCCAAGAAGAAGGACATAAAGATTGTATTTATTAACACAAAAATAGAGTGTTACAAAGCTGGAGCAATTTGAGTATCAAAATAAAGTACTATTGAGCTATAACCCAAAATATAAAATGATTATCCACGTCTACATACTGACATAAATAAATAAACAAATGAGGGAAAAGACACGAATCTCCCATGCAGAAGAATTCCAAATAATTTACGTAGATACTCTGGCTTCAAGGAACTGGAGTATAACTTCTCATTACTTTAGCGGGGGCTGCACATAGTGACTTCCTTCCGAAGAGTGCAGTATGGAAGTGGGAAGAGGGTAACTTTACAATGGAGAAATATGACAAACACTACCTCAGCCAGATGATCAAGATTAACATCACAATGAAAAGTCATGTTTATGGTATATACCCTTCATATGATATGAGAATGGCACTTTATCTCTATGGTCTTCTTTCCAAAAACACATTATCCAATCCAATCATGAGAAAAATATCAGACAAATCCCAACTGAGGGATATTCTACAAAATACCTGACCATTAATCCCCAAAACTGTCAAGGTTATCAAAAACAAGTAAAGTACGAGAAACTGTCATAGCTAAGAGGAGCCTAAGAGCACATGACAACTAAATGTAATGTAGTATCCTGGATGGGATCCTGGAACACGAAAAGAACATTGGGGTAAAGCTGAAGAAAACTAAATAGACTATGGACTTCAGTTAAAAATAATATACAGGCATACCTTGGAGATATTGCAGGTTCAGTTCCAGACCACTGCAATAAAGTGAATATTGCAATAAAGCAAGTCACATGAATTTTTTGTTTCTTAGTGAATATAAAAATTATGTGTACACTATACTGTAGTCTACTAAGCATGCAATAGTATTATGTCTAAAAAAACAATGTACATACCTTAATTTAAAAATACTTTTTGCTAAAAAATGCTAACCATCATCTGAGTCTTTAGAGAGTCATAATCTTTTTTCTAGTGGAGGGTCTTGTAAAAACACAATATCTGAAAAGTGCAATAAAGCAAAGTGCAATAAAATGAGGTATGCCTGTATCAATACTAGTTCATTAAGTGTAACAAATGCACCATATTAATATAGAATGTTAATAATAGGGGGAACTGGGTGTGGGACATACGAGAACTATCTTCACAATAATTCTATAAATCTAAAACTGTCCTAAAATAAAATGTTTATTTGTAAAATGGGGTTTTATTTCTCTTTCCTATATTTAGAATAGTTTGAATCATCATCATCCCTGTGAGGGTGTCTGGCATGTGCTCATTATGATTGAAAGGAAATGCTCTTATCTAGGCACGGTTACATGTTAGGATCAGTCACTTTGTTGTCTAGGCAACCATCAGTGGCCAAGCTCAGCCCAGGGGAAATATGGCTGTCACTTACACGGCACAGACAGAGCAGTGGTGGCAGCGATCTGGCTTGATCAAATGGCACCGGTCACAGAATCGTACAGCTAAAGGAAAAATAAGGTGGTTAGCACTGGTTAGGCTCAATATGACACCATATATCTTACTAGCCTATCTGGATCAACTAGTCAAATTCATCTCATTTCAAGTCACCAAGCAAAAGGCACATCACATGAGAGGATTGTGGTATGTATTTTTTCCCTGTTGGATTGATCTTGAAAGCACATTTTGGGGGACGAAAGTAAGGGGAAAAGTTTTCATATCTGGATATCTGATCACAAGATTTTGTATTATTGGGGCCGGCCCCATAGCCGAGTGGTTAAGTTCACGCTCTCCGCTTCGGTGGCCCAGGGTTCGGACTCTGGGTGTGGACATGGCACTGCTCATTAGGCCATGTTGAGGTGGCATCCCAAATGCCCCAACTAGAAGGACCCACAACTAAAATATACAACTATGTACTGGGGGAATTTGGGGAGAAAAAAAAAAGCAGGAAAAAAAATTGAAGATTGGCAACAGTTGTTAGCTCAGGTGCCAATCTTTAAAAAAAAAAAAGATTTTGTATTATAAAACAAACTATATTGTTAACTGCTGAGTGATCTTGGGAAAATCATTTAGCTTCTGTTTACTCCAACTTTCCTACCTAAAAACAAGGATTCATAACTTATCTCCTGTCTCCAGAGGCTGGGTTGTATGAGGTAGATAAAACTCCTAAAGCATGGTAAAGAGAGTGGTTCTTAGAACAACAACTTGGAGAATACAAGAGACATTCTAGAACAATTAGTTCAATTGACTGTTTCACAGATAAAGGAAGTAAAGACCTGAGCCATATCAAGTGACTTACACAAGGTCACATAGCAAGTGAGTGGCAAGGCTATGACCAGTACAGCTTTTCTGACCCCTTAGTTCAGGGTTCTCTTCATTCTGTAAGTCTGATATAAAAGATCATTTCTCTTTCCCTCCCTTTTTCCTTCCTTTCTTTATTTCTCTTAGATGAAAAGCATTCTCCTCTCCTTCTTATTTTCTCTGTGTTCATTGATAGAGTATGACTGTGTTTAATGTGATTATTATTAAGTGTAATAACTAAAATTATGAATAATTTGAGCTAATATAATAACAATGTAAAGTGTAGATTAAATACAGATAACTGATTCAACATAATGGATGGCTAATTCAGCAGAGTTTGTGTTCATTTCTAGCAATTGGGAGGGGTGACCAAAGTATGGGTATAATTGAGACAATGAGGAAGGGAGAGGGACATGCATGTTTGGGTCCTTCAGCATGTTTTTAAAGATATGGTCAACGCCACTACCCAGTTTAAGCCACCATCATCTCTCGCTTGGATGACTGCAATAGCTTCCTGATTATTCACTCTGCTTTCATTCTTGCCCCCCACAATACATTCTCTACAGAATATCTGGGTGATCTACTAAAATGTAAATCAGATCACACCACTGTACACTTAAAACCTTCAATGGATTTCCAACACCCTTAGAATAAAATCTAAACTCCTTACCACGGCTTGCATCATCTAGCCTCTGCCTACTTCTTCAACCTTAACTTGTACCACTGTCCATCTACTATACTCCAGCCACACTGGCTGCCTGGCTGCTTTTCTAATACTGCAAGCTTGTTCCTGTCTCAGGGCCTTTTGTACTTGCAGTGCCTTCTGCTGAGGACTCTAGTCCCTCTGCTCTTTGCATGGCTAGTTACTCCTTATTATTCAGGTCTCAGATCAAATGACATTTCCTCAGAGAAGCCTTCTCTATTACTCTATACCATGGGGGCTGCAAACAAACATTCAAGAGTCCAGGGAATAGTGAATAGTGAGTGAAGCAGCCATTTGGAGACTGTGGGAGAAACTGAGAATTCATGCCATGTTTAAAAAGAGTAACTACTGCTCAGCTCTAGCTAATTTCTGCCATGTGAAAATGCAGATCGAATGTTGCCAGAGTGTCTGAGTTTCCAAGAGAAGCCAGAAATCTGGATTTTCATGAGGAAATACTCTAATTGTTAAAAAGTAGTAACAAATGCAAAGTTTTAAAAGACATCAAAGATCAAACAAAATATACCTCTGGGCCCAATTCATCCAGTATGCCTCTACTTTGTAACTTCTACTCTATCACAGCATTCTGTTTACTACTGTTTGAAATTCTATAGGTAATTTCCTGTCTGTCTCTTTTTCATCATATTTGAGTATGCATAAAGACTTTTAAAAAATCAGAACCACCATGACTAATGCTCTAACAAAATTAAGAATAAGTCCTTAATGCCATCTAATATCCAGACCATATTAAAATTTCCCCAATTGTCATATAGGATATTAATAAATATTTGTTGAATAAATAATGATAAACAGAAGAAGATAGATGACTAACAGTATACTTCCCCAAGCCTTGAAACACGATCTTTCTTTTAGAAACATTAGGACGACTTGTCAAAAGAACCTTGGTTTTCAAATTTTAGAAGGCAGAGAATTGGTTCAGCTAGTGCTGTTCTAATCATGCAGATGGAAACTAAAAGTAAAACTCCACAGTGGATGTTTACCCAAGACAAATGAAGACATATCTCTGCACAAACTCTTATACAAGAATGTTCAGAGCAGATTTACTCATCATAGCTAAGCACTGGAAACAACCCAAATGTGCATCAACTGGTGAATGGATAAACAAACTTTGATATATTCATACAGTGAATTACTACCCAGCAACAAAATGAATGAAATACACAACAACATGAATGAGTCTCAAAAACATTATGCTGAATAAAAGAAGTCAGACGCAACAGTATGTACTGTATGATTCCATTTATATGAAGTTCTAGAGCAGGTAAAACTAACTTTTGGTGGAAAACTATCAGAACAGTGATTATCTTTGGTGGTGGTGGTGGAATTGACTGGAAAGGAGTACGAGGGAACTTTCTCGGGTATGGCAATATTTATAGAGGTTTTGGTTATACAGGTGTGTACATTTGTTGAAACACTGAATGGTACACTCATGATTCATGCGTGTTTTTGTATGTACATTTCACCCAAAAAAGAATGATAAAATATTTAGGTGGATATGTACTGATATCTGCAACCTTAAAATGAATCAAAAAATAGGATGGCTTGCTGGGTGATGGATAGAGAGATGGATTTGTGGACAGATACATGATAAAACGATATAGTAAAATGTTAGTGGTGGACTCCAGTGGTGGATATACAGATGTTTATAAAATAATTCTTCCATCTTGGATGTATGTTTGAAATTTTTTATAATAAAATACTGAGAAAAACTCTATAGCGTTTTTCAGAAGAGAGAGGAAAAAGGGGGCTATCTAGCCTGAGGATGTACATGACTCCGCCTTTCTGAGATCCTTGCTGAGTTGCCTCTCTAGCTGACTTTGGATGAACTGACCTCCACTTCCAGTTCTCGTGTAAACTGGTAGCTTTTTGGCCATATCAACAAGCATCTGCTTCTGGACCTCAGGTCTCTCTTCGTTTTCATAGCGCTCCTTGTCTGTACAGGACAAGTGGAACTGGAAGCAGAAGCGAGAGGCAAGAGTTTATTTTCCAAGGTTCACAGAAAAGATTAAAAAGAACAGTAACTATTTAGATGAAAATATTTGTTACCTACCCTTGAAGCCCAGGTACCAATTTGGTTTATAACTTTCTCTGGATAATTATCTTATCTGGCTTTTATCTCAATCTTCATAATTCTATTTGATAGGTGGTATTGTTTTACAAATAAAGAAAATAAAACTTAGGGAGATTAGGTACCTCATCCATGATTATACTCACTCAACTAGTAAGGAGCAAAACTAAGCCCCCAACCCAGTTCACCTGACTCCGAGACTTGTGCCCTTTCCGCTCCTTTATACTCCAATATGATGGTGCATACAGATGTGTGACACCTTGCTGCCAGGACCATACTGATGATTAACTTTGGTTGCTATTAAGTTGTGAGTATTTTTCATAGGTAACACTCTTGGAAAAGCTGGAGGAGACTGCTTGCAACATTGTCTGCATATTTTAATCTTGCAAATGAGTAGAAATGCAGATATTCTTACTATGTCAGATATTTTTAGTCTGGTATAGAGCTTGTGGCCATGTTTGCACCAAGCTTTGCTAATCTTGCAAAAGATATGCCAATGATTTTCCAAAGTAATACAGACCTGAAAGCTTTCTTCTGTCTGGGCCAAAGGGTATGCAGAGGTGAAAAAGAGAAGGAGCTATGGTCAGATTTTCTGGGTTTAAACCTTATCTCTGCCACTTAATAGCTAAAAAGATCACTTTGGAAAATGAGACACTCTCAGTCTTTGTTTCTTCATCTGTAAAATAAAGGAAATAATACCTACTTCACAAGATTGGTGTAAGTGCTGGATAACAACAAGTATTTACAGTTTCTTTTACAAGTCCAATTTCTTAAATCATTTAGAAGTATTTGATCCTGCCAATCTTTTAAATTTTAACTATTCTAGTTAGTGTGTTATGGTATCTTCTTGTGATTTTAATTTGCACTCCCCTGATTACTCATGACATTGAGCACCTTTTCATGAGTTTATTGGCCATTTGGGTATCTTTTTGTGAAATGCCTATTTAAGCCTTTTGTCCGCTAAAAAAGAATTGGGCTGTTTGTCATGTTTTGTATTGATTTGTAGGAACTTTTTACATATTTTGGATACTAGTCCTTCATTGAATATTTTTTACCAGTCTGTGGCTTTCCTTTGTACTTCCTTTATCATGCATTCTGATGAACAGAAGATCTTGGTGGGAGTGTAGATTTATGCAACCACTTTGGAAAAGTTTTTGGACTTATCCACTTAAGTTAAACATATGCCTACCCTATGATTCAGCAATTACATTCCTAGTTATATGCCCAAGAGAAATGAGTGTGTGTGTGTGTATGCCAAAAGACATGTACAAGATTGTTCATAGAAGCTTTATTCATAATAGAAAAAAACAACAACCCAAGCGTCCTTCAACTGGTGAATGAATAAGCCAACTGTGATAAAAGGAATAACTACAGCAGTAAAAGGGAATGGAAAACTGGAACATG